>NC_045970.1:21728092-22329759 GCF_010909765.2 Amblyraja radiata
TCTGGGGTTTTAGATGCTCTCTGGTGCATTCTGAGCCTTATTTTGGAGCATCTTTGCACCAAATTTATGACCAATATTTCCGAAATGATTTTGGTTGAGTCAAGAGTAATAAGGTGAAATGGGATGCTTGGGATCATTGTTGTATACATTCTTTTAAATCAAAAATAGTTGTCCTTGTTTTAATAATCAAGTTGGACTGTCATAAAATGTTATGTAAAATGTTATAAAGGAGCATGCAAAAAGTGCAAATAAAATACTGTAAGTTTTTGCAGTAAAGAAAACATTTTTTTAGAAAATGTTTTGTGTGTTGATTTGATTGCCTGTTACTGTTCGACTGTGTTAGTGTGTGCTGTGTACCTCTAATGGTCCTCCTGACCTAACAACTTCACATCACATGAATGTCAACATGGAATAGTGATGTGAATACAACATTTAGTTCGACTATTTAGTTTCCATCATGAAAATTGAAGTAAAACTAAATGGTGCATTTACATTACTATGACTGCTTTCAAACTAACCTATTTTACTGTCATACAATTATAACAAATTCTGTTCCATGATGACTCATAAACAAGATCACAATTCACATTTTGAATTCTCAAACACAACGTGATTGTGGATAATTGCAGAGCTGCCAAGTTTCACCGAGCATTTCCGTATTTTGATAGCTGAAATCAGTATTTTGTTGGGGAAATCGATATTTCTCACATAAATGCAATAGAACGTGCTACACAGAAACTGGATTTTTGAAAATCAGTATTTTGCATGCAACCTAATGTTTTCTCAAATATCAGTATGGAATACTGAAAATCAGTACTACTGAATTGTGAAACAATTTTTGTTTATTTATTGGTTTGTGTGTTTTCACATCTTCTCGAAAAGATGACGCGCGAACGGGATGTTTTTAAATATTCTGGTAGAGATTTACCCCCTGCAGTCCGAAATCGGCTTACCTGAAAATTTTGTGCTTTCTTTTTTGTTATTAATAAAAATGTTCACAAATCCGATCAAACCTTGAAATCAATATGCCTGTTTTTCGCTGATGACGTGACAATGGATCTGCCTGCCTGCCATCTGCTCAGGCTGTGACTGACGTCACCTCCCACCCCTCCCTCCTCCCCCGGTTGTTCAAAAGTCGCCCTGTTGACTGAAGACCAAATATCATAGCTGAAGACTGCGTCGGCCTAACCAGCACGGGTCTTTCCCCCTCCCCTCTCTCCCCCTCCCCTCTCTCTCGCTCCTATCTCTCTTCCTCCCCTCTCTCTCCCTCCCCTCTCTCTCCCCCCTCTCTCTCCCCCCTCTCTTCTCCCCCCCCCTCTCTCCTCCCCTCTCCCCTCCCCCCCCTTTGGCTTGGCCCGGGCCTCCCACCCTCTGTATCCCACCTCTGTCTCCCCCTGTCCCTGTCACCCACCTTGATATATAATATCAAGGGGGGTGGTTAGTGTGTGTGTGTGTGGGGGGGGGGGGGGGGGGTGGGGAGGTTAGTGTGTGTGTGTTTGTGTATGTGTGTTTGTGTGGGGGATGGTTAATGTGTGTGTGATGCCGCAAGTTGCCCCCCTCCCCTTGTAACTGCGTGCTGAGGGGACGGGACCAACTGTGTTCCACTTGGTCTAATCTATTTATCTATAATATAAAACTGTGTGTGTGTGTGTGTGTGTGTGTGTGTGTGTGTGTGTGTGTGTGTGTGTGTGTGTGTGTGTGTGTGTGTGTGTGTGTGTGTGTGTGTGTGTGTGTGTGTTTCTGCCTGACTTGTGGGTGCCAGCCTTTGATTCGTTGCTACGCCATCATCACACGCAGAAACGCAGAGATTTTTTCCATTTCGGTAGAGATTTCACTTTTCATTCCAAGTATCCACTCCTGATTAAATGTCGTCGTGTTTATGTACACATTTTTAATAAAATCCCCCCCCCCCAAAATTTAAAAAAAAAACAGCTCTCAACCATAACATGTTGGTGAACGTTCAATCGTGTGATGTCACAATGCCCAATGTTCACAGATGTCCAATCGGAATGGATCCATTTACATATGCCTTTGCAGCAGCCCCAGCCCCAGCTCCACCCCCGCAGCCTGTGTCGAAGTGCTTCATCACGTGTGTGGGAATAGAGAAAGAGGATTGGGGGTGATAGGGAATGGGGAACAGATGGACTGTCCCTGCCCCTCACCCTTCCACTCTCCCTCCCCACCATTTCCCCTTTCTCCCCCCACCCCTCTCCCTATCCCTCTTCCCCCTCCCTCCCTTACCCCATATCCCTCTTCCCCTCCCTCCCCCATCCCTCCCCCCCTCCCCCACACCTCTCTCCATCTCCCCCATCCCTCTCCCCCCTCCCCCATCCCTCTCTCCTCCCCCTCTCTCTCCCTCTCCTCACCCCTCTCCCTCTCCTCCCCCTCCTCCCACCCCATCCCTCTCTCCCCCACCCCCCTTCCCTCTCCCTCCTTCCCTCCCCCACCCTTTCCCTCTCCCCCCACCCCCCTTCCCTCCCCACCCCCTTCCCTCTCTCCTCCCTCCATCCACACTCTTCCCCCTCTACCCCCTACCCCATCTCGCTCCTCGCTTCCCTCTCCCCTCCCCCACACCTCTCTCCCCCTCCCCTCTCTCCTCCCCTCCCCCACCCCTCTCTCCTCCCGCTCTCCATCTCCCTCTCCCTCCCTCTCCTCACCCCTCTCCCTCTCCTCCCCCTCCTCCTCCCACCCCATCCCTCTCTCCCCCACCCCCTTCCCTCTCTTCCCCACCCTCTTCCCTCTCTCCCCCCACCCCCTTCCCCTACCCCTCTGTCCCTCTTCCACCACTACCCCTCCCTCCCCACTCTTCCACTTCTCTCCCCCTTACCCCACCCCTCTCCCTCTCCCTCCCCCACGCCTCTCTCTCCCCCTCCCTTCCCCCTCCCTCCCCTCTCTCCCACACACCTTCCCCTACCCCTCTGTCCCTCTTCCACCACTCCACCTGTCCCTCTTCCACCACTCCCCCTACCCCTCTCCCCCTCCCTCACCACTCTACCACTTCTCTCCCCCCCTCCCCCTCCCACTCTCCCTCCCCACTCTTTCCCCTCTCTCCCCCCACACCTCTCCCCCTCCCTCGACACTCTTCTCCCTCCCTCCCCTACCCCATCTCCCTAATCTCCTCCCTCCCCATCCCTCCCCCCTCCCCCACACCTCTTTCCCCCCTCCCTTCCCCCTCGCTCCCCTCTATCCCCCACCCCTTCCCCTACCCCACTGTCCCTCATCCACCATGCCCCCTACCCCTCTCCCCCTCCCTCTCTCCCACTTCCACCACTCCTCCTACACTCTCCCCCTCCCTCCCCATTCTTCCACTTATCTCCCCCCACCCCCCAACCCCCACCCCTCCCCATCTCCCTCCCCCACCCCTCTCTCTCCCCCACCCCTCTCCCCCTCCCTCCACACACTTCCCCCTCTCTCCCCTCACCCTCTCTCCTCACCCCTCTCCTCCCCTCCCCTCCCACCCCAACCCCCACCCTTCTCTCCCCCCTCTCTCTCCCCACCTCTCCTCCTACCATCTCTGCCTCTTCCACCACTCCCCCTACCCCTCTGCCCCTCGTCCGCACTCTTACCCACCCCCCTCCCTCACAACTATTTCCCATCTCTCCCCCCTACCCCTCTCCCCCTGCCATCCCACTCTTCCCCCGCCCCTACCACTCTCGCCCTCCCTCCACACTCTTCCCCCTCTCTCCCCTTCCCCCTCTCCCTCCTCCTTCCCCTCCCTCCTCCCCCCTCCCCCCTCCTCCCTCTCCACCCTCCCCCCACCTGTGTGTTTGGGGGGTGGTTAGTGTGAGTGTGGTGCCGCAGCCCCCCCCCCCCCACCCGCAAACGCGCGTTGGTGAAAAAGACCCAACGGGTCTGCACTTGGTCTAGTAACTATTAAAAGTCTAATCTTGGATGTGTGTGTGTTTGTTCGTGTGTGTGTTTGTTTGTGTATAATCGCATGTCGAAAAAACAACATGCTAATAGTAAAATTTTAACATATTCCGGTAGAGATTTTTCCCCTGGAGTCCAAAATCGCCTAATCTGAAAATGTCATGCTTTATTTCTCGAGTTATTAATGAAAATCATCAAAATCTGATCAACTTTGAAGTCTGCACCATCTTGCTCGCACTGTGAGTGTCGTCAGAGGAGATACATCAGAGACTATCATGAGAATGATATTAATTATATGATGATGGGAAAGAAGTTCTCAGAGATGCCTGAGGAGAGATTTAACAGAGCTGTTTATTGAAGTTTTTGTATTAGTTTAAAAATGAAGTAATGTTTCCCAAGACTAAAAGGTCTGTACATGTTGGATCAGATTCAGGACAAATGAGAAAGGAAAAGTAAGGTTAGAGCAACATGTTTTTTCATGAAGCAGATATGCAATGGAAATCCTGAATTGGCAATGGTAGCAACTCAATGAATTTGATTTTTTTTACATAAGGCAAGAAATAGAGTCACAGATATAGAGTATACAGCATGGAAACAGGCTTCTCGGCCCAACTTATCCATGCCGACCAAAATGCCACATCTACACTAATCCCACCTGCCCGAGTTTGGCCCATATCATTCTAAATCTTTCCTGTCCATGTACCTGTCCAAATACCTTTTGGCAACTTGTTCCATATACCCACCACCCTCTGTGTGGATAGAAGAGGATAAAAAAGGTGACACAGTTAATTGGTCTTTCAATGTCATGATGGGCCAAATGTCCTAACCCTGATCCCAATGATTCTGAAGTACAACAAAATAGTTTTAACTATGCCATGGAAAATGAATACTATACATAGCCCTGATTATAATTTGAACATACTGTATCCAAATGGGCCTTGCATACATTTCTCTCTAATATGAAAGAGCATATGTTTACGTGTGCAAAACTAAATCTATAGAGTACTGTTAATAGTCTTTCAATGTGTCACATTTATTTTTATCATAGACAGTCATTTTTTTTTGGGCATGAATTATTTCTGTTGCTCCTACAGGTGATGTATTAGACCTTAATAATGGAAAATGAACTTAATCTTGAATTGTGTTGGTATCATAGCATTATCCTCTTTGGGGGACCAAACAATCTTTACTTTAAGCATACTTCTGTTGATTGACATTCTGACAAAGGGTATTCAATCTGAAACATTAAAACTCACTTTCACTTTCCACATATTCTGCATGAGTTTTTCCAGCTTTTTCTGTTTTTCACACTGATGTATGTTTTTCCTTTTTAAAAGTCACTGCACCCATTCATTCCTTATAATCTAGTGCCATCATATTCACATTCTTTCTGATAATTTTCACTTTGGACTTTCTGCATATATATTTCCTTGAGTTATTATCCTTATTACTAGTACTAGCTTTTTTTCAGATTCAATGTTCTACGTGCCAGACTCTCCCCATAACAAAAACAAAATAGCCAAATGCCTAACACAGTCTGAACAATTGCATGAACCAGAAAGAAATGCATGATGCTGGCACGGTATTATGCTGTTATTTCTGTAGCAGTGCTGCTCAGTTAGGGATGGTCAGGCTTCTGGTGCCTATTACTGTGTTTTATTAAGGTGAGAAAAAAAACCCTGACAACACACAGTGCTGCTCCAGCACCCCCCGACAGCTGTGACACAGAAAACCATTCAAAGGTGTCTCTTTCTATAAACTAAGAAAGTTAATGTCACAACAGCTCTTGTCAAGAAAACCTTATCCCGATATTCTAAGCTTGGCTCAGTTGAATAAGAGGTTGTTTGGCCATGATATAAGCATCTAATTTAATATGAAAAAATAATGAGGCAATGTTAGCATCCTTGCCGAGATATTAAACCAGTAAGGGCTACCATTATTCCATGAAATACAGATATTACTCCTGGTATCTTCAGCATTTTTCATTGCGATAATGCAAAAAACGTAATGCTGAGCTGAAACTGAGCTGGGCCCATGTCTGAACAATGCTCTTAAAGGGACATTAAAATCCAGTTATTTATTTAATTATTGTTCCCCTCTTCGTCCTCCTGTATGTCAATTAGCATCTTTGAAGCAGTGACTCTATTTCAAGAGTAATTTGCATGAAGTGCTTTGAGACATTTCACAAAGCTGTGATAAGATGCTATATAAATCTTTGAGTTGTTATTTTTGGTAGTGTGAACATTTTTGCTGAAGACGTCCGCAAATCGTCAGCTGGGAGAAATATTAACAGCAAAATTATGATGCCGTTCATGTCATTGCATTCGCAATAATTGCAAGTGATTATTTGATCTTAAGTATAAATGTAGCCAGTCATTTTTCATCGTGAGGATGTAGTATCCAGTTCAAAATCAATATTTTAAGAATTAGTTGCAAAATACCAAGAAAGGATTTAAACTTACAATGCCATTGTTTGTGTTTAATTGGTTTTATTTTTTAGTGTTGAACTTCCCTTAAAACAAATATACACACGCCAAAATTGAAATGGGCATGTTAATATTTTAAGCATAATAAATGTTCAATGATGCTATTTATTTTCAAATGTGCTTAAAAATTACCTGAATTATGAGTGCAGAATTATAAGCAGAAAAAAAGCAATGAATTAAGTCAAAAGGAAAATGTCTGCAATGCTCAATCAGCAAGGTGGCATCTGTGGTGGGTAAAAATTGATGTTGCTGACCCATTGAGAATTTCGAGCATCTTGTGTTCTCATTTCAGATTATTATGAAAGTCAATCCACATAGAACTTTGGCCGCAATCCACAAAGAGCTTTGGAAAAGTATTGGTCAGCTGCTTTCTTCAAACAATGCAGTTCCTCAATAGAGGGCATTCCCATGGTACTGCATGTATACACATGGGTAGGAAATTCCAGGATTTTGATGAAATTGATTAAAAAATCAGTGATGTATTTTCTCTACTCAGTTCTTATTGGGCCGCATCCCATATTGTCTAAATGCTTAAAACCTCCTTATCCTCATTTTCAAGAATTTGGTGAGCAAACCTATCGAGAGTAAACCCATGTTGATGACAAAATATTAAATCCATCTGTCATAATGCCAGACTCAATGAATAACTGGGGATGAGATTAACCAGAACAAAGTAATGGAGGACCTAAGGCATTATGTGGCCATAGCAAATAATTATAGACTGCTCTTAATTCCTACCAGTAACACACCTACTGTGTTCTGAGCCTTTGGGCGAAAGTATATTTTATCTGACAAATCTGTAAAGAACCATCAGCAATGCTTTCCTCCTGAGGCAACTCATCTCTGAATTCTGCACCTGTGCAGTGAAGTCCAGTCATAAAATAGAAATGTATTTGGGCCAGCCGGCATATGACTTGCAATCCTATTTATTGATCTGGTTATCTGAAATTGTTGAGTTTAGTATTGTTACCCTATGGCCACAACATGTCAGTGCGGACAATGAGATGCTATTGTGCCTCTTTGGAACAGTGTTGGAGATTAATGGTTTGACCTCCACCCTTTGCTCTTTCTGCAAGTTAAAGCACCTTTGTTTTCTCACATTTCCTGTTGGGATGAAGGTTAATTGACCGGAAGCATGAATGCGGTTCTTCACCCCAATGATGCTGCCTGACCTGCTGCATTTTCTATATTCATTTAAGATTTTCAACATTTGCAACCTTTTTAATTTTTGTCAAAGAATACGATTTCTAATTTACTTAAGCCAAACAATATCCTGTGATCAGATACACACTGTAATTATTTTCCTTTCAGTTACTCAGAAGCTAATTTTTGTTTGACTATCAGAATGGACAGTATATTTTAAACATCTGAAATATTGCCATGAATACTCAGGAAACAAAACCTAGTGATTGTGTTGCAAACTGATGCATGGAAATTGAAGTAAAACATCTGTTACTGCCACTACATGCTGATCGCCACTTGCGCCCTGCCAATAAAATGAAGCAAATAAGTTCAATGAAAAGGTAAATAAAATATGCAGGGAGTCCCCAATCTAAGCTAAACCATTAGATGTAGTCATTTTCTTCAATCCATTATACACTTGTTTCCATTTACTGGCAATCCCTCAACCATTTCTCATTGGTTTGAACAAAACCCTTATTGAGGAAATCCAAGTCACCGTGACAGGTTTTTCGAACAACATGCTGCGGTTAGCTTATTCAGTTAGGTGATAACATTTCCTCTCTGCTTAATTAATGAAGAAAACAATGCTGGCAACTGAATAATGTTCATTATATGAACTCCATTTCCATGTCCCATTCCCAAGCGAGGGTGTGGTGCCCTCTGCTATTAATTCTCAGAATATTTACAGTCAATAGATCCATTTCTCCATTCTCAATTCAGATGGCAGCTTTACAAGTACTGGGCATCTCAAATAAGTTATTATATAGGTCTGTGGGCTGGAGAGACTAAATCTGAATATTACCATTTCTCACTGCCTGGATTTTGATCAACAAAATTTACATTTGAAGCTGAAGACAAACACAAAAAGCTGGAGTAACTCAGCGGGACAGGCACCATCTCTGAAGAGAAGGAAAGGGTGACATTTTGGGTCGAGACCCTTCTTCAGACATTTGAAGCTACCAGCTGTTCACTGCTGTGAGAAGATAAGACTGTACTAAGATCTTTTGAAACGTCGGCGCCAGAAACGTGGCGACTCTTTGTGTACTGACTAGGTGAAGTGTGCCGTATTATTTTATTGTATTGTCTGCAAAAACAAAGAATTTAATTGTACTTAGGTACATTTGACAATAAAGTATAATTGAATCGTTGAATCATTGAATCATTGAACTAAAAGGCATCCATTTTTGGAAAATCATCTGGACCTGTTTTTCAGGTGGTCCCACGATGATATGTAATGGTGTTTGCAGAATGCACAGATATTTGTAGGGTGGCCTGCATGAGATGATGTATTAGTGAGAGCAGGACCATAGTGAAGTCCACCAGAAGCGATGGATTGAGTTGCAGTGTACATTACTGATTGATTCCAGTGTCTGCTCAGAAACAAGGTATCTCTGCAGATTTAGTCACCTCTGCAGATTGTGTTCCTCTGCACCTGGTCTCCAATGCAGTGCCACTATGCTACTTGCATCATGTTTAATAGATGCCCGCTGTAATTTAATGTAAGGGAATGCAAAGGAAATAGTTCTGAACTCAAAAGGCCCAGCTATAATTTTTGACAAATAATTAACGCATGGTTGCACAGCGGCAGAGTTGCTGCCTTACAGCACCAGAGCCCCGAGTCATTTGAGGAAGGGCATTATTGCTATTGAGGGAGTGCAGCGTAGGTTTACAAGGTTAATCCCCAGGATGGCGGGACTGTCATATGCTGAGAGAATGGAGCGGCTGGGATTGTATACTCTGTAGTTTAGAAGGATGAGAGGGCATGCTTCCGATGCTGGAGGAGTCCAGAACCAGGGGCCACAGTTTAAGAATAAGGGGTAAGCCATTTAGAACGGAGACGAGGAAACACTTTTTCTCACAGAGATTTGTGAGTCTCTGGAATTCTCTGCCTCAGAGGGCGGTGGAGGCCAGTTATCTGGATACTTTCAAGAGAGAGCTAGATAGGGCTCTTAAAGATAGTGGAGTCAGTGGATATGGGGAGAAGGCAGGAATGGGGTGCTGATTGGGGATGATCAGTCATGATCACATTGAATGGCGGTGCTGGCTCGTAGGGCCGAATGGCCTACTCCTGCACCTATTGCCTATTGTCTATTGGCTATTGTCTATGACTCGGTTCCATACAACAGGGTGCAGAGGCCAACAGCTCTGTAGACCAGCAGTTTTGTTTGAGCCTTTAGGCCTTGGTCTTCAAAGCCACTTTTCCTGAGTCTGGCGTTGGCTCCGCTGGCACAACTCAGGCGATGGTTGACCTCGGAGTCGGTGTCAGCTTTTGAGGAAAGAATGCTGCCAAGGTAGGGGAAGTGGTCATTGTTTTCAAGAGTGGTGTCGTCCACTTTTAAAGTGGTCTGGGTAGATGGCTGGGTGGGTGGAGGTTGATGTAGGACCTGGGTCTTCTTGACTCCCGTTTCCACAGTGAAGGCTTGGACTCAGAGCCGCAGTTGCTGAGCACTGTGACCGACACGCCATCATGTAGAAGCCTCAATATTCTGATGTACTTGCCGTGAAAACCATACCTTAAAAGTATGCTCCAAAGAACCTGGTGGTCTGCCGAGTCAAAGGCCTTTGTCAGGTCTATGAAGGCCATGTACAAAGGCTGCCTTTGTTCACGGCATTTTTCCTGGAGTTGGCGTGCTGTGAATATCATGTCTGCTGTACCTCTGGGTGGGCGGAAGCAACACTGTGATTCTGGGAGTACCTGCGCAGACAGTGGTAGAAGTCGGTTTGTGAGGACACGAACAAGGACTCTGCCTGTTGTTGGCAGGAGCGAGATGCCCCTGTAGTTTCCAAGTTCAGCCTTGTCCCCCTTCTTGAAAATGGTCACTATTAGAGCATCCCTGAGTTCTGAGGGAAGTTCTTCTTTTTCCCCGACCTTGAGGAGTAGGGTGTGGATGTGGTACAGGAGTTCCGGTCCACCTTCCTTTAAGATCTCAGCTGGGATCCCATCTAGACCGGTGGCCTTGTTGTTCTTAAGGCTCTTGATGGCATCTTGAACCTCTGTCATTGTGGAAGGTTCTTCCATGTCTTCTCTGATGGGGCTCTGGAGGATGCGGTGGGTAATGTCTGCTTCAGTTGTGCTTTCACGGTTGAGGAGTTCCTGGAAGTGCTCTTTCCATCGGGCGTTAATGGACTCATGTAAACATGGTCAATCCTATTCCTTTTTTGTCTCGAGGCATAGCTTCAAAGCCATTGGTCCATCTTTGCTTCACCAACCAAAGGTTAACTCCAGGGGTCCATCCTTTAATGATTTCCGTATCTGCGTAAGTGAAGGCTTAATTTGCCTAGCAGGAGTGTGATAAATTAAACTAGAGGTTTCAGCAGGTGGGTCGCCCTGAGAGCTGCGTTAACTGTGTTGGGGTTTAATTCAGTACTGACATCCCAATGCACAGGGAAAAATGATTTATTGTTGTGTCAAATCTGCAACATGATGATAGGATGATGAATGATAAAATAATTTTAATATGTAATGTAACTGGACTTCCCACTGACAAATATCACAGTTGGAAAGATTCACAAATTGAGTGGAATAAGAAAAACAAAGATTCGGAAATAATTAACCAGGAAGAAGATAAATCCATGCATCCTGAAAATAAGAATCTACATAAGACCCTGTAAACATGGGAAACCTCGGGGTGACACAGTCATGCAGTGGTCGAGTTACTGCCTTGCAGCGCCAGAGACCCAGCTTCAAACCTTGGGTGCTGTCTGTATGGAGTTTGTATAACCATGTGGGTTTTCTCCAGTTGCTCTGATTTCTTCCCACAATATAACAATTGTATGGGTGATCAATAATTGGCATGGACCTGGTGGGCAGCAGGGCCTGTTTCCACTCTGTATTTCTAAAAACTAGGACAGAAAGCTCACAAAGGGATAGGAGAGTATGGCCAAGTGAAATAGGAATCAATGTGAAAGGTGAGGTGTGTAATGGATTAAAAGTATTATATATGAATGCGCAAAGTATAAGAAGTAAAGTGGATGAGCTTGAGGCTCAGTTAGAGATTGGTAGATATGACATTGTGAGGATTACAGAGACATGGCTGCAGAAGGATCTGGACTGGGAACTGAATATTCAGGGTTATACATCCTGTAGAAAGGACAGGCAGGTGGGCAGAGAAGGTGGGGTAGCTCTGTTGGTTAGGGATTAAATTCAGTCCCTTGCGAGGGGTGACACAGGGACTGACGATGTAGAATCACTGTGGATAGATTTGAGGAATTATAAAGGTAAGAAGACACTAATGGGAGTTATCTACAAGCCCCAAACAGTAGCCTGGATATAGGGTGCAGCAGGAGTTAAAATTGGCATGTAACAAAGGTGTGGTTATGGGAGATTTCAATATGCAGGTAGACTGGGAAAATCAGATTGGTTCTGGACCCCAAGAAAGGGAGTTTGTAGAGTGCCTCCGAGATGGATTCTTAGAGCAGCTTGTACTGGAGCCTAGGTAGACAAAATTGCTGGAGAAACTAAGCGGGGGTGGCAGCATCCATGGAGCGAAGGTAATAGGCAAGGTTTCGGGCCGAAACCCTTCTTCAGACTGTACTGGAGCCTACCAGAGAGAAGGCAATACTAGATTTGATGTTGTCTAATGAACCAGATTTAATAAGGGAACTCAAGGTAAAGGAACCGCTAGGAGGTAGTAATATCATAATATGATGTTTTATTCTGCAATTTGAGAGGGAGAAGGTTAAATCAGAAGTGTCAGTGTTGAGTTGAATAAAGGGGACTATGAAGACATGAGAGAGGAGCTGGCCAAGGTCGACTGGAAAAGGATCCTAGCAGGAATGATGGTGGAACAGCAATGACAGGAATTTTGGGGCATATTCAAGAAGATGCAGGATCATTTCATTCCAAAGAGGAAGAAAGATTTTCTGGGAGTAAGAGGCAACCGTGGCTGGCAAGGGAAATTATAGATGGAATAAAACTAAAAGAAAAGGTGTATAGCATAGCAAAGAGTAGCAGGAAGCAAGAGGATTGGGAAACTTTCAAAGGACAACAGAAGGTAACAAAAAGGGCAATATGGGGTGAAAAGATGAATTACGAGGGTAAGCTGGCCAAGAATATAAAGAAGGATAGTAAAAGCTTTGTTTGGTATGTTAAGAGAAAAAGATTAGTAAAGACAAACGTGGGTCCCTAGAAGGCAGAAACAGGTGACATGATTATGAGGAGCAAGGAAATGGCAGAATAATTGAACAGGTACTTTGTTTCTGTCTTCATTAAGGAAGACATAAACAATCTCCCTGATGTACTAGAGGACAGAGGATCTAGGGAGACAGAGGAACAGAATGAAATTTGCATTAGGTGAGAAATAGTATTGGGTAGACTTAAGGGACTTAAGGCTGATAAATCCCCAAAGCCTGATGGTCTGCATCCCAGGGTACTCAAGGAGGTGGCTCTAGAAATTGTGGATGCATTGGTGATCATTTTCCAATGTTCTATAGATTCAGAATCAGTTCCTGTGGATTGGAGGGTAGCTAATGTTATTCCACTTTTCAAGAAAGGAGTGAGAGAGAAAACGGGGAATAACAAACCAGTTAGCCTGACATCGGTGGTGGGGAAGTTGCTGGAGTCAATTATTAAAGAAGTAATAATGGCGCATTTGGAGAGCAGTAAAAGAATTGGTCCAAGTCAGCATGGATTTACGTATGAAGGGGAAATCCTGCTTCTGGAATTTTTTGAGGATGAGACAAGTAAAATGGATGAAGGAGAGCCAGTGGATGTAGTATCTGGACTTTCAGAAAGCCTTTGATAAGGTCCCACACAGGAGATTAGTGGGCAAAATTATAGCACATGGTATTGGGGGTAGGGAAATGAGATGGATAGAGAATTGGTTGGTAGATAGGAAACAGAGAGTAGGAATAAACGGGTCCCTGTCAGAATGGCAGGCAGTGGCGAGTGGAGTGCCACAAGGCTTGGTACTGGGGCCGCAACTATTTACAATATATATTAATGATTTAGATGATGGAATTAAAAGTAACCAACAAATTTGCAGATTACACAAAACTGGGTGGCAGTGTGAACTGTGAAGAGGATGCTAGGAGGTTGCAGGGTGACTTGGACAGGTTGAGCGAGTGGGCAGATGCATGGCAGATGCAGTATAAAGTAGATAAATGTGAGGTTATCCACTTTGGCGGCAAGAACAAGGAAGCAGATTATTATCTCAATGGTGTCGTTAGGAAAAAGGGAAGTGCAATGAGACCTGGATGTCCTTGTACACCAGTCACTGAAAGTAAACATGCAGGTACAGCAGGCAGTGAAGAAAGCTAATGGCATGTTGGCCTTCATCACAAGAGGATTTGAGTATAGGAGTAAAGAGATCCTTCTGCAGTTGTACAGGGCCCTGGTAATACCACATCTGGAGTATTGTGTGCAGTTTTGTTCTCCTAATTTGAGGAAGGACATCTTTGCTATTGAAGCAGTGCAGCGTAGGTTCACACAGTTAATCCCCGGGATGGCGGGACTGTCATATGAAAGATTGGAAAGACTGGGCTTGTATTCACTAGAAGGATGAGAGGGTATCATATAGAAACATATAAAAATATATAAAAGGACTGGACAAGCTAGATGCGGGAAAAATGTTACCAGTGTTGGGGGAGTCCAGAACCAGGGGCCACAGTCTAAGAATAAAGGGGAGGCCATTTAGTTTTAAGACGAGAAAAAACTTTTTCACCCAGAGAGTTGTGAATTTGTGGAATTCTCTGCAACAGAGGCCAATTCACTGGATGAATTTAAAAGAGAGTTAGATAGAGCTCTTGGGGCTAGCGGAATCAAGGGGTATGGGGAGAAGGCAGGCACGGGTTATTGATTGTGGATGATCAGCCATGATCACAATGAATGGCGGTGCTGGCTTGAAGGGCCAAATGGCTTCTTCCTGCACCTATTTTCTATGTCAATGTTAAGAGGATTGTGAAGGCTTGCTCATTAGAAATATTGGCCTTTCTGAAAGATGAAGGAATTGAGGTATATGGGCTCTGATACCGAAGTGACTAGAGTACATTAGCCATTATCATTTTGAATGGCAGGAGAGGCTTGACGGCCCAGGTTGTGCAAAGTACTATTGATACAGAGTCATTATATATCATAACAAGTACTTTAATTTGGATACATGCAAAAACCATCAAAATGTGTACTGCAGACTCGAAGTCATAGTTGAACTAACCCAACATGGCTGCCCACATTCCACCAGGTGTTAGTGTGGAAACCTGACATGGATTATGGATCAGGTCAGCAGCAAAACCAGACACGGATTAAATCACCAATACTGTTTGATCTACGCAGGTGACCTTACTCCTGGTCCTAATTTCTTATGTTTTTGTGTTGGCAGCTCACAGAAGCCCAACGAAAATGCCAGAAAATATCACTACCCTCCAAACACCACCCTCACTCCTTCCCCATCTCCACCACCCTGTGGTAGAGTCCACAAGCCTTCATCAGCCATTTCAAAGTGGAGTGGAAGGAAGCAAGTCATTCAGAACCCCAAGGGCCTGCATAAGAAGAAGAAATATCAGACACCGCAGTAAAAATGTCATGATTTATCAATATGAACAATATTGATTTTTTGCAGGATGTTGGTGTCAATGCCTGCATTTGTTGCCCATCTCTGATTGTCCCTGAAGGAAAGATCATTTGATAGACTTGAAGCTATTGCCTGTTGACATCCCATTTCAAACAAACAAAGTAAGAATTCCTGACAGCAGTAACAGCAAATGGTACGGAAACAGAATAAGTCTACATCTTCATTATATATTAGCACACCCCATAATAAAATAATCCTATCTGTATAACATTTAGTTTTGTACAATTGGAATGAGTATCTTAATGCGGCAATGTTGAAAAACCAAGAATATTAACAAAAATTTCAATATGGAAAAGTAAAATGATCCACATTGGTTAGAATAAGAATTTGGGGTGGGGAAGATTGGTGGGATTTTGTGGAGGGGAAGAAGGAAGAACCTGGCCAACTTAAACGTCACAATAGCCCATGATGTTCAAGATATTCAAAGCTGCTATACAATGTAAAGGCACACAGGGGAGACTGTTTAGCAAGCTGAAATGACGGATTACAGAGTTAGTGCAAATGTCAGCCAAACATGGAAAGATAATTAAAATCAGAATTGGTAAATACAGATTCAGAAAGATACCAGCCATCAATCAGAAGGAATAAAAGTGTAATCATATAAAAATGTACTGACTGCTGAGGGAGCATTTAAAGGTACAATTAATATTACTCTGATCCATGCTGAAATACTTATGTCCCAGCTTCATGAAATCCTGTGAAGAAGCTGTAGGAATATGTTGACAATGATTGAATTTTACCTGCAATGTGCACTCAAGATTTATATATAAATAGTAACTGGCAAACTAAGAAAGCACCTGTCTTACTTCAAAGGATAGCAGGATGTGACAAATGTCCTTTATTGCTAACTGTGTTATTGAAGTCTTTATCAATAATGTGTTTTATATCATTTTTTTGCATTCCATCACAGTGAGGAATGTGGAGGAGTCACTGTGGTGGATGTTTATGTTAAAATGTATTTCGTGTGTCTTGTTGCTTTTCATTGGAATGACTGTATGGCAAATCAAATTCCTCGTTTTTTGCAAAACATACATAGCTAATAAATTATGATTATGATTATTATGATAATGATCATTCTCTTTACTGGGTATGCCAGAAATATATTCCGTGCTTCCTATTGCAGATGATCTTATGCTAAGACTCATTCGAAGAAACAATAGAGAATTCCTGATTCAACACTCTCAGCACACATCCCGAGTAAATACTGGGATATAGCCCCAGTTCTTGACTTTATCTATCTATCTATCTATCTATCTATCTATCTATCTATCTATCTATCTATCTATCTATCTATCTATCTATCTATCTATCTATCTATCTATCTATCTATCTATCTATCTATCTATCTATCTATCTATCTATCTATCTATCTATCTATCTATCTATCTATCTATCTATCTATCTATCTATCTATCTATCTATCCCCTGTGGCTGCTGGCTGGCTGTGTTTCTGCCTGACTTGTGGTTGCCAGCCTGTGGGTGCCAACCTTTGATTCGTTGCTACGCCAAAACCAGGCCCACAAACACCCAGGTTTTTTCCATTTCGGTAGAGATTTCACTTTTCATTCCAAGTATCCACTCCTGATTAAATTTCGTTGTGTTTATGTACACATTTTTCATAAAATCCTTCTTCCCCCCACTCACTCATTTTGTCGCCTCCTGCTGGCCAGCGACCATAACGACTGCTGGCGCCCGCATCTCGCCTCAAAGACGCCATTTAAAAACAGCCGCACTGCTGAGATCTGAACGGCTTGAGTTGGAGGACCACGTCTCCCGTGGGTGCTACGGGTAGAGAACGGCTGCGTTGGGGGACCAGACCCAACGGGTCTGCACTTGGTCTAGTATGCTATTAAAAGTCTTGTCTTGTATGTGTGTGTGTGTACGAATGATTGTATTTTCGCTAAAACGGTATGCGGTAGTGCTGAAATTTTTCCAGAACCATGCTCAGATTTTCCCGTCGTCAATCTGATCAAATTTCATTCAGATTTGATGTTATATTTCAAAAGTTATTGATATTCAAAGTTTTAAATAAGCCAACTTTGGAAACTCTTCCAGCAGCTTTTTGTGATGATGTCACAATGTAATCTCATGTCGTCCAATCACTATGGGATCTCATTTACACAGGCTGCCGTGAAGATTCATCACAATGGGATCTCTGCTGCTCTCTGCTGATCCCTGTTGTAAGGAGAGGGACGTAGTGGGGGAGATTTAAATGTTTTAAAGTGAGATTTAAAAGTTGGATTTCTTCAAATCTGCACTGGCAGTTAGATAGTTGGGGAATGGGTTTCATTGGGTGACAAGGCCACCCATGTGACAGGGACCCAACGGGTGAGTGATGGAATCTTACGCTGGGGAACAGGTTGCCTTGGGGGACCAAGCCTCCAGAGGGGGCTATGGGTGAGTGGTGGATTATTGCATTGGGGGAATAGGTTATGTTTGGGGAACGGGTGAGTGGTGGAAACGGGTTGTGTTGGGGGAACGGGTGAGTGATGGAATATTGCGTTGGGGACGAGGTCCAACGGGTTCCACTTGGTCTCATGTATATTAAAATTAACATCAATAAATTTAATATTAGCTACTAAAGAGGTTTCATTATTGAATCTATCATTAATTTATATATAGCTTTTAATGCAAACCAACATCTGAGATGGGGTTAGTGTTGTCCAGGACATTGTTCATGGGTAGGAGTTGCTGTGCAGAAGAGATTCACCACGATGTTGCCAGAGATGGAGCATTTTAGTTATGAGGAAATACTGGAGAGGCTGGGTCTGATTTCTTTGGAGCAGAGGAGGTTCATAGCATTGAGGTATATAAAATTATGAGGGTTATTGATCAGGTAGACTGCAGCAATTTTTTGCTCTAAATCGGAGGTCAATAAAACTGGAGAATGTAAATTTGGGGAAAGGGATAATGGTTAGAAGGGATCTGAGGGGAACCATTTTCACGCAGAGAGTGGTGAGCACCTGGAATGCAGTGCTGGAGGGAGTGGTGAAAGCAGGGTCACTGACAGCATTAACAATTGTCTAAATTACACCTGAATCACCAAGTTATTGAAGACTATGAGCCACGTGCTGGAAGAAGACATTAATACAAATGAGTGCCCACAGGCAGCATGGACGTGGTGGGCCAAATCACCTGTTTCCATGCTGACTGACTCCATAACTAACATGTGGTAGAACTTCCAACAGTGCATCAGTATCTCCAATGGACTTGCTAGTATTTCTCTGTGAAAGTACTGAAGTGTAGCAGCACTGCAGGCTTAAGTCAGCAAGGCTTTTCCCTTAGGCATCCCGTGATGTTAGCAGCCCTTCCGCAGCACTGGTGAGCTTAGTGTTGAGTCAAACAAGACAGAGAACTTATCTGATTACCATAGATCAGTTTGGAATATATGGGGCGCAAGGTCGCACAGTGGTAGAGTTGCTGCCTTACAGCGCCAGAGACAAGGGTTCAATCCTGACTACGGGTGCTGTCTGTACGGAATTTGTACATTCTCCCTGTGATCTGTGTGGGTTTTCGCCGGGATCTCTGGTTTCCTCCCACACTCGTATGAGCCAAAGACATACAGGTCTGTAGGCTCATTGGCTCGGTATAATTGTGAATTGGCCCCAGTGGGTGTTGGATAGTGTTAGTGTGCGGGGATCGTTGGTCGACGCGAACTTGGTGGGCAGCAGAGCCTGTTTCCGCCCTGATTCTCTAATCTAAACTAAACTAAAATATATGCCTGCTGAGCCTGCAGCAGGTTAAACCAAGTCCGTTATAAATAACTGGAAAGAAAAGGTCATTAGATGGATTTATTTGATCTATCTTTGTTGGTAAATGCTATTTTTTAGCAATATTCAGGTGTTTTGGAATATTTACAAATGTCAGTGTGAACTTTGCCACCTGGGCTAAGGCTTCAGCAGTACCCAAATGCCTTCTGTGAATGCAGCTGGCCAAATGCATTGGGAGCTCCCATACATCACATAATGCTGGACTCGGCCCTGCCAATGAGTTGGGAGGCAGCCTTCATATGAAACACTGTGCAGGAAAACACTGGAAGAAATAGCGTGATCTCAAGATGGATGGTTGCCAGTCCTGGGCATGGGTGAAGAGCTGCCCCATTAAATTGCATTCTTCTAATCGCTGTTCAACTTTTCGGGCTCTTTAAAGTCAAAGCAGTTTCAGATGCTGCATCCACAGTCTTGTATTTTCTGTGCAATGCAATCAGACACTTTAGAATACTTGAACCCTGCTCCCTGATTAGAAATCAGCTTTATAAATTGTAGTACTTTGCAGCTGTTTATCCAAGTTCACACTGTCTATTTCATTGCAGATTGAGGTAGGTTTTAAAGGCCAATTTTGTGGCAATTTGATGAGCTATTTCCAATATTTTTTCCGCAGATAGACAGAAAATGCTGGAGTAACTTAGCGGGACAGGCAGCATCTCTGGAGAGAAAGAATGGGTGATGTTTAGGGTCAAGACCCTTCTTCGGTTTTCCATCTTTTACCTGGGTTTAAGTTATCACGATCATGGAGGTTCCTGGTGTCTGAAACAGTTCAAATGTACATTGTTAATCTCATTTGCTGCCATATTTTATTTGCAGGGCATTGTATTTTGAGTTCTTAGGATGTGATTCATGTTTCCTGAATTGTGAGTCGACGAGATGGAAACAGAATGTTTTGTACAGCCGTTGCATTTAGGTGCAATCTGTCTGATTATTTCCACATTATTTTCATCTGGGTGTTAACTGTCAAAATCTGATGGAATGCAAAATGGATGAGTGCAAGCACAATTTGGAATATGCCAGTGTAAAAAAACTAGAAGTATGACATTATGTTAAAAAATGAATTAAACTCCAGGGTGATTACAGATTAGAACTGATGAAATGTACTGTGTTATCTTTCATTTGCATTTCCACCGAACTCCACTCATTCTTGATGTGATCAGAAAGTTAAGTGCTAAAACTTGATTTAAGTGCAGATATATTTTGTTTGGAATAGTTTGTTAATGTACACTCTACATAGCAGAATGCCAAAATGTCAAATTGTATGCCTAGCATCTGTTCACGCTTTGATATGTTATACGTTCTTCTCATATTATAATTATATCCAATAATGATGTTGTAATTAGCCATCTAATATCCTTGGCTCTTATCATTTTATAAACTGACATTAATAGCATGTAATATTAAAAATGATTGACTCATTTCTATTGAGAAGATTCACAGTGCACAATTTTGAATGGCAATCTTGGCCCAAAAAAGCATTATTATTGAAACTTCAAACAGAAAAGTAAAGTAACAAAGTCAGAAGTGCTAACTCTCCTTGAATGAAACATTTTAAGCTGCGGCGATATTTCAAAGTTTATCATCAGCGAAACTAAAAAGTTTGGACAATCAATTAACGTCTATGTAAAGTTATAGGTTGTACAGTTGCATTGGCTCTAGTAAATGGCGATGGCGACAGATGGCACAATGGGCTAAGTGTTCGGCTGGCAACCGGAAGGTAGCCGGTTCGAATCCCGCTTGGAGTGCATACTGTCGTTGTGTCCTTGGGCAAGACACTTCACCCACCTTTGCCTGTGTGTGAATGTGTGTGAATGATTGGTGGTGGTCGGAGGGGCCGTAGGCGCAGATTGGCAGCCACGCTTCCGTCAGTCTGCCCCAGGGCAGCTGTGGCTACAGAAGTAGCTTACCACCACCGAGTGTGACTGAGGAGTGAATGAATAATGCGATGTAAAGCGCCTTGAGTATTAGAAAGGCGCTATATAAATCCCATCCATTATTATTATTATTATTAAATAGATTGTCATTGCAGTGGAAAACTAAAAGAGAATTATGAGCAACTATTGCATAAAAACGTGACAGTTCACAACATGGAGACATAAGAATGTGCAGATGGCGGAGTGTTGAGTTCCTCTAGTACTTTGTGATGTATTATTCACTATATGCTAGTTTATTTGTGAGTACTTGATTTAAGTATCAGTTAAATTGTCCATTAAATTATTTTGGAATCCAAATACAATCTGGAGTAAGTGGTGTGAAATTAAGCATGGCTTCTTCAGATAGATTTTAAACAAGGGACTGGTTAAACACTGAATAACAACAGACATAGGTTTGGTGTTTGCTGACTGAAAGGTTGTAGTGTTCGTCAGAAGGTCACTCACTGAGCCTTGTTATGTAAAATGAATGCTTCAACAATCTTGAGTTAGATAGTGATAGTTACATTTATATGTGTGCTCTGGCTGCCAAGAACTGGACCTTAGGATCTGGCAGATGGTTTCATGTAGGGAAGAACGCATTATCAGTTTCAGGTGTATTAAGGCCACGGTTCAGTGGACACACAATCTTGCCTCTGAATTGGAACTTTATTGGTAAGAAATCCATCCCTTGTCAGGAACGCTAAACAGTCTATCAGGTTGGATTAAGGCTTTGTAGTCTGCCTCTGAAATGCTTTCCATTAAGGTAAGCTATAAGATTGGTTTCCAGATAAAACTGCGGTATGTGGCATAAATCACTGTGCTGGGAAGGAGAATTTTAAGGCTACAATTTTTTTTCAGTTAAAATCTTTATTTGAACCTCATCTGACTGCACCATGAAGAAGTGCAGGTGATCTGGTTTCTTCACAAATATTTTTCCTTCAAACAACATCACTGAAGTAGATTTCCAATCACTAATATAATCGCGATTTATTGGAGCCCCAATCAGAAGATTATCCGCACATTCCTTTATCAAAACAGTGATTCCGCTTCAGCAATACTTCATGTGGACAGCACAGTGGTACAGCGGTAGAGTTGTTGCATTATAGCACCAGAGACCCAGGTTCGATCCTGACTATGGGTACTGTCTGTGCGGAGTTTGTACGTTCTATAGACAATCGACAATAGAAAATAAGCGCAGGAGTTGGCCATTCGGCCCTTTGAGCTAGCACCGCATTCAATGTGATCATGGCTGATCATCCCCAATCAATACCCCATTCCTGCCTTCTCCCCATATCCCCTGTTCTCCCTGTGACCGCGTGGATTTTCTCCAGGTGCTCCGGTTTCCTCCCACATTCCACAGATGTACAGGTTTGTAGGTTGATTGGCTTCTGTAAGTTGTAAATTGTCCCGAGTGTGTAGGATTGCGCTCGTGTACGGGGTGATTGCTGGTTGGCATGGACTTGGTGGGCCGAAGGGCCAGTCTACAAGCTGTATTTCTAAACCTAAAAAACTAAAAATGAGTTGTAAAGCAAGTTGGAGTCTTCTGAGATTGTGAGGGGTGTAATATAAATGCAAATTATTTACAAAACATCAGGTGGTGGCTCCTGAAACCAATGTGATTTACAAAAACATTGCATTTGGAATTTTTAAATTATTGTCGAATGCATTCAGTCATTGGGATGTTTCACAGATGCAGATCTTTATTAGAGAAAAATAAAGTGGGAGCTGCAGAAAAAACTAACCATGAATTGGGGAATGTTAGAAGACCAATTCCATCAAGTAAACTCGAGACGCCTGCATAATAAATATTACATTTAGACGATGCATGCATAAATATGATATGCATGAACAAGCCATGTCATTATAATAAAATGTAGTTATCTTAAAAACGCAGTTAAAAAAAGATAAAGATTCTGGCTGGGAACTGTCTCTACGAAACCATAAGAGATGTAGCATGGCGTGAATGCTCCTGGTAACATTGAACACTGATTGGGAAGTGACTGGTTTTGTGAAGGAGTGATTGTGTCTGTAATCACCGATTGGGGAGTGAATCTGCAACCATAGGAAACAATAACAGGAATAAGGCCGGTCCTGTAATCACTGGAAAGACTGAGTCAGGAGCAGCTGAGCCTGTTATCACAGAAATTGTACTGATTGGTAAGCAGAATTCCATCTGTAAAAATAAGAAGCATTGCATAAGGAGAACAACTCTCCATAATCAAGTTGTCGAGCTAATAACCATATACACAGGTATAGTGAGATACAGATAAAACAAAAATCTTCTTGAAACTGCAAGACTCAGATAGACTGAGAAAACACCCAAGAACATAAATCATACATCGTTTACACATAAATTCAACAAATCAGTGAAAAGAAAAACACAACAGAAAACTAGATATTAGTGCAAAACACAATTATAAAACAAGTCCATGGTAGTGCAAGAGGTGGTCATTAGTGCCCTGTTGCTGAGGTAGAATTAAAGTTGGTTCAAGAACCTGATAGTTGTAGGAAAGTAGTTGTTCCCAGACTTGGTGCTGTGGGTGGACTTCTGTATCCTGCCTAATGGTTTGTGTGAGACGAGGATATGGCCTGGATGGTGGAGATCCTTGTTGATAGATGTTGCATTCTCAAGGCAATAAACATCAGTTACAAAGAGTAACTCAAAGACTATTCAGGTCAACAAACATACTTATATTGTTCTGACACTGGGTGGCGCCACGATAGCAGCCCCGCCAACAGTCTGTCTGTCCTTTCGGCATTTTTTGTTATTTTTAGTGTGTTTTAAAAGTTTGTGTTAATGTTCTCTGGTTTGTTTTATGTGGGGGGTTGGGAGGAGGTCGGGGGAAACTTTTTTTTAATCTCTTACCTTGCCGGAGATGCCATTGTTTTCCGGGTCGTATCTCTGGTCGCTCTGCGGTCTAACATCATGTAGCTGAGGGCCTTGCTCGGGACTGACTTTGAGCCCCACCAAGGTGCGTGGACCTACTATCGGAGGCGATTCCTTGCCTGGGATCGACGCTCCAACCGCGGCCTGTGAACTTCAACATCAAGTGCTCGCAGCCTCGTGAGAGACCAAGTCGGGAGCTTCAAAACCGCATGACGTTTGACAAGTCCTGACCCGGGGCCGATCGCCCGGCGGGGGGAACTGACATCCCCCTGATGCAGGAGCTTGATCGCCCGATGTGGAGGGCCCGCCAGCAGCTACGGGAGTAAGATCGTCCCGTCAATGGAAGGCTCGAGGTCCCTGACCGCAGGAGAACAAAGAAGGGAAGAGATAGAACTTTTATTCACCTTCCATCACAGTGAGGAATGTGGAGGAGTCACTGTGGTGGATGTTTATGTTAAAATGTATTTTGTGTGTTCTGTTGCTTTTGATTAGTATGACTGTATGGCAAATACTTGGCTAATAAAGTAAGTATGAATATGAGTATGATTATTTATATCCAATCTCTTAATCACGATCAAGGAATGGATATCAGAATTATATACATTACAAACTGAAATTCCCTCTTTTAGGGTTATAAAGTAGATCATTTTAGACTATATAGCAGGAATTTCCCTCTAGTTGTGAAAATGGATAGAATAAACAAGGTGGATAATTGTGTTTTTTTTTTAAAGATACAACATGGAAACGGGCCATGTTCTCTGTCTTTATGTGCCAATGTTTGACGACAAAAAAAGTGCCTTAACTGTTTGCTAAGAGTATCAATGCGTAAATCACAGGCAACAAACTTAGCGAACTTGCAGACTTTCAGTAAAAAATCATTCACCCCTAAAATCAACATAAAAGTCCAGAGAAAAATAGATTTAAAAACCACCCATGCAAATAGTATTGCATTCGAAGAGGATCAGACATTTCTAATATTTTTCTCGTAAATAGCTATTTTCTACCATCCTGCTGTTTCAACATTAGCGGATTATCATTAGGGTGTGCATATACATTCCATCTGCTCCTCTTAATTTGAATTTATGCATTTTTAATTCTCTGCATATTTAAGTTCTGAGCACTAATTATTTCTATTTTTTTGGTTTATTTGTCTTGTTGAATTCAAATTTTTTTTTAATTACAATGATTTTTTACATGTGTTTTCTACGAGGATGTTGCCAGGACTAGAGGGTGTGGCCATAGGGAGATGGTGAGTAAGCTGGATCTCTATTCCATGGAGCGCAGGAGGATGAGGGGAGATCTTATAGAGGTATACAAAGTCATGAGAGGAAAAGATCTGGTAGATGCACAGTCTCTTGCCCAGTGCAGGGGAATCGAGGACCAGAGGACATGGGTTCAAGGTGAAGGGGAAAAGATTTAATAGGAATCCGAGGGGTAACTTTTTCACACAAAGGGTGGTGGGTGTATGGAACAAGCTGCCAGAGTAGATAGTTGAGGCTGGGACTCGTTTAAGAAACAATTAGATAGGTACATGGATAGGACAGGTATGGAGGGATATGGCCCAAACGCAGATGTGGAACTAGTGTAGCTGGGACATTGTTGGCCGATGTGGGTGAGTTGAGCCGAAGGGCCTGTTTCCACACTGTATCACTCTATGACCATGACTATGACATGCAACTGCACACTAATTCACTGTATATATATATATATACATACACACACATTCACACACAAGGGTGTAAAAAATTGAGCAGCATGTGTAATATGTATCGTCCTTACTCATTTTTTGCAATTGCCAAAAATATAAAAACAATAGTTTTGTGTTCCAGTAAAGCGGGTTGGTTATTAATAGCATCACTATGATCTAGGAGTTGATATTTGCCAACACAATTTACTCCTGAATGGAAAACTAATAACAATTGAATATCTCCCTCCGCTCTCTTTCAGGATCTAAAACCACCCACAGTAAAGCTAGAAATGAAGACCATTGGATGATTGTTAGACAGAACATACAGATTACATGGCATCTAGAGAGGGTTAGCTAACTGGATACAGAATTGGCTAAATGATAGGAAACAGAGGGAGGTGGTGAGAGGTTGTCTCCTTGCACTGGAAGTCTGCGATTAATGGTGTGCTTCAGGAATCGGTGCCGGGCCCATTCCTGTTTGTCATCTTTATCAATGATTTGGGTGAGAATGTGCAGGGCATGATTAGTAAGTTTGCAAATGGCTAAAATAGGCTTGGAGATGGTTATGAAGAATTACAGTGAATTCTCAATCAGCTGGGCAAGGGGGCCAAAGAATGTCAAATGGAGTATAATTCAGAAAAGTGTGAGGAGTCACGGGAAAGTCAAACCAGGGCAGGATGCGCACAGTAAATGATAGGGCTCTGGAGAGAGTCGAACACAGGAATCTAAGAGCACAAGCATATCATTGCCTGAAAGTGGCATCTTAGACAGATCGAGTGGTAAAGAAAGCTTTTGGCACGCTGGCCTTCATCAATCATGGAATTGAGTATAGATGTTGGAACATTATGTTATAGTTATATAAGATGTTGGTGAGGCCACACTTGGAGTATTGGGTACGGTTTTGGTCACCCTGCTATAGGAAAAGTGCAATTAAGCTGGAAAGATTACAGAGACATTGCCTGGAATCAAAGGCCGGGGCAGCAGGGATGGGTTGAGCTGGCTACAACTGGAGAGAAGGAGGCTGAAGGGTGATCTTAGAGAGGTGTATAAACTCATGAAGGGAATAGATAGGGTGAATGCACAGTCTTGTTCCCAGGATAGGGGAATAAAGAACTAGAGCATATAAGTTAAGAGGAATACGATTTAATAGAAACCTGAGAGATAATGTTTTCGCACAGGGAGTGGTGGGTATATGGAACTAGCTGTCAGATGAAGTAGTTGAGGCAGTATCTTAATATTTAAAAGACATTTGGACAGGTACATAGATATGAAAGGTTTAGAAAGGTATGAGTCATATGAGACTATGTTGGATGGGTTGTCTTAGTCAGCATGGATGAGTTGAGCTGAAGGGCTTGCTGTATGAAGCTAGAACTAGCCCCATAATATGATGGTCCAATCATGAGGTCTGGCACAGAGTTTCCACGTGAAATATTAACAAATTATTTATTAGACAACCAAATGTTGTTTTGCCTTATTTACACTTTGGTTATTTAATATCTTGTTCTTCTGCTGCAGAATATGGCAACAAATAGCCCTTAGCAATAGGGCAAAAAAAAAAAAAGCATTCTTTTGTTTCATTCAGTGTATAAAAAAGTTGCAGGTCTGATCAGAAGCTGAAATCGAGCCTTTAATTTGCCTGCAAAGAACTACAGGCTAGGCAAATCTCTTTTAAAAATCTAGAAACTTTCAGCAAGTCAGGCAGCATCTGTGGAAAGAGATACAGGATTAACATTTCAGGATGTCAAGATTAATAGTCAGAACTTGGGCCTGAAGCTATAACTCTGTTTCTATTTCCACAGATGCTATCTGGCCTGCTGAGTATTCCAGCATTTTTTATCTTTATTTCTGATTTCCTGCATCTACAGGGTTTTTTTTAATTTTCATTGAAGGTTCAGTTGTAAATGAAGGCATAAGGTAAGCAAGGCTTAACAATTCCATTGCTGATAAAGTCACTCAGATCGCACCAGTGACATGAAGACTTTCAACATGCTTATGAAAACATGGATGCTCTGATTAAAGAGGTTGCCAGGCAACTTCAGTGTCTTTCCCTGAAAACATCCTTTTATTTTGCTTTGCATTCCGAGACAGAATGAGTCAATTAGCTGCTGATTCATTATGTGCATACCTTTGCCTCACGGCAGCAGTTTAAGGGTGTTCAAAGAAAAATGTACCAAGAGTATTTTTAAATGTTCTGCTGTCAGCACATATTGCAGTTCATTCCGATGAATATAAATGTGTAATTTTAGTGCATAACACAACCAATATCCATTCATGTGGGTATGTGGATATCATATAACTAATGCTTTTCAGAAGTTCATTTTGAAAACGAGAAATCAAATCTATAATAATAAAAAAGTTACTGAATCAATTTTCTTTCAAAGTAAAAATAAAGTTGGATGTGCGTCATTGATGCAGATTCACAATGCATTAAAGTTAAGCAGGCCTCATCATCCTTTTCCCTAAATCCTCTGTTATTCTAGAAAATAAAATGCTGGAGGAATTCAGCAGGTCAGGTAGCATCTGTGGAAGAAAATTGAAAACAACTCGTCAGGTCAGGACTTCCCTCCCAATAGTTTGCATTTCACTCTTGATTCCAGCAGTCTCTTGTTCATTTTACTCTATTCTGTCCTACAAAACAAATGAAGTCGCTTAGCTTCTTCTCATTGATGTGGTGAAAATCCTTAAAAATTGCAATTATGGTTTAGGTTTGGTCACACTCTTAAATATTTCAGTCTTTTGCCTGGGCAATCAGTTGTATGATTTTACTTCAGAGTCACGTGAGTGAATACGTGAAGACCCCGTCCAGCACGCATGCGCGACACATAGCGTCTCACGCATTGCACAGCGACGGACAGGAGTACGAGCTCTCCCGCAACAATTTGAAAACGGACCTTCAGGTAAGCAAATCTTACTCTGAGGACATGGTGTTTTCGAGACTCTGTTCTGCTATATTTTTAAATAGGAATGGAACAGGGAAAACACCTAGGAAGGTCATTCCCGTCGGGCTGCAATGGACCAGGAGGGTTCCAGCAGTGGGGGGCGACTGGTGGCACCTGGACCGCACAACGCTGCCGTCCACAGTCACCGACAGCATTCCGAGTCGAGCCCAGCGTCGCTAGCATAGCTCAAGGCAACGTTGGCGACCAACCGCAGCGGGCTGGATGTAAGGCACAATGGAAGTCGGACCGGCCGGTTCACTCAGAAGAGCCCGGCACAGTAGACTCCCGCCCAAGAGCGGCTAAAGGTGACCGTTTCAAGCCTTATGGAAAGGCTCATGGAGCAAAAGCTCCAGCGAGACTTGCTCCGGGAGATGGGGCAAGCTCGCCAAGGGAGCACAAACACTCCCGCTCCAGTGCACTAACAGCACTGGCCATCGCATCTCCCTCAACAGAGGGGAGCGTTGGCGACCAGGGCTGGGCTGGTCAAGAAGAGGGGTCACTGGCTGAACAAAATCGGGAGTATGCTTGAGGTACAGGACCAGGAAGAGCTGCTGGGTGTGGTAAACCGTAACGTGGCAACACCACGAGCGGGACGGCCGTTACAGCCTAAACTGGCGGCCAACTTACTACCTGTCCTTTAAACCTCTCCAAGATAGGTAGTCATTGAGGCGTTGGACTTTATCACGCCTCCCCAAAATTGCATTTGCTCAATGTGCCTGCCATTACTGGGGATACATTGTGCAGGGTATTTAAACCCAAAAACTTAAATTGCAAAAAATGTTGATACCCCTGACGTCGGCTATCCCTTCATATGCTCATTCCATGGACAGGGTTGACATGACAAAACACCCTGGCTCTACTGTGCAACACAGTATGTGATTAACAACCTCCAGAAGGAGGTCATAAGACCTGCCCTCAACCTCAAAAATTCGCAGGACTGTGTAGAACGCCAACCTCAGAACCACAGATCATGCTATTTGGCAAAGAATTACCAAATCAAGCCTAAAATCTGGACAAAGAATCCAAGCCATTTGGCCTCATGAGGGCAGGACCTGGAACGAGCAAAGCATGCAAACCCAGACGGCAGTACCTCTACGCATCCACCAGTAGGCGTCTATTTGATGGTACTGGTGAAAGCTCGGGGCCCGCATACCATCCCCGCAAGTCTTTCGGGACAGGGCCCAGAGCGGGCCCCATGGAAAATGTGCCACCCCCCAACAACACCACCCCGACAGACAAGGAACCAGAAACCGAAGAAATGAACACACAACCAAACAACAGTGGAGGTAGGTGGGTCTGGTTCCTACCATCACATAAAAGGTGGGGATTGTGCTAACAGAGGGTGAAACTACATCTGTTGTTGGAAGCATGAAGAACTATCACACTTGGCAGCTATATACCAAAAAGTATTCAAGGATAAAAATTGAATTCAAGAAAAACTTGCCACCAGTTCAGCATGCACCCCAAAGGGGTTTTACCCTCTCACTAAAAAGAAAACATGAGGGACAAGCTGAACTGGAGAAGTTACATACAAAGGGGTCATAGAGAAGATAAATATGAACCTTTGGAATTCGTATTAAATTTACTAAAACCAAAAAAGATGGTGAATGTCGCACCATAATTGACTTAACCACATTGAATACTTTCGTCAGGTATACACACTTTAAAGGAAAATATTTGTAACTGCCAAACAATGGATTTCCTAAGGATACTTTATGGCAGGCATCGACTTAAAAGATGCATACTATTCAGTACCCATTCATAAAGATCATCGGAGATACCAAAAAATTACCTGGAAGGGGTAACTATGGCAGTACAAATTATTGACTAATGATCTAATATGAGCCAAAACTGTTTTTCAAGATATTGAAACCAGCCCTGACACCATTAAGGAAACATATTGTCATGGCATATCTCGATGATATTTAATAATAGACAAAACCATGGAATTAGCTAATTCAGCAGCATTAGCTACTAAAAACTTATTTAACCTTGGGCTTGTCATACATCCAGATAAATCTATGTTGACACCATCCACAACTATGGACTATCTGATATTCAATTAACTCAGTCCATATGTCTATAACGTTGCCAAAGAAAAATCAGCAGAATTGGCACAAACTTGCAACAAATTAATGGCTAACAATCAACCAACCTTTTGACAAAGTGGCAAGAGTAATTGGGAAATTAGTAGCAGCATTACCAGCTACCTAGCTTGGACCTTTGCATTAGAACAAAGGTGCTAGCGTTTTAAACAACATGCAGATCACTTTGACTGAACCATGAAATTGCCTATTTTCAGACATAATGATGGAAAGAGAACATACAATACAATACAATACAATTTATTGTCATTTGAGCCTCAGTGAGGCTCAAACGAAATTCTGTTTCCACAGCCATACAAACAAAGACAATTCCTAGACATACACACAATTTAATTCACACAAACATCCATCACAGTGGACCCACTGTGATGGAAGGCAAAGTATTTTCTCTCCCCTGTTCTCCATGTCTCTCCCGATGTCGAAGACCCAGGCGGGCGAAGATAAGTCCCACGGCCATTTTAGGCCGTTCCGGGTGATTTACGGCCCCGCTCCCGGGTCGTTCAGGTTGGAGGCCGCTCCACGGTGCTAGGCCCCAACGACAACGGAGACCCGACAGGGAAAAGGTCGGGTCTCCCAGACAGGGAAGAGATTTTAAACAGTTTCCCCCTCCCCCCCCCGCCCCCCACATATACACATTTAAAACCAGTATTAAAAAACACCAAACACTACATTTAACTAGACAAAAAATAAAAAAAAGACAGACAGGCTGTAGGGGCCGCTGCAACGGGTGAGTCGCGCCGCCAACCATTTGGCATAGTTCCAGTCCCATCATTTATCAATAACCCATATCCAGAACAGGTGGTAGATGGACTAATCTAGAGTCATCATTACTACAGACACTGGACATAAAACCTAGTTGGAAATGTTGGGTGCGTTCTATGGGTAAAAAGCATATTGTTCAAAAGTGCACCATTTTGCATGTTCGTTTACAATTTGACAATACCACAGTGGTGACCTATACTAACCACATGGGCGGGATAAAATCGATATCATGTGATAATTTGATCAACACAATCTGGTAATGGTGTGTCGACAAACATATTTGGCTATCAGCAACTTACCTACCAGGTAAGCTAAATACTGTGGCAGACATGTTAAACCCCAAAGTATTGCTGAAATTACAAAGCAATGTGGAACATCAGATATCGATTTCTTTGCATCCCGACTGAATCACCACGTACCGATGTATGTCGCTTGGGAACCAGACCTTGAGGCAGCGGCGATGGATACATTCTCGCTGAACAGGGGGGAACTAATCTCTATGTTCCCCCCCCCCCACCCCACTTTCTGCCTCATCAGTCAGGTACTACCCAAAATACAGATGAACTCTGCTTCAGACTTTTTGGTAGTACCCAACTGGCCTACACAGCCATGGTTCCCAGTTGTCCTCCACAGGGTCATTGAAACCCATGACCATTCCCAGCGGACCAGGTCTACTGATCCACCCCGTATCAGGCGAAAGTCACCCATGCCATGACAGAATAAGCCTACTGGGTTGCAGATTCCAAAAAGACCTTTTGATGGGCCTGGGATTGTCAAATAGGACCATGACAGATGACAGCATCTCACCGACTTCCACCAAGAAACAATATCTCTCCAGTATAATAAAATGGGAAACATCCTGCTCGAGCACAGAGCCAACCTACCAATCAACCACCATATCTATGTACCGGGGTTCCTGGCCAGCCTTCACCACGATGAAGGTCTGAACTATAGCACTATCAAATGTGCTAGAAGTGCACTGTCAGCCTACCTAAGACAGGCACCAAGGGAAACAGGCCATAGGGTCTCATCCGCTGGTGGCCAAATTAATGAGAGGTACCTTCTATTCAAAACCCCCTAGACCTAGATATACCAAGATCTGGGATATCAGCGTTGCCCTGACATACCTAAGGGATGGCCACCAGCCAGATCCCTTACTCTGAAAACAGCTACCCTGTATACGGCCATGCTGATGGCTTAGTCTCAGCATAGGGTCCAGTCCTTTTACCTACTCAGACTGGACAATATGGTTGTAACATCAGACCAAATAACATTCACCATTCAGGAGCTGGTAAAACAGAGTAGACCAGGAACTTCAGGACTCATTATGGAATTCCGGGCATACCCACCTGACCACCATTATGTGTCATGACTCACCTTCTACAATATATCAACACAACCTAAAATTCCCGAGGGAGACAAAAAGCACGATGGGTCAGCCACAAAAAAGCCACTGGGTCAGGGTACCGAGTCAAACCATCTCTAGATGACTCAAACAGGTATTGGGAGCTGCTGGAATTGATACCAATATTTACACATCTCACTCCACCAGGGCAGCATCCACGTCGGCGGCTAACAGTATGGATGTGCCATTGGACCTACCCTGGTAACAGCGGGGTGGTCCATGGAAAGATCTTTTCAAACATTCTACAACAAGCCATTATAAAACCTGTTTCACTTGCAGAGAGTATTTTAGACGCTGCAAAAAATATATAATTTAAGCCCGGGGGAGCATTGATTTCTTTGTTATTATTTTCAAATAATACCATTATCGTTTTACAAACAGATTCATGTTTGATTACGATAACATACTTCCTCCCTTGGATGACTTCGGCAGCGAGTGAAGTATGGACTGTTACACGGTTTGAAATCACAGAGCTTTAAAATCTTCACGTAGTCACTCACGTGACTCCGAAGTAAAATAGTAAGATTAAACGAGAACTAACCAGTTTGAAGTTTGATCTGTATTTTATGAGGAGTTACGATGAGGGATTATGTGCCCTCCGCTCCCACCCTCAATTATAGAGATCAACTGGTATCTTAGTTCTCCTTATCTTTACTATGTTTATTTCAATTATTGTGTTTTTCTGTGATTCCACACCGCTGCTTTGAAGTATGTCGCGCATGCGTGCTGGACGGGGTCTTCACGTAATCCCTCATCGTAACTCCTCATAAAATACAGATCAAACTTCAAACTGGTAAGTTCTCGTTTAATCTTACTATTATGTTCCTGGGAAGTGATTTCATATTTCATCTTGTTGAAATATAAGTGAAAAAGATTAATGTTGCTACAAACTAAATTAAGTAGAATTGTGAATAATATTTAAATGTCATAATGATTAAGTGAATGAAATTTGGGTAAGTAGTTAGTTGGGGTCTATCACCATAGGGTGAAACTCAGAAAGGCCCCAACCTGAAACGTCACCTACCCTTGTACTGCCTGACCTGCTGAGTTACTCCAGCACTTTGTGTCCTTTATAGGATGAAACGCATTGGTTCATACCAATGTCTGCAAATAGCCAGGAGTGAGGAATCTCCGAGCACGAGCTGTCAAATGTGATGGTCCTGGAATTGGCCTGCTTAAGGAGCTAAGTGGAGCGCAGTCTTGTTGGAGTTTCCCACATGACACCGGTGAATTGCCTCTCAAATCCTGTGCCAGGATAGAGCAATTGCGTGAGCTGCGAGCCTAATGATTTCAATGGCCTCGTAGGGCAAAAGTACAGGTATTTTGTGGGCAATCTTTATTTCTACATTTAAGAGTGATCTTAGACCTTGAACCAGCTCAGCCATTCATAAAGATCATATGCATCACTCATGTACAAAAATGACAAAAATGATGGAGAAACTCAGCGGGTGAGGCAGCATCTATGGAGTGAAGGAATAGGTGACGTTTCGGGTCGAGACCCTTCTTCAGACTGATGTGGGGATGGGGGGGGGGGGGGGGAAGAAGAAAGGAAGAGGCGGAGACAGTTGGCAGTGGGAGAGCTGGGAAGGGGAGGGGAAGGAGGGAGAAAGCAAGGACTAACTGAAATTGGAGAAATCAATGTTCATACCGCTGGGGTGTAAACTACCCAAGCGAAATATGAGGTGCTGATCCTCCAATTTGCAGTGGAACTCACTCTGGCCATGGAGGAGTCCCAGGACAGTAAGGTCGGATTTGGAATGAGAGGGGGAGTTGAAGTGCTGAACCACCGGGAGATCAGGTTGGTTAATGCGAACTGAGCGGAGTTGTTGGGCGGAGCGATCGCCAAGCCAGCGCTTGGTCTCACTGATGTAGAGCAGCTGACACCTAGATCAGCGGATGCAATAGATGAGGTTGGAGGAGGTGCAGGTGAACCTGGAAAGACTGCTTGGGTCCTTGGATGGAGTCAAGGGGGGAGGTAAAGCGACAAGTGTAGCATTTCCTGCGGTTGCAAGGGAAAGTACCAGGGGAGGGGGTGGTTTGGGTGGGAAGGGACGAATTGACCAAGAAGTTACGGAGGGAGCTGTCTCTACGGAAAGCCGAAAGGGGTGGAAATGGGAGTAGGGGATAGAGTCCTTACAGGAAGCAGGGTGAGAAGAAATGTAGTCCAGGCAGCCATGCACAAGGATGGTAATTGGCATGGGTCTCCTGAGGTTAAGCTTGTTTTGTCTTTATAAAGGGGCACTCAGCAGGTGAGTTATGGCGACACCTGCGTTCTGGATAACCTGGACTCAGAGAGGGTAGCAGGTATCAGAGAAAGAGCATCCAGAAGATTTGGAAACCGAGGGTCAGGACTCAAATGTAGAGAACCAGCAGGAACAAGAAGAGAAAGATGACGATAAAGGCTACCAGAGGAATGATCTTGGCAACTTCAGCAGCATCATCTTCCAGCTGAAGAGAGGAGGGAGAGAATACGGATGGGCAACAAGGAATTATCTGCAGCCTGCACAATCATAGACCCCATGCACACCAAATGATGCTCTTCACATTCTCCATGTTCACAATACATCAATTCTTAGATAACACATAATATTCCTCTGCATGCTACTTTGTAGGCCTAGCTGCGGTGATTATAACAGAAAAACAAGAATTAATCCCAAATCTAATTTTTTGTATGGTTTGATATCAACATATTTATATCTTTATTTTTGACACCATCTTTAATGTTCCCTGACCTCCTTACCTAGGAAGAACTCTACACTGCAAATATGAACTGTGGTTAAGAGTTTCCGGGTTCGACTGTTGTTGAACACGTTAGACTGCTGTTCAAAATCAATGGTAACATTGCAACACTGCAGCCAATTCACATTATAATATAATAGATCGGCTTGGCATGAAATGAGGAGGATGCATTGGGCGAGGAGGGGGCAAATATTTCAAGGCAAGAACATCCACACTCATTCTGTGATGAGTAAACTCAAAGTGGGGTTCAATTTAAGCCATTACACCAATTGACTAATTCAAGATACATAATAAGGAAGAACTGGTGAAGCTTCCAAAGTAAGGATCATGTTTCACTTGCTTGTAACAACTGGATGTGATTGCCACATTATTCTGCTCCTGATAATTGCTCCCTCATCTATCTACATTACTTTTAAACACATTCATCAAGGAGGGTTCCTGGGGAATGAGCAAACATCGAGTAAAAGCTCCTTCCCACCTTGTCACCTTGTTGGCTGTGTGGCTGTGGCTGTGGCTGTGTCTCAGACATGGCAATGATAAGGTACACACAAAGTGATGGACTAACTCAGCAGGTAAGGCAGTCTGAAGAAGGGTCCCAACTCAAAAGGTTACCCATGCCAATGATAACTATACGTTGTCCACAGATAATGGATAGGTTCTATTTTATCAGATGTCCAAAAGTTGATTTTGTTTATGTACGAGAACTCAAAAATGTCAGTTGATGTGGTAACCAACCCTCCACAGTATTCTGATGAATGTCCTCAAAATCACCATAGACTCATAAGAATAAACAATTTCTAAAATTGGAGAGAAAACGGAAACTAATTCTGCAATTCATAGGATGTTGACATATGTTGACATTTGAATTTAACAATATGTTGGGAATTTGTTCATATGTACATGTGTCCACATGTGTCCATATGTGGGGCATTTGAAACCCAGGAAAAGCCTGTACTGTGACAGCAGACCAAAGAGGAGGGTTGACTTCTGAGATAGGAAGCAACTTTGGCCATACTTGTTCATTGCCAGAATAACATGATCGAGTTTTATGCTCAACTGAATAAAGGCAATCAAATTTTTAATTGCAAATGCGATTTTCAAACATTAACACCAATCAAGATCTTCCTTGAGTTGAAAAAAGGTACTACAGATGCTGGTTGACAAAAATAGACACAAAGTACTGGAGTAACTCGGCGGGTCAGGCAGCACCCCTGGAGAACTTGGATAGATGACGTTTTGGATCGAGACCCTTTTTCAGAGTATATTAAATTGAAACGCACAGCACTCTCTGTATTACCAGGTGAGGCATCACAGGATATGCAGCTATGCCACAGCAGCTGCCACACCAGCGTTAATATTCTTTGCACACTGCAATATTTTTTTCCCGAAATGAAAATGCACTCAAGCATTGTTAATGTAAATAATTTATTTTATAAACATAGAAACATGGAAAATAGTTGCAGTAGTAGGTCATTTGGCCATTTGAACCAGCACCCCAATTCAATCTACAGATGTGTGCTGTCCTGATAAGCCGTTGGTGAAGGACGTTTTAACTCTTATTGACTCTTTTAATTTTGTGCAGTGTGTGTCTGGTCCCACACACAAACATGGACATACATTGGACCTTGTTCTCTCTTATGGCTTGCCTGTGTTAAACTTGGAGGTCTGTGATAGTGTGTTTTCTGATCACATGCCTGTACTATTTGATGTTGGTTTTTCCAGTGCTGCAGTTAGACCTGTAGCGTCTGCTCGGCGCTGTCGGTCCTTTAACCCTTCTGCTGCTGGCCAATTCTCTGCTGCTTTCGATCAGCTCTGTGCCCCCTCTGCGTCCACTTCCCTTGGTACGGAGGAGATTAGTTCTTGGTTCCACTCCTCCTGCAGAACTATACTGGACTCTGTGGCTCCGTTAACAACTTTGCAGCCCAGAGCTAAACCCGAGCCCTGGTTCAGTGACGCAACTCGTACAGCTCGACGGGAGTGTCGCAGAGCTGAACGAAAGTGGAAGAAGGACAGGCTGCAGGTTTCATCGCAAATTCTAAAGGACAGCTGGCGAAATTACCAAAATACTGTTAAAGAGGCCAAAAGATATTACCTGTCTAATATAATAGTGTCTATGCGTCACGACCCACGTGTGTTATTCAAAACCATTGATTCTGTTTTAAATGCCCCACAGCCTGTCTGCCTGGAAGCATCGTCCGAATTGTGCAATGACTTCCTGCACTTCTTTATCAATAAGGTTGTTTCTATAAGGGCTCTCATCTCAGCTCCTGCCTCTGACCCCTCTGTTCCGGCCCCATGCCTGGTGGCATTCGATAAGTTTGTGCCTCTGACATTGTCGGGTCTAGAGGATGTGGTTAGCCATATTAAGCCATCGGGTTCCCCTTGTGATGCTGTCCCTCCTCTTCTTTTTAAAGAGGTTTTCCCGAGTATAGGGCAGTCGGTTCTCGCCATCATAAACAGTAGCTTGTGTTCTGGGGTTGTCCCCGTAAATTTTAAACATGCAGTAGTGCAACCACTACTTAAGAAACCCGGCCTGGACCAAACTGTTCTGGCCAATTTTAGGCCGATCTCCAAGTTGCCATTTATCCATAAAATCATGGAGAAAGTAGTTTATGCTCAGCTGAAACTCTTCCTGGATGAGCACAATATTCGGTAGGTTTTCCAGTCTGGATTCAAAGCTATGCATAGCACAGAGTCGGCTCTGCTAAGGGTTTTTAACGACATCCTCCTGGCAAACGACTCCGGTAATTATGTGGTTCTTGTCTTGCTGGACCTATCTGCCGCCTTCGATACAGAGGACCATGGAATTTTAATTTCCCGATTACAGCGCCAAGTGGGCATTTGTGGCAGTGCCCTGGGATGGTTCAGGTCCTATCTGGCAGACAGAACCATGCGTGTAACCCTTGCTGGCTTTGAATCCTCCTCCACTCTCTCGGCTTATGGGGTTCCACAGGGCCCAATTTTAGGGCCCCTGCTCTTCTCTCTATACCTACTTCCTCTGGGCTCAATTTTAAGAAGGCATGGCATCTCCTTTCACTTTTACGCAGATGATAGCCAGTTATATATGCCACTCAGGAAAGAAGCCGACTATTCTCTAAAATCACTTCTGTCTTGTCTTGAGGACATTAAGTCCTGGATGGCCTTAAACTTTCTGGGACTTAATGAAAAAAAGACAGAGGTGATTTTGTTTGGCCCCAATGGCTGCCGTGAACCTCCCTTTGTTGACTTGGGTCCACTGGCATTGTCCGTAAAGCCAACAGTTTTAAACCTGGGTTTTAGGATGGACGGTGATTTTAAACTAGATAAACAGTGGTTAAGTCTAGCTTCTTTCACCTAAGGAAGCTGGCAAAGGTGAAGCCCATCCTCGAGCGGCAGCATTTTGAAACAGTAATCCATGCCTTTATTACATCTAGGCTGGATTACTGTAACGCACTCTACTCTGGAGTCGCACGAGCTTCATTGGCTCGTCTCCAGCTGGTTCAAAATGCTGCCGCTCGCCTTTTAACCGGAACTCGAAAGAGGGAGCACATTACGCCAATTTTGGCCTCCCTTCACTGGCTCCCAGTGCACTTTCGAGTTCATTTTAAAATTATTTTATTTGTTTTCAAATCGTTGAATGGGCTCGCCCCGCCTTACCTCTCTGAGCTGCTCCACCTATATGCTCCTGCCCGGTGCCTCAGGTCAGCTGATCAGCTGCTCCTTGAGGTACCAAGGTCTAAGCGGAAGCTCAGAGGGGATAGAGCCTTTTCTGTTGCTGCTCCGGCACTCTGGAACACCTTGCCGTTGCACATCAGACAGGCCCCCTCACTGTCCATCTTCAAATCCTCCCTAAAAACTCATTTTTATTCTCTGGCTTTCGACACTGGCTGAGACATTGATCCTGTTCTTAGTGCTTTTAATGTCTTTTAATTTGTACTGTTTTTTAGTCCTTCGTTTTACGGTTTTTAATGGTTTGTAATAACTTTTTGTCCATGAGTTCTCATGTACAGCACTTTGTGGTAACTGCGGTTGTTTAAAGTGCTTTATAAATAAAGTTATTATTATTATTAATCTGATCATCCAAAATCAGTACCCCGTTCCTGCTTTTTCCCCATATATCTTGGTTCTATTAGCCCTAAGAGCTAAATCTAACCCTCTCTTGAAAACATCCAGTGAATTGCCCTCCACTGCCTTCTGTGTCAGAGAATTCCACAGATTCACAATTCTCTGGGTGAAAAAGTTTTTCCTCATCTCAGTCCTAAATGGCCTACCCTTTATTCTTAAACTGTGATCCCTGGACTCTTCCAACATGGGGAACATTTTTCCTGCATCTAGCCTGTCCAATCCCTTAAGAATTTTATATGTTTCTATAAGCTCACCTCTCATCCTTTTAAATTCCAGTGAACCCAAGCCCAGTCGACCCATTCTGTCCTCATATGTCAGTCCCGCCATCCCAGGAATTAACCTGGTGAACCTACGCTGCACTCACTCAATAACAAGAATGTCCTTCCTCAAATTAGGAGACCAAAACTGCACACAATACTCCAAGTGTGGTCTCACCAGGGCCCTGTACAACTGCAGTAGGACCTCCTTGCTCCTAAACCCAAATCCCCTCACAATGAATACCAACATGTCATTAGGTTTCTTCACTGCCTGCTGTGCCTGCTGTGAATATTGCTAAAAAAGCAATAACAAGTAATACATAAATAAGACACAAAAAGCTGAAGTAACTCAGCAGGTCAGACAGCATCTCTGGAGAAAAGGAGTAGGTGACATATCGGGTCGAGACCATTCTTCAGAGTGAAGTAGAATGTTCCTTAGAAACATCACTTTACTCCAGAGATGCTGCTTGGCCCGCTGAGTTACTCCAGCTTTTTATGTCTATCTTCAGTGTAAACTAGCATCTGCAGTTCCTTCCTACACAGTAATACAGAAATAATTGGCTATCAAGATGAATACATCTTCACCACCTTGTGGGTGGGTGTGGGTGCTTTGACCCCTCAGTGGCTATAATTGAGTTGCTGAAAGGCTGATCATTTTGCTTTTGAGCCATTTATAACAGAACAAAACCTTTGTCCCAGATGGGCTGCCTTATTGCTGTTAGCTCTGGATATATTTGGAGGAGCCTTCTGGAATGACTGACTATGGAGGTCAGAAGAGTCATAGAAAACATAGAAAATAGGTGCAGGAGGAGGCCATTTGGCCCTTCGAGCCTGCACCGTCAGTGCTGGAAGGTGAACCAGTATCCAGGCAAAGCAGGACATTAAGACCATGACAACATGTGAAAAGCCTGACGATATGAAACTTCTATGGATGCACATTCTCTTTACTTTATCTTTGATAAGCTCACTCACGTGTAAATTGACCCGAATTTATGTGTTCACAAGTGCTTTCATATAATTTCATATCAGGAATGAAATGCAGATGCTGGTTTAAACCAAAGATAGACACAAAAAGCTGGAATAACTCAACGGGTTAGACATCATCTCTGGAGAAAAGGAATAGGTAACATTTCGGATCGAGACCCTTCTTTGGACGGGTTTCAGTTAATGTTCTTTTTGAGACAAATTTGAATTCAACTGACCTATCAGCCACATCCACACAGGGCATACAGCTGAAACTGCAGTCAGTTAAATCTCCTTAAACAGCAGCGGATGACAAAAAGAATGAAAGCAGTGTGAGGTTCCGATTGTTGATGCGAGATGGGAGTAACAGTTGTGATTAATGAGTTGCCTGCTGAGACCATACAGCTGTAGATGGTGGAAAGAATGAGGAGGCATCGGGCGAGGCTCTGATTATCCAGGAGAAATAGTGAACAATATCCATGGCTAGCAAGGAACCAAATAAAATGGAGTGAAAGCCCAGCAGGATAGACTTCCCTGCTGAACAATCAGGTGTGTACAAAAAATCAGATCTTAGCGTATTGCTCTAAAATCAGAGCTAATAGAGTAATATGAGGAGCTTTCCTTCTTAAAGACCATGCTAGATAATGTTCCAGATGGTTTAAATGAGCAAAAGAGAATGTATTCTGACTGCATCCCAGGGACAGATGTCATTAACCTGGTGGCCTGTTCAAAGCAAGCATAGAATGTTCACAAGTTCATCATGGTGGGAGTTACTATCACCAGCGATGCTCCCTGACTTTGCTTTGTAGCCTGTTGTAATATTTCAAGCCTGCCACAGTTGACACATGTTCGAATGATTATGCTGGCTCTCAAGTTTGGCAATCCTGATGGCTTTGCAAAGATCATAACACCATTTTTTGTACCGACTGGGATCATCTGACTTGGCCATGACCTGGCAATGAACCTCGTAGTTCATCCATGGTTTTTAGTGGGGGATCACTCGGATTGACCACTTTGGCACGCATATCTTCTAAGTTTCTCAAAGATGTGGAGTCTTTTAGGGTTAAAATATAACTAAGTCATACAAAGAAACTTGATTTCTTTTTAATGTTATTATCAAATATTATATTTTTAGATGAGCATAAGTTGATGTCGACAATTCATTCCTCCATAGTGTCTGATCCACTGATTTCCTTCAGCAATTTGCTTTTTGCTCCAGAATACAGCATCTAAAGTCTCTTACATCTTCAATCAAAGCTGGTGCTTTGCTACTGCACTGAGTTTGTGCTGCACAGTTGGAGTTCCTGTGCTTAATTTTGGAGGTTAAATTGAGATGGTTATGAAAAATTTAAAGGGACGATTTCAAAGAACTGTTGGAAATTTATCTTAGGAACCACAGACAGATCTTACTATCCATGGACCATTGTGACCGTTGTCACATTGTTTAGTTTAGTTTAGTTCAGTTTAGTTCGGCTCGGCTCGGCTCGGCTCGGCTCGACTCGGCTTGGCTTACTTTAGTTTACTTTAGTTTAGAGACACAACATGGAAAAAGGCCCGTAAGCCCACTGAGTCCATGCCGACCACAATCACCCATACATGAGTTCTATCCTAGACACTAGGGACAATTTACAGAAGCCAATTGACCTACAAACCTGCACATCTTTGGAATGCGGGAAGAAACCGGAGCACCCGAAGGAAACCAACATGGTGACAAATAGAACATGCAAACGCACACAGACTACACTCAATCTCAGGATTGATCCTGGGCCTCCTGCGCAATGAGGCAGTAGCTCTACCAGCTGCACCAGCTGCTTCCCAGCTAATGCTGACTAACTAGAGATTTTTAGTAAATTACTCAAAACAGACTTTTGTCCTCGGTTTTTACTGAGGGATGTCCTTGAATGGTCCAGCTTTGTCCAAGGCACCAACCATAAATTTTCAACTGTTCTTTGAAGAAGAGGTATATTAGAGGTAAATTAATCAAGATTAGAGGTTTCATCTTCACAATAGTAAAGGGAGGTGTAATGTAGAATATGTTGTGGGGGATGGAATGGACAGTTGGAGCAATGTGGAAAGGAAATACTTCCAATGAAGGAATTTGGTAAAAAAAATTCAGATCAGCTCAGATACCACTCAATTGTAGGAAAGGAGATGAGTTTAATCTGACATGATGTTCAGTCTGGACATTGTGGGCCAAAATACATCTTCTGTGCTGTACTGTTCTATGTTTTAAGAGATGCAAAAATATATATACTATCTGCACAAAATTTCATCTATTTTAGTATGAATATTTAGTGAAATGACCAATGCTTTTAATTAAGGCATACTGTCATAATAGCCAGTTTGTAAAACTATGAGTGGCATCAATAGGGTAGACAGTCAGAATCTTTTTCCCAGGATGGAAAAATCAAACACTACAGGGCATAGCTTTATGGTGAGAGGGGCAGAGTTTAAAGGTGATGTACAGGGCAAGTCTCTACACAGAGGATGGTGAGTGCCTGGAACGTGCTGCCGGGAATGTTGTTTGAATTAGATATGTTAGTGGCATTTAAAAGACTTTTGGATTGGCATATGGATATGTGGGAAATATAGAGATATGGGTTATGTGCATGTAGATGTGATGGTCTTGGCATCATGATCAACACACTCGTTGTGGGCCAAAGGGTCTTTTCTTGTGCTGTACTGTTATATGGTCTATATGTTCTATTATTGTTAATGAAGTCTTGTTTACATTTTGAATGGAACAGTGCTCCATAATCTTGAAGTAATCAGTCATTTATCCTTTGTATTTGCAAAGGAAAATTGTGTCTTGAAGGTCTGTAATTCTCTCCTAATTCCAGTTTTAAATCATTACTTCATGAACTGTCCCAAGACCAAGGAATAATATCTTCCATATTATGTGTAAAACCTAGAACGCTATTTGCCATGTTAACATTTATACCAGGCACTTCTATCTGCCATATAATTGAGATGCTAATCTTATTCTTTCTGACATTGTTTAATGTCTCTGTTAAAGTAACAGCATGATATATAAAGGTGATAACGTTGTATTCAATAATATCAAAATGGTATTCCTGGGTTCATATTCCAGACAATGGTGCCAGTTGTGATTGTCCCCAGAAGGGAGATGCAGAGTGCTGTGAAGATTTATTACTAATAGCAGCTCAGTGGTTATTTTGCATCAGCATAATGAACCTTTTTTCTGAGGGATACTCTCACTAAATGTCAGTCACTGGGATCAACGCTTTGATGAAACAATCTAATTTAAGTTGGTTTCAACTGATTCCTTATTCATAACCATATCATATGCTTGATGAAAACTCAGATATTAATGCCTTCTGCCAGTGTAATTATTCCATCTCTACTATGCAGGCTTATTGCAAGAAATGGCACTGCCTTGAACACAGAGAGAATATACTTACTGGAGAAACAGGAATGTGCAGAGGTTAATACATAGACAAATATCAGAAGAAGGGTCTCGACCCAAAACGTCACCTATCCATGTTTACCGTCTGGCTTGCTGAGTTACTCTAGCACTTTGTGCTCTTTTGTGTATTAACCAGCAGCTGCAGTTCCTTGTTTCTACAGGAATGAGCAGAGCCCCATTATTGGTTGGTCATGTTTTTTTTCCATTTGAGGGTAGAACAATAAAGACGTACAAAGGTTCAAAGAACACCTGGATGTTTGCTGAACCATTTGTAAAGTCACTTTGAGAATACTCCAGAGGCCATACTCAATGTAGTGTTCAAGCATATACAAAATAAAATAACATATTAAGTGCTCCTTTTCCGAATTTTAAAAATGACCTAATTCTGTATTAATGCTGTTATTTTTGACCCAACACCAAAATGATTGGGTGTATGTCCCCTGAGTCACGGAAGAAAGAGGGAGGGGTCAATTTTAGCTCTCTTGGCTTGGTGGAAATGGAATATTAGCAAAATTAGCAACAATACGGCAGAATTGGTGGACTTATGAATTGAAGCCTTTCACTGCTTAATTCAGAATCAGGCATGGTTAATCCATGAGAATTAGGTGTCATGATGCATACAATGTGTTGTGTACAGATAAAATGACCAGTAGAGTCTACTTTTGAAATGACATTGAAGTCTACTCACAAAATAACTTGGGCAATGTGTCATTATTTTTTGCTGCTCTAACAAAACAGTCCAGGCTCTTAGAAGAAATCTGCCTCTCAAGCTTGCTCTGACTTCTCAAATGGTCCTGTACACTTTCTTACATGAACCTTGAATCCTCAAATTGCCTTGCTATTCAAAAATTCAAGTAATTCTACCAAGTGAGAGCGCTAAAATTGCTCCATTTCCTTATTCAAAATTTGTAACACAAACATGACAAACATGACAAGCGCATCAACTCACCTCTGAGGTAGAAAACTCCAAAGATTTACCGGCATTTATATAGAGAATTCTCTTTAGCTTGGTCCTACATTGCTGGCCTTTTATCCTGAGACTTGAGACAGTGTAGCCACCCCACCCACTCCCCACTTGCCTCTACTTTCCACCTTGTTCTCTCAAGGTCTTGTGTGTCTCAGATTACCTTTGATTCTTCTATCTAGATTGGGTGCAGGTTAAATTTAATCTTCCTTCAGATTGACTCTGCCTTCCCATCCCAGACTTCAACCCAGTGAATCAATGTTGCACTCGATCCTAGCCAGCAATATCCTTCTTTAGATATAGAGACCAAAGATGTACACACTTTTCCAAAGGAGGTTACATTAATGTCAACAAGACTATCTTACATTTGTATCTCAGCAAGAATTCCTTACTGAGGATTGCATCAATATCACTAACCCTACCATTCCCAATTGTAGCCCCTACGTTGCCCCCATTCAGGTAGGTCGGTGTGTAGGTCTTGTGCTCCCAGAATTGTTGATAGATAACTGCAGCTCATTGAAAGAATGATCTTGATAATGGACTTGATACCATCTGCCTGCCTCTTGTTCACAAATAAACAATGAACATTAAGCTCAACATTGCAAACTTTCTTGTAATAAAATCCTTGACAGGAGGTTTAAATAAATGCCCAGTAGTGAGGTTTCAAATTTGTGCAAACTTTTCTCAGTGGTTCATTATGATAGGGGGACCTTTGCTGGGAGTATATTGAAGAATTAACTGATTAGAGTTAGTAAATTCTAGTTAATATCATCCTGAGAGCAATGATTTGAAAGTCTCAAAAGCAAAACAAAAGACTCACTGGCAGGAAACAAAAGGAGACATGAAATTCCTACCCAGGAGTTGCTGTGCAAGGTATGGTGGTTTTAACATTATTATTTATCTGGGAGATGCTTGGCTGCTCCCTCATTTGGTGGAAAGATAGGGCAGGACCACCACCACACTATGGAAACAGGGCATGTCTAGCTATTTCCAGTAGCTCATAGGGCTAACGGAATCAAGGAATATTGGGAAAAAGTAGGAACGGGGTACTGATTTTGGATAATCAGTCATGATCATATTGAATGGCAGTGCTGGTTCAAAGGGCCGAATGGCCTACTGCACCTATTTTTTTCTATGTCTGAGACGGATCACTGGTACACATTGATATTTATAGCCCCAGAGTGGGTGGGGGTTTGGGGAGTTCAGGACAGGAGGGATTATAACCTGGCGAAGCAGAGGCTGGGATGGAGACATTTTTATATTTTGAGCTACTTTTCCCGCTGTGGAGTAATAGGTTGCAGAAGTTGTAACATGCAGATGGCAATTCAAATAGTTTTGGATTCCCATTGGATGCTGATTTGCATCTACTAATTAGGCCTTGACTTGAAGCAAGTGAAGGTGTTAATGCAGTCCCAATGGCATCCTAGGGGCAAAAGATATCACAACAAATGAGAGTGAGACACTGCAACCTGGAACAAAAAACAATGCTGCATAAACCCAGTGGGTCAAGCAACATCTGTGGATGCAAAAGGTATATTTCGGCTTGAGACCAGCTTGAGAACCGACATTTCGGCTTGAGACCTTTCATCAAGCCTGAAAGGGAATTGGAAATATTATCAGTATATAACAGTGTGAGAAGCAGTGGATGGGGAGAAAGCGAGAGAGATTGGAGGGAGATTTATGATACCAGATGTGGAGGGGATATGGGCAAATGGAACCAGGTGGAAGAGGATGGAAAAGATGAACAATGGGAAAAGGAAAACAAGGTGGACTGGTGTGAGTGTGTGGGTGAAGAACTCCAGGCAGGGAGGTGTTTCCTGAAATGGGAACGTTCAATATTTATACCATTGGGTTTTAAGTTATCCAAGCAAAATATAAGATGTTGGTCTTCCAATTGGTGTTTATCCTCTATGTCATTTCAACTGACACTCACGGTTTGTAATGTGGGGGGACCGGGCATTGGAGAAGAGTTAAATTCATAGAATCATAGAATTGTAACAGCACAGAAACAGGCCCTTTCAACCCAACTTAACCATTCCAACTGTGGTGTCAATGACCAATAATCACATTTGTCTGCATTAGGTCCATACCCTTCTAAGGCAGTAGTGGTGGCATCCCTTTTAAACATAATGTATCTGCCTCCACCACCTCCTCTGGTGGCTTTTTATATATATTCATTAAATATAAAATACACCACACAGGGACAGGCTCTTTAACACATAATGTCTGGCTGAACAAGTTCAACTAATCTCCTGTGCCTGCATGCGATCCATATCCCTCCATTACTTGCACATCCATTTGACTATCTGAAGGCCCCTTAAATTCCACCATCATATCTTCTTCCACCATCCTCCCTGGAAATGTGTCCCAGGCACTCGCCAGTCTCTGTATAAAAAAAGTTGCCCTCCGCATGCCATTTAAACGTTGTCCCTCTCACTCTAAAACTATATCTTCTAGACGTTAACATTTCCACCCTGGGAAAAATGTTCTGAGTGTATACCTTTATATGCCTCTCATAATTTCATATACTTATATCATGTCACCCCCAACCTCCAATGCTCCAAGTTTGTCCAGACTCTCCTTATAGCTAATATGGTCTAATTTAGGCAGCATTCTGGTAAACTTCTTCTGCACCCTCTCCAAAGCCTCCACATAATGGGGCGACCAGAACTGTACGCAATACTCCAAATGCGGCCTAACCAAAGTTATATGAAGCACAAACATTGGCCGTCCTCTGTGTGAAAAACTTACCTCTTGCATATAAAGGGGTAATTTTAGTTGAACTGATTTTTAGTAAAACCAGAAAGCAACACATGAACATTTATAAAGAATAGTTTAATAATTCCAACTTCAACTATTTTTTTCTGCTTGATCTGTTGTATGAAAGACATTTCAAAGCAAACTCTTCTGTGGATCAAGTACAGTCGGTTCTATCATAGATTCCAACCCACCTACATAATCTCCTGAGCTCAAATTCTAGAAGTTACTTTTAGCTACCCAAAATAAATCAGGCCAAATTTCAGAATGACAAAAATGTTGCCTTGGAGTCCTTGGTGAGAATATAATTGGATTACTTAGCTGTGAAAGCAGAGAATATTTTGGAGTGATGATTTTCACGAGTTAAAAAGTGTGGCAAGCAGGAGATGGGAGAATTGAACAGCAGAAGGAAGCAAATGTATAGTTAACAGTTTTACTCTATATAATGTCAACTAATTCAAAGAATCCAAACCTGCTCTGTGTACAAAGGGCAGAAGGATCTACGGAGACAGGAGGAGAAGCTGAACAATCATGGCCCAGAAGCAACGGATGAAGCAAAATATCTTATTGTGCTCATTTTGCATTAAGATATTTTTAAATAGCCTTAATAATTTGTTTGGTCAAAAATACTTAATGTCGGATATATTTTACAAGATACCTGAAGTCTTACTCGTAATTACAATCATATGATAGTGCTGATATTTGGCAGATACATTGTTTGGATTTAGTAATCTTGCTGGCGGCTGATTGGAAAGGTGAGATATCTCAGTCGCAGTTATAAATAGGTCCTTTGCATGTTGGTGCATAAATAGTGCAACACTAACTTAATTAACACTTCATGATATTACTGCAAAAAAAATCTCAGCTCATAGACAGAACTGAAAACCGAATACTATTAATGGATGATCTTTTAAAATAAAACGTATTTTTGGTAAATTGGATGATCGGTTTTCAATTTCTGCACTGCACTCCATCATATTCAACGGATAGGATGATTAAAAAAAAGTTCTTCTTTTTATCAAACCTGAAATACCTCGATCAACTCCTTTGAATGAGAAAGAGAACTCCCAAAAATTAGTTGCTCCCTACTTTAACATCATAAAATATAGTGAGTTCAATAAAAACCCGTTTAAGCTGGATATGTTGCTATGGAAACAATATTCATTGGCTAAACCTATTAGTTACTGAAGATGTAGTGAAATGCTTTTTATTTCTCCATAAATGGGATAAACTCTTGAAACTGATAAAATAACTTTTTTTTAATGAATTCTTCGTCCTGTCATTGTATACATTAGTGAAACTTAATATGCATTCCTGCTGTAAATAGAAATATTTACATCGGCTATTAAAGGAGAAGCCTCTGGAAAGAAAGCATATTGCACTGCTAAAACACAGTGTGGAACAAATAATTTCTGCATTTACAAACAAATAAATATATTTGTATCGATGCCTCAAAGAGGTTCAGAGAAAGATCTTCCTCTATATCATTGATAAAGGTAAATTGTATTCGGCTTATTTTAAAATGCTTCTATTCGATTAGGTATTTAATATAGCATGTATTCATGCAAATAATTAGTTGTGATTTACAATTACAATTATTTAAATACTAACAGTCTACAGATGTATTCTTTCTGAATTAATTTGCCCCAAACATAGTAGTGGATTGTAACCAGTGGCATATTTCAACCCACTGCTTGATAAGGGACAGCACAATCTGTTGTGATGGATGTGACTTTCCAACACTTGGAAGTGGGTGGCACTAGTAATAGTTTACTGTTAAAAAATATCAAGTAGGATAACGTCACAATTCCATTAGAGGTTGGCAGGTGTGTGTCACGAGACACAATAAATGTCCTTTGTCCTTTGAGATAAAACACGTCAGAATCAAATCTGGTCGACAATTCACTGAAAACACCTCCACACGCATTGTGATTTGTGATTTATTTTGTAGCATTGCTCCAGTAACGTTTAGGAGCTCAAATGAAGAACCGAGCATTTCTTTAACAGTCACTGAAGTGCCTAATATTTTAAAATAAATCTATTCTGTCCACCCTGCTTGAGGAAGGATGTCATTAAACTGGAAAGGCTGCAAAAAAGATTTACAAGGATGTTACTGGGTCTGAGTTATAAGGATAGCTGGATCAGCTGGGACTTTGCTCTTTGTTCTCTTAGGGCACAGAAGAAAAAGGGTGACCTTAAAGAGATTTATAAAATCATGAGAGGTGTAGATAAGACGAATAGCCATCATTATTTTCCCACAGGGTAGGTGAGTATAAAACTAGGGAGCATAAATTTACAGTGAGAGTGGAAACATTTTTAAGTGACCTGAAAGGTAACTTTTTTCATCCAAAGACTGATGTGGGACGTGTGGAATGAGCTGCAAGGAAGTGGTAGAGGTAGGTACAATTAAGACATTTAAAAGACACTAGGCCAAGCATATGGACAGGAGAGGTTTGGATATGTGCCAGATGCAGGCAAGTGGGACCAGTTTAGTCGGCATGGGTGAGTTGAGCTGAAGGGCTCCAGGACTCTGCTAAATCATTAAAGGGTCATTGCTTTCACCTTTGCACGGACATATGTTCAATTTCATCAGCAATGGATATGCAGCAGACTGGATTAAGATTATAAACTTGGTCCAAAATATTGTGAATTTATTGGTAAATACAGGTCACGTGGAGAGTTTAACAGTTGAAACTGGAACTTGTGCCAATGTGTTAAACTTCTGACCCAGTGAAACTGGGACATATATTTCTTGGGAGGGTCATTGTAGCGGGTTTAAAGTTTCAGCAGATACCACAGGGCAGAAGCTTTGAAACTTCCCTGTAAGGAGGCCAACTTCTTCAAGTCAATTTATTCCTTAGGCACAATTACTAACTTAACTGGAAAAGACTGGGTAATGCTGTTTTTTTCCTCATTTTGACGCCCAGTGACTGCCCAGTTGCTATAGAAACCGTAGAAGCAAGACAATATGTTAGACACGTGAAACGTCTTGTCGTTTTGTAGTTTATCATTTTTACCGTTTTTACATTTTTATCCCAACGTTGCTAGGATTAGAATCATAGACAGTTGCGACACTAGGATTAACCTTTTCTAGAAAATGCACTGGGTAGAAATGAAAACTGTGATATATCAACGTCTTTAATTCCAAAACATTTAAAATGACTAATATAATAATTGTACATTAGTTCAGATTAAGACAATAATGAGCAAATACATTTAACAAGGAAATTATATGCTCACAGCACCTTACTGAATAAAGATAAGATTTAAGATAGATTGGAGAGGTTTGGAGAGATATGGGCCAAAGTCTGGAATTAGCATGGGTTGGGCATCTTGCTCGACAGGGACAAGTTGGGCTGGGGGGCCTGTTTCTGTGCTATATGACTATGCAGCTCTATGGCCTTGTAAAAACTGTCCATTTGAACAATACCTAATGCCTAATTGAATCAAACCTTCCACAAAGATCACAGGATGGAGTAATTTGTATTCTTATTAATCCTTATCATCAAGTCACTTCAGCAACTTCTCTTTGGGGGAATTAAGATTTTATGTCCTCTGGCTTTATCAACCAAAGGGCCTTCTTGCCTCTAATCAAGAAGGCTGGAGGATTAAGAGTTACTCCAGAGATTTCAGTTAGATTATAAACCAAAATATTTAAGCAACTGTTGAAATTTTCAGTTTGATCTTTCAGTGAAGGGCTAAAGAACTATTATTCCACCTGTGGCCTTTCACATTAACAAGATATTGCCATTTTAGTATATGTTCCTATTTCAAAGAAGAACACGTGAGCTGGTGAACAAGAGAGTCATTAGTTAAGTATTATGCTTCAAGGTTTCAAGGTCAAGGTTTCAAGGTCAGTTTATTGTCACGTGTACCAATTAAGGTACAGTGAATTTTGAATTACCATACAGCCATACTAAAAAAAAAGCAACAACCAAACGTTAACATAATCATCCACCACAGCGGATTCCCCACGTTCCTCACTGTGATGGAAGGCAATAAAGTCCAATCTATTTCCTCTTTATTCGCCCGCGGTCGGGGCAGTTGAACCATCCGCAGTCGGGGTGATCGAAGCTCCCACAGCCGGTGATTGAAGCTCCCGCATTGGGGCGATCGAAGTTCCTGCGTAGGGGCGGTCGAAGCTCCTGTGGCTTGGAGTTTCCGAAGTTGGTCTCTGACCAGAGACCGCGAATTCCACGATGTTAATGTCCGCAGGCTCCTGCGGTAGAGCTCAGAGGTCGATCCCTGGCAAAGGGATTGCGGGCTCCGTGATGTGAAGTCCGCAAGCACCCACGGTGGAGCTCTCGAAGTCGGTCTCCAGCAAAGGCTGCCAATTCTTCAATGATAGGCCGCAGTGCGGACGGAGATACGATACGGAAAAAAAACACATCTCCGTCGAGGTAAGAGGTTAGAAAAAGTTTCCCCCACCCCCACATAAAACAAGATAAAGAACACTGAAAACATACATTTAACACATATAAACAAACAACAAAAGAAGGAAGGAAGGGACAGACAGACTGTTGGCGAGGCAGCCATTGCTGGTACCACCTGGTGGATTATATTACTGGTGTGTTATATTAACGTATTACAAAGACAAATGGTATGACTGCATTTTTAATATGCGGGCTGCAGAACAAATGAAAGGGCAGGTTGCTGTGATTGTACCTTTGGCATACTGTATGCTGGGATTTCTGTTGTCTTTCCTACAAACTTACGAATTAGGAGTCAGTGTAGGCCGTTCAGACGCTCAAGCTTGTTTTTTTGTATTTTGGTACTCTATCGACTGCAGTTTTTTTTAATTTTCACATACTTTCCTACCTTTCTTTATTTCATGAGCACACTCACTGACTGTGCCTGCAGTGTGTTCACCCCATCATTTATGTAATAAGTCGAGGCTTCAGCACCGACCCCTGTGGCACACCACTCATTACATTTATCTAACCAGTAAATGACCCATTTGAGACTACTCATAATTTCCTGTCAGTCGCCAATCCTTTAACCACACTGATATATTACCACTTACAACATGTGCTTACATTTTCCGCAACAACCTTTACTATATCTCCTTATCAAATGCCTTCTGGAAATCTAAGTATAGTACATCCACCAATTACCCTCTAACCTCAGCACATGTCGCTTCTTCAAACAATTGCAATAAATCCATCAAAAATTAATTTCCCTTTCACAAAACCATGTGTAGCTTTGCCTGATAAGCCTGAACTTTTCTAAGTGCCCCGGTATAATGTCTTTAACCAAAGCATCCTAAAAATGTCCCTCGTGACCGATGTTCAGCTAATTTCCCATGCTTTCCTGTTTTCTGTTTCCTCTTTTTTCAAAGGCAAAGATTCAATTTCTTCAAACCTTCAAACAGGTGTGCAAATGATCTGATGCATGGTTTAATTAGGTCCAGTATATAAATTGTGTGAAACCAGTGTAACAGCCCTAGTTTCAGAGATTTGCAGAGTAGAACAGAAAATTCTTCTCTGACAGAACCAGAGTCTGCAGCACAAAACAGGCCATTTGGCCCAGTGTGTCGATGTCAACCATTTGCCCATCCAGACTAATCCCATTTGCCCACAAAGTGTCCGGTAAATGTTTCTCGTTGTACATCTGACAGTGCATTCCAGATATTAACTACTCTCTTTGCAAAAAACTACTGTTTGTGAGGTGAAATATATTTATTTTAAGGGCTGTTATAAACACAGAAATTCTTAAATATTTTTTCAAATCTAGTTGTAAGAAGATTAGGCTTTCTGAAGACTTCAAAATGTGAAAGCAAATTGCTACAAGTTTTCTTTGTTATCTTAAAAGATTACACACCATTCCAGAAAATATAGTTAAAGCCTCACAAGAATTAGCATCAATATCTCCGAGAGGACATGTGTAATTAATATTGACTAACACAGCAATAGTGAATGCACAGAAGTTGTCAATACACAATAAAAACCAGAGGCAAAGGAAAATCCTCAGGACTCAAAGCTATGTGGCTAGTTATTTCAACAAGCAAGCAAAGGGCATGAGCAAAAATCTGTTAGATTTCACTAGGTTTAGCTTTAAGAAGCCTGTCACATGCTAATATGTGAGATAATACTTAACGTGTCATGAGTGGGTGGAGGTGACGATTATAATCATGTTTTGACTATATGCTTATCTTTAAATTTCATTCCTGTATTTGCCTCACTTCTTAAAATAGCATGAAACAAGTAACCAGGCTGTGTGTGATTGATTTTTGCTATTTGGTATTGGGGCAGTAGAAAGGCGGTTTATGTTGAAATAGGCCAAAAACGGATATTCTCAATCACAGCCAGTCAATAGTAGGAGATAGTGAACTGGGATGGCTTTCACATAATGCGCAGATGGTCTATGAGTCAATCGACACAGACTGTCCATCACCTGTAGGACAGTTGCAAATTGCATCACAGAGCCGTAGTGTTATACCAAAGATCGGTGCGGGCCGAGACCAGGAGCGGGGCGAAGGATGTCATCAAACGGGTCATGGCAGCTATCGAGAAAGTCGACCCAAAATATCACCTAGTCCTCTCCAGAGATGCTGCCTGATCCGCTGATTTACTCCAGCCTTTTGTGTCTGTCTTCGGTTTAAACCAGCATCTGCAGTTCCTCCCTGTAGAAGGTATGTGCCGTTTAAAAAGAAAATTTAAAAAAACATTTAAAACATTTAAAAACACATAAACTGTTCCCCTGCAACGCTGCGAGAGGCATAACTGAAGTCAGGTCGGGGGTTACTGAAATGACAGAAGTTATGCTCTGGTGCGTACTACACGTCAGTCCATTGTATTTCACAGGAGTGGACCATCTTGCTCGCTATAAGATCTTTGGTTATACTGCAGGGTAAAAAAGCCCAACTTATCCATCCATGCCGAATAAGTTGTCTAGCAAAGCTATTCCCACTTGTCTATACCTGGCCCATATCCCTCCAAAACACTTCTATCCATGTACCTGTTCAAGTGCTTAGTGAAGTCATATTTATACCTGCGTCTACCAATTCCTCTGCCAGCTCATTCCATATATGCTTGATTCATAAATGTCTGCATGCTGGCCCTTTCATGTGTGAAATACTTCATCACCTGGAAACTAAGAAGAGTAGCAACACAGAAGCAGGCAAAAAGCTGAAGAGAAAGTGGCCAATCCAATTTCATTAAATTTCTGGTTCAGCCCCTTGCGTTTTACTACGTCAATATAAATCTCCTCTGCAATTCTTTATGCGAGCCCAGTTCCATATTCTTAACACTCTAAGGGTACAGAGAAAAGACTTTGCCTTCCATCACAGTGGGTCCACTGTGATGGATGTTTGTGTGAACTTAATTGTGTGTATGTCTAGGAATTGTCTTTGTTTGTATGGCTGTGGAAACAGAATTTAGTTTGAGCCTCACTGAGGCTCAAATGACAATAACATTGTATTGTATTGTATTGTATTGTATTGTATTGAAATGGAAATTGTTATAGTGGAGCAATGGAATTGCATTCTTTAGGTCTCGTAACTATATGTACTGACAATGAAAAAAGCGTTTTGAATATATTTTACCACTGTGCACATTAACAGGCTATTCAGGCCCATTGAAATAGGATGACATCTATATCCTATTTAGATTTCCTCCTTCCCTTCTTCATCTAAAAGCATCAACATATTTGATTTCCTACTACATAGGCCAAATATTGTATAGTGGTTGCTGAAAATCTACAAGCATAGTCATACAGCAAGGAAACAGGCACTTCTGCCCAACTTACCCACGCCAACCAACATGCCCCCTCTACACTAGTCCCACCTGACTGCATTTGGCCCATATTCCACTAAACCTATCCTATCCATGTACCTGTACAACTTCCTCCAGCAGCTCATTACATATACCTACCACCCTTTGTGTAAAAAAAGTTGCCCCTCAGTTGCCTATTAAATCTTTCCCCCCTCACCTTAAACCCATGTTGCCTGGTTCTCGATTTCCCTACTCTGGAAAAAAGACTCTGTGCATTTACCCTATCTATTCCTCACGTGATCTTATACATCTCTATAAGATTATCCTTGATCCTCCTGCACTCTAAGGAATAAAGTCCTAGGCTGCTCAATCACTCACAATAGCTCAGACTCACTAAATCCTGTCAACATCCTCGTAAATCTTCTCTGCACCCTTTCCAGCTTAACATCTTTCCTCTTGCAGAGTGACCAAACTGAACACAGTACTCTACATGTGGCCACACCAATGTCTTGTACAATTGTAACATGACCTTAAACATAGGATGCCAAGGATACAAAGGACGATTCGATTAGATTAGATTAGATTAGATTAGATTAGATTATCACATACACTAATTGGTGTAGTGAAATTTGACTTGACATGCAGCACACAGATAAAGATAAGACACAACATTAAAGAATTTAACAATAAACATAAAAACATCCCCCCACAATGGTTCCCACTGTGAGGGAAGGCACAAAGTCCAGTCCCCATCCCCATGTCCACCCATAGTCGGGCCTATTGAGGCCTCCGCAGTCGCCACTACAGGGGCCGATGTTACGGGCCCTTCTTCGCTGGATGATGGTGCTCCGGCGTTGGGAGAACCCTCTCAGCGGCTTGGGATGCCTGGAACGGCCGCTTCCTTTCCGGAGACCGCGGTTTCCAACTTCTATACTCAATACTCTGACTGATGTAGGCCAATGTGCAGAAAGCCTTCTTGACCACTCTATCTATCTCTGATGCCACTTTCAAGGAAATATGAAGAGGGCTAGCAATGGATTGTGTTTTCTCTCTCTATAGCTGCTATCTGACCAGTATATTCTGTTGTCATTTCCTTCTACTTCCTTCAGCCCCTTGCGTTTTACTACGTCAGTATAAATCTCCTCTGCAATTCTTTATGCGAGCCCAGTTCCATATTCTTAACACTCTAAGGGTACAGAGGCTTCACATTAATTTCCTGTTGAACATATATAATCATCTGAAGTACCATCTTATTTACACATTAATAATTCCTATTGATTGACATCTGTCTAAAGGTTGAAAATTCATTTATTTATGAAAGCAATCTTGGATAGACCAAGGGCAATTATTTGTGCTCCTTACTTTTGATTGTACACATGCACTCTATCGTGAGATTACTCACTGCTGCAAAGAACAGTCTGCCATGATTTAAATGCAATCATCATAATTAACAGATTGCATTCTTTGCCTCTCTAAACTGATGCCTTCTCTCTGCAAGGATTCTATCAGTCATTCAGCCAGCAATTCTCTTAACAAGTCGTCTTCTCAAAGCTGTACTCTTACAAAGAGTGCCAATTGTAAAACACATTTTTGTTAAGATGCTTCAGTGATGAGAAGCAGAAAACAAAAGGTAATCAAGACTGCAAAGGCATCTTGTCATACTTACATTGTGAAATATTGTACAGGTTTTTTTCTTTTAAATGTAAGAAGGAACTCACCGCAGAAATGATAAATTCGCTCGGATGTTGATTGTGTTAAATTTAATCTCCTGCTATCTTAATTAGTTTTAGTTTAGTTTAGAGATACAGCGTGGAAACAGGCTCTTCGGCCCATCGAGTCCGAACCCACCAGCGACCCCGTGCACTAGCGCTATCCCCCACACTGGGGACAATTCACAATTTTTACTGAAGCCAATCAACCTACAAACCTGTACATCTTTGGAATCTGGGAGGAAACCGGGGTACTCGGAGAAAATCCATGGGGAGAATAAGTACAAATGCCATTTAGACAGTACCCATAGTCAGGATAGAACCTGGGTGTTAGATGCTGTAAGGCAGCAACTCTATCACTGTTCCACCGCGCGGTCCTAAATTTATCAAATGTATAATTGTTTTTTTTTTAAATACATGTAATCTCTCAAAATTGGAAACCAAATTGTGAAGTAAGTCAAAAATAAACTTGAGTGAAGTCAACAATATTCATGTGCAGAGCCTACAATGTGCATGAAGAACTGTGATGGGTGAGTCATTTTGCTTCATGTATACCCAGAGCCTCCATCAATTAGTATCTTCAGGGGGGATCTATTTTAGAAAAGTCTACTGCTTTCTTGTTCTCTGGGGTTGAGGGTTGGAAGGCACAGGAAGCTATATTTCTGTCATGCTGCCTGTTTATATTTAAAATCAATTACTCACACAAAAAGCCATAATTTTAGGTATGCTGTACCTATCAAGTGTAAACGTGTAGATGTTTTACTTTAGGGCAGAGAGCTTTGGAAAAAATCCTTACCATGGGTTACAATATATAATTCATTGTACTGAGCTGGCTAAATCTCCAGAAAGCAGCGGAAGTTCTGTCACAGTAGGTGCTACAGAATATGCTTGTCAGAATTTTCTAATTAGCTCCTTTTGGGCATTTTATCTTGACAGCTGCTGGGATGTTCTGATACGCTCTGCCAACTTGCCACGGTACAGCATCAAAATTAGCACAGAGAATCTGAAAGAACTGTCAGGATGGAAGCACATCTGTTGCCAGCCTCTTCTCCCTCACACCATACCGCACTCATGTCAGATCAGACAACTGCATTTCTGCCCCCTTCTCATGCCTTTAAGCCTCCAAGCATTCTAATTTCCTTCATAGCAAATCATTTGGAAAAAACAACAACATCTCCCATTAACATGCTCACATTGACACTGGCTATTTATTGTTGTCAGTAAAACCACTGAGCATTTGTTTTTCATTATGCTTACACGGGGCGTGGGTGTAACTTGTATTTACTGAATAGCCTTAATTCTCCCTGAATTGCTGAATACTTCAGAGGGCAGTTAAAAGCCGGCCACATTGCTTTGTGCAACTTGTCACACAAAGCTAGTTCAATTAGGATGGCACATTTATGTCCCTAAAGGATATGAATGGATCAGATGGGGTTGCACAATATTGTTGACTTTTATTTAATGGATTTCAATTCCTCAGCCACTATGGTGGAACTTTAAGGCAAATCTCTGAATCATGAATTCATTCCTATTCCAATAACTTGATCACTGACTAGTGATTATCACTGATTCACTCATTGGTAACTATCTTAAACATAGCTAAACCAGCATGTATTATTGAATGTAAATCATGAACTTCACATTGTTGACGATATTTGTGGATAGAGTCTCAATACATCTGTGACTCTTCACTGCCAATTATTTTAATAACAAATTAAATCAATTAAAACAGATCGAGTAGCTTGTGCTCGCAAGTAATTCCAGGGATTGCCAATTGAATCTGTTAAGCATATGTCTACAAATGTTGCAACAATAATTTAGAGGTTCTGTATACAAAAGCTTTCTTAGTCGGTGTTCTTGCACATTTACACTTTAAAAGATTGTACAAAATTGATATGTTGTTCACTCAACTATATTTTGACCTGCTTTTACTTCAAAACATAACTGCCTGAAAGCTTTCTTTCAGACCATCAGCAGTGTGTTTGTCTTTGAAATCAAATTCTTGCAAGAGCAAGGCTTCATCAGAATGGAAGGAAAAGATATATTAAGAATGACTCATGCGTTTGCAGATTGACTATGCTTCGGTGAGATGGAGCCGGTTGTTATATAACACAGGATACTGCCTGCTAGAAACAAGTTAAAATATCAATGGTAATTAGAGCTACTGCTAAATTGGGACCATCAATAATTGATTAAAATCTCTTTGGTTTATGATCTACTATGTTAAAATTTATATCAATTTTAGTTTTAGAACACTGTTAATTTGCTGGCAAATCCCTGAAATGTAGGAACATGTTTGATTTTGAACAAATACGACAACATGCTTGCTACACATCAAAGATAACCGTGATCCCATTTGAAAAATAATAGAGGTGAGCTATTAACAATTCATATTCTAAAAAAAGATTAGTTTACAGGGAAACACACCTGAGGACTTCAAATCAAGTCAGAGCATTAAAGGGTGATTACATTGTTAGATATTTCTTGAAACAATGTGGTACCTGGGTTTTTTTTAATGTATTATTTTCTCTAGTTTGTTAAAATATGAGATTTCTAATAGGGTGTCACATTTCCCAATACAGAAATTACTTTTATTTTTTTCAATGGCCTCTCACCTCCAATTGTGGCAGTAGAGTTTTATTTACATGACATGGAGTATTTTAATTGAATTTCAAGCTTGTTTTAAAATGTGGGCTTTTGGTAACTAGAAATTGGGAGAAAACAAACCATAGAAAGAATTCAACGGGTCAAGTGGCAGCTATGGAGGGAAATGGACAGGCGAGAATTTGGGTCCGGACTAGTCTTCAGACTGACTTGACCCCGACCCAAATCATCCTCTGTTGACTCCTTCCACAGGTGCTGTTTGCCCCTCCAGCAGGTTGTTCTTGCTTACATTTCTAATATATATGTCGCTTTTACCTCTAGAACTTGGGAAAGGCCTATTTCAGATGCTTGTTTTGGCTTTGGCACTTGGATGACTCTCAATTTTGACAAGCTCTGGATTTGCTGTCATGGTGTTTCAAAATCAAAAATATTTTAACATTAAATAAATTGCCTCAATCATGATAAAATACAGCTTTCTTATCCTGTGCCACCAATCAACATCATCTTCCTTGGGGTATTTTCCTGAAGACTTGCACTGATAACATTGATTTGAATTCAGTTGACATCACCAAAGGCTTGGATAGTTATGGCATGTGTGAGTTACACCACTCTTCATACTGCATCATTATTTCTGCTCCTTTGTGCTAAAATTGTCACGAGAAGTAGATTATCTCACCCCCAGGCCCCAATCAATTCATTGTGAATTCCCTCGATTTATGCTGGTTTTATTGTTGTATTCATGTAAGTCTGATAAATAATCTTGAACACAGCCTTTGGGTCTGTGTAACAATACAATGTATGGTTCTGAAGTGATTAAAGTCATTGGGTTTCAGTTTTCCAGTCTGCAATTAAATGAGAGAATTTTGTCACTAAAGAACTCTGCTGAGATTCAGTCTAGCCAATCCAACTACTAAGGGTTTTCAGTAAGTGCCAGAAGGTTGCACTTTGAGCAATTACTATCTGCTCCTTAACAAGTTTCAGAAGTTCCTGGGATGATAAAAGATTATTTGCTTATATAGTATAACCAAGATCGTGTTACCAACTCACTCAGTCTTCCTGGACACAGTTCCCAAGCTTGTTTATTGCTTGGATAAACAAGGACATCTGGCGCTACGATATTGCCACCTCCAATTGACATGTAAGCATTTGTCCATTCATGCGTCACTTACAGTATGTGGTGCTATTCTGAAACTTCCTAAGTAACAGCACTGAGGTAATATTCCCATCAAATAAATAGCAGCAATGCAAGCAGGAACCTCAATGTTTAGTTTAGTTTAATGATACAGCGCGGATACAGACCCTTCGGGCCCTGAGTCCGCACCAACCAACAATCCCCGCACATTAACACATGCATACACACACGAGGGACAGTTTACACTTCTACCAAGTATACAAACCCAAGCCAATTAACCTACAAACCTACATGTCATTGGAATGTGGGAGGAAACTGAAGATCTCATAGAAAACCCACGGGGAGAACGTACAAACTATGTCAGACAGCACCTGTAGTCAGGATTGAACCCAGGTCTCTGGCGCTACAAGCGCTGTAAGGCAGCAACTCTACCACTGCGCCACCGTGTGCCACCAATGGCTCCTTCTCTAGCAACTGGGGATGAACTATAAACACCAGCCTTCCCAGCAAAACTTAAAACCGGTAAATAAATGCTAAAGATGTTTTATAAAACAGTAACAGCAAAAAGCAAGTGAAGTATTGTGTTAATCTATCGCCAGATACTTGAATACTTGAATTGAATTGAATTGAATACTTAATTGTCACATGTGACAAGTCACTGTGAAATAGTCGCCCATAAAAGGGTACTTACAAAGTTACAAATTCCCCCCCCCCCACCACGTGCCAGGTCCCCATTTGTTCTCCCCCCTCCCCCCACCATCACGGCAGTCCCCCCACACCGGGTCCTCCTTTCTTTCTTCCCTCGACAGCGGCGTCTTCACTTCCACACGTCCGTCATGTCTGTCGGTTGGAGCCATCATCGGCCACCACACAGACCTCTCCACTAACGTTGCCGCATCCTCTCTTCACTCCTCCATAGTGCCGACCCAGGCCCCAGCTGCGGGCTCCACTTTCCCTGGGGCCGATGGCCGTGGGCTCAATCGACCCGGGAGTCTCCACCTCCAGCCCATGAGGCTCCGGCATTGGCTTCTTGGCGGCACCTCCGGAAGGAGTCTGGAAGATACCAGTCACAGAACTGTGTGTTGTGTTCTGCATTTCACATTTACACCATATTCTTTTCTTTCTTTCCTCTATCTAACTGCTCTCATTTATCCATTAGCTACATGCCACTGAATACAATCATGTTACCTAGCCAACCTCAATCTCCAACCCATCACAGGCATTTCACCTGCACTCTTCGTCACTCCCTCTATCGCTTTACAACATGCATTTTCTCACATTCCCACTTCTGTTAAAGGTCACTGCTGTCAAACATTAACTCGTGTTCCACGCTTCACAGATGCTGCCTTAACCAAAGGGTGACATAGGTTGAACTACTGCCCTCCAGCTCCAGTCTTGGGTTTGTTCCTGACCTCTTGTGATGTCTATATGGGGTTTGCCCACTCTCCCTGTGAGCGTGTGGATTTCCACTGAGCATTCTGGATTCTCGCCCCCCATCTCAAATAGTGGAAATGTTCATAGTTTAAATGCAGACTGAAAATAAACCGTAGTTCAGGTGGGTGGTAGAAGAATTAGAGGGAGTTATGTGTAAGTAAGAGACAATAGTGGAATGAATGGGAAATTAAAGTGATGGAATGACTCAAGCGTAACATAGAACAGCAGAGAGCAGGAACAGGCCCTTTAGCCTACAATGTCTGTGCTCAACATGCTGTCATTAAACTAATCTCCTCAGCCTGCACATGATCCATATCAATCTATTCCCTACTGATCTGTGCCTATCCAAAGGTCTCTTAAATGCAACTATCACGGGGCTGCCAACATTGGGTGAGAGTTGAGAGTGAGAAATTGCGAGGGAGCGTAGCGACCGATGGGGGGAGGGTGTGGGAGGGGGTGTTGGTGCTGGCTCCGGAGGCGGCACCAATGCCCCCACTCACCCGGTTCGCTCCTGGCTCCGGGCTGGGGTTAAAACTCCATGGGGTGTGGACAGAGCGGTCGACGGACATAGAGCCGCCGGAGGTGAGGGTGGGAGGTGTGTGCCGTGCCTCAGGGGGGAAGGGGGAGGGGGGTTGGTGCTGGGACCACCGCCGCCGTGTCTCACCTATCACACCATCTGCATGGGAGAAACTAAACTATTTTTTCCCCCCAAAATCATCCCGCAGGCCGGTAGTTTGATAGCCCTGCTTTAAACCAATCCCCTCTAGTGCTTGAATCACATATCCTGGGAAAAAGACTGTGCATTCACCTGATATTCCACTCATGGTTTTTACTCCGCTCTAAAACAATTTTTGCTTTATTTTGAACTTTCAGCACCCGCAGATATTTGAGCGTGAGAAATTTTGTGATCAGCGTGAGAGCATGAGAATTTTGTGAAATGCATGAGTCTCACGCTCAATGCGTGAGAGTTGGCAGTCCTGCTAATAATGCAAACATTTTATGCAAGTTCCAATTGTTTGGACAAAAATCACATTACTGCTTTATAACAGTTAAGTTACTTTAAGACCATTTCAGAAATGATGGCACTCAACAAACAATCAACTAACAAATTAAAGCAAACTAAAAATAAATAACATGTTCCCTTTCCTGACTCGACCTCATAAGTACTTTAATGCTGTTAACAGAGCAAAGGGATATTAATCTCAAGAATCAAAATGGGGAAAGTGGGGGCAATTTTGCTTAAATGGTCATTCTAAGCCCATTCAGATCTTCATAGAGTCAGAGTTATACAACATGTACGTGGCTGGCCCAATTTGTCCATAATGATCAAGTTGGCATTCTGCGTGCCCAGGGACTGGCTGCTGTTCCCAGATCAGCTCGCGTCCCAGGGACCGGCTGCAGTTCTCAGGTCGGCTCGCCTGCCCCGACCCTGCGAAAACTAATTGAAAAAAAACGTGGTTTTTCGGGTTACGGGCCGGATTCAGCCCGTGTGCCGTAGGTTGCTGAACCCTGTCCTAGATGTTTGGCCTCATTGTGCTCCTCCCCATGTTTTACAACTGATTCACCTGGTTAGTTTTATCTCCGGCTGCTTCATGTTGTCGGCGGCTGCACATCCAACCAAGAAAGAAGAGAAGAGATGCGACGTCACTCACAGCCGCCAACTGACGTGCTTCCCCAGACTGCACAGATCGTTGTGATATGGCACAAAAAGACAAACTGTGCAGGGACTGAAGACAGCGTGAGAATTCTGTCATCAGCGTGAGAATTGGCTGAAATGTGTGACTCTCACGCTCAAAGCGTGAGAGTTGGCAGCCCTGTCTAAGGCCAGGATGTGACAGCAGACGCACAGGGAGACACCTACACACAGGGAGACAGACACACACACACACAGGGAGACAGACACACACACACACACACACACACACAGGGAGACAGACACACACACACAGGGAGACAGACACACACACACACAGGGAGACAGACACACACACACACAGGGAGGCAGACACACACACACACAGGGAGGCAGACACACACACACACAGGGAGACAGACACACACACACACACACACACACACACACACACACACACAGGGAGACAGACACACACACACAGAGAGACAGACACACACACACAGAGAGACAGACACACACACACACACACAGGGAGACAGACACACACACACAGGGAGGCACACACACACACAGGGAAACAGACACACACACCTTTCCTTCCCCCTCTCCCTCCTCCCCCTCCCTCTCTTTCCTCACCCTCCCTCTTTTTCCTCACGCTTCCCCTTTCTCCCCTTTCTCCTTCCCTTCCTTCATCCCCTTTCTACATTCCCTCCCCCTGTCTCTCTTTGCCTCCATCCCTCGCTTTTTTTCTTTCTCTCTCTCTCTTTCTCCCCTCCCTCTCTTTCCCGGGCCGCCCAATGGGGAGTCTGGCGGGCAGGGTGTAGCGTGGATTGGCGGCGCTGGCGTGTGAGCTGAAGGGCAGGAGCAAAGATCCCATAGCGGAGCTATAAGATGTTTGGGCTGGAGGGAGGGAGGGAGGGAGGGAGGGTGCGAGGTTGCCGCGACACACAAAAGCGCTGACACCCGCTGCCCAGGACCGACGCGCTTCCCCAATCCATGCAGATCGCTGTCATGTGGCGCAAAGAGACAAACTGTGCAGCAAAGATCTTATAGCTCCGCTATAGGATCTTTGCTGTGCAGGGACTGAAGACAGCCTGTCAGCGTGAGAATTCCGTCTTCAGCGTGGGGGCGTGAGAATTGGCTGAAATGCGTGAGTGTCACGCTCATTTTTGGACTTGCAGTTCACTAAGTCATGGGTGGTGGGCTGGCACTTCAGTCATTTACAGCTGGTGGGCTGGCATTTCACTTACTCATGGCTGGTGGGCTGGCAGCCCAGTCACTCACAGCTGGTGGTGGCAGTTCACTCAGTCACCCCTCTTCCCTTCTCCCCCCCACTCTGCTCCATGCCATTCCCCTCCCCCACACGCATTCAGTCCATCTCCCCTCAATCTCCCCCCATGCACTCTTAGTGGCTCTCCACACACACACACACACACGCACACACGCACACACACACGCACACACGCACACATGCATTCACACAGACACACACACACACACACAGATACTCAGACACTCACGCAGACACACACTCAGACACACATACAGACACTCATACACAGAGACACAGTCAAACACTCACACACATACACAGACACTCACACATACACACACTCATACACAGACACTCACACACACAGGGCGCTGACCTGTGCGCGGCTGCCCAGCCAGCAGCTGTCTGTCTTTTCATCTTTTTTTTATTTTTAGTTAGTGAAAGTGTTTTTGTTTCTGGAGTTCTAGACTTTTTTATGTGGGGGGGTGGGGGGGGGGGGGAAGGGGGAAACTACCTTTCAGGGTCCCTACCTGGTCGGAGAAGCAGCTTTTCTCCGGGCTGCAGCTTCGACCCGTCCTCGCGGCCTACCAGCAGGCCTGGAGCGGCGTTTCCTGTCGGGGACCGCCCAGAACCACGGCTTCGGCAGCGGCACAGCGCTGGAGCGCTATCGTGGAGCGGGCGATGCCTTGTCCGGGTCGCCGCGCTGGAGCTACGGTGAGCTGAAGACCGCCGGGAACAACATCGCGGAGCTGCGGGTCTGTGGAGCGGCCGGCCGCGGGCAGCGGCGCTGACTTTACACCGGGAGCCTGGGATCTCGCGACGAGATCGCCAGTAGTGGAGCTCCAACCGGCGCGGCCTTGTTGGCTTTGGAAGCCGCGGCCTCCAGTACGGAAGCGGCCGTTCCAGGTGTCCCAAGCCGCTGCGAGGATTCTCCCGACGCCGAAGCAACATCACCCGGCAAGAACGGCCAGGAACATCGGGCCTCCGTAGAGGCAACTGTGGAGGCCTCAATTGGCTCGACTATGGGTGAACTGGGGTTGGGGACTGGACTTTGTGCCTTCCCTCATGGTGGGAGCCATTGTGGGGGGATGTTCTTTATGTTTAAATCTCTTATTAATGTTATGTCTGTATTCTTTCTTTACGTGCTGCATTGGCAAGAAGCATTTCACTACACCTAGGTGTATGTGACCAATAAATAACCTTTGAATAACCTTTGAACCTTTGAACACTCATCCACAGACACTTACACAGACACAGCAACTCATACATACGCACGCAGACAGACGACGCGCACACACACGTTAGAAGCAACAGAGATACTATCTGCAAGCATTTTAGAACCAAGCCATTTTTTTGCAAGCTTTAGAACCAATAGACATTTTTTTTGCAAGCTTTAGAACCAATAGACATTTTTTGCAAGCTTTAGAACCAATAGACATTTTTTGCAAGCTTTAGAACCAATAGATATTTTTTGCAAGCTTTAGAACCAATAGACATTTTTTGCAAGCATTTTAGAACCAATAGACATTTTTTTTGCAAGCTTTAGAACCAATAGACATTTTTTGCAAGCATTTTAGAACCACTAAGGGCACTCACATTTGAGTAGATATGTGTTCAGTGTTATTCACAGCTCATAGAAACGTGACCCTCTGCCTTCCTCCATCTTGAAGAGTGAGTGAGGCACACCACTTCCTGGTATTATAGTCCCTCCCCCCTGCCGCCAGCGGGGGCAGCAGAGAGAATGGGGAATTTTGTACAAACATTAATATCTCTGTCATTTTTTATCGACGGGAAAAATCCTCGGCCCACATGCGGTGGAGGGGGGCTCTGAGCAAGGTGGCCAAAAATGATGGCCTATTTCCTTTATCATCATTACCTTTTGGCGTATCTTTCATTCACTGTTCTTCATCTCTCTATATCATCGTCTATATCTCTCGTTTCCCTTTTCCATGACTAGTCTGAAGAAGAGTTTCGACCCGAAACATCACCCATTCCTTTTCTCCAGAGATGCTGCCTGTCCTGCTGAGTTTTGTGACTAACTTCGGTTAAATGACGGCCTATTTCCTTTATCATCATTACCTTTTGGCGTATCTTTCATTCACTGTTCTTCATCTCTCTATATCATCGTCTATATCTCTCGTTTCCCTTTTCCATGACTAGTCTGAAGAAGAGTCTCGACCCGAAACATCACCCATTCCTTTTCTCCAGAGATGCTGCCTGTCCTGCTGAGTTTTGTGACTATCTTCGGTTTAAACAACCATCTGCAGTTCGTTCCCACACATTAATAAGCACCATCTGCTTTTCTTTTATTTACTACATGTAAATTACAGGGCAACCAAACCAACAAGTAGTAAAAGTTGATGTGTTTACCTCAGTGAGGTTGATTGTCACAATTTAGGCATGACATGCGGATAAAATTCTCAGCATTGATTTAGCTCTGGTGGGCGAAGATACAAATCATTCCAGAAGAATAAGAATGCAAACAAGACTCAGATGACCCATAGCCCAAATATGCATCACAACTGATCGTGCTGTTGCTCTGTGGGTTTCTGACAGCTTGTGCCACAAAGGGCTTTGTCTCAGTCTCTAAATGTTCTCTGATGAATAAGGGCATTTACGAAACCTATTGCATTTTTTTCATTAAATTAAAAAATGAAAATTGTTGAGAAAGTTTGTTGAAGAAATAAAATAAACATATTTAATATTACACCAGATTAAATACAATAAATTTATTATAAATGTAAAGCAAAACGATAAAAACAAAAAACAAAAACGTAGCCTTCACACACTTTTTAATGAAGATATGGGACTACAATGCAGCTGAGGGCTGGATCCAATGTGTATCTGGTTTCTAAGGTCAGGATGAGTCAAGCAGCAAAAAAATGCACTGGTATCTGACTTCTGACCCCTGCTGATTCTATACTTCTGCAATGTAATGCGGATAACCAGGAGTGCAGGTGTCATGTGTAAGTTCACCTCCTGAAAGAACATAGCCAGCAATTACCAAAAGCAGGTTGATCTTGTAATGTTTGATGCACATTCCAACTCTCTTTATAATTACCAAAAGGTATTGCAACACCCTGACAACCAAGTTGTAATGCCATGTTCTGGCTTCACGCACATGATTAACTAAAATTAAACAACAAGTTGCAGAATAAATGTCGACCTCGTCACCCAGATGCAAAACTGGTTTGTTGTGACTTGGCTGCCCACCATAGAATCTATCTGATTTTCTTCATAGGTTTCCAACCCAATGATGTGAAGTCGATTTCCCAGAAAACATTGAGTTCAAGTTCAAGTTCAAGTGAGTTTATTGTCATGTGTCCCTGTATAGGACAATTAAATTCTTGCTTTGCTTAAGCACACAGAAAATAGTAGGCATTTACTACAAAACAGATAAATATGTCCATATACCATGATATAAATATGTACACACATGAATAAATAAACTGGTAAAGTGCAAATAACAGAAAGTGGTTATTAATAATCAGAGTTTTGTCCGAGCCAGGTTTAATAGCCTGATGGCTGTGGGGAAGTAGCTATTCCTGACCCTGGTTGTTGCAGTCTTCAGGCTCCTGTACCTTCCACCTGAAGGTAGCAGGGAGATGAGTGTGTGGCCAGGATGGTGTGGGTCTTTGATGATACTGCCAGCCTTTTTGAGGCAGCGACTCGGGTTTCCCCCGGCATAAATCCATGAATGATCAGGTGTACCATTTGCCTTTGGTGGGTGTTCAAAGAGGAATCCCAACATTTATTATCTTGTCAGTCTGGATACGATGGTGAGAAGAACTCCTACTTCCAGGTCTCTGAATATATTAAGTAGTTTACAATCTTCATTAAAAAATGTGAGGTTTTCACTGACAGCTTCAGAGAGGGCAATTTTAAACTTTAAAAATATGTTGGTAACCATGGTAAAATGTGAAATATCTGTACTTCTTACAAACAAAACACTCCGTTGCTTCAAATCACTAATAGCAGTTCTGAGAAACAGCCATTCATTCCAGCAATAAATGCTAGCTTTGGCCGTGTTACAAGAATGAAATATTTAAAAGATTTAGAAATTTTCTTTTTTTTCTGTTTTGCAGCAGACTGGAATATTGTGATAGCATTAAACATTTGCCTTTCTATTCTGTTTATTACCATCAGTGGACTAATCTGAACTTTCCATTAATTGATTTAAGGCCACAATTAATTCATCATACTTTTACTGAGCAATACACTTTGAGCAATAATAAAAGACATTTCCGACTACAGCAATTAGTATTTATTGTTCTGGCACTTGTAAATGACTGTAATTACTTGTTGGCCATGTGTTTTATGAGATAATCATGTATTTCATAAGGCATTTTATAACTATTACCAAATTGACATTTTCAATCTTTTATTCTATTTTATGGGAGTTCAACTTTGAAATTACAATCTATGAAACAATTGTCGTAACAATCTATGTGTTTCCCTGCCATGTGTACATTTATAGCGCATTGCAGCTCCATGTTTGAGCAGGACTTGGCAGCAACAACCTCTCTTTAGCCCTAACATGACAGCGGTGTAAAAAATCTTGACTGGATTGCAAATGCAGATGTACAATTTTAAATTAACAATTTCATGATTGATACATGATAATGACCAGTCTGGGGTTGTTTCAAGTCACTCAAGATATTCAAGTGAGCATTTTGTGCTGTGACTCACTCTTGTGACCCCCAGAACGACTCAAGCCTCAGTGGAGCGGCACGGTGGCACAGCGGTAGAGTTGCTGCCTTACAATGCCAGAGACCCAGGTTCACTCCTGACTATGTGTGTTGTCTGTATGGAGTTTGTATGTTTCCCCTGTGATTGCTGGGTTTTCTCCAGGTGCTCCAGTTTCCTCCCGCACTCCAAATACGTACAGATTTTGCCACTAATGTGTAGGATAGTACTAGTGTATGAGGATCACTGGTCGGTGTGAAAGGGCCTTTTCCCACATTGTATCACTCAACTAAAAAACTAAAGTGAAACATAGAATCGTAGAGTCATGTCGCACAAAGGAGGCTCATCAGCCCACCTCACCCATGCTGACCATCTAAGATAGTCCCATTCACCCGTTTGGCCTATCTATCTATATAACTAAAAGTCTCATCTTGACCACTTCCTGTCTGCGCTGTATATTGATTTTAGAAAAAAACGTTACCCTATATCGCTATGATTTTTGGTCATCTTACTCCCAGTCTTCCTCCGCTGAGGCAGCCTGGAGGATTTTTCCAATCGATGAAAAAAAAAATTATGAGTATTTAAAAAACTTGAGATCAGCTGATTGGTCCTCTCGCCCGTCAATCACAGTTGTGAAGGTAACGCCCCTTCTGGGTTGCAGGACTATAACACCTCGGATGCCTGGACGTGAGTCAGTCACTTTGGAAGATTGCGAGGGAGAGGTCACAACTGTCATTCTAAGCTGTGAATCAACTGAACTGTGAGTCTGCAATGTACTTGCAATAAATGATTTGTTAGCCCTTAATGAAAGTGAAATGAGCTGTTTGGCCTGTTCGGTGCTTGAAACTGCAATGGAAATGGAAATTAAATGAAAATACAATGAGCTGTTTTGCCTGTCCTGTGCTTGAAACTGCAATGGATATGGAAATCAAATGAAAAGAAAATGCAATGAGCTGTTTGGCCTGCCCTGTGCTTGAAACTGCAATGGAAATGGAAATGGAAATGAAATGAAAATGAAATGAGTTGTTTGGCCTGCCCTGTGCTTGAAATTGAAATGGAAATGGAAATGGAAATGAAATGGAGTTGTTTGGCCTGCCTGAAACAACTAATTTTGGCCCACAAGGCCCCTATTAGCCGAGAAACCAGTCCCTTTTGCCCAAAATGCTCGAATTAGCCCAGGAGGAGCAATCAAAAAGTCCAGAAAAAGGGCCTTTCACAGAGGTTTCACTCAGATTTTTCTTTAAAGAGCCCCTTCGGCCCATCAGACCTGTACTAGCCCAGGAGGAGTTCCTTCGGCTGATCAGTAAGTCTCCCCTGCAAGTATTAAACCTCACCCCAATATTTTTCTCCCTCCCTTCATTGGCTCATTTCATTTCATTTCCATTTCAATTTTAAGTCGAGATGGTGAGTGAATTGAATTGTTTTACTTTGGAACATGAAAACAACGAATTTACTCAAATCAGTAAGACAGCCAAAAGCACGATGCTACTTCCACAAGTGTGGCGCTAGAATGCTATAACACCGTAAAAAGCCCTCAAATCTCAAAGATGTAAAATGTCTAAAATTGATTTTCCACCCTCTCTCCCTTCTCTCTCACAGAGTATCGCCTGTTTTGGGCAGAATTACTGGCCATTTCTGAGCTGCCAGCCCACCAGCCCTGAGTGACTGAGTTGGCAGTCCACCAGGCCTGAGTGACTACTGAGCTGCCAGTCTGCCAGGCCTGAGTGACTGAGCTTCCAGCCCACCAAGCCTGAGTGACTGAGCTGCCAGCCCACCAGGCCTGAGTGACTGAGCTGCCAGCCCACCAGGCTTGAGTGACTGAGCTGCCAGCCCACCAGGCGTGAGTGACTGAGCTGCCAGCCCACCAGGCCTGAGTGACTGAGCTGCTACCCACCAGGCCTGAGTGACTGAGCTGCCAGCCCAAGAATCCATTCAGCCCACAATGTCCATACTAGCTCTCTGGAAACCAGTCCCTTCAGTCCACAACACCCATACTAGCGCTCCACTGGCCACCAATATTGGAATTGGTGGAGAGGTGGAATATTGCGTTGGGGGATCAGCCCTCCCGTCTGAACATGGGACCCAATGGGTCCCACTAAGTCTAGTATCTCACTAAAACTTTCCTAACCATGTTTGCCCCAACTGAACTTCTTCTAGTGAACAGCCAACGAAATTGGACCTCACTTTCCTTAAGATGCTCATTATATGGAATAAAATTACCATAATCCCACAAAGGAGATCCAAAAGGCCACCACTCCCAACCACTAATAAGGTGAGTTCCTGGCATTATATCCCCACTCTCAGGGCCTCCATTTCCCTATCCCACATGGGATAACAGCTGGTTCTGGATGAACAACCTCATGGCATGTCTCCACCAAATGTACGGCTCTGAGCCCCTCCATCCCCACTCAACCATTGGCCACATCAAGCCTCAGGCCATTGCCTATGTTGAGTTTTAGGAGAAGGGGGCCAAGGGCACAGTTTGATGTACTTGTTGAGCAATCAAAACATTTTGCATCATTGATAGAGCTCTTAAAGATAGTGGAGTCAGGGGATATGGTGAGAAGGCAGGAACGGGGTACTGAATGTGGATGATCAACCATGATCACAGTGAATGGCGGCGTTGGCCCAAAGGGCCGAATGGCCTACTCCTGCACCTAATGTCTATTGTCCATTGCAATGCACCTCAATAGGTAGGCCAGAATTCCCAGATATAGTACTTTACTCTTCCCACGGGAAACTGTTTTTCTTCCATTTAATACTTTCCACAAACATTGGGTGGGTTTGATGAGGTTCACTGTGGCCTGGTATATTAATGCATTAATACCCTGCAGTTTCATTGGTTTATAATTAACTAGTGTTTAATTTCTCTGAAAAGCTTTTGTTTGTGTGCTATCCAGTTAGAGAAAAGCATGAATACAATTAAGCATTCCACTGTGTACGGATAAAGGATGACGGGTAAAATATTCAGTGCAAGATATAACAATGAAGTCCAATAAAGTCAGATTAAAGATAGTTCAAAGGTTTCCAATGAGGTAGCTCAGGACCACATGCCCGCGGTCACAGTGGCGCAGCGGTAGAGTTGCTGCCTTACAGCGATGCAGCGCTGGAGACCTGGGTTCGAACCGACTACGGGTGTTGTCTGTACAGAGTTTGTACGTTCTCCCCGTGACCTGCGTGGGTTTTCTCTGAGATCTTCGGTTTCCTCCCACACTCCAAATACGTACAGGTTTGTAGGTTAATTGGCTTGGTAAATGTAAAAATTGTCCCTAGTGGGTGTGGGATGGTGTTAATGTACCGGGATCGCTGGTCGGCGCGGACCCGGTGGGCCGAAGGGCCTGTATCCGCGCTCTATCTCTAAACTCTAATGAGAGGACCGTTCAGTTGCCTGATAACAGCTGGGAAGAAACTGTCCCTGAATCAGGAGATATGCATTTCCCAACTTCTGTACCTCTTGTCTGATGGGAGAGGGAAGAGAGGGGGTGACCGGAGTGAGGCTGGTCCTTGATTATGTTGGTCACCTTGTCAAGGTAGTGTGGAGTGTTTAATATTTAAAAACCTAGGAAATGGTGACCAAAGTTTATTAGCAACATGCAGATCATAACTGCAATGCAAATCAACTTCACTTTGGGCATGATACTGAACCATTGTCAGAATAATAACAATGATTCGCTTTACTGGAGTGAAGCAACACTTTCTTTGGATAGCATCTCTCAGGCTGTTCTGCCAGGAAGAGCACACATTCCGTAATAGTGCATCCTTTTTGATAAAAAATTATGTCCTGTCTTCATTTTAATTTATCTCATTCATCTAATTGACAATACCCAAATCTCCAATAAGGCCCAAAGCAAAAAAAACATTTCAGAGCACCAGAAGGATCTAAATTCAATTTTTAAGCCACAATATTCAATCACAGGTCATCTGCTATTGTTTTAATTTTATCTGAGAGCAATAGTCACTGGCAATTTTTCTACAAGGGAACTTAATAGAAAGTATTTCCTGCATGAAGCTTATTGAGAGATCTCAACCATTGGCTGAACAACGTGTTGAGCCTCTGTGGGCTTAGGCCTCAAATTCCAAGACTGCTGCATTAATTTCTGTTCAGAGGTCAGTAAAGTTAGTCCACGTTAATCTGCAGCGTGAGAGTGAAGGGGCACAAAGGTGTAGGTGACTGCGTTGTGTTAAGTTGTATCCTTAAACACTGTAGACTTCTACAAAGGGAGAGGAGATAGTTACTGTTCTGTGTTACAAACTGCTGTTGGCCTTTCAAGCAAATGGAGTTTCTAACCATGAAGGAAGGTGGGGCAATAGACCTCTACATAACTCAATGAGAAAAGATGATATCAGACCAGCTATAAAGCTCGTATGAAAACCTCTGTCTCTCAAACATCCTTTTCTTTCTCCAAGTAGCGAAGTGCTGGGGTAACTCAGGCTGTATCTCTGGATGTTGTAGAAGGTGTTATTTCAGGTATGACCCTTCCTCAGACTAATTGTAGTAAGGGAGGGGGGAGAAAACTGGAAAAGTGGGAAAGCTGGAAAAGTGAGAAAGTGGGAAAAGCCTGACAAGTGACATGTGGATACAGGTGATGGGAGTTTTGATCGGCAGATGAGTGGACGAAACAGAGTTGAATTTCTAGGTCAATAACTTTTCATCAGAACTGATCGTGTCTGATCTGCTGAGCATTTCAAGATTTTCCACTTTTAATTTGGATATCTGCAGTTTTTTGGCTTTTAGATTACAAATAATAGTCACCTAACTTTAAGTACACCTCACCCCTGGTGGTCTGCTTGTCTGCAGTTTCCTTGTCTGTCCCCATGATTTGAACCCTAACCAAACTATGTTTAAATTACAAAAAAACATACCCACGACCAATTATGAAACCTACCCTGTACCTGTATTTATTTGTTCGAGCTTAAGCGTTCCTGTTTGCTGTATGCCCTTGTAGTGGTTGACTTAATTACTTCTCACACTATGAGTCAGCGAATCATGCCATTATTTTGTTCAAAGAAATGTCAGTTTGTTTGATATTTCCCTATTATCCATATTATACAAAATTGTTTTGATGGAGAAATGTCTGGGTTGATCAACATCTTGAAAGGCTGGTGAATGAGATCTACTCGACCGGTGACTCCGATGTTAACATTTTCACAGGATGTGCAGCCCGTGTTTGATGGGCAGGGCAGACAGTTAGAATTGCACAAGGGCATACCATTGTGTGGTCTGCTGCTTAACCTACTCCCTTGGCAGCAACATTCAATCACATCCGTGTCTCCTGATTTCCTCTTGTCTCACAGCTTGTTTTAAAAGCTCATTTGCAAGAGCGGAACTCGCTATCAAAAAATGGAGGGGACGGGACAACATTTTTGGGCGGCCGCGCGCGCATGCGCACACTCACACACACACGTGCGAGGCTTCGGAGGCTCAATCCACCAATAAAAGAAGCTGAACTCTGCCTGTCTCACCGGGTTAACTACAGCCCTGTCTGGACTGACGGGACACCAACGCTGCTTCTCCGCGCTGGCCATATTTGCCGCAAGTCCAGGCAGGTTCACCTGGCGGGACAGGCAGAGTGAGCTGGGTTTAGCGCTGCTTCTCTGCGCTGGCTGTGCGCCTGTGGGCGCCGCGCCCGTCTGACTGCCGACCTCTCTGGCCACCCGTGTGGGGCGGGGGGGGGCCACTCGGAACAGCGCCGGAGACCCGGCCGGGATGGATCCTGGCTGCGGATGAAGCGCAGGTCTGTGCCACGTCTCCCTCCTCCAATCACCACACTCTATCCTCAGTCCCACCCCCACTCCTCCCTCCTCCAATCATCGCGCTGAATCGTCATGACCCGCCCCCATTGCCTGCTGACCGACGTCTTTTTTTGTCAATTTTTGTGAACAGCCTGGGGGCTGATGTTAAGCCATTTGGCAGAGCTCTATACTGCCAGAGCTGTCCCATCCAGTTGAATTTTAAGTAACATCTGTGGTCACCTCGTATAGGCACTGAATAGTAAGCGTCTTTTAAATCGATGCTAGCCATGAAGTAACCTTTGGAAATCAATTGTTTTGCAGTAACAAAGGTTTCCATTTTAAAATGAATATATTGTACAAATGTATTCAATTTGGTCAAATCTATGATGATGCGACAACCACCATCTTTTTTGTTTTTGGTAAAGATATTGGACACGAATTCTAATGATTCGTGTTGGGATTTTTCAATTACCCCTTTTGCGTAAAGCCGCTCCAGTTCAGCATGCGCTTCTGATTTTTCTTTACCTGAAAGTACGAACATTCGGTTCGGTACATGCTGAACTGGAGGGCTGTATTTGTGTATAATTTCTATGGTATATCCCTGGATACTGCTTAAAATATAAGTGTCGGTAGTTAACATACTCCATGCATCCAGAAAGAAGTGTAATCTCCCCCCAACCTCCATGCTCCCTGCAATTTGTAGGGAACCAGACCCACCTACCTCCATAGTTACCAGTGGCAGGTTTACTTCTTTTTGTAAATCCTTCGTTGATGTTGAGGCGCCGGTGTCTGGGTTTGTGGTTGGGTTGGTGTTGGAGGTTTGCGTATCTTCCAAAAAGGCCGGCCTGGGCCATGGCCTAAAAAAGACTCATGTTCGGTGTACCGGACCTTTGAGCTTTCACCAGTTTGTCTTGTTCTACTGGTGGGTGCGTGCGGGTGCTGTTTATGGCCGTAGTAGGTTTTTGATGAAGTCGCTTTTATGAGCCCCAGGGTTTTTGCCTCCTCATCGAGCTCCTTGACTTGCTTCGATAGGTTACCTCCAAATAGTAAAATTGGTGGTTTTACGTTTCCAGGTTTGCACAGACCTGCGAATTTCGGGTTTAGAGCAGGTCGGATGGCACTCCTGATGCTGTTTATTTCATATTGTGTGTTGCAAAGCAGTGCCAGTGCATCCTGTTGGTCCTGCGACATGTCCTTCTCATCTACTGTGCGGGCAAAAGCTGTTATTCCCGCTGTTAGGAGCTTTAGTACCTTTTGGAGTTTGACATCCATGCCTCTAACTCCTGCTCCGATATGTTTCCATATGCAATTATTTACAACAGGAACATTCAGGGATATACAGTTACCCGGTGCCAAGTGTCTTGCCGTGGTGTCCAATACAGCCTGTTCCTGTAGCTGGTTAAAGGACATATAATCTATACTGGCAGCTAGTTTTTGTTCCAGGTTTTGGCCAGTCTGGTCTGGCTGTATGAAGTTGGACACCATGTCCAGTAGATTTTCACGTTCCTGCACCCTTTGCACACTTGATTTCTCTTCTGCAAACCCCTCTTCAGGATCAGCCCAGAACTGACCCCCAGTACTCCCCTCTGACGAGGGAGATGCACTGTGCAGCCCTACAAGAGATGCTGCTGTGGGTTTTACATAGTTCCCACAGTGACTAGACTCCATCTCCCGGAGCCTGTCACGTTGGAGCAACTGCTCCACACACCGCTCCATCCGGCTCCAGCGCTCACGGTCGCTGGCCGCTCGCGGCTGCTCTAAGTCGGACTCATCTGAGTCAACTACTTTGTTGGTTTTTTGTTTTGCCTTACCGCCCGGCCGCGGAGTGGATCTGGCCGGTGCGGAGGCGAAGTCGGGCACAGCTGTTCCCATTACGGGTGATTCATGCGCCGCTGGCCGCTGCTGGCTGCCCGCAACTCCGCGGTCCTCCCCCGCCAGCTTTGTCGCAGCCCTCGTTGTTTTCTTGGACTTGTCCATTGACTCCCCACCTGTAAATCAGTATGGGAACAACACAAAAGACCGCAGAGTATCTCTTATCTGCAGGTTCCGGCTTTTAAAACTGCCGCTGCGGGGGAACGTCGTTCCACCCCGCCTGACTGTTTCGCAATGCGTGTAGCGATATGACACGCATGCGTCCTGGCGGGGTTCTTCACGTAGTCACTCACGTGACTCCGAAGTAAAATAGACAGAAGATGTTTCAGATCAGGGTCCCACTTCAGAAATATCATTGATTTGTTCCTCTCTTGATTTCCAAATATTTACCAGGGGAAGAACTTGCACTGGCATGAAGTAAGTGGATCCACTCTTGGCCCTCACCACTTTTCTGCACTCTTTCCTCACTCCCCCTTAAACATGGTGAATTGGATAATCCTGTTTGTTACTCCTGAAAACAGCAATGTAAAGTGCCGAGTCGGATTTTGGCCATACCATTTGCAAGCATTGAGAACAGCCGCAGAATACAACACACTTCAAGGAGTCTTGCATGGTTAAATATTATAAGGCAGCAGGAGGATGGCCTGAAGATTTTATGATTCAAGTTTTGCCTGTCAACTCTCTTCCATGTTTACTGCTCACCCCTGCTGAGCCTCCTCACAGTCTTACAGCTCGTTAACTACAACTTGCAAATATCCAGCAACAACATGCAGTTGATAGTTTGAGTTTTCATGTGAAGTGCAACACAAACCTTGGGCCAAATGGTCTAATTCTGTGCTGTGACATCTAATTAAATTATATATTACATTTCCCCTATGTTAAAACTCATATCTTCCCAGGGAATCGTACATTAAGCTGCTACAATGTGATTATGGACATGTAGTGATATCCAGGAATTCCTTTATCCCAGGTAGATAAGCCCAGGTACTTAGTGTAGAAGAAGGGAACGGCATGTTCGGAGGGAATGGGTGACTGGAGATTGAGGGTGGGACCATGGTGTTTCGTGGCAGATCGTGGTGTTGCACCTTTCCGCCCGCAGCAGACCTGGCTCACCCACCGCAGAACCAGAAAACCCATCCCCAAGAGGTAAGCCGCTGAGGACTAGAGGTAAGCCGCTGAGCCCTGTCCATTCCTGAGGGCCAGAGTGGAGGGTGATGATATTCAAGGTGGAGGCGGAGGTGGTGCAAGGAACAATGAGCTGTTAAGCAGACCAGTGTCTTACTCTTGCGCCCTCAAAAGTGCTCATTCTTGATCCAAAGAGAGTGCCAAAGAAATGAAGATGTAAGGTGTATGATGATGACTTACATTCATTAACAAGGTTCTTTTGGGTGCATTATCCTTCTTATTAAAGACTTTAAACAGATGGTGGCGGGTGAAAGTGATGGTGCTGCCAGAAGGGAGTTGGTAATGGAAGGGATGAAATTTCAGTGAAGAATTGAAAGGATTTGCAGGGCACAAATCACCCAAATTGGATTGCAGCCTCTTGCCCAGAATAGGGGAACGGAGAACCAGAGGGCAAAGGTTTAAGGTGAAGGGGGAACAATTTTATAGTAATCTAAGGGGTAACTTTTTCAGATAAAGGGTGGTGAATGTGTGGAACAAGCTGCCGGAGGAGGCAGTTGAGGTAGGGACTATTGCAACGTTCAAGAAGCAATTAGATAGGTACATGGATAGGACAGATTTAGAAGGATATGGGCTAAATGAAGGCAGGTGGGCCGATGGTCGGTGTAGGCAAGCTGGGTTAAAGGGTCTGTTTCCGCACTCTATGGCTCAATGACTATAAATTGGTATCAATTTGCTTCGGGAATTCTTCTCAAATATTTTATGCTGGGCCACACAACAATTTTACTGCAACCACTAAATAAACCCTTTTTCACTTAAAATTGAAATCATAATTTTATAAAGTGATGCATAAAAGCAATAATTATGTATAGATAATTATGTATGTGAAGGCTTTCACTTGCTCTTATTTATTGATCAGCACCCAACACTAAATGATCAGAATGAAAATATTTGGGATATTTTTTGGTCACGTGAAGATTTGTGCTGATGTTAAAGCTCGTGATGGAAAACATTCTGCAAATCATCTGTATCAGTAGATTGCATGTGGAGCAAGACATTGGTAGAGTTAATGTCAAGCATACATTATGCAGTACTAGATTTTAAATTAGTCTGCAGCATGAAAAAGAAATGCAGGTGTTATAGTGTATGCGTTTCTAAGATTCATGAGTGGTGCCAGGAGGCTATTTCTAAACCAAATAGAGAATTGGGATGGATAACCAAGATATCATCATATGAATATAAAAGTCTGCAGTTAGATCCCAATTATGGAAAGTTCACCCTTAGATGTGAAGAGATAGAGAAAATAATCCTGGAAGTCAGAGGTAACCCAATAGATTAATACCTAGTTTAATAAAACCCTTAGCTACAGTATTTTGATAGGCTTAGGGAATTGAGTCTTTTAATTTCAGTAAAGTATACACTTCGGGGCAGTTTGTGTCATTAAACGATTAGAATAACTTCCCATCTTCTGCATCAAGTGCCATCACTATAACTGGTAAAGTAGCTACTGCAGATTATGTTCCCCGAGGAGGATAATATCATAGAATGTAAAAGATAGATGCATGGTTGGATAATGTACATGCCATCACAGTTATACCTTTGATACCTCTGTAAATTGGACACAATTTTTTTAAATTTTTTTTATTGGTATCAATCTTAGAGATATTATTTGTTTCCGTTTCTCTTAGGGCGATTATTCGGCAATTGATGAGCAAGGAACATGAAAGAATATGCGGTCTAATTTCACTGCAGCTTAATGGACCAGTTAGCTTTCTCTTGTCATTTCACTAACTTTGTTTTTTTGTTTTATGAGCTCATCTCCTCACCCTGTTTCTGACAAGGTGCTTTCATGTCATTGCTCTGGAAGTTACAGTGAGAAATAATGGTGAGGTTATTAGCACTGACTATTGTAAAGGTAAAAAACTGAACATTAAATTGTGGGATACAACTATTGACAATTAAACACTAAACATTTCTGGTCTTCCAAGGGATGCTCTATTTTGCAGCCTTCACTTAGCAAATCTCTCTTCTTTTGTGGTCCCTACTGCTTCTTCTTCTATGTAGTTTTTTTTTTGGCGGTTGGCAAACAACTTTTTAGTGCATTACCGCCACCAACTGGTATGGAGTGTGGATCAAATAACATTATAACTTATATACTAATAACCTATATCTTTCCGAACAAATTGGTTACCCTGAGAAAAAGCAATAGGATTTGATAGCACTTATATGAATTCTTTTGTAAAATATCTATTAAATCAAATTGTACTTTTTCTTTTCTGAATCTTTTGTGGTCCCTCATCCAAATTGACTTTATCAAAATCCCAATCATCCATCAATTGCCCCAAACCTCCATACGACAAAATCCCAATTAACCATCCAAAACAGAGGTAGATCAAATGATGAGACCTGGTCAGCTCACCCACACACATTTCTCACCAAATCAAATTGCATTGCCTGTTAAATACATTAATTAATGTATTAAATAGTGCTGCACGATCTATGATTATAATTAAAACACAAAATACTTGTGCTATAACTCCAGGATAAGTGCTCAACGAAGCCCAAAACCAATGTATTATCTAACTAAATACACAAACTTACAATAAACGACTCCATATGCAAAAAAAACCCACAAACAAACAGCTGCCAACATATTTATTAGCGCTTAAAAAAAAACGAATCCTGGAGATGCAAGTATATCATTGGAGTTATCACCCTTCACTGGTGTTTCATTGAGTTATGCCCACGACACCTCGTCCCAGAACAACCCCCCTCCCCCTCAATACATGTTCTCACCACCTTTGCTACTAGTATCTACTAAACAAAGAAAGCCACAGCCAATTAGCTCACTCTGACAAATGCTGAACACCTGCATCCTATCTTCCACTAATCCTAGCCCATCATTAAGCTTGTAACATCACAAATATCACCCTTGCATAAGACCGGGATACACTTGCACAGACTACAATTACAAAGATATACACATACTGCATGTCATAAGTTTCCTTTCTGCCTCCAACTGACACTATTTCTTCTTCACCAAATCCACCTACTGCCTTGCTCTGCTGCCTCTGACATTTGCTTTACAGCCTGACGCAAACTCTGCCATGAATTCCTAGCGCTCCAAATAGCGACGTGGTCGATCTCGCTATGAAACCTCTACAATCCACCCCTCGCTATGAAACCTCTACAATCCACACCTCGCTATGAAACCTCTACAATCTCTGTGGTTTGCTTTATTTGATGTCAGTGGTAAACACCTCCAGCTAAAATATCTGAACCATAATAAAAAATATGTTAGAACATATTTACATGAAATTGAAGTAAATAATTAGCTAACAGTAAAGGTAAAACTGTGATACATTTCCAGTTATCACGGAGGGTGTTTGTATCTAATAAACATATTTAGCTGCATGAAATTTATGCAAGCTTTCTATTTTCTCTGAACCTACCACAGTAGATCTTCAATTTTACATTAGTGATAGAATTAAATAAACATGCCATAAACACATATGTTGGTGTAAATTATTTGGTTCTTCCTTCAAGTTTTCTTGAAAAGTTGCACCAAAGGAATTGGAAAGATAATGAACAGCAGGTAATTATCTGCAGTGTTCTTTCAATTGTCAAAAAGTCAAATGTGCCATGATCTTTAATGCACCAGATCACTAGGGGCAGAGTCAGTAAAATATGAGAGGGTATTATTTCCACAGAGGATTTTGGAAGAAAAGAGGACATCAAAGATTGTCTGTAAATACATCACTTAGCCAAGAGTACAAAGCCGAGTTACTCCAGTGTCTATCTTTGGTATAAACCAGCATCTACGGTTCTTTGTTTCTACTTTCTAGAAAGCTGGTAAGTTATTTTATCCATTGACATGTCATTCCTAGCAAAGGCAACACATATTCACAATCCTGAATAGCCATTTAATTGACTGATTGATTGGATCAATTTAGAGGGCAGTTGAGAGGCAATCACATTGATAGAATTGGAGATACAGAGAGGCTGGAATGGCCTGGGAAGGATATACGGTGAAGCTGGTGGTTTATGGCACTGTTACTGACAACAGTTTTTTTAAAATTAATTACTGATTTACTTGAATTTAAGTTCCTGAAATATTATGGTTGAATTCTAACCTGTCATTGGGTAAACACTCTAAATATCCAGCAGTAAATTGATAATTCATCCCTGTACATTCAGAAAAGTTCAATGAGCCAATCTCGCAGAAAAACCTGAAGATTGTATTCAACTGTTACCTCTGCTAGAGTCCTTGAGTAAAGGAAGTAAATTATCTGTTTAAACAAAATCAGAGTTGTACAGCATACAAACAGGCACTTTGGCCCACTCTATCTAGGCTGACCATCATGGCTATCCCACGTAGATTCATCGAGCTATACAGCATGGAAAGTGACCCTTTGGCCCAACTTGATCATGCTGGCCAAATGTGCATTCTGCGCTAGTCCCATTTGTCGGTATTTGGTCCATATCTCTCTTAACCGTGTGTCTGTCCAAACATGTTTTCAAAGTCATAATTGTATCTGCTTTTATAGCTCCCTCAGGGAGGTCATTCCAGGTATAGACTACCCTTCAAATGCAAAAGTTACCCCTGAGGTCTGTCTTAAGTCTCTTCCCTCTCACCTTAAGCCTATGCCCTACTTTTAGAATTCTCTGACCGGGAAAAGACTGGTGAATGTTCACTTTATCCATGCCCCTCATACTTCTATATACTTCAATAAAGTCACCCTTCAGCCTCAGATGGTGTAAAGAAAAAAATCTAAGCCTATCCATCCTTTCCCTATATATCAAGCCCATAAGTACAGGTGACATCTTGGTGAATCTTTCCTGCACCATTTCCCACTTAATGACGCACTTGTCTGCATTGCTTCCATATCCATCTACGCCTTGCACATTGAAGTACCAGTCCAGGTGCTTCTGAAATCTTATTACTACTCCTGCCTCTATCACCTCCTGTGGCAGCTCATTCCAGATACTAACTACTCTATGTGGAAACTTTCCCTGTCAGATCCACTTTGAAACTATCTCTCTCTCACCTTAAGCCTGTGCCCTCTAGTTTGGGAAACAGAATTAGGCAATCTACTGTAAAAGTGCCTCTCATTATTTTATTTAACTCTATCATGTTACCTCTCAGCCTCTTTTGCTCCAGAGAAACCAGACCTAAACCAATCTTTCCTTATAACTCAAAGTCTCCAATCTAGGCAACATCCTTGCAATTTTTTTTGGTGTAACCCCTCCAACTTAATCGCATCATTTAATTTGTTACATTTTCCAACTTACAATGATCAAACCCTGAAAGATTTTGCTGGTTGAACTAACATCAGCAGGGCATGAGGGGAAAATTCTTCTGCTGCAAAATAAAAAGAGTGGAAGCTGGAAATCAGCAGCAAGTTGGACATAAAAAATTGATTTAAATAAAGATTTTTAATATTCACGTATTACAGGGTGATTTAGCCTTTGAACACCGGAGGCATTTTGAACCTTTTAAAAATTGCTCAGAACTATAAGATCAGAGAAGATAGTGTTCCAGGCAAGGTTTTTACATGAGCATTTCCTCACAGGCAACTATGACAACAAGAACTGTCCCATTCATTGTTTTGATTGGAATTGCACTAATAAGGAATTGAGGGGCTTTCAAGTAGGAGGTATTCCTTGAACTTAAGCCTGTGAAGATGATGTTGGACTCAAGTCTTGATATCATACTTCATGATAGGAATTTGTGTTACAGATTTGATTCACCAATGGGACACCCACAGCACAGAACTGAGTTTAATTTAGTTTAGAGATACAGCATGGAAACAGGCCCTTCGACCCACTGAGTCCACACCAACCATCGTTCAACTGTTCCCACTAGTTCTATGTTATCCTGCTTTCTCATCCACTGCCGACACATTTGGGGCAATTTATAGAGGCCAATTAACCTACAAACTCACATGTCTTTGGGATGTGAAAGGAAACCAGAGCACCCGGAGAAAACCCACGCTGTCACAGGGAGAGCGTGCAAACAACATAGACAGCAACCGAGGTCAGGATCAAACCCGGGTGTCTGGCACTGTGAGGCAGTAGCTCTTCCACTACCACCACTGTGCCACCCTATTGTGTGAATTGGTGACAATCCAATACAATGAAAATAACCAACAGTTCTGGACTCCTTTGTTAAAAATGCACTGCATAGCTCTTCCTTATCCTGCCACGTTTTTGATCCTGAGTTCTAATATTTGACTCCTTTTGCCCTTGTCCTTAAAACCTTTATGGTTTCACAAGGGTTGACACCTAAAATAACATAGAAAGAAACAAATAATTAATTTACCTTAAACTGTTACAAGAGTATATTTGTACTGTGATGATATTTTCTCATCTCCGAATGCCCTGACCTTCTCTTTCACTCACGTCAAACCCACAGTGCCTGAGTGGTTTTTTTAACTTGTTAATTTAAATGGACAGAGAAGCAGAGGCTGCCAGCTCATGAGTTCATGACCAGACTCCCTGCAAACATAGTGCTGAGCTGTGGGAGCCCCATTGGTGAATCAAGCCCATAACACAAACTCAAGTTAATCTATTTGACATTCATTTATTTTTAAATACCTTCCACCTTATTCCCAAACAAGCAGCAAAAATGTACCAGCAGAGTATAAAAGTATTGGCTGGGATTTTCCTCTTCAGTACCTCTGTAGTGGATCAAAAGTGGATTTTAGGCTATTGTAAACACCATTCAATGATTTAGTTTTTATTTCTATTTCAATACTAGGTATAGTGAAGAACATTTATTTCTATACATGTCATAGTATAATGCTCCAATGCTCTAAATCATCTATTTCTGTTACAAAAGTGAACACAGCTCCTTTTGAGGTTCCGACTAGTTATCACGCAACAAAAGCTTTTCATTGCACCTTGGTACATGTAACAATAAACTAAAACAAACTTAAACTGTTATTATTACATGCAATAATATACTAGAGCAAGTGCTGACCCGTTTGGGTCTGTACCCCCAATGCAAGATTCCACCACTCACCTGTTCCCCCAACGCAAGATTCCACCTGTTCCCCCAACGCAAGCCGTTCTCCCAACGCAATATTGCACCACTCATACATAGCCCCCAACTGCGCAGGCGCGGCTCATTTCTCCTCATCCCCAGCACTCCCTCCTCCTCCTCTTTACCCTCCGTCTCCAAACCCTAGAGAGGGAGGGGGGAAGAGAGGGAGGGGTGGTAGAGAGGGAGGGGGGTTAGAGAGGGAGGGGGGAAGAGAGGGAGGGGTGGTAGAGAGGGAGGGGGGTTAGAGAGGGAGGGGGGAGAGAGGGAGGGGGAGAGAGGGAGGGGGGAGAGAGGGAGGGGGCAGAGAGGGAGGGGGAGGACAGTAGAGAGGGAGAGAGGCAGAGAGGGAAGGGGTAGAGACAGAGAGGCGGGGGTAAAGGGAGAGGGGGGGGGTAGAGTGGGGGAGAGGGAGGGTAGAGAGGGAGAGGATGAGGGAGGGAGGGAGAGGGGGTAGAGAGGGAGAGGAGCAGAGACGGAGGGGGTAGAGAGGGTGGGAGTGAGGGTAGATAGGAAGGGGGGCATCTCCCTCCTCCACCCCTCCCCATCTTCCACATCCACACCCCCCCATCTCCCTCTACCACCCCACTGCCTACACCATCTCCCTCCTCCTCATTTCCCTCATCCTCCTCCCCTCACTCCCATCCCTGTCCTAGGATGTACCTAGGTCATAGAGCAGCGCCAGGGCCTGGAGCGGCCTGGTTCTCGTACACGGCCCGGCCCTGGCTGTAGACTCTAGCCATAAGCTCAGCTGCCGCCTGGGCTCCCCTGCAGGCCCCGACTTCATTTCCGGACTCCAGCCATCAACTCCGCCACCGCCTAGGCTCCATCACTGGGCTCGTCCCTGACCCCGGACCCAGGCTCGTCATCGGTTCCAGCGCCGGCTTCTTTTTCGGCCCCAGTCACAGCCCCGTCCCATGCAGCAGACACCATGCGAGCGCTGGAGCGCCCCTCCCTCCCGAAGTGTCCAGTCCTGCTTGCGAGTGTATTGTGACATCATTCGATTTTGTTTCCGAAATGGGTGAGTTTTCGGGCTGTTTTTAAAACTTTAAATTATTAAAAAGTTCGGAAATATAGGTGAGAATGCGACGAGAAAATGTTTATGGCCCTGGTGGGAAAAATGTGAGTAGGATGTGTGAAAATGGGAAGGCACACACGCACGCACACGCGCACGCGCACACGCACACGCACACGCGCACACGCACACACACACACACACACACACACACACACACACACACACACACACACGCACACACACACACACACACACACTCGCAGAGTCACAAATAAGACGAAGAGTTTTAGTATTATACTAGACTTAGTGGGACCCATTGGGTCCCATGTTCAAACGGGAAGGCTGGTCCCCCAATGCAATATTCCACCTCTCCACCAATTCCAATATTGGTGGCCAGTGAGGCAGGGGGCTTTCTGGAGCGCTAGTATGGGTGTTGTGGGCCAAAGGGACTGGTTTCCAGAGGACAGCAGTATGGACATTGTGGGCCGTACGGATTCTTGGGCTGGAAGCTCAGTCACTCAAGCCTGGTGGGCTGGCAGCTCACTCACTCAGGACTGGTGGGCTGGTAGCTCAGTCACTCAGGCCTGGTGGGCTGGCAGCTCAGAAACTGCCAGGAATTCTGCCCAAAACAGGTGAGAGACTCTGTGAGAGAGAAGGGAGAGAGGGTGGAGAATCAATTTTAGACAATTTTCATATTTTTCTGCAGATCACAGCAATGAAGGAGGAAAGTTTATCCTGGCCTGGAACTCACAGGGAGCCAATGAAGGGAGGGAGAAAAATACTGGGGTGAGGTTTACTTGCAGGGGGAATACTTACTGATGGGCCGAAAGGACTCCTCCCGGGCTAGTACAGGCCTGATGGGCAGAAGGGGCTCTTTTTTTTTAAAAAGCGGAGTGAAATCTTAGTGAAAGGCACTTTTTCTGGACTTTTCCTGGCCTGGCACGGGTCTCTGGAGCCAAAATGCTCCTACTGGGCTAATACGGGCATTTGGGGCAAAATGGACTGGTTTCTCTGCAAACAGGGACTTTGTGGGCCAAAATTAGTGGTTTCAGACAGGCCAAACAACTCATTTCATTTCATTTCCATTGCAGTTTCCAGCACAGGGCAGGCCATTTCCATCCATAACCGGTAGGCGGCGCGGCTCTCGTCAGCAGCGGCCTCTGCAGTCCGTCTGCGTTTTTATTATTTTATGTCTATGTTTTTATGTAGTTTTTGTTATTTTTGTTGGGGTATGTGTGTGGGGGGGTGGGGGTGGTGTGGGGGGGGGTTGGGGGTAACTTTTAAATCTCTCCCTGCACGGGAGACCCGACCTTTTCTTTGTCGGGTCTCCGTTGTCGTTGGGGCTGCAACGAGGAGCGGCCTCCAACAGGAAGACCGGGGGCTGTGATGCCGACTACTCACCTCACCGTCGCGGAGCTGGCCGAGTCCAGAGCGGGTGGAGCGGTGGTGGACGCTGCTGCGACCCGACCCCCGGAGGTTCGGTGGCTGCAACTGCGGGTTTGGCGGACGGCGACACCGGGAGCCCGCGGGTCCCTGGAGGGAGACCGCTTTTCGGGGCTTCCGCAGCGGCGACTTCTCCCGTCCGAGTTGCGGGGTTGAAGAGCTCCTGGAGCGGGGCCTTACACCACCGCCCCGCGCGGCTTGGAATGGCTGCGGGACTCTGCGAGCGCACGCCGGGGGCTCTAACACCAAGACCCGGTGTGCGGCCTTGCATCACCCGGCGTGGCTTAATGGCCACGGGACAATCGCCATCGCCCGCCGGGGGCTTTGACTTTGACTTTGACTCTGACATCGGGGGGGAGAGTGCAGTGGAGAGAGAAGTTTTTTTGGCCTTCCATCACAGCAATGTGATGGATGTTTATGTAAATTATGTTGTGTCTTGGGTCTATTTGTTTGTAATGTATGGCTGCAGAAACGGCATTTCGTTTGGACCTCAAGGGGTCCAAATGACAATAAATTGAATTGTATTGTATTGTATTGTAAACAACTCGTTGCATTTTCATTTCATTTCCATTTCCATCGCAGTTTCCAGCACAGGGCAGGCCAAACAGCTCATTGCATTTTCATTTCATTTACATTTACATTGCAGTATCAAGCACAGGCCAGGCCAAACAGCTCATTGCATTTTCATTTGATTTCCATTTCCATTGCAGTTTCAAGCACAGGGCAGGCCAAACAGCTCATTGCATTTTCATTTGATTTCCATTTCCATTGCAGTTTCAAGCATAGGGCAGGCCAAACAGCTCATTGCATTTTCATTTCATTTCCATTTCCATAGCAGTTTCAAGCAAAGGCAGACCAAACAGCTCATTGCATTTTCATTTCATTTCCATTTCCATTGCAGTTTCAAGCACAGGGCAGACCAAACAACTTATTTCATTTTCATTAAGGGCTATCAAATCATTTATTGCAAGTACATTGCAGACTCACAGTTCAGTTGATTCACAGCTTAGAATCAGAGTTGTGGCCTCTCCCTTGCGATCTTCCAGAGTGACTGACTGACTGACGTCCGGACATCTGGGGTTTATAGGGCTGCCCCCCCTCCCAGAAGGGGCATTACCTTCATCTTGGTGATTGACAGTCGAGAGGACCAATCAGCTGATCTCAATGTTTTAAACACACATAACTTTTTTATTTTTCATCGATTGGAAAAATCCTCAGGGCTGCCTCAGCGGAGGAGGATTGTGAGTAAGATAGCCAAAAATCATAGTGATACAGGGTAGCATTTTTTCTAAAATCAATATACAGCGCAGACAGGAAGTGGTCAAGATGAGACTTTTAGTTATATAGATGTTGTAGTGTCACGCACACCACATACAACTCTCTTGTAATGATTTTAATTGAGAGCAATTTTTTAACTTTTTGGAAGATCTCGGGTGTCATTTTATGCAGCAAGAATAATTAAACTATTTGCCAAATGACCCTGTTGAAATTTCAATTCAATGTTTATCCTAGGCTCATGGAAACATCTTGCTTTGCATACATAAGCAGCTGACAGTATAATGGTAGGTGTGCTTATTCAGATGGAATATTGCGAATATGGGAATGCAACTGGAGTGACTAAAGCAAAGATTTTACAGAAACTTTATGACTTCTGTGTTTGCATGAGTAGTCTCCAGAATTGTTCCTGATTGTCAATAAAACTCTCCCTGCAAAATACAATGAGCACCACTGCACTAGATTGATTCTTAAGATGAAAAGTGCTCCTATGCAGATTGACTGAGATTGGTCTATAGTTATTGGAATTTAGAAGAATGAGAGATTAACTCTTTGAGGTGTGTGTATGAAAGGATTCATGCCAAGACATGTTTTCTTTGTGATGGAGGGTTTCATCTCAGGTCAAGGGGTAGACCCGAGATTTAGCAATAAGCAAAGGAGGAACTTTTTAATGCAGAAATTTGGGTAGGGTGCGAACAGAGGATGTGAATCTCTGATATTCTCTGCTCTGGAAGGATTTGGACGCTAGATCATTGGTAATATTTAAAGAGAAAACATATAAAGATTCTAAAGCCCCTGTCCCACTTAGGAAACCTGAACAGAAACCTCTGGAGACTTTGCACCCCACCCAAGGTTTCCGTGCGGTTCCCGGAGGTTGCAGGTGGTTGCCGGAGGTTGCAGGTAGTGGAAGCAGGCAGGGAGAATGACAAAAACCTCCGGGATCCTCCGGGAACTGCACGGAAACCTTGGGTGAGGCGCAACGTCTCCAAGTGGGACCGCGGCATAAGGATCAGGGAATTGAGGGCTATGGAACACTGGCACAGAGAGGAGATGAGACCAAGAGCAGATCAGACATGCTCATAATGATTGTTGGGCAGGCATGAGGGACCAACAGGCCTACCTGTACTCTTATTTTATCATGTTCTTCTATTTCTCAGATAAGCTTCAGTTGGAAAATGCAAAGCCTGAGCCCAATGTATAGGAAGGAACTGCAGATGCTGGTTTACACTGAAGATAGACACAAAATGCTGGAGTAACTCAGCGGGACAGGCAGCATCTCTGGATAGAAGGAATGGATGGCGTTTTGGGTTAAGACCCTTCTTCAGGCAGTCTGAGACGGTTCTCGATCCGAAACGTCACCCATTCCTTCCCTCCAGAGATGCTGCCTGTCCCACTGAGTTACTCCAGCATTTTGTGTCTAAACCTAAACCCAATTCAGCCACAATGCATTTCCACCTTACCAGGAACAGGTTGGTATTAGTGGTGGCTAGCTTTAATTTGTGCAATCATTCATTATACTAACCTACTGCTGAAGCTTCCAGCCATTGAAGATCATGGTTACACAGGAAGCACAAAACACTGCAGATGCTGGAATCTTGAGCAAAAATCAATGTGCTGGAGGCACTCAGTAGGTCAAGCAGCACGTGCGGAGGGAAATGGACAGAAGACGTTTCAGATCGGGACTCGGTTGGATCATAAAAAATGCAGCTTGTATAAAGTTAGTGCACTGCCTTTATTTGAGTGGATTAGTCATGCATTGAAATTCCTGTGCCCCATTTTATTAATGAGGGGAGGGGGACAGGGAGAGTGGGCTGTCAAATTCAGTCCCCATGAATTGAAACTCAATAAGGGAGCCTCTTGCTGTTGTGGCAAAATAAATACAAGACCAGCAACACCACAGATTGATGAAAGCTGACATTTACATTCTAAACCTGGTTCTCTCAGCTGGATTGATGTGTGTAGCACAAATACCCAATACTTATTTGCGGTTTATTTCCTCCATTGCTATGGCCACTGACATGCCCTGGGGAATTTTGTTATCTGTGCGATAACTTCATTTTAATTGAATATTTCATGCTTTCGTGACCTTTTCCTGAATAAGACTGATAACGGAAAAGGCACCCACCTCAGCTTGCTCACAAAAGTGCTAAACTCTCACAATACCTGCTTCTGGCTAGATTGAGAATCCGGTTGTCATGTTCAATAAATTAAAAACAGCCAGCAGCTGTATCCGCACGGTCTAATTTGCTGCACGACACAGGATTTTGTTATTTTGACTGTGGGTTACCCAGCGGTTCAGGAGTATAATAGGTATGCAGAATGGAAAATCTACCAATGAATTGTACAGAAAAGATTGTGTCAGCCCACCTCCAACTCACGCAATCGGCCACGACTACGTTACATCAGCTCTGATTTGATTTTTGAGGAGACGACACCAATGCTGGAGTAACTCAGTAGGTCAGGCAGCATCTCTGGAGGACATGCATCGGAGATTTTTCTGGTCGGGATCCGAGTGTTAGGGAATAAATTCCAGAGTTTGAAGCCTTGTGAGCTGAAGACATGGTCACTAGTAGTTGATCAATTGAGCGAGGGGAGGCATATCCACCATCTCCAGAGAAGCTGCCTGACCCACTGAGATATTCAAGCACTTTGTGTCCTCTTTTTTTAAGCCAGCAACAGCAGTGCCTTCTTCCGACATTTGATTTTTGAGATCTGATACTTCTTTTCAATTCCCCCCCCCCCACCCCCCACCCAAAGACCTTTCTGCTCACTAATGTGAATACCCCCCAGCTCCCCCAGCCCTGTGTGCTTATGTGGATCCAGCTTTGGCCTCCCCACATTCAATTGATCTGCAACCATGAAGACCATGTCTTCAGCTCACAAGGCTTTAAACTTTATTCCCTAATGGGCCTGTCCCACTTAGGCGACTTTTTAGGCAACTGCAGGAGACTATGCGGTCGCCACATGGTCGCCACGGGTGGCTGCCGGGGAGTCACGTTCATGGTCGTGAGGAGTTCCCTCATTCTGGGAACTAGTCGCGGCCTCATTATGGTCGCCGCAAATTTTTCAACATGCTGAAAAATTAGCAGCGACTAGAATGAAACTGCCATGGAGAGTAGCAAGAATTCTTGTGCCGTAGGTGGGTTGCCAGGAGGTCCTAGTGGGTTGCCAGGAGGTTGTAGGTTCTTGTAGGTTGTAGCTGGTGCTGACCGGTGAATTTCATTGGCTCATTGGGAAAAAAAACGTAAGCAGTAGTTTTCAGAACCAAGGATAACCGACCGGTAATGTTAATGTCCGCCGAGCTTCACAGCCGTGTATCTCTGGCTTCTTATAAGTTGTCTCCACTCCTTCTCCCTCCTTCTACCCCTTCTCCCCCCACTCCCTCCCACCCCCCCCCCCCCCCCCTCTCCCCCCCTCTCCTACCCCCCCCCCACCCTCTTTTAAAGGACTTACCGTACACTGTGCTGTCACCGTCTTAATTACAGCGCCAGCCTTCCTGTTCATCGCGGTGTGTGTCTGTATCACCTTGGCTTTGCACCGTGTGAATTTCACTCAGACAGCGCTCCCCCCACTTGCCCTGTCCCCCGCCTGCATAACGGCTGGTGAAGGAAGCGGTGTGTGTGTGTGTGTTCCACTCTGACAGTCGCAGTTCCACTTGCCAGTTTTTCAGCAACTTGACAGTCGCCGGCAGTTGCCTGAAACATCGCCTAAGTGGGACAGGCCTATAACACTCTCCATCTCTTGATTTTGTTTTTCTCCTTTCTGATGCTTCTTTGTAAGGAAATTGTACTAATAACAATGTACATGTCACAATGCACATTTTGTTTGATAACCTTCTTGCAAAGTGCCCTAGGATGTAATGGTGGTACAGAAGTAGATGTCAGTGTTGCTATTAGTACCAAGCCGGGACTTCTGGAAATCCAACTAGAGCAAGTTAAAGTGGTGCAGCTGAATCATTGATGTATTCAAGAGAGAGTTAAATATACCTCTTAGGGCTAATAGAATCAAGGGATACGGGGAGAAAGCAGGAACGGGGTACTGATTTTGGATGATCGGCCATGATCATATTGAATGGCAGTGCTGGCTCGAAGGGCCAAATGGCCTACTCGTGCACCTATTTTCTATATTTCCATGTTTCTATTGCACTGCAGTGCATCTGCTTGGTGCTAGATTTTCCATTCATTGTGTGGATTGAAGGGAACATCCGGAGAATATAGAAATCTCTTGATGTTGTTGGATATTTAGCACTATGCGCATTTTGTGGTCTTACAGTATAATACAACAATGCATATTAATTGTATTTTGATTAGTTATTTTTTGTTCTCATTTGTATGAAAAAACATTCAATGTTCCTGCTTCTCATGTACCTGAGAGTAGGTAGGAAGTTAACACAACTAAATTGACCTGAAGTTATCTGCACTTTCCTGTTCACTGCCCCCCCCCCCCCCCCCCCCCCCCCTCCATTTGCAATTTACTCTTAGGCTGCTGTTCAGAGCTCAAACTGGCAAATAATTTTGGGATTACCGGTTCTTCCATTTGCAGTCAGACAAAAAAACAAATCCAGGATTCACAATTTTTGTAGCTAAAAGAGTCACCCAACCAATTGGAAGTTGATTAAAAATAAATGAACATAGAACCTTACTCTTTAAAGATAGATGAGACAGTGGAGCAATTTTTACAAAATTCCAACAGGTTTCAGCAAATAACATTTGAAAACATGGATTATTTAGAACAAGTATTACTAGGATGGGAAAGTTTATTTCTTCCACTTTTTTATGTGTGTGTTTTTTAAATGTTTTAGATTGGTTTGGTATCTATGATTTAAAATATTTATCACACAAAATGCATGATACATCTTGATGGCCTTTGCCAAATATTTGTCAGTTCCTATTAGACTGTTGAATTAACCATAATGTTGGAACTCAGAAAAGGATGAAGGAAATCCAAAAATATTTTTCTCTCAGTTCTTCGAAACAGAACTTGTTAGTCATGCTCTCATGTAAATCTTATGTAAATATGTTAGGTATAGTGAATGGCAATATATTAATATCCCATAATATATATATTTCCAAGTTTTATGAAAAAGTATATTATTGAAATATTTAAAACTTCTTGATCCATGAGTTCCTCTTGATTCCTCATTTCATTTATGGTCAATCACAAGGTCAATCACTTGTGGAGAAAGATATTGCAATGAATTGTTTAGATCATTAACAAAGGAAATCTTAATAGTGTAATGCAATGAAATCCTGTGTAACAAGCTGAAACAATTGAAGGTACATTATTCACCATTAAGTCTATCAGAGACAGAAGCCCTCAAATAAGAAGTGAAAAAAGTAAATTTTGTATTAAAAATGTTGGCTCAACCATTGATTCAATTCGTGATACATCTGATAATGAGGCTGCCCACGAAACCTGCTAATCTCAATTTGGACTGACACTAATGCCACGGAAGTGCAAGGTAATGCCAAATTCCAGGTGACTCTATTTCCCTGCAATGATAGCATCCCTACTGAGCCACTCATTGCCCTTGTTCTAAAGAGGCTACCATTGTTCAGAAGCATGATTAAACAAACCTCATCGGTACTACATTGATGAATAAGGTAGGGACAACATTCTGTGATGAGTGATTCTCCACAACATCACTCAAACCTCCCCACCATATTCACAAGTTCGCAAGTTCACAAATTATAGGAGTAGAATTAGGGCATTTGGCCCATCGAGTTGACTCTGCCATTCAATCATGGCAGATCTTTTCCGCCTAATTCCCTTTTCCTGCCTTCTACACATAACCCTTGACACCCATTCTAATCACAAAATTTGTCCATCTCTGCCTTAAAAATATCCACTGACTTGGTCTCCACAGCCTTCTGTGGCAATGAGTTTCGCAGATTAACTACCCTCTGACTAAAGAAGTTCCTCCGCACCTCCTTTCTAAAAGAGCGCCCTTTAATTCTGAAGCTATGACCTCTGGTATATATAAAAGGAATATGATTTAAGAAAGCAAAACTGCTGTCATTGAAGCACTTTTCTTCATGCCTAATCCCAGGATGTCCCAAAAAAGCTTTGTGAGAAATTATATTGTACTTTTGGTGCACTAAAACATTGCAGTTTGTAGTAGCAATTAATGAGAGGACATGCATGTGATGAAGGAGCTGGAAGATCTTAGGGAAAAGAGGAGGCAGAGAAAACGGATGATGATGATGCCAATTTTGATGATCACAATGATGAGAACATGATGAAGATGACACAGTGATGTTGATGATGAAGATGATGATGATAATGATGATGATGATGATGACCACAGTGTGCCATGGTCTCTGATGCCCACAGCACAAACTCAGGGACCAGCACCAGAGGTGATAAGCAAATAAAGTTAATGGAACATGATGGTGACAGTTGTGATGACGGACACTAGTGGATTACTGTCTGGCACAAAGCATAGTGTATCACTCAATCCTCAAGAAGCCTTCGTTAACACAGGAAATTGAAAACTAATGAAATAATAATCTAATTTTGGGGTGGCACAGTGGCACCTCCCAGCACCAGCCACCCTTGGTTTGATCCCGACTACGGTCTATATGGAGCTTGTACGTTCTCCCTATGACCATGTGGGTTTTCTCTGGATGCTCTGGTTTCCTCCCACACTCCAAAAACGTACAGGTTGGTAGATTAATTGGCTTTAGTAAAATTGTAAATTGGCCCTAGTGTGAAGGATAGTGCTAATGTGCAGAGTGATCGCCAGTCGGCACGCACTCGGTGGGCCGAAGGGCCTGTTTCCGCGCTGTTTCTCTAAAGTCTAAAGACAGATGAGATACTTTTAGTCAGAAGTGATACCTGAAACATGATACCCTAGAATTGCAGTGAATAAATTAGGGGGTTGTGAAAAGAATGTAACGTGCTCCTACTTCTGCTGAAAAGGAGCATCAGCTTTTCCCATTGCATACCTTTACTCGTTTATTTATTTTGATGATTAACTGAACTAAAAAACTCCAAGTGAGTTTCATCAAAGATTTCTAATTGTCGAAGACCACAGGCTTCATTGCTCCACAATGCATCCCCCTACTCACTGTGTGACAACCTGATCAATACAATGGGATGAGCATGGCTCTCAGCTGCATTGGCTTTTGAATATCCTCCACTGAACTTGATCAACAGTCCAAGGCATTAAAGCGTTTGAACATTGCATGTGTACGCAGGCTAGAGTTCCTCTGGAAAAAGTATATTTTGTCGCAGAGGCCAGACCACCAGGCTCAAGAATAGCTTCTTCCCAACAACTATCAAGCTGTTGAACACTATACAACACTAATCTCAATGATGTACTTCAATGGACTACCTTTGGTTGCACTAAAGACTATTTTTTTACATTAGTATTGTGGTTATTAACTTATCGTTTATTTGTTCATTATATATTAAGTATGTGTTTTGTGTTTATCTATTATCTGCTGCAAGTAAGAATTTAATTGTACTGTTTTCAATACATATGACAACTAAACACTCTTGACTATGTTTGTGACAGATTCAAGTGCCTGGAGAAGGGTTTCATTTACTGAAGTACCTTAAACCGGGCCGCTGAACTTAGGAAGCAGCGACTAATAAATTAACCTCAGGTTGGGAACTTCAGTGATTGGGGACTTTGATACCCTGCATCAAGTGGGACTTCATGGAACCATGAGAGGCTAAGCTGGTTGAGTTATAAAGGATGAGGCTGCTGATCTTGGTCTGTGGTATGTAGCAACCAAACCAACATGAGACTCAAAGTTGATGAGCGTCATCCTCACCAATCTACCTGTTTCATGTGACCCTATCCATGACAGTATTGTTATGGGTGAACAATCTTCATGCACTCTCCCTCATATGGTGTCGGCCCAAAGGTGGGCGTCCATGTGGACCATCAGCACCAGCAGAAATGCTCACCATCTCTGTAACCTAATTTATGTTTCAGTCATTCACATGATGTGGACATTGCTGACAACAACTACATTTATTTTCAATCTCCATTTGTCCCTGAACCGAGAAGGCAGGAGATCAACTCATCAGTGGCCTTGGAGTCAGTGTTTCAGAGCAATAAGGATGGCAGTGTTCCTTCCTGAAGGACAAGAGTAAACTGGATGAGTTTTTACAACAGCCCGATAGCTTTTGTTATTTTTATTTAAACCATGCTGAAAATACACAGGCTAAATCACACCGGAACAATAACCTGTTTGTATGTTGATTCAGAAAGGGTTAACAGCATAAAAATGTGACCAGCATGTGGTGAGCAAGGTAAGGTTGGGAAGTGCTCTTTCGGTTCATCTGTCTGATAATTTGATTCAGTGCTGCAGAGGAAACTCCAGACAGCTGGTGCATTTTAAACCGTACCCAGCTGTTTCTGGGCCATAATGAATATCTGCAATCAACTACCAAGCAATGATAAGAGCAGACAAGCCATTTACCTGCTCTCCAAATAATGTCAAAGAAAATCATTGCAACTTCTAAGTGCCTGTTGAGAATGTTAGTTTTGGTATGAGAGGAATAGATCGGGTAGAAACACAAAGTCTCTTGCCCAGAGTAGGGGAATCAAGAACCAGGTGCCATTGGTTTAAGGTGATGGGGGAAAGATTTCATAGGAACCTGAGGGGTAACTTTTTCACACAGAGGGTGGTTGGTGTATGGAACGAGCTACCGAAGGAGGTAGATGAGGCAGGTAGGATCGTAACATTTAAGAAACATTTGGACAGGTTTAGAGAGATATAGGCCAAACGCAGGCAGGTGGGACTAATGTAGACGGGACATGTTGGTCAGTATGGACAAGTTGGACCAAAGGGTCTATTTCCACATTGTATGACTCTCTGACTCTCTATGAATCTATGTATGGAATCAGAGCAACTTACAGCTCAATCCACCGTGTAGCTGTGCTACTCAATAACATCTGATATTATTGGTGATCTGACTTCAACCTCAACTTCACATTCTACTCTATTCCTGAAAATCTTTTCTTCCCTAGCTTATTAAGTATCTATCCCTCTGCTTTGAAAACCTCTATTTCCACCACCATTTCAGGGAGAGACTTCCAAATACACAACTGTGAAACAAACAAATATCATCTTATCTATTTTTAGGAAGAAACTGCAGATGCCGGTTTAAACCGAAGATAGACAAAGGAAGTAATTCAGCAGGTCAGGCAACATCTCTAGAGAAAAGGAATAGATGACATTTCGGGTCGAGACCCTTCTTCAGGGAAACTTTCAAAAGGGAAACGAGAGGTCTAGACGGTGATATAGAGAGACATAGAACAAATTATGGAGTTGTGCCCGGGGAGGGGGTGGTGCGGGAGGGAAGGGAAGAATTGACGAGGGAGTTGCGGAGGGAGCGGTCTTTGCGGAAGGCAGACATGGGGGGAGATGGGAAGATGTAAAGACCGCAAAGACCGCTCCCTCCGCAACTCCCTCGTCAATTCTTCCCTTCCCTCCCGCACCACCCCCTCCCCGGGCACTTTCCGTTGCAACCGCAAGAAATGCAACACCTGTCCCTTCACCTCCCCCCTCGACTCCATTCAAGGTCCCAAGCAGTCGTTCCAGGTGCGACAAAGGTTCACCTGTATCTCCTCCAACCTCATCTACTGCATCCGCTGCTCTAGATGTCAGCTAATTTACATCGGTGAGACCAAGCGTAGGTTGGGCGACCGTTTCGCCGAACACCTCCGCTCAGTCCGCCTTAACCTACCTGACCTCCCGGTGGCTCAGCACTTCAACTCCCCCTCCCATTCCCAATCCGAACTCTCTGTCCTGGGTCTCCTCCATTGCCAGAGTGAGCAACAGCGGAAATTGGAGGAACAGCACCTCATATTCCGTCTGGGGTCCTTGCGCCCTTATGGCATCAACATTGAATTCCCCCAATTTGGCTAGCCTGTGTTGTCCCCTCCCCTTCCTTCACCCTCTAGCTGTCTCCTCCCACCCTCCCATCCGCCCGCCCTCGGGCTCCTCCTCCTCCCTTTTTCCTTCTTTCTTTCCCCACCCCCCATCAGTCTGAAGAAGGGTTTCGGCCCGAAACGTCGCCTATTTCCTTCGCTCCATAGATGCTGCTGCACCCGCTGAGTTCCTCCAGCAATTTTGTGTACCTTCGATATTCCAGCATCTGCAGTTCCCTTTTGAAAACATCATTAAAGTTAAGTTGGGTTTATTGTCAAGCAAATGCTGGGAGTTACAGATACAATGAAAATCTTGTTTGCAGCAGCTTCACAGGCACATAGATTCACACAGCACACAAAAACATAAATTACGCATATTTTCTCATACATTTTACAAAACAGTGAAAAGGACGGTGCATAGAAAACCCATTAGTACAAAACACCTTTGGAAAACAAGGTAATGATAATGCAGAGGTGGTCCATGGTGTTCTGTTGCTGAGGTAGGATTAGTGTTATACAGGTCGGTTCAAGAACTTGATGGTTGAAAGAAAGTAGCTGGACCGGAACATGGTGGTGTGCGACATCAGCCTTCTGTACCTCCTGCCCGATGGTTGCATTGAGAATAGTAGCAATGTTACAAAATGTTGAGATTTAAAAAATCAAGTTTGCAATTTATCCCATCAGATAAGGCATAAAAATGAAGTTTAATTTGACACCTAATTCACTTTCATATCTTCAGTATTAAAAAAGTTATGGCCATTTTCATACTCGGAAATTAGCATCTTGTTCCCTATTGCTTTTCCATTGACTTAACACAAAAGCTGTGATCGAGGACAGTCAAAAACCAATAACTTTCTTAAAAATTAAGAGAACTGAAAGAAAATTTCAGTTATTATAGATTGAAGCATTCTGAAACAAATATGAAACAATCTTACTTGGATGACCTGAAATTAAAGCATATAATTAGTTAGTTACCTAATTGTAGCTAATTACAAACTTCAATAACTAGATCTAAACATCTATCCATTTCTTAAGAAAAGATTAACATTTTTAAATAGCCTATGTCCAAATAACATTCACACAAGAATTCACAATATAACATGATTATTAAATCTCATTGTCATGAATTTATAGGCCAATAGGAAGGAATTTAGTGTTTAATTCCCGTAAATTAAAGGCCATTTTAATCATCTTGCGAGTGGGATTTTGTGGAACGCGATCGATTGGAACGTTGCGTTTGCCGTGAATTTAAACCCCATATCGGCAGGAAAAATACTGCCGGTTCGTATGGGGCCTAAATCACCTTTAAAAGCAAAGTAAAATTTGGATTAAGGTAATCCTAAGAAGCACGTTTACATGTAAAATAAACAACTTACCTTTAGCTGTCCCGTACGTGAAATCCGTCCCGGTTATCGCCGTTGACGGCATTATAAGCGGATTTTTACTTTACTCTAGCGCTGAAATTGTCCTGCGATTAAAAAAAAATTTCACAGAGCGGCAGTCGGAACAATTCTTCAGCATTAGCTAGCAGCCCGAGAAAATATATCCAGGACAGGCAGGAGAAAAACCGCATTTAACCCCGCCCCCCTCAAAGGCGCCAAAGTCGCGCACACGGCCAGTGGCAGAACTGCAGCTCTGCTGAAGGTAAGCTTTGTAACATACCTAGAATAGGGCATGGCCCGAATGGGGCGAATCCTTGATGATATTTTGCATTCCTGAGGCAGCTCCTCATGCAAATGTTTCCGATGGTGGGGAGGCTGGGCCCATGATGGACCAGGCTAAGTCAAAATTTCTCGGCAATTTCTTGCATTTCTCAGTGTTGGAATTACCATACAATTAGTCCAGCTATCGCACTGGTAAACCTTAATTGAACTGCTTCCAATACATCAATGTCCCTTTTTAAATTAGGAGATCAATACTGTACATAATGACCAGAAGTGGTCTCACCAGTCTCATAAATAGTTGAAGCATAACTTATCTCCTTTTGTTTTTAATTCTCCTCGCAATAAACAATGGCATTCTATTAGCTTTTCTAATTACCTGCCATACTTGGACACTGCCTTTTGCAGTTCACTTATAATTTTAAAATAATTTATCACCCCATGCTTAATGAAAAATCCATTAAAACAATGTTTTTCCATCAATAATCAGAAAATAATAAATGAAATATTTTCTGCAGTGTAGTTTATATCTCAGTATTTTATTCTATGCTGAGTATATATGCTGGGCAGGCAGCAAAAATTGCCTTTTGGAACCACTAGCGAGATTCTACTGTCTACTTTTGTGTTTCAACTTTTACCTGCTCAGGGATATACCTTGCAACACTGTAGTTTAGTTTAGTTTAGTTTAGTTTAGTATAGTTTAGTTTAGTTTAGTTTAGTTTAGTTTAGTTTAGTCTAGTTTAGTTTAGTTTAGAGATACAGCACGGAAACAGGCCCTTCAGCCTACTGAGTCCATGCCGACCAGCGATTCTCGCACACCAACATCATCCTATACACACTAAGGGCAATTTACAATTTTACCAAGCCTATTAGCCTACAAAGCCTGTAGGACTATGGAGTGTGGGTGGAAACGGAGCACGGGGAAAATTCACGCAGGTTACAGGGAGAATGTACAAACTCCTTACAGACTGCACCCATAGTCAGGATCGTACCCGGGTCTCTGTGGCTGAAAGGCAGCAACTTTACCGCTGCACCACCATGCCACTCTTCTTCAAAGATACAGATGGCTTATACCATTTGAGTCTCTCTACAAATTTTAACCGGTGGCCTGTGCAGGGAAAGCTATTGTAAATTTTCCACCGAGCCAAGTTAATGGGAAGAGAACGCAAAATCAGAAGACCAATTGTCCCACTAATAAATAGGTTGGTAGAAACAGCAAAATTTGGATCAATATTCCTTCTTTTCAAAATGAGTGGTAACCACTATGTCTAATGGGTTTGGGATGAGATGATTAACCTGTACAGCATAATGTTGAAATAGGCCAATGTGGAAACATGTATCAGCGATAGTGCAATTTAATTTTTATTTGCAGCAGTATAATAGGCTTGTAAATGCAATACACACAGATAATATATAATAAACACAAATAAAACAATAAATTAATTACCACAATCCAGTGCAAAAAAACTGTCCCTAGTGCAACCAATGGCAGTCCACTGAAGTCCATAGTTAGTGTGATGTAGTGTTCAACCCGGAGAGTTGTGAATTTGTGGAATCCTCTGCCACAGAAGGCAGTTGAGGCCAATTCACTGGATGAATTTGAAAGAGAGTTAGATAGAGCTCTCGGGGCTAGCGGAATTATGGGATCTGGGGAGAAGGCAGGCACGGGTTACTGATTGTGGATGATCTCGAAGGGCCAAATGACCTCCTACTGCTCCTATTTTCTATGTTTGTTTCTATGTTTCTAACTGTCTGATGATACAGTAGTTAGTAAGAAGCTTTGAAGTTGAAGGCCACGGTTTTCAGTCTCCTCTACCTTCTTCCCAATGGTAGGACCAATGTAGATTACAGCTCTAATACAAACAATGAGTGTTTATTTTAGGTCTATGCAAATTCTCCTTATTTCAAAATACAACAATGAAAAATAGCTGAATTCCAAAGTCCGTTCTCCAAGGATAAGATTGAACAGAAGAATAGCCAGCATGGAAAGCATTTGTTTTTTATGTAGTATTCCTCCAAATCTCCAAAAATAGATTCAACATGATCAGCTATGCCAAAGACTTGCGATCCTCAAACTTCCAATTAAATGTTCTCATGCTTCTTATATGAAGGACCATTAACCTCTTGAGATGCAGCTATTTTGCAGCAATCCCCTCTAATATTTGTCCTTTGCTTTGGTTCTTGATGTAACAATTTTTCATTAACTGCCACACGTTGCCCTCAATTCTCACAGGAATTCTTGATGCAATTTTGAACAAGGCTCTTATTTCATGCGGCCACTTGCAATAACATTCATTCCTTGCAACAGCATGCGGTGAACTTCAAGGTACACTGACATTGTTAATTGATTTGCCATGATGGTTTTTTTGTTGCTAGACCTTCCAGTCTGGCCTCTCTTGTTTCTCATTGGGATTAGTTGTGATGGTATGGCTACTTGTGCTGTTGTGAGCATGGTTTGATTTTTCCATTGTTGCTGTATTCGTGGCACCTTTATCTTTCACATTAACTGATTGTGACAATCGGCTTTCTTAATTGTTGAGCCTGTCTCAATGCTGCCCCTTCGCATTTAAATACATTCTTAACTTTCATTTCACCCACATCTTCAATTCACAGCTCTTATTTTTGTCTTGTAGGCATTTGTAAAGTGTTTCTAAAAGCTTAGGCCAATTAAGTGAAGTAGCCTGATTGCTAAAGAACTTAAGAGGACATAGCATAAGCAAGCTAAGTGAACATGGTAATGACAACAGCGAAATAAAATTGCCACTTGTTATCAAAGTGGACAATCTGAAAACTGACATCCCAGACAATAAATCATGATTTGATTACTATATAGGGAGCATTTGGTGCAAACTGAAACTGTACCAGGCTTGCACCATTTACTTCCAAGGGATGAAGACATCGATTTTCTGCTTACAGACAGAGGAGCTTAGTGGAACATTCAACATTGAATTGAGTCAGGACTACATCATTTATGAAAACAAGTTTAGTGAGATGCAGGTGAGAAAGACTCCACGTAGATTGAGGTTGATGGGGGAATAGGTGGAAGGTGGAGGTCACCTTAATTGAACAAAGAGACATTCTATGAGGAATGGGGTATGGGAGCCAGTCACCAAATGAGAGGAATCAAGCTCTATTTGCAGTGGGGTGGCACCTCATAGTTGCCAAAGGAGTGAGGTGGGTAAGCCAGACTCCCTTAGAGAGGAGTGGTCTGGTGGGACCTAGGCTCCATGATATTGGAGATAGACCATGAGGTGTGGGATGAAGGGTGGAAAACACCATGAGAAAGAATGGCGGGAGCAAAGACAGACTTTTCAAGGAGGAGTAGTTAAGTGGGATATTCCCTATTGTGGTTGAGATGAGACAGACTCCTTGAGAAGGATCTGACCCTGTATTGAGGTGCAGTTAAGGAGAAAGTAAGGTCAGTTTTCCACTGAAATTAATGGGTTTCAGCAAATCCAATTCTGTTTTCACTGCATGAGAAATAAAAATAAAAAGAAGTCAATAAAAATAATTGTCCAAGGCATCATGATCGATTTAAAAAGAAGCATTTCACATCAGGGTGTCCGATATTTACTAATTGGCACTATTGTTTACCTGACCTACATTACTATGCAGGATCTCCCTGGCTAAGTATGCCTCTGATCTCTCTTGTTATTTAGCTCTCTCTTGTGATTTAGCTTCAGGAGCACCACGTGATACAGGTTTGTTTTTATTGAGGATTGCCAGCATCTACAGTATTTTGATTTTCATGATATAAGCTTGCATTATTCAAGTCAGAATTTGATTGCACGCTAGTTAATCGTTGGTGACACGTCAATTAGGACCTCACAAGTACTATTTAAAAATAGCTAAGGAATTATAGTTGTCCGGCAGCTGCATAATTCAACACCACGTGCAAACAGCGGTAGGTAAGAATTAAAATAATTATAGCCCAACCCCATGTATTTTTCAAAATTTAATCATTTATATATAGGATTAACTGTCAGGGCTTTCTCTTGTAGTTCCTGCTTAAGATATTTAAATATGACAAGCTGAGCAGTTCCCACTAGCTGCAGGGAAAACTATTAACAGCATATTCCTTGTGATAGTTAGACACCATTCTGTGATCCCTGTATAATTACTGTATTTTAAATCTTCAAAAGTAGATCATATTTATTATATCACAGCCTCACAATTATACTTGTCTCAAAATACACAGGAAGTGGAAGAAAATGGCCTCAATTTAGTGATAGTTTAACCCTTTAACAATTACATGAAACTTTTTTTTAAGAAACTGATGGAATTATTTCATTATGTCTTAAAATAATGATTTTGCTTTAAATGCAATGGGAAGCTTCTGAAGAGCAAACACTTATCCCTGCAGACTGATGGCTTCTTAAAGTTCTTTGAAGTCTTTTTAAGAATCTTGCAGTACAGACTTCTGAAGATCTTAGAGAAAGGGGGATGTTAGCGGCTGGCAGATGGATGGCAATGGCAGCCTCATGAAACTGTCTACTGTGTGCCTATCCAGGAAAATTAAATGGCTTGCTGCCGCTGGTGCCAAAGATAACACCACAGTGAATGCGCCTCTCTTTTCATTTCCCAAGTAAATGAAGTCTCTAACAAATCAGATGAACAACCGTCTACACCTATCCCTTGACTCCTTCCTCTAAACCAATTTGGAATCCAGTCGCCCTGCTCACCTTGGATCCCATGGGATCTAACCTTCCAGATTGGCCAATCCATGCAGGACTTTGCCAAAGGCCTTGCTAATGTGCATGCTGACAATACCTGCCCTGACCAATGCTCTTGGTGGCCTCTTCAAAACAACTTAGATTTATTTGTGATCAGATATGTGAACCATGATATTCCATGCACAAAGCTACGCTGACTATGTCTAATCAGTCCGTGTCTATCCAAATGCTGTCCCTAAGAATCCCCTCTAACAACATCCCCATCACTGACATCAGGCTCATCAGTCAGTAGTTGACAATGTCCTTGCTGCCCTTCTTAAATAATGGTACAACATTAACCACCCTCCAGTCTTCCTGATCTTCACCTGCGGCTAAAGTTGATGCAAATATCTGCAAATGTCTCCGCAAATTACTCCCTAACTTCCTACAAGATCTGAGGATGCATTTGGTCAGGCCCTGGTAATTTATCTACCTTAACGTGCTTTTAAAACGCTAATCCCCTTTGCTAGTAATTCATTAAGATCTAGAACATCACAATTCCTATGCCACAATTCCTTAGCTTAATTGATCTTCTCAGTAAAAATGGATGAGTAGTATCTACTTAATATCTCCACCATCCCTGATGGCTCCATATAAAGATAACCATGCTGATCTTTAAGGGAATCTATTCTTCTTCTAGACACTCTTCTACTCTTAGGTAAATATACTGAATACAGATACAGAACCTCATCAATGACCTAGCAAATCAATGTCTGCTGAATTTAAGACTGCTTCACTGTGTTATAATTATCCTGTGTGCTTCACTGAATTGGCGCAAAGTTGAAAGTACTACAACTTTTCCAGTGGTTTAACTTCTTTCCGAATTGAAGAATTCAAACTTAGAAGCCTGAAGTGCACTGCCTAAGCTTCATGCTTCCAGATTTTAAATTCCATTACTTTTATGATTTACCATAGTCAGTGCGTTAAATAGTTAATGTGAAGTGCCTGGTGTCAGAATCTAAACTGCACACCCATCACCATTTTATCCTGCATTGGACATAAAGCAAGATTTGTAGATTTTTCCTGTGGGGAAATATAATGGTTTACATCAGTCAAAGAGCTGAGTATTTCTCTTGTGTAAATGAGATACTTTCTCATTTGTACAGTTCATATAATTTAATTTAGCAAATTCTACATGGGCTGTTTTTTTCAATTCTACCGGGGTCTTGATTACGAGCTGACCTACGTGCTGTTTTTTTAACTTATCTTTAAAGCAGCAGATTTTCACTTCTATATTTTCAAAGGCAGTAAATTCCCATGAAATACACAAATTTCCTAATTATATGGCACCATTTATTAATAAAATATTAATTCTGCAATGTGGTATACATAAGTATTTCTCAAGAGAAATAATCCCATAAATACAACCTAGTACTTTAACTCTCATTTAAAAGAGACAGCAATTGCAAATAACATTTCAATTGGGGAGGTTAATGGATGTGGTGATTAAATCTAAAGGCCGGATATAACTAATCATTCAGAGGCTCTTTCTCCTGTTGCTGTGCAAGCATTGACTTCAAGTACCAATATGAATTCTGTGCTCACCCTTTGAATTTGGACCTGCCAAGCCAAAGAAATTTGACAAAGAGGCTTTGTGGATGTTCTGCAACAAACCACATAGTAAAAGCTGACATTCTGCCTGCCTCATATGGAGTAGAGATCAGTAGGTAAGATGCTTGCTGTTCTTTACATTCTGGAGATGGTTGAACAAAGGATGAAACTCTAAGCAATACCTGCAGCTGGGACAAAGACCTTCAAATATCACAGTCATCCCCATTTGTATAAACTATTTCCAGCCACTGGAGTATTGCCTTTTTGTGTCTAGTTTTACCAGGGCTCCTTGATATCAAATGCTTTCTTGGTGTCAGGGCAGCCACCCTCACCTCAATAATCAGTTTCTTAATTTCTTGGACCAAGAGTGTGATGAGTTCTGGATCTAAGTGGGCATGATGAAACCCAGACCAGGCATCAGTGAATAGGTTTTTGGTGAGAAAGTCCAAATTGATAGCACTGATGATAACATCTCCCATCACTTTGTTGATGAAGGTTGAGTGATTGGGCAGTAATTAGCTGGACTGGATTTGTAGGCAAGGTATACTTGGATAGTTTCTACATTGTTCAGGTGGATGCCAGGGTTGCAACTGTACTGGAACAGCTTGGCAACAGACCGGGCTCATTTAGGGTTTCAAGGTTTCAAAGTTTCAAGATTTCAAGGTCAGTTTGAGTTACCATATTGCCATACTAAGTGAAAAGCAACAAGACACAAAGCCACATAAAATAAAATTTAACATAAACATCCATCACAGCAGCTCCGTGCACTATCATTCTAAACATTTTGTAACCAAAGGAAGTTGAAGGAAGAAAACACTAGAAACACCAACTAGAATGCAGAATTGCCCACTACTTACAATGACATTCTTTTCTGTTGAACTAAAGGGCTTCTACAGCAGTGACGTGCGGTGAGGTCAATGGCTGGGGAGGCACTGGCTAGTATTAGAGCCAGATTTACACACATATGAACCCGATAGAGGTAGCTTAAATTCACCATTCAATTGGCAGGTTGCACAATGACTATTGGTTAAGCAACCGTATGTTTCATATTTCATTTCAGCATTCTTTACACCACACGCATACAGGTAAGTTACGTATTCCATTCACGTTTTATAGGCAAATACAGTTCCACTATTCATACTCATTCAACACAACTGAAAATAAATATTGCATGGCCTTACCTTTACTTGTAAATGAAGTCCATTTGCCTATCCTTCTGGTCTTCCAGTGTTTATCACTCCCTGTTTTGATTGAAAGTCCAAGTTTGAGAAATTTTTAAGGTTAGATAGAACACTTTCCATTTTTGCAGTCGCTGGAAATATTTTGCTAGAGCTAGCTAACGTGGAGGGAGAGCGAGGCAGCGTCAATTACGTGGGCTGAGCCCACGTAATTGACGCTCGCTCTCCCTCCACTGGGCTCAAGACACGCCCACCTCAGTGAGGCAGATGTGATCGCTGCCTCCCCTGATGCTTTTTCATTGCAGTTTTATGATGAGACCAGCGAGACCAGTGAAATAAGTTACCTGGACTATGGAAGACAAGGACATGTAATGAAGGGGTCTACAAACATTACATTGGTGACGTACAGAGGGATAGCTCATTGCCCGCGCTCCATCCAGTTTCTGAGGGGTTGCGCAATCAGAGGGGAGGCTTAACTCGTCGCTGCCTCACCTCTCATCTCTCCTTGTATTTGCAGCGGAGCTCTGTAAATTTGGCGATTTTTACTATAGAAAATGATTGGAATCATACAGAAATGACATTTATAATGGGCACTCAAGGTTCGGTTGGGACATTGGGGACCTCAGGTCCGGGGACTCGGGTTTGAAAGATGGTTAAGTGATATGTCACGACCGTTTGTTGTGTGTATACGTATGCATGTATTTTTTTTTTTTTTCCTTTTCTTTTCCTTTTCCCCTTTTACCACCCACACCCCCACTCTCAGCAGCTGGCTTCGATGCGCTCTTCCATTTCAATCTGCAGTATTACAGCGCTCTGCCCACTCATTTGGATATAGCTAAATATGGCCAACACAAACGACACTCTTAGATTTGTCTCGTGGAACGTGAGGGGAGTGGGGGGTCCTACTAAGACTGATAAGATCTTGGCCCACTTGCAATACCTTAAGGGTGATATATTTTTTAATCAAGAGACACACCTTCGCAACAGAGAGGTAATACGGCTTAAGAGAGGCTGGATTAGCCACTTATTTCATTCAAAATTTAATTATCGGGCTAGGGGTACTGCTATCCTGATTCGTAAAAACGTTATGTTCGAACCACAGAAAACGGTGGAAGACCCTGCTGGCCGCTTTGTCATGGTCTCTGGCAAACTGCAAGACACACCTGTCATATTGGCCAGTATTTACGGTCCCAACTGGGATGACAGCTCATTTGTAACCAAATTTTTTACATCTCTCCCAAACATTGAAAATTACCACATCATTGTGGGTGGAGATTTTAATCTGGTCCAAGACTCTATACTGGACAGACCTTCGAACAAAGCCTCCACTTTAACTAAATCAGGTAGGACTTTGCATGCTTTTACCAAACAACTTGGGCTCACAGACCCATGGAGACATACATTTCCCACGACTAAATTATTTTCATTTTTTTCCCACGTGCACCGTACCTATACCCGTATAGACTTCTTCCTCTTAGATAACAGACTGCTTTCCAAAATTAAATCCAGCGAGTATCATAGTATCGTGATATCAGATCACGCTGCGACTTCCCTCGATCTTCACTTTCGTAAACGAACTAACCCCTTTAAACAGTGGAGGTTCAACTCCTCATTACTAGCAGAGGCTCACTACAAGCAATTCCTGCACTCTCAAATCATTTTATATTTTGAGCTGAATGACTCGCCGGACATAGCAAGAGGTATACTCTGGGAAGCTTCAAAAGCTTATATTAGGGGCCAACTTATCTCTTTTGTCTCCAACCTGAAAAGAGCTGAGACGTCCCAAATGGCAGACCTGTTACGAAAAATAAAGGACATTGATGATAAATACGCATCTGACCCAGACCCTAATTTTTATAAAGAACGCCTTAGGTTACAAATAGACTTTGACCTCATGTCTACCAATAAAGCCAAGTTACGACTGCTTAAATCTAGGCAACACTTTTTTGAATCTGGGGATAAAGCTGGGAAGCTTTTGGCCCATCAGGCCAGAACCGAGGCGACTTCACGGCTAATTCCAGCCATTAGATCCAGCTTAGGGGAGATTCATACCGATCCTCTTAGAATTAATGAAGCATTTGCTAAATTTTATGCTGAGCTATACGCTTCAGATTGTCCTCCCACTGCAGATGACATGTTCCGTAGTATGACGTTTCCCCGAATTGACGATGAAGCCACGAGAGTCTTGGGTGGTCCCATAACTGTCACTGAGGTCCAAGCAGCCATCACATCGCTGCAAAGCGGAAAGTCGCCCGGCCCTGACGGCTTCACTGTAGAATATTACAAAGCTTTCTCTGCTCTCCTCGCACCAGTCCTGAGAGATATGTACAATGAGGCTTTTTTACATCGTCGCCTACCGCCCACCTTGTCGTGGGCTACTATCTCCCTAATGCTTAAAAAGGAGAAAGATCCTCTGCTTTGTAGTAGCTATAGACCAATTTCACTCTTGAATGTGGACCTCAAAATCCTCTCTAAAGTTCTTGCGCTCCGTCTTCAACGAGTGATGCCCTTTATTATCTCATTAGATCAAACAGGGTTTATGCCAGGCCGACAGTCCTCCCACAATACTAGGCGTCTCCTTAACATCATCCATTCAGCAAGTAGTGAGACCCCGGAGATAGTGGTCTCCCTCGACGCCGAAAAAGCTTTCGACAGGGTCGAGTGGAAGTACCTATACGAGGCGATGGACAGGTTTGGCCTCGGCAATAGTTTCATTTATTGGGTCAGTCTATTATACTCGTCCCCGGTGGCCTCAGTACAAACAAACGACACACTGTCGCCCCACTTCCCCCTTCGGAGAGGTACCAGACAGGGTTGCCCGTTATCACCACTTCTGTTTGCTGTCGCGATAGAACCCTTGGCGGTTTGGTTACGCTCAGAGAAGGGCTTTAAAGGTATCACACGGTTTGACACAATTCATAAAGTCTCATTGTAGGCGGATGACCTGCTCCAGTACATCTCGAATCCAGTCAGCTCTCTCCCTGTGATTATGAATATTTTAGAACGGTTTGGGGTGTACTCTGGTTATAAACTTAACTACCAAAATAGTGAACTATTACCGATTAACTCATTGGCTAAGCAGCTCCCTCACTCTTTAACATCATTCAAATGGGCGGAGGACGGATTTCGCTACCTCGGCGTTTTTATCACAATACCTATATTTGATATGTTCCGCACAAACTTCCTGCCTCTGGTTGAGAAAGCTGAAAGAGACTTTGACCGCTGGTCAGTCTTACCGTTATCCCTCGCGGCCCGGATAAATCTGGTCAAGATGGTCGTCCTACCCAAATTCCTGTACCTTTTCCAGCATGTTCCTATATTTATCACTAAATCTTTTTTTGATAAATTAGAAAGGAGAATATCTAAATTTTTATGGGGTAGCAAACCGGCCAGAATTCGAAAGACGCTACTACAGTCTCCTAAGAGTGACGGCGGTTTGGCACTTCCTGACTTTAGGCGATACTACTGGGCAGCTAACTTGCAAAAAATCCTGTACTGGATGAATGATGATTGCGACCACCTACCGACCTGGGTACACATGGAAAAGGCGAGTTCACATCTCCCATTGCGGTCTGTCCTATGCTCTCAACTCCCCCTTTCTATAACATTTGCGGGTGCAGGCCCAATTGCGGCCCTCTCGCTCAAGATATGGAGTCAATTTAGGAAAAACTTCGGTTTACAAGGCCCTTCCATCTTGACCCCACTGCTTAAAAATCACATCTTTAAACCTTCAAGTACAGACTCCGCATAGTAATGGCATCAGTAGTATCAAAAACCTATACAAGGATGGCATTTTTTTGTCTTTTGCGGAGCTTTCGTACAACTATAGCCTCCCAAACTCCCACCTTTTTCGTTTTTTCCAGATTAGGAATTTTGTGAAGAAGATATTCCCCCATTTCCCAAATCGTCCCCCTGAAACCCTGACCGATTCCATCCTAGCTCTAGATCCCAACCGGAAGAAATGCATCTCTTTTTTGTACAACTTGTTAGGGTCGGTTATATTGAAACCTTATACCTCATTAAAAGCTGCGTGGGAGGGCGAGCTGAATATGAAACTAATGGCACCTTTACACGGGGCGACTTGACGCAAGAGTTAACCAGAGTTCAACATCGTGGGAACCTCGTGCGATAACAGTGCGGCATTCGTGGACCACCGTGGACCACCGTAGCGCTAACGGCAGGTCATCGTGTAACTTGGTCACTCGGGAGAAAATTAAAGAAAATTTGAATTTCTCCAAGAGTGACTTGTACACTTGTGGTTGAGTATTGCAACATTATATGAACGTAGTGGCCAGTGCGATATCCGTGCGATATCCGTAATAACTCTTGCGGGTACCGTGGGAACTCCTGCGAACGGTGAACCCGGAAGCTGGACAGAGGGGACAGAAGGTGATTACAAATTATCTTCAGTGGGATTGAATTTAAAAAATAAATAAAAATAAAGATTTACATCCGCATATGGACATCAACTTATTCATGAGTTATGTTAATGAGATTCAAGAAAATAACTATAATCTTTAAAAGGGACTTTAAAAGGGACTTTACTGAAAGGTTACGCATTTTTATGGTCCGTGAGATATTTTTCATATGTACTTCTTTGAGAGATACAGGTCGGAGTCCTCGGGTCCAGGGGTCCGGAACGCTACCAATCAATGTTGTGCAGAGACCCGTGTAAGGAGTGAACTGCACATGCTGGTTTAAACCGAAGACAGACACAAAAAGCTGGAGTAACTCAGCGAGTCAAGCAGCATCTCTGGAGAAAAAAAGCTGATGTTTCGGGACGAGACACATCTTCAGACTCAATTCCGATTAGGATGTCTGAAGAAGGGCTCCGATTCGAATCGTCACCTATTCTTTTTCTCCAGAGATGATGCCTGACCCGCTGACTTACTCCAGCTTTTTATGCTTTTCTTCCCAGATCTGACTTACCTGCTGAGTTACACCAACATTTTGTGTCCTTCTGTGCATATTAACCAGCATTAACCAGCGTCTGCAGTTCCTTTAGACATTACATAACTTCAGATTTTAGAGATATAGCGCGTGGGAACTCCTGCGAACGGTAAACCCGGAAGCTGGACAGAGGGGACAGAGGGTGACTAAAAAAGGTGGTCTCAAAAGGACACATGGGAACATGTGTCCTTCGAGGACGTCCCACCTAATTGTCATTGTTGGATAATCTTTTTAACAGGAACACTTGCAGAGATGGCTCCCAGAAAATCTCAAAGGAAGGGGGTAAAGCAGGTCAGAGATGTTTTTGCCATGCAGGAGAATGAGGAGGAGACGCAGCAAGAGAGACAGGTGGAGAGGCAACAGGAGATGCCACAGATAACACTGCCTGTGGGCTCCTTGGAGCAGGGAGAGGGTGAGCAAGGTGCAATTCAGATTGCCTCCCCAGTAGCCGTTGTAGGAATAGCCTCTACAGACGTAAAGGGAAGATGGCAGAAGGTAAAGTCATATAACTTCACCAGGGAACAAGAGGGGGAACTTGTAGAATGGTTCCAATTTAACGAGATTCTGTACGATAAATCCATGGAGAGAAAAAGGAACCTGCTGGAGACGAAGGCTGCCGAGTTTCCCGAGTGCTCATGTGAGTTTATATAACGATATATAAGTTCATCAAGAGGAGAACCATTTAATGTTATCCAAGATTTAAAAACATACATTGCTATTGATGTAAAAGTGCTGTGTTTGCAGTTAACTTAAATTTCTCTTATAAGTCTGTCTGTCTGCCCTGCAGCTGCAAAGTAAAAAAGTCGCAGTATAAGAATCGCCTGAGGCCAAGTAGCGGAGGGTGATTGCTATGCGCAACCCTGGTTCCAGTGCTTTTCTCATTACAGTGTCAGTCTTCTTCAGCAGAGGTCCCAAATTATTCATTTGTGTCACGTGTAGTTCACGATGTTCATTCAAGATTTAACGCGACAGCTCGGGAAACGGCGAAGTCACTCGCACGAATAACATAAATGCCGAGTACCGTGGGAACTCTTTATCTACTGCCGTTATATCGTGCGAGACTCGTGCTGGACCACGACCTCTTCACTCTGGTGACATCTTGCGTCAACTCGCCCCGTGAAAAGGCCCTTTAACAGACCAGCAATGGGACTCTGCCTTGGATTTGATCCATTCTTCCTCCATATGTGCCCGTCATGGCCTAATCCAATGCAAAGTCCTTCACAAAGTCCACTACACAAACGCAAGATTATCTAGAATATACCCCGCTGTTAAAGACACCTGCAACAGATGCAATCAATCCCCTGCCAACCATAGTCATATGTTTTGGCCTTGCCCTAAGCTAGCAACCTTTTGGAGGAGTGCTTTCGACGTGCTAAGCAGAGCCTATGGCCAGACTATTCCTCCAAACCCACTGTCAGCTATTTTTGGTATTCCCCCCAACACCAACCTCTCTGTTGCGTTGAAGCGGGTCCTGGCTTTTACAACCCTGTTAGCCCGGAGACTGATTTTGCTTAACTGGAGACTTACCTGGCCCCCGACACACGCCCGCTGGATCAAGGAGGTGCTCTACAACTTAAAGCTTGAAAAACTTAGGTTCTCTCTCAAAGGCTCTACCAAGACATTCCTAGATACATGGAACCCTTTCCTGGAACTTGTTAACTCTCTTAACTTGTTTCTGGACTCGGAAGAGGACTGAGTGCCCTCTATCACAGCTCTGTCTTATTGCAGCTGCTATCCCCTCAACCCCGCCCCCCCCCCCCCCTCCCTCCCCACAATTTTTTTTATTTTTTTATTTTTTTTTCTTATTTTTCTTATTTTTTATTTTTTTATTTTTATCGTATTTGTGTGGATGTGTACGTATGTGAGTGTTGTTTGTCCCCGGGTAGCGAGGGTGGGTAAGGGTAAGGGTTTTGAGGGTCGTTTACATACTTTTGTACAATTATGTCCTGATTATCACTGTCTGTTATCATTGTATGTATGCAAATTGCTGTTAAATTCAAAATTCAAATAAAAAGATTTAAACTAAGAAATGACATTTATAACACAGATCAGTGGAAAAATCTTTATATTTTATTTTATTATTGTTTTTCTTTACTTTTCGTAACAGCTATTTTCATTGGAGTATGACAGTTGAGGCTCTGCCTCCCCTGACCGCTTCTCCCTGTTCTACAGATGCATCTTAGAAAGCATTTTATCGGAATGCATCACAGCATGGTTTGGGAACAGCTCCATCCAAGACCGCAAGAAATTGCAGAGAATCACACAAACCATCCTCCCTTCCATTGACTCCATTTACACTTCACGCTGCCTCAGCAAGGTTACCAGCATAATCAAGGATGAGTCTCACCCTGGTCACTCCCTTTTCCCTCCGCTCCCATCAGGCAAGAGGCACAGAAGTGTTAAACGCACACCGCCAGATTCAGGAACAGTTTCTTCCCAGCTATTATCAGGCAACTGAACCATCCTATCAACAACTAGAGAGTGGTCCTGGGCAATTATCTATCTTACTGAAGACTATTGGACTATCTTTAATCGGACTTTACTGGACTTTAACTTGCATTAAATGTTATTCCCTTTATCATGAATCTGTACACTGTGGATGGCTCGATTGTAATCGTGTTTAGTCTTTCTGCTGACTGGTTAGCACACAACAAATGGTACATATTTCAACAAACTAAACTAAACTAAACCAATGCCCTTTGGACCACTTGCTTTTTTTCTGACATGCTCATGGACTTTCAGCTTAGCTTACAATTATTCTACAAAAAGTTTGCAGGAAATATAATTGTTTGGTGCTTTTTGTTGGGTTTTAGTGCTTGTCATAGCAACCAAGGGGAGCTCTCACTATATTTCAAGTATTCAAGTCTAAGTGCGACTGAGAAATATAAACCAAATCCCTGTGCATCTAGTTATGCCAACACATACCATCACTCAATTTTCCATCTCATGAATAACAACACAGGCATCAGGAGACAGAGTACAATGCGATGAAGGAGCAGCTGGCAATACACAAGGAAGATTCTTTCTGCATAAGAAGTTCAGATGTTACCTTTGGCCTGAAGTTCGAGCTTCTCAGTCCTATAGGATCTCCTCTTTAAAAGATGGGAAAAGATATGAAAGTACTGCAGGAAATATTGCTACATTTGGATGAGCCCACCACTTATGAGGCCTGCATTCTATTGGATAAGCAAGATAAAACAATGTAGAGAATTTTTATTCATGACAGGATTGTGGAAGCAGATTCAATAATAACAACAAATAATAATATCCTGAAAGGAAAGTGACATAGGCTTGAAAGGAATAACATTCAGAGCGTTGAGGAAAGTGTAGAAGAGTAATAACATTTGCATAATAATAATAGAAGGACTAACAGCGACAGCTGCAACATGACGTAGTCAACGCGATGAATGATAAAGGCAAGCATCCCTTCTTTACCACTCCATCTACTTCTGTTGCCATGTTCTAGGTGCTATGGTCTTAGACCTCAAGATTCCTCTGTACATCAATGCTGTTAAGAGTCTTGCCATTAACTGTGTATTTTCCCCTTACATCGACCTCCCAAAGACCAACACCGTACACATGCTTGGATTAATCTCAATGCCCATCTTACTCAGAAGTTATTATTTGTCCTTAATTGCCTCCTGAACTGAGATGCTAGGCCATTTCAGAAGCTAGTTCATGCGCCACATGGGTTTTGTTTTCTGTGTCATGAAGTGACCCAGATGTATTTTCACGATTTGCCAATGGATATCATCGTGTTTTTTTTGTAATTTCAGATATTCATAATTAATTGAATTGGTCTGGGCCACTGGGAAATAATCCTGTAATTTAACCACTGGGCATCCCATGATGATAATTTGAGGGCGGTTCGGTTTTAGTTCCCTGTAATGAGGCCCAGTTTATAGAAGTAGACTACAGAGTTGCAGCAGATCTTGCAGGACACAAATTCAGAATCTTGGAAAATGTAATCAATTACAGAGTCAATCCAAGACTTCTTAATGAATGTGCCAGAAGTGTTTGGAGATACTAGAATTCTGATGTTTCTCTTCATTTAGTTAAAATCAGTTCAAACCATCAGACTGTCTGGATACTATCCCAGTTCATATACATTTGCAAATGTTCAGTGAAACTTCCTTTACTGCAGATTTTGAATTGGAAAAACTTATTTCTGAAGAAGTTGTCCCAACTCTAAACATTACCTATCCATATTCTCCAGAAATGCTGCCTGACCTGCTGAGTTACTCCATAAATTGTTGTAAACCAGCATCTCCAGTTCTTGTGTCTGAAAAACCTATTTAATCAAGATATGAGAAAAAGCCATTATAATAGTCATATTTAAGAAAGAACTGCAGATGCTGGAAAAATCAAAGGTAGACACAAATGCCGAAGAAACTCAGCAGGTGAGGCAGCATCTGGGGAGAAGGAATAGGTGAGTTTCTCCAGCATTTTTGTCTACCATTATAATAACCATGATGACTCTCAATAATAAATTAATGCCATGCTCTGTCTTTGCATTACAGAGCTTGATATAATATGGTAGTTCCTTCAGTCACACATTGCAGCTAAAATGTTACTTCCTAACTCTAAAGTGCCCCCTTGTGGATAAAACTATTTAATGTGTAAATTGTCATTTTGTTCAGAAGCTCTCTTCACTTCAAAATGGATCTATGGAAAGAGATTTCAGATTTAGTACCGGCACTGAATTAGAATGTACGATTCCCTTTGGAATTGCATAACCTATCTTCATAGAAGGGGGGGAGATATAATAATATAATTTAATATAATTCTGAATGCAAGAACAAAAAATATGTTTTAAAGCTTGAAAATATAATTTGATGAAATTGCACTAAATAATATAATAGGGAATGATTGATGATAAATTATGCAATACCAATCATCTTGATCCATTGTTGTATTGGACTATTACATACACAAGTAATTCGATCAGTCAGTCTAATTCTTAACAATATGTAATACCTTTTTAGCTAATTTATTTTCAGTCATGCTAGACCAATTACTTACAGTAGGTGAAAAGGTTTTATTACACTGAAGAACAGTGGACATAAAAAGAGCCAGAGGCAAGACTATTTGATTGTCGGATGTGATTGTGTTGCTCATGCTCCATTCGGCCCTCCAGCCAAGGTTTACCCATTAGCATGCTGATTATTGTGGCCCAATCAACTGTAGAAATGTGTGGAGAATAAATGGGGGTTAGTGTGAATGGGTGCTTGATGGTCAGTTTGGACTCAGTTGGCTGAAGCGGGGGCGGAAATCCCAGGAGGGACAGGTAGGACTCGCCCCCCCCCGTTTTGAGAGGAGGGGGGACAGTCCCCCCCCCGTCCCCCCCATTTTTTGTAATCCAGATTTTAAAACCCGGTGAAATCTCCGCTTTCCGCGAGACAGTGGGAGTGGGACTGCTGATCGAGGGCGCTGATTGGACAAGAGGGACGTCTGTCAGCAGGCAATGGGGGTGGCACAAATCTGCGCCTCATCCACAGCCAGGATCGATTCCGGCTCTCCAGCGCTGTCCCGTCCCCACCTGAGTGCCCCCTGGGTGGCCAGAGACGTCGGGAGTCAGATGGGCGCGGTGCCCCCAGGCCCACAGCCAACGCAGAGAAGCAGCGCAAAACCCAGCTCAACTCTGCCTTTTCCGCCAGGCTAACCTACAGCCCTGCCTGGACTTGCGGGAAATATAGCCCAGGTTTACAGCCTGCGCGGAGAAGCAGCGCTGGTGTTCCGTCAGTCCAGGCAGGGCTGTAGGTTAACCCAGCGAGACAGGCAGTTGAGTTGCATTTAGCGCTTAATTGCACCTCGCGTGTGTATGTGAATGTGCGCCAGGCTGTCCATATGGCCTTTTAGCTTTTTTATTAGATTAGATTAGATTATTTAATGACCACACAGTCAAACTGGTGGAATTCAGGTTCAGTACAGGATGTTACAAGGTAGGCTGATTCCCGTCAAACATAACATAAAACACAACATCATTCAATATACAGTACATGCATGGGGAGGATATGTGCTGTTGTCATAGTGTGTTCAGAATTCGGATTGCGTGTGGGTAAAAACTGTTTTTAAATCGAGATGTCTTGGCGGACAGTGAGCTGTAGCGCCTTCCTGATGGCAGCAGGTGGAAGATGTGGTGAGCTGGGTGGGAGGGATCAGAGATGATTTTCTTCACCCTTGACACAGACCGTTTGTGATGGAGTGATTCTATTGATGGAAGGGGAGTGCTGATGATTTTGGATGCTTTGTTAACTATGCGTTGTAATTTATTACGGGAGTGAGTGTCTAAACTGCTGAACCAGACTGTAATTGATGAAGTGAGCATGCTTTGGATGATGGCTGTGTAGAATTTGATTAGGAGGTGTTTCCTTACTCTAAACTTCTTGAGCTGGCGGAGGAAGAAGAGTCTTTGGTTGGCTTTTTTGTAGATGTGATTTGAATTGATTTTCCATTTGAGGTTATTGCTTATGTGAGTGCCAAGAAATTTGTATGAATCAGTGGTGGATATGGGTTCGCCTGAGATGAGTAGGGGGGTATTAGGTTGTGCCTTACGTCTGAAATCAATGATGAGTTCGTGTGTTTTTGATGTGTTGAGTAAGAGGTTATTATCTGTGCACCGTGACTGCTTTGTGTGTTTGAGTGCGGTATTCTGTTTCATTATTGTTCGAGATGAGACCTATGATGGTTGTGTCATCTGCGTATTTATAAATTTTAACTGAACTATGCTGTGATGTGAATTGGTTTGTGTAGAGTAAGAATAACCAGGGAGACAAGACGCAGCCCTGAGGGGCTCCTGTGCTGAGGTGCAGGGGGTGAGATATTGTGTTATGTATCTTCACCCTCTGTTGTCTGTTCCAAAGGAAGCTGTAGATCCAGTGACAGATGCAGGGGTCGATGTTCATGTCCGTTAATTTATGGAAGAGTTTAACCGGGTTGATGGAGTTAAATGCCGAACTGAAGTCCATGAACAGGATGCGGGCGTACGTGTTGGCGGTTTCCAGGTGTTGCAGAGTGTGATGAACGGCCAGATTGACTGTGTCTTCCACTGACCTATTGGCTCTGTATGCGAATTGGTGTGGGTCCAAATTGGAGGAAGTGCTGGTTTTGAGGTGAGCAAGAATAATGCGCTCGAATGACTTCATGGCCACAGATGTAAGGGCAATCGGTCTATAGTCATTGAGGCAGGATGATGTGTTGGACTTGGGCACAGGGATGATGGTAGATTGTTTGAAGCACTGGGGCATTGTACATTGGCAGAGGGATGAGTTGAAGATGCCGGTGAATACAGGGGCCAGTTCTGCTGCACAGTGATGAAGCACTGCTGGGCTGGTGTTGTCTGGGCCTGCAGATTTATTTTTCTTCTGTCTCCTGAAGGTAGTCCTCACCTCGGCCTCCTGGATGTGGAATGGAGGTGGAGGAAGAGGAGAGGGGGACAATGGTGGAGGGACTGGAGACTGTTCAAACCTGCCATAGAAAGTGTTCAATCTATCTGGGAGTTGATGATCATTATCTGGGATGGGGGTGGATGTCTTTTTGTAGTTGGTCATTTCCTGGAGTTTTTTCCAGACAGTTCTAGTGTTGTTTGTTGATATTTCTTGTTCTAATTTGGTGGCATAATTGTGTTTGGCTTTCCTTATTGTGGACCTTAGTTTGTATTTTGCAGCCATGTAGTCCTGCTTGTTTCCAGATTTATATGCAGCATTTTTATCAGTTCTTAATTGTTGAATTTCTTTTGTGAACCAGGGCTTATTGTTATATTGTTTAACAGTTCTTGAAGGGATACAGAGTTGCTCGCAGAATTGGACATATGACGTTACTGTGTCCGTGTAGACTTTTTGGTTTTGATCATTTTTTTTCAAAGAAATGAAACACTAAGAACGAATACATTTACTCAAAACTATCTTTTTTGAGTAAATATATATGTTTACAAATATATATGTTTACAAAATCTATTCTGAATGACTTCATGACCTAATTCTATCAGAATATGTATTCTATTATCAATAATCTCCCTTATCTCATGGAGCCACTGGTCTATGCTAAGCTTCAGTTCACTGAGCACCAGCAGTCCTGGTACCTCATAGAAATAGTTATTTCTCGCAATGAAGAACTCAAGGAACCCTCTTCAGTATGATTAATCAAGGACATCCATTATTCAGCACTTGTGGCATGGTATTTGAATATTTCTTTTTTAAGCAGGTGAGCAACTGTATTTGTGAGGCAGTCCCTAATGAGTTTATAATGCGCATATCAAAAACTGAGCAGTTTGTTAAAACAAGAATAGCTGGGGAAATGTCACCAAGCAAGCCACGTATACGAAGAAAAATGATCCATTCCTTCTATGTAGAGATGTTGCCTGTCCCGCTGAGTTACTCTAACATCTAGAGAAATGTTGGGTAGCAGACACAATTCTCTCTTGGTTTACTGAAGAGAATGCTAAATTTCACTTTGTTTTGGTCGGATGATATTTTGGCCGGTTACATGCCCTTCCAGATTACACATAAAATGTCTTTAATTCATTGTTTTTTAATTTTAACCGTTTCTAGACCTCACTATCTCCATCGCAGATCACAGACTACTGACCGACATCTACTACAAACCCATTGACTCCCATGGCTATCTGAACTATACTTCTTCCCTCCCTGCTTCCTGTAAGGACTATCCCCTACTCCCAATTCCTCCATCTACGCAGCATCTGCACCCAGGATGAGGTTTTCCAAACTAGGGCATTGGAAATGTCCTCATTCTTTAGAGAACGGGGGTTCCCCTCTTCGACTATAGATGAGGCTCTCGCCAGGGTCTCCTCTATATCCCGTTGCTCCGCTCTCACTCCCCATCCCCCCCACTCGTAACAAGGACAGAGTCCCCCTTGTCCTCACCTTCCACCCTACCAGCCGTCACATACAACAGATAATCCTCCAACATTTTCGCCACCTCCAATGGGATCCCACCACGGGCCACAACTTCCCATCTCCTCTCCTTTCAGCTTACCACAGAGATCGCACCCTCCGTAACTCCCTCGTCAATTTGTCCCTTCCCACCCAAACCACCTCCTCCCCTGGTACTATCCCTTGCAACCGCAGGAAATGCTACTCTATTAATTCGTCATTAATTCTGGTCCCTATTAATTCAAGTCATACCATCGGCAGATGTCCAAAAGGAATATTGGATCTTTGTTTGTGACAAATGCAATACCATTATATAACTCCAACCATAAGTAAACAGTGCATTCTTTTAAATACTTGGGAATTTAATATAGCCACAAGAAGCTAAAGTGCATGAAATTAAATTCCAAAACTGAATTTACAATTCCTCAGGCTAGACAATATTGTTTCCAACTCAATATTACCTCCTTTTCCACTTCACTCAGCCTTGTCAGTGCTTACGGTAATTGCTGAACTATATTAAAGGGTGTTATTGATTTGTTCAATAGAATAATGACTGCAGATATTAACACGCATGGTTTTTTTTGTCTACCTACAATAATAGTCTATGTAGTTCAGAATTTATTTGAGGTTGGAGTGTTTAATAGCCTGATGGCTGAAGGGAAGAAACTGTTCCTGAAACTGGACGTTACAGTTTTCAGTTCCTGTACCTTCTTCCCGATGGCAGGAGTGAAATGAGTAAGAGTAACAGAATGAAAGCATGGCTACTGAATACTTGGATTCCTGGCGCACAATATAACCCAGAAAACAATTTCAGGTTGCGTACATACCATTAGTGGACATATTAAAATTTATTCATCTATCTGTCCAACTAGTATGCATTGGTTCCTTAATGGTCAGAGTGCTTTATAAAATCAATTGGGCACTGAGTGTAGCAGCAGCAAACAAATCAACAAACTCACTCTCCAGCGTGTTGCCCAATGAGACAAAAAGGTTCAATTAATTTAATTCTAACATCAATTGAGACAGTCTTTAAAGATGACAAATATTCCAACTTCTCAACTTAATAATCAATCATCACATGAAGATTTGCTCAAGGCAACCTTCTGCCCATACGCCTCGGGATTGTCGGCTGACACGCAGTTAGTAGCTAGTTTTAACTCTTTGCCTTGCCAAAGAGCAAGAGTGGGTGGGAATATCAGAGAGAGGCCTACTTTAAATATTTGGAGCACCAAGTAATTAAAAACAGGGTAATGTATCTCATATGGCCAGTTAATAACCATCACCTCAAGTGTTTAAACAAATGCATTAATGAATTAAAGGCCTGGATGCTACTGTCATGCACTTACCTGCGTTCAGTCCCTGTGGTCTCCATGTACCCAAACACACTACAGCCACGGGCAGCACCGTGGCACAGCAGTAGAGTTGCGGCATTACAGCAGTTAAAGTGCCGGAGACCCGGGTTTGATCCCGACTACGGATGCTGTCTGTACAGAGTTTGTACATTCTCCTCGTGACCGTGTGGATTTTTCTCCGAGATCTTTTTTCTCCCACACTCCAGTGACGTACAAGTTTGTAGGTAAATTGTTTTGGTGTAAGTGTCAATTGTCCCTGGTGTGTAGGATCGCTGGTTAGTGCGGACTCGGTGGGTCAACGGCCTGTTTTCACGGTATTTCTAAACTAAAAAAAACTAAAACTAAAGAGGTTGATACTGATTTTCTTTAATGTGTTTTCAAGACACTGGATGTTTTCAAGAGAGAGTTAGATTTAGCTCTTAGGGCTAAGGTAATCAAGGGATATGAGGCAAAAGCCGGAACGGGGTACTGATTTTGGATGATCAGCCATGATCATATTGAATGACGGTGCTGGCTCGAAGGGGAGATTGGCCTACTCCTGCACCTATTTTCTATGTTTCTATGTTACTTCTTCCTTCCACGTGCAGTATTCTTAACACAGTGATATTGAAGCCACAGGGAATGTTTAGACTAGAGTTGCAATACTGCAAAGATAGTGTGTGATCAGACATTGATCAGAATTATTTCACATACAATTGAATTATTAAAATTCACATACATTATAAAGTGTGATACAAATACAATAATTTAAAGTTCAAGTTCAAAAATGCACAAAGGTATGAGGTACTCTTTAACTATTCAAATAGATGCTGTTCACAACCTCCTCTTTATGCTGGCAGATATTCTGAAATGCGAGTCTGACAAGTTTTTAGCAGCAAAAATGTATAGGAAGAAACTGCAGATGCTGGTTTAAACCGAAGATAGACACAAAAAGTTGGAGTAACTCAGCGGGATCCGAAACCTCACCCATTCCTTCTCTCCAGAGATGCTGCCTGTTCTGCTGAGTTACTCCAGCATTTTGAGTGTGAGGTCTGAAGAAGGGTCTCGACCCGAAACGTTACCTATTTCCTTCGCTCCATAGATGCTGCCTCACCCGCTGAGTTTCCCCAGCATTTATGTCTACCAGCATTTTGAGCGTATCTTAGGTTTTTAGTAGCGTTTAATTTTTTTTAAGTATTGCTAGAAAAAATAATTACAGATTGTGGCATGAATAAATTTGAGATATAAGCTCTTTACTGGAGACAAAAAATACTGAGAACAAATACAGTGAAATGCACAAATTTCATTCTTTCTCCAAATTAAGTAACAAATTAGTAATGAATGTAGTTTTCATCAAGAATTTCTTATAATTTAAATGCAAAAGCAGGCCATACATTTTATAGGTAAATGCAGCAGCGTTTGTTGAAGTCTAGTAATGAAATGTCACTTAATCAGGATTCATAAGGCAGGAATGACATATGACAAACTTTAACTTTAATGCCTCCATCAACTTTACAACTGGGTTGCCCTTATCATGTGTTTCTTGCATGGACTATATTAAATCCTGGGCATTATTTGACCCCCACCCAACCAATCAGCTCTCACAAAACAGCATACAATGGAGAGGTTGGGTAGAGGTAGATTATTGTTGGTCTATACAGGCATCTCTATAGACTGAAATAAATGATGCTGGTGCAACAAGGATCAAGGCTCCTTATGGGTCTTCTGCTTCGGAACAAAAAAATAACATTTGCTTTACAAGATTTCACTGAGGGGCCTTTAGAGTCTTTTTGAAGTCTAAGAATCCTGTTATTGAGGGTGAGTCCCTTTACTGCCTAAAATGGCAGTGATGGGCAGGAATGGACTGAGTTAATCACCTTTGCAATTGTACAGTTGCCTTGTTCCTACAGGGCATGTGGTTTTATAAATTCACAAAAAAAATGAAACTACAATTCTCAGAAGTTACTTTCCTGTCAGAAATTCTCAAGCTTATTCTCTTGGAATGTGGAATACAGGTGCACAACCTTTTATCCGAAAGCCTTGGGACCAGACACTATTCGTAATTCAGAATTTGTCGGTCTTCGGAATGGAAATTTTTTAGCGTAGATTTTAATGGCTGGCTCAGTGGTAGAGTGCTCGGCTCATATCCGCAAGGTCGCGAGTTTGCGCCTTGATCCCGGCAGTTACTCGATCGCGAGTTTGAGTCTTCAATGTCGTTTTTTCTTGCAGAATAAATGTTTGTATGAAATGCAGTGTAGGAGAGGTGTACTGACTGTGTGGGCAGAACTTTGGAAGTGATTGCCCACCAGTCTAAAAAGCCGCTGTGTCTCCATGTCCCTGGGATAGCAGGGGGCGATCAAACAGCACAATACCCCCCTCCCCCTCCAACTCCAGAGGAATCCGCTCCCCGATGGGCCGCTACGGCGACAAGTGGCAGTTTGCCCACAGCCCGAGCTGCGCCCCCTCATCCGCCACCCCAAGAACAAGACGTACCTTGCACACCATCAGCTTCTGCCCCTACGTGTTCCTCTGGAGTTGGAGCGGGGCTGGGCTGGAGTTGCTGCTGGCTGTGGGTCTCTGGGATCTCCGTGCTTGCAGTGGGCCTGGGGGTCGGTGGGCGGCGGTGGGAGCTGTGGAGCCTGTGGACCTACGGACCTACCTCCGTGGAGCTAGCCAGCTTCGGAGCGTGGAGAGCTGCGGGGGCGAGCTGCTGCGACCCGACTTCGGTGGATGGTGACACCGGGAGCTCGCGGGTCCCCGGTGGGAGACTGCTTTGCGGGGCACCGGCAGCGGCGACTTCTCCCGCCCGAATTACGGGGTTGAGAGTGACCTGGAGGGGGGCCTTACAACGCCCGGCGCGGCTGTAAATTGCCGCGGACTTGCTAGCGCCCGCCGGGGGCTCCAACATCAAGACCCGGGGCAGGACCCTACATCGCCTGGCGTGGCTTTGAGTGGCCGCTCCCCGATGGGCCCCTACGACGCCCTGAGCTGCGCCCCGTCATCCGCAACCCAGGTTCCTCTGTAGTTGGAGTGGGGCTGGGCTGCTGTTGGCTGTGGGTCTCTGGGATCTCCGTGCTTGCGGTGGGCCCGGTGGTCGGTGTCCAATTGGTCCCGACGTCTCCGGTGACTAGCACGGTCCTGCTGCAATCGCCGACGTGAAGACAGTGCAAAGCCCCCGCGCCGGTGCAATGGGCGGGGAGCTGGAGAGGGGAGGGAAGGGGTCACACACATGGCCGGGAAGCAGAGGGGCGTAGGTGAGCTGAAACTGAAGGGAGCGACAATCTGCACTGTGTACCTACCGTGGGTCTACCGTGGGAACTTTTTAACTCAGCAGGCAGGCAGCAGCATATTGTCAATTATTAACCCTCCCGCGCAATATACCCTCATCTTCTCTTTTATGAATGGGGATTTAGTTCCCCTTTCTTCGAGGACCGACCGGAGGTTCCGCTGTCACCTCTGCGGGCCGCCCTTGGTGAACGTTTTCAAGGACCTTTCTCCAAGGACCGAAAAAATGGCCGCTATTCGGAGGTTTTCGTTATTTGGATCTTCGGATAAAAGGTTGTGCACCTGTACAAACAAGCCCATTCTTAATTAAAAAGTAGTGATTTGTTCTCAAATCATCAATGTTTTAGTTTGATTATCTACCCCAGAAATATTACAAATCTTCTTCATTACAAGCCCAAACTGATGTTCCCAGCCGGAATTGTTCCTGAAAGAGGTTGTTTTATCAATAAACCTTAATTCGCTCTATACTTATAATTAATTAGTACAATTAGATCTGTAAAAAGCAAATATAAAAAAGCCAGGTAGCACAGCTTTCTTTTTGACAACATATACTTCATGTTCAAAAGAATGTTAATGGAAAAGTTTGTTATTAACCTTTAGAGCATTTTAAATGCAGTTGATGTCTGGATGAATTGCCTGCATTATGTTAGTTTAACCTCAGAAAAGCAAATGCTGGAACTTCCTCTGCTAAGGCTTTCATTGCATGTTTAATGGAACTCATAGAGTCTGCCAGTAGGGGGAGATGCCTCACTGTCTACAGCCAACTCGAATAGTTGGCTTCCAACTTCAAATCCTCGTCTTTCAATCATTCGTTCCTTATCAAGGTTCAAGATTTGGGTGTTTTTCAATGAGCTATTATTACTCTATGAATTAGCAATTGTACCCAAACAACGGCAGCATTGGAGGCTTTGCCTCAGATAAAGGCTTTACTGCATATTTAGAAAGAAAATGGTATTTAATGGAGGCATTAATGAAATATAGCTCATTTTTGAAAACTGTAGCAATTTTCCTAAATTATAATGCCCTTTGTGGATTTCGTCCTTAAGACCTTGTGAATACTGTCAAAGAGATTAAATGTGGAACTTGATGATTTATTTTAGAAAGACCTTACATTGACAGTCCCTTGAGATTGAGGACGACTTGCTTCCACTCCTGTTTTGGGATTATGAAACATCATTAAACCAACGCAGGAACTTCAGACATCTACAGATAGGGCAGGTGGCAGCTGATGGGGTGGGACTGTGGGCTGTAAGGCAGACTGCTTCATACACCGCCTACACATGGTCTTTGCCCTCCAAATGCATTGCTTGAATTTCGCAAAATCTCCCCGAATGCTCATTTTCCATTTTGAACGGCCAAGGACGTAATTCCTAGGTGTGGATGGGAACATTTCATTGCTTAAGTACAAACTTGAATTTATCTTCTGTCTGGTGATTTCCTCCCAAGACAGAGTTTGGAATAGAATGTTCGTTGCAGGGGTCTGATCGAGGGTATATGAACGACATGGCTTGTCCAACATAACCAGCTGAGTGTAACCGAGATCTCCAATTCCGGGGATGGTGGCTTCTGAGAAAGTACTAATGTTGGTTGTTCCAGAGAACAAGAGTATTTTGCAGAGAGGACGTTGGTATTATTTTGTCCATTGTTCTGAGATGCCTTCGACTTGTAGGCCAGGTCACATAAGCAAGTTGGAGATAGAGGTTACTGCTGCCTCGTGGAACTTTGAGTTTTGTGCTTGCTCTGAGATCTTGATTTTCCAACTGCTCTTTTCCTCAATCATCCAAAGGCCACAATGAAACTGTGATGGTAAAATGGATGGCGTTAAACATGGAGGTTCCAGCCCACATAACAGGATTTCTGTCTGGTCACGTAACTGTTGATTTGTCAATATTCAAAATATATGAATATAAATCTTTAATAACACAGGTTTCAGGAGTGGGCCATTTGGCTTCAGCCTGCACTGTATTTAACTTGATCATGGTAACTCTGTACCAACTCCATTTAGCTACCATTATCAAGACTGAATCAATCTAATTTAACAATTTTGATCAAAGATAGACACAAAATGCTGGAGTAACTCAGCGGGTCAGACAGCATCTCTGGAGAAAAAGAATAGGTGACGTTTCAGGTCGAGACCCTTCTTCAGCAGGGAAAAGGGAAACGAGAGATATAGATGCTGATAGAAACATAGAAACATAGAAATTAGGTGCAGGAGTAGGCCATTCGGCCCTTCGAGCCTGCACCGCCATTCAATATGATCATGGCTGATCATCCAACTCAGTATCCCGTACCTGCCTTCTCTCCATACCCTCTGATCCCCTTAGCCACAAGGGCCACATCTAACTCCCTCTTAAATATAGCCAATGAACTGGCCTCGACTACCCTCTGTGGCAGGGAGTTCCAGAGATTCACCACTCTCTGTGTGAAAAAAGTTCTTCTCATCTCGATATAGAGAGATATAGAACAAATGAATGGAAGATATCCAAAAAAGTTACAATGATAAAGGAAACATGTCATTGTTAGCTAGGGGCAAGGTAAAAACGAGTCACAGACAATGAGACTCAACAAGACAAATTTGAAGCTAGTACGACTTGGGTGGGGGAGGGATGGAGAGAGAAGGGATGCAAGGGTTACTTGAAGTTAGAAAAATCAAAACTCATACTGCTGGGTTGTAAGCTGCCAAAGCAAAATATGAGGTGCTGTTCTTCCAATTTGTGTTTGGTCACCTGTTCCTTTTCTCCAGAGATGCTATCTGACCTGCTAAGTTACTCCAGCTTTTTGTGTCTATCTTCAGTTTAAGCCAGCATCTGCAGTTTCTTCCTACACCATAACAATTTCAATCATCTGGTGTTAACTCCTAGTACCACTTCCATGTAAAAATTGCTCTGCATTTTTACTTCTGCATGGGACTTGTTCTAATTTTAGAATTATGGTCTTAATTTTTCTTTAATGTATAATAAAAAAATAATTTGTTTTTACGTCCTTTCTTTCACACCCTCTATGTTAGAAAATGTGAAGTTGTAGAAATGACTATCAAATGCACAGCAAACTCCCACAAGCCATAAGCAATGATGAAATAATTGGTTTTAATATTATTTTATAGATAATTAGGCCAGCTTTCAACAACGCTCGACTTTGCCAATTTGCTTCCCCATTTCCAGATTCTGTACCCTACCTCAGCCAGGTGATGAACTGCTGCACTCTGTTCTTCCCAATGTTGATAAGCTGACAGTAGAATAAAGTCTGGCTCCTGTAGTTCACCATTAGTAAATATATGAGGTCACTAGCACTTAGTACAGCCTCGCCACAGGCAATTTTTACACTCCTTGCTACACCAGGTGGTGCTCAGGTACTTTTCAAATACTTAGGTGTTGAAATCTGTTGATTGCAGGCAGTGCAACTCCAAAGACCTGTACAAATCTGTACATCTTTGGAGTGTGGGGGGAAACCAGAGCACCCGGAGAAAACCCACATGGTCACGGGGAGAACATACAGTGCATATTCCATACAGACAGCACGCGTAGTCAGGACTGAACCTGGGTCTCTGGCGCTGTAAGGCAGCAACACTAACGCTGCACCACCGTGCCGCCCCAAGAAATTGGTGAAGTATGAGTCAGAGAATAGAGAGAGCCCATGCTAAGCATGCACGCAGCTAAAAGGTGGAGGAGGAAGTGGACAGGAAGGGCTTTCAGCAGGAGACCACATCTACAGAGAGTGCTCAGAAAGTAGTCGCCCATCTGAACATACAGAGATGACCAATTTTTGAAAGGTTTTCTGCTTCACTAACAAGACTATGATTGAAATCCACCAATTAAACGCCAGTCCTAGAGGAGAGAAATATTGCTTTGCCTGCAGTTGTCGAAATAAATGGCATTTTGAACTTTTGCATTCATCGTCTCCTCCAGGTTACTAATGGAGCTAAGTATAGTCTTCCAGCTTGCAGTAAACTGCATTAAGGGCCTGTCCCACTTGGGCCACCTAATCCACGAGTTCTGGCGAGTTTGCCCTCGACTCATACTCGCAGCATGGTCGACATGTGGTCGTAGGACGTCTTCGTAACTCTCCTTCATACTCGAGAGTGGTCTCCGCGTACTCGAGGCCTCAGCTAGGTCGCGGCGTTTTTTTCAATATGTTAAAAAATGCCCGCGAGTAAAAATAGGTTGCCATGGAAAAAATATATACTTTTTTTACTCGTAGGTTTAGTCGTAGTAGGTCGGCATGTTATTCGTAGGTAATCGAGGGTAGTCGAAGGTAGTCGAAGGTAGTCGTAGATAGTCTTCAACATAGTCGAAGGAGGTCGAAGGAGGTCTTCTACATAGTCGAAGAAGATCTTCAACATGTCATTTTTTAAAACTCTTCTAAACTCGCCAACTAGGTCGCCCAAGTGGGACAGTCCCTTTAGGGTCGTTACTGAGAGGCTCTGTGCACAGAGAATCCGCTTCAAGGCAAAGGCATACATTCTGAGTGAGCACCAAAGAGCTATTGCAATGCAGATTTTCCATGCCGCAAAGTGACTGAAAACTTTCTACTCAGCTAAACTCTTGCCATTGTATAATCCTTCAATGGCCAGCTGGTGTCTAGCCACAGCTTTGTATCGTTTAGACCAAGAGCAGGAGACATAATGTTAACATTTTGTGGCATTCTTCTTTGATAGTTATATTTTAATAACTATGGCCAATCAGCCGGTGAGACTAGACCACAGATAGACACAGAATGCTGGAGTAACTCAGCGGGACAGGCAGCAGCTCTGGAGGGAAGGAATGGGTGACCCTTTCGGGTCGAGACCCTTCTTCAGACTGGTCAGGGGAAAGGGAAACAAGAGATATAGACAATGATGTAGAGATATAAAGAACACTGAATGAAAAATATGCCAAAAAGTAACCATGATAAAGAAAACGGACCATTGTTAGCTGTATGTTGGGTGAAAGTGAGAAGCTGGTGTGATTTGGGTGGGGAAGGGATGGAGAGAGAGGGAGTGCCGTGGTTACTTGAAGTTAGATAAATCAATATTCATACCCTTGGGTTGTAAGTTGCCCAAGCCAAATATGAGATGTTGTTCATCCAATTTGAGTTTAGCCTCACTCTGACAACAGAGGAGGCCTAGGACAGAAAGGTCAGTGTGGGAATGGAAAGGAGAATTAAAGTGTTTAGCAACCGGGAGATCAGGTAGGTCCAGGTGAACAGAGCAAAGATGTTCAGCGAAACGATCGTCCAGTCTACATTTGGTCTTGCTGATGTATAAGAGTCCACATCTTGAACAACAGATACAGTAGATGAGGTTGAAGGAGGTGCAAGTGAACCTCTGCCTCACCTGAAAGGCAATGGTTACTCCTGAGACGGCTCCTGACTCCTGTGTGTAACCGATATTTAGATGCACTGCAGGTGAATGATGAGAACCAGACCAATACAAGAAATATTATTGATCAGATCATCAGACCTCTCATTCAATGCTTCTGCTGCATGCTGCTCTTCATCTTCATTTTTATCTTCATCCCTCGCCTGATCAGATTCTGTTCTCAAATATCTGAAATGAAAGCAGGACAAAGGTTTGGCTCTGAACAGCAGGAATAGAACATGGAACAAACCAAAATACAGCACAAGCACAGGCCCTTCAGCCCACTGTACCTGTGCCAACTATGCTGCCAATCTAACTAAACTTATCTGCACGCACATGGTCCATATACATCTATTCTTTGCCTGTTCATTTGTCTGTCTAAATAGCTCTTAATTATTCTTATTCTATCTGTTTCTACCTCATCTCCTGGCAGTATATTCCAGACACCATTCTCTGTGCAAAAAACTTGCCATCCAAATCGTGTTTGTGACAGCCTGGACTAAATAACTGGAGTGCCCTGGCACTTTTCCCATCCCGGTCTGAGCTAAAGTCCAATGAACTTGCAAACAAGTTACACTTATATAATTAGTAAGTCCATACTTCCTTCTTCATTTGCAAAACAGTCAGCTATATTGTTAAATTAGCTATCCTACCTGATACCGAAAACAAGGGTTATCTATATCTATCTATATATATTACTAATATCTCATCTTGTTTGGACGTCTGTCTGTCTGTGTGTGTACGATCTCAAGAAACTATGACAAAACGGTACACAATAGCGCAAAACTTACCTTACTCACCTTTGACCTATAGTTGACCTGTGGTTGTTTGTATCAAATTTCGTTCAGATTGATGTTATATTTCACAAATTATCACATTTGTTAAGGGCCTGTCCCACGAGCATGCAACTCCATGCGGCAAGCACGACCTAAGCGACTCCATGCGGCAAGCACGACCTAACGTGGTCGCTTGAGCCGTACGGCCCAGTGGGGCCGGTCCAACTTCGATCGCCGGAGCCGTATGGAGTTGTGCGAAGCTGGTCCCGACATCGCGCGGCGCTCCGAAAAACTGACCGTGTTCAAAAATTCCACGCGGCAACGGCCTGCCGGCCCGCGGCCGCCTCGACGCCGTACGTCATGCACGAACTTCCCGCGGACTTCGCTCGAACTTCATGTCACTCACTCGACCTCCGCGTGGCACCCGCTTCTGGTTTGGTCGCGCTTGCCGCATGCAGTCGCATGCTCGTGGGATAGGCCCTTTAGGTTGCGCTTGCCGCATGCAGTCGCATGCTCCTGGGACAGGCCCTTAAGTTTACTAAATCCACTCTGATAATCACTTCAACACTTCAGTGCTGGCAGCTGCAGCAATGACATCACAATGGGATCTCACAGTTGTGAGATTTTTTTAGATTCATTTATTGTCATTCAGACTTTTCGGTCTGAACGAAATTTCGTTGCAAGCAGTCATACACAATAACAATAAATAACAAAACATACAATAAACACAAATTAACATTCACCACAGTGAGTTCACCAAGCACCTCCTCACTGTGATGGAGGCAAAAGTCTTAGTCTCTGTCTCTTCCCTCCTTGTTCTCCCTCTGCGCTGAGACGATCCAGGCCGATGATGCCGCCCTCCAGTCCAGCGGACCTCCGAAGTGATGTCGCCGCCGCCTCAGCTCCGATTCGGGCCGCTGCCGAAAGCCGGAATGCCGTCTACGCTCCGAGTCGGGCCACCACCGCCTCAGCTCCGAGTTGGGCCACTGCCGAAAGCTGGAACGGCGCCTCAGCGAGTCGGGCCGCCGCTGCCTCAGCTCCGAGTCCCGCAGCCTCAGCTCCGAGTCGGGCCGCCGCGGGAACGCAGCCTCAGCTCCGAGTCCCGCCGCCTTTGCTCCGAGTCCCGCAGCCTCATCTCCGAGTCCCGCAGCCTCAGCTCCGAGTCGGGTCGCTGCCGAAAGCTGGAACGCCGCATCAGCGAGTCGGGCCGCCGCCACCTCAGCTCCAAGTCCCCCCGCCTCACAGGAGACCCGACATTTGCAACAATGTTGCCATCATAGATCACACAGTGGCAGCAAGTGATTGAAGAGGGGGAGGGGCCAGGAGAAGTGGAATTGGAATTGTAAGTGCTGGGGGAGGGGCCAGGGGAAGTGCAATTGGGATTTTTTTGAAGTCCAGTGCTGGGGGAGGCAGCGGAGTGGTGGAATTTTACTTGGGGAACGGGTTACGTTGGGGGAATGGGTGAGTGGTGGGGGAACGGATGAGTGGTGGAAACGGGTTCCATTGGGGGAACGGGTGAGTAGTGGATTATTGCGTACACAATTGTACTACAATTTTTGCCCCACCTTACTCACTATTGTCCTGTGCTGTAAATGAAACATGTTTGTTCAGATTGATGGTATATTTTAAAAGTTATTAACTTTTTAAGAAAATTATCTTAAAACAGCGCCCCCACCTGTGCATGCGCAGATGGGGGAGGGTTCCTGTGAGCATCTTTATTGGCGCCAAAAAGGGCACCCAACGGGTCCTCAGCCGTGCCTGCGCAGTTGGGACCTTTCCAGAACTCAGATCGGCATCTTTCTTTCACAACGGCGACACGAGTAAGATTACTTCCATTTTAATTTCTGCCACCCCAGGCCGCGGGGATCCGCCACCTTGGCGCTGAGGCTGAGGCTGGGGCTACGTCTGCAGGTGGTGGCAGTGGCCAGGTCCGGGGGCGGGAAGAGGTCGGGCGGGGAGAGGCCGCGCCGATGATCCGGGCCCTGGGCGCTGATGCTGGCTCTGAGGCCGACGGCTGCTGCTGCTGCTGCTCCGGGACCACGTGGTGGGCTCCCCGGGTGGGGAGAGACCGTGCGCTGATCAGGGGCCTGGGCGCTGAGCCTGGCTCCGAGACCGACAGCTGCTGCTGCTCCGGGCATGCAAGGAGGGAGGAGCGACAACCTTGGGGTAAGGAGGGAGAAGGGTCAAAGTGGGAGAGTTGAGGAGGGAGAGTGGGGGAGAAGGGGGCATAGACGGAGGGGAGGAATGGGAGAGGTAGGGAGTGGGGAATAGAGGGAGATGAGGACAGTGGGGGAGGTCAGGAGGGATAGTGGGGATGGATGGGGGAGGTGAGGAGTGGGGGAGGTGGGGGATAGAGGGATAGAAGGGGGATAGGGAGGGGAGAGGAGGGAGGGAGGGAGGGAGTGACTGATGGTAGGGGAAAGGAGGGAGAGAGTGGTGAGGGAGGGGTTGGGGGAGGGGAGGAGGAGAGGGGAAAGAATAGGGAGGATGAAGAGGAGGGGCAGGGAGTGCTGGGGATGAGGGGAAATGAGCCACGTCTGCGCTGTTGGGGGCTATGGGTGAGTGGTGGAATAATGCGTTGGGGGACTGAGTTGTGTTGGGGGAGCGGGTGAGTGATGGGATATTGCATTGGGGAATGGGTTGCGTTGGGGGACCAGGCCTCCCGTGTGACAGGGACTCAACGGGTCCCTCTTAGTCTAGTTCATTATATTAGGCACTGAGCTAGTCTCAGTTGGCTCTGGGAAGAAAAAGTTTATCTTATCTTATTCCTAGAAGCTCTTGCAGTTGTTGTTCAATGGGTACAGTGAATATATTTTTTGCATACAGATCATTAAGATTATTGCCATACATAAGTACAATCCCTGATTAAGTACAGAATGCATAGAAGCAGCTCACTGAGTCCATATGCGTACAAGCGTTGCCTGTTTTGGCTTCATTTTCAAAGTCCCAGCTGCAGCTGGCCATAAAGACCCATTGCAGCCATGGTCTTCATCCGGATCATCCCGGGAACTGTTGTCCCTCTCCCCGCCAGCCTCCTCAAGCCTTTGTGACCCGGGGCATCTCCGCAGCCGACCTTGAGGATGCAGAAGGTGAGATAGTTTATTTTCACCTGCCCGTTGTTCTAGCGATTGCCGCCATCTCTCCACCCTCTCTATGTGGTACCTGGTCCTCAGGGGTTAGAAGGAGCCGGGCTTGGCGAGTTCCCACTCCAGGCAGGTTCCCGGTTCTGTTGCGGGTGAGCCAGACCTCCTGCCGTGAGCTTCACAAGTCCAAGGCTCTGTGATTTACCATCTTCACAACTGAGCCTGCATGTCAGCACATGAGGACTGTTAGTAGACAACAGGGCGGCATGGTGGCGCAGTGGTAGAGTTGCTGTCTTACAGCGCCAGAGACCCGGGTTTGATCCTCACTATGGGTGTTGGTCTGTACGGAGTTTGTATGTTCACCCTGTGACCTGTCTGGATTTTCTCACGGATCTCTGGTTTACTCCCACACTCCAAAGATGTATAGGTTTAGAGGCTGATTGGCTTGGTATAATTGTAAATTGACCCTAGTGTGTGTAGGATTTGGTTGCACATATGACTGTATGCATGTAAATATATTTATTTATTGCTCATGCTCTATGTCACTCTTGTAGGGAGATGCTAACTGCATTTCGTTGTCTCTGTATTGTACACTGCACAATGACAATAAAGTTTGAATCTGAATCTGAATCTGGTTAGTGTGCGGAGATCGCTGGTCAGCACGGACTCAGTGGGCTGAAGGGCCTGTTTCTGTGCTGTATCTGTATCTCTCTAAACTCCATTTTAGCTGAAAAGCCCTTACATTACGCCAGGCTTTTCCAGGGTAGCTACTGTGGTCTGGGATTGTGGCGGTGGGAAGTGGTGGATTGCCATTCCCTGAATCCCTAGTTCTATCTGAAATTCTGGGATGTCAGTTGGTGGAGAAGGGTAAGCTCATTTGGTGAATATTGCCCATAAAACTGTTTCCCTAACATATCAGAGGTATGTAAGTGTCTTGAGCAAACCATTAAGTAAGGGAGAAGCTTCCCCTCATTTTTTTAAATTTAAATATCTTTTAACCTCACTCTATGCTCTACACACCCCGACCCCCTCCACCTACACCACCACCCTGCACCCCACCTGAAGAAGGGTCTTGACCCAAAACATCATCTATTCATGTTCTCCAGATATGCTGCCTGACCTGTTGAGTTACTCCAGCACTTTGTGTCCTGCTGTGAATTTGCAGATTTATTGAAAAATACATTTTTCAGCTAATTGCCAGGAAATGCTGGTATATATTCCATAATCAAAATAGATTCCACCAGCTAAGAAATAGATCCTGAGACTGATGATACGGCAGTAATCTAATCAAAGGGTTCAAATGATATCAAAAACCATAAACCATCAGAGTGGGAGGAGCCATCTTGGGGAACGGCTGCTAACCAGCAGCCGTCCGTTTAATTCACTTTTTTTTGCAGTTTTAGTTAGTCCTGTGCCCTGTGTGTGGGAGAGATAATCTTTTTAATGTGGGGGGTAGGGGGTAATAATATTTCTAGGTCCCTACCTGGTCGGTGAGGCAGCTTTTTCTCCGGGCTGCCCCGTCGACCCGTCCTCGTGGCCTACCAGCGGGCGTGGAGCGCTGTTTCCTGGCGGGGACCGCCCAGCACCTCGGCTTCAGTGGCGGCACAGCGCTGGAGTGCTATCGTGGAGCGGAGCGGGCGATGCCTTGCCTGGGTCGCTGCGCTGGATCGACGCGCTGGAGCTCCAGTGAGCTGTGACCGCCGAGTTCAACACCGGGCTGCGGGTCTGCGGAACGGAGCGGGCGGCGCCGATTTTAACATCGGGAGCCTAGGAGCTCCAACCCGGCGCGGCCTTGTCGGCTTCGGAAGCCGCGGTCCCCTGTTAGGAAGCGGCCGTTCCAGGTGGCCCAGCCGCTGAAAGGACTCTCCCGACGCCGGGGTAACAGCACCCGGCCAGAACGGCCAGGAACATCGTGCCTCCGTAGAGGCAATAGCGGAGGCCTCAATAGGCCTGACTTTGGGAGAACTGGGGATGGGGACTGGACATTGTGCCTTCCCCCACAGTGGTAATCATTGTGGGGGGATGATTTTTTTGTCTGTAATGTGAATATGTTAGTCTGTGTCCAAGATGGCTGTCGGAAGGGAGAGTGGACGCTGGCGCGCTTTAGCTGCCGCTGCTCTCTCTTCACATTGTGTTTTTGATTTTTTGTCTTTGGAGCGAATTCTGTCTTTAATTTGTGTATTGGTGATGTCCTTATTATTTATTTTACTCCGACTATATGTTTTTTCTCTCTTGTTAATTTTCTGTAAGGTGTCCTTGAGACTTTGAAAGGCGCCCGCAAATAAAATTTATTATTATTATTATTATAAACTGGTCATGAGATTACAAGCTTCAAATCACTTCCAGAGACCGACTTCTTTTTCTTCTGATGTACACGTTTAGTTGATCGATAGGGGTTGCTTCGTTCAGTTTCTGATGGTCATGAATGCCATGGCAGTTTCAATGAGTGATGCAGCTTCGGTAAGTTATGCTTGATGACATGCTGAAGGAGCAATCATGTGTTGAAACATTTTTATATTTATCAGATAATAATAATTTCAGTTATAGCTATTCAGGTAATGATGGATAAATGGTTCAATGTTCTATCCAACCCCCATCAGATTGCAATCACTTCAACGAAAACATTGTAATGCAGAACCAAGTGGAGAGAGTAAGACAATGTGCTATTGTCAAGTAACATTTAGCTTTCAAATAGTTCAACGGTCCAAAAGTGAATTCAAAACCCAGTCACAGCCAAACTTCATGTGGATGTTCATAATTTACATTTTTATCAGTGTATAGGAGTTTTATGCAATGTGGTGGTTAAGTCATTTCCATATGTAATTATTAGATCAACAAAAATCTCCAAGGTGACAGATAAGGAAAATGATTTAACTTTGCCTTTCATTCAAATCTTATTTGCGTTGATAAGATTACCTTTCATTTATAAGTAATAAATGCAATGTTAAAGGGCTAGAGGGTGATAACACAATGTCAGTGTGCAGAGAAATTTGCTTAACTTTCCACAGACCGCCAACGTCAAAACTGGATACGTTTCAGACCCTCAGCAAAAAACTCTTCATTAATGGCTGCAACAATAATATACAATCTTCAAATATTGGAGATCTAACAAATTTAACAAATTTAATTTTAATTTAATTTTAATTTAATTTCAACAAATTCAAATTTAAAGTCTATTTTAGACTGGAGAAACAGATAGGAGGCTATTTGGCCCATCACATAGGCTCCCTGTCCTATCTCCATATATCTTCAACTTTGTTGTTCATTTTGCCTCTGGCTCTTTTGACAATCTGTATCCTTTGGCAATTAATTCCTCAGCCATTGGGCTCAGCTTCTCTTTACTGATTCTCTTTTGTGAACTTGAACAATGATCAAACTTTTTCTTGACCTTCATTGAAATACAGGTAACATATTCCTTTGACACCCTGGTCTAAATCCTGAAACTGACTATACAACAGCATTGGATTTCAATTGTTCAAGAAAATGGCTCTGTGCAACCTTTTCAAGATCTGTTTTTTGACACAACATTGAGGACATCGATCTCTCTACCTGTATTGTTGCAAAAAGCTTAATGTTCTTAATGTCTGGTCGAGGTTAATGGAGACAGCAATAAATTCCACCAACCAACCACTCCACAGCGCTAACATACTTATCTCAGTTTCAAAACAATGGTGGCACAGTGGTGCCGCGGTAGAGCTGCTGCCTCACAGCACCAGAGACCCGGGTTTAATCCTGACCTCGGGTGCTATCTGTGAGGAATTTGTACGTTCTTCCTGCGATCGCGTGGGTTTTCTCTGGGTGCTCCGGTTTCCTCCCACATCTAAAAGACGTGCAGGTTTGTAGGTTAATTCGCTTCTGTAAGTTGCCCCTAGTGTATAGGATGCGAAAGTGGGATAAGATAGAACTAGTGTGAATGGATGATCGATGGTCAGTGTGGACTTGGTGGGCCAAAGGGCCTGTTTCCATGCTGTGTAGGAAAGAACTGCAGATGCTGGTTTAAATTGAGGGTTGATGCAAAATGCCGGAGGAACTCAGCGGGACAGACGGAGAGAAGGAATGGGTGACGTTTCGGGTCGAGACCCTATCGTTGTTTCCATGCTGTATCTCTAAACTAAAGCAAAACTTACAAACCTGTCACCTCCAGCATTTGGTCATGGCATATTATGTAGATACACTGCAACATATTTACTAACACTCTTCCATCTCTATTGCAGAAGAAGATGACATAACCCACCACCGTCACCCACCAACTCTACTGTGCAGTGTTTAGAGGAAAAGGTAATATTGATCAAATGCTCCCAGTCACATGCTGAAGGTCAGCGCATGATCCAAAATCACTGAAGGCGTTATTTGCGCGTCATTTACACAACATAATTTACACGTCACGACGCATGCGTCATGATGCGTGCATGGCGCGTGGTAAGACGTGGTGATGTAGGCAGTGACGCGCGGTAGCGCGCGGCGCACCAGGATTTGGGGATTCTCGAAAACAGTCACCTGCGTGTCGCGCAAATGACGCCCAAGTGGGATAGGCCCTTGAGAATGACAATAGTCATGCACCTCATTGTCATATCCAGCTCCTTGTCAGAACAAAATGCAAATGGTTTAGATATGCATCTCCAGTTACCAGTTTAGTTTATTGTCCGAGGTACAGTGAAAAGCTTTTGTTGCGTGCTAACTGCCCTCATCTGCCTCTCTGCTCAACATCACCATAGCCCTGTCACTTCATAATTTTAGAGGCACAATAAACAAGAGTAAACAACTTCCCAAATCCTGACAGTGGTGACGTCAGAAGCAGAAGGCATTGGATCAGACAGCTTCAGCCACCAGCTCAGCTCCTGCTACTTCATCGATGATAGATGGTGGTTTACAAGTAGGATTTACATTATGAAATATGAGGCACAAGTGGAATTCAGCCTATTTAGTGGGGAAAAGTAGATATTGTGTGAGCTCGCAGGAAGATGAGGACTAACAATCTGATACTCTAAAGGGCTTGTCCCATTGGGCGTCATTTGCGTGTAATTCACGCGACATTATTTGCGCGTCACGACGCGAGACGTGTGCGTCGTGCCGTGCACGTGATGCACGCACGGTGTGCATTACGCGTGCATGGCGCGCATTACACGCGCATGGTGCGTGGTGACGTAGGCAATGACGCGCAGTCGCGCGCGGCGCCCCAGGATTTTGGGATGTACAAAATCTTCACGCGCCATCTGCGTGACGCGCAAATGACACCCAAGTTGGACAGGCCTTTAAGGACAACAAGTCTTGAGAATGAATGTGGAACTGTTTGAGACATTGTCCAGGATGCCCGAAAGTCTGTTTGCAATGTCAATAAACAAGGTTTATTGGAAGTAGTAGTCAGATCTACCTCAACACTCATAGTGTCAACCATGGTGAGGTTACTGATGGCTGAGATCACAGTTTCTATTGTAAAATGGACGGTCCACCAATTATCCAAGTGATGTAGGGAAAGCCCCAACTTCTGCCATGTAAAATGTGTTGGAAGGAATTGCAGATACTGCTTTATACTGAAGATAAACACAAAATGCTGAAGTAACTCTGCAGGTCAGGCAGCATCTATGGAGAAAGTGGATAAGTGACATTTTAGGTTGTCAGAGATGCTGCCTGACCCATTCAGTTACTCCAGCATTTTGTGTCTGTCTTCTGCCAAGTACACTCAGCCTGCTACAAAGCGGTTCTGGGGACTACGCAATATAATTACAAATCCATTGTTCTGGAGGAGGCTGTGGTTCTATGGTATACATTTTCAGTCTATCAGTATGTCAACAGTTGTGATCCCACCGCTGCACCAATATATGCTTGCTTCCCATCAGCTGCCGGTCATGCTAAGACTGTGTTACCCAGCACCAGAGCATTATTATCCCAGAGTTGTTTGTGGACACACTGGGCCGCTATAGTCAGCTTCATTCTCTCTGAAAAGCAAACATCTACCAGCTTGAGTGTGTCTTGGTACAGCATTCCATAAAACTGTAATTTGGAAGAAAATATGGGAAAATATGGACAGGAAAAGGTATGTGGAAGATTGGCACTAAGGGAATACACAAGGGTGATAGAAAATGATTGAGTTGGTTTGCTCTTTATTGGACTCATAAAAGTGTTCAGCATGAAAATGTACTTGGTTCTTGCTTAGTTTAGTTCACTGAGACAATTACTGTCACTATGGAGATTAGGGTTTCTCTTCAGTTGTTTATTGTTCATTCGTACTTGTCGTTGAGAAGCTCCCATTGTGATCTCCACAGTCCACATATTGAATAAACTCCAAACATTACAGTTAGGGGGAGAGGTTCTACATAATGGATGAGTGAAGTCGCAGAAAAGGGAAATAGAGTTCCAAGTGAGTGTGTTTTATGACTCCTTGTCCATTTTTACAGACTTTTGAAACTTCATACCCACTACATTAACCACAATATTCTCAGTGCGCTATAAATAATTCCATTATAGAACTTGATCAAGTTTGTCAAATACTAAGCGCTAGAAATTCAGACACATGCATTATTTTATTCAAGGCTCCTTGTACATCATTGCAGGGGAAATGAGTGAATCTTTCATCAAGGAGTGCTCTTTGCTGGGCACTTCAAGAAATATCATTTTAAATTTGCTATTCCGGACTGGGATCCATGCAGGTGGTTCAAATATACACCTCCTCTCTTTTGGGGAATTCAAATATTACATCATTAAGTTACAGATCCAAATAAATTATTTATGAGCACGGGCTGAATAATGTGAATCAACAGATATTCCTGGAACTTTTCAATTGCAACGTGTTTAATCTGTATCAGAGTGAATTATTACATTCACGTTGCACTTTTGAGCTTTTTAACTTAGCTTCATTATCAATGTTGCGGTTGCTCCAGGGCCTATCATTTTCCAGCCAAATTGAGGGAGTCAAATTCAGCCAAGTAAAAGGAGGAAGTACACATAGATTTGCAACAAACTGATCTCAACTGTGAATGTGCCTTTCATGTGATGGAAATGATACACAAATTTGCTTTTATTTCTTCCTCCGTAAATCAAGTTTGCTAAGCATTTTTTTTTATCTTGGAAGGAAGCAAATGTTAGTTTATAGAACAAAGGCAAATCTCTATTTGTTTCCCCATTTACATATCAGTCAGTTTTATTTACTGGAAATATTTATTGCCAGTGAAGAACACATAGTTATGCCAAGCAGATATGAACATTTGTGTTTCAACAGTGTGTTAATTGTGTTTTGTTTTGTTTATTATCGTCATGTGCACCAAGGTACAGTGAAATGCTTTTTTGTTGCATGCTATCCAGTCAGCGCAAAGACTATATATGAATTACTATCAAGCCATCCACAGTGTACAGATACAAGATAAAGGGTATAACATTTAGTGCAAGACAAAGTCCAGTAAAGTCCAATTAAAGATAATGTGAAGGTCTCCAATGAGGTAGATGGGAGGTCAAGTTCATTCTCTAGTTGGTGAGAGAACGGTTCAGTCGCCTGATAACTGCCAGGAAGAAACTGTTCCTGAAAATGAAGGCATGCGTTTTCAAACGTCCGGATCCAGGGACATAAAAGCATCCTAAACAATCAACCCATTTAAAAAAAAGATGAATATCCAAAAGATAAGAATTGATCAGTCCAAACAGGACCCCACATGCACATGCAGCTGAATACATGTTCTGTAGACATTATTCCCTCAGCACATAAAACATTTGAAGATCGTAAGTGAAGTAGGAATTGTAAGCAACAGATCTCACCGTATGATAAGAAAATAATCTCTATTCCCTCTTTTACAATCTAGTTAACATCTAGTAAAATTAACTATTGATTTTATTTGATGCTTCTAAACCTGTGCTAGCTCTTTTGAATTGCTCTTTTCCAAATGGATGAAATAGCCAAAAAGTCATCTCTGTCTTCACTGTAAAAATGTACCCTCTCTTCCCAAATACCATTTTAACGACTGAGCAGATTTGGACCCCCATCTTAGTTACACTGTGTATTAGCAAAAGCCTCCTGTGTTTACAGCAGCATACATCTCAAAGAGCTGCATCAGGTCTTGCTGGCTGTATCGGGTTCAGGCTAGTTAACAGTCACTCAGTTGCCACTGGCAAGCAATTGTTATCACTGAAAGAAACCATGGGTTAGATTTACAGTTTATTTAAATGCTAAATACGTTATTTAAATGCTAAGTACTAAATACAAAGCTTTGATATATTTCAGGAAAAAAAGATTAAAAGGAAGAATAGATATTTTGTTTTAATTCGTTTGGTGAATCTGAGTCGTTGCTTGAAATTGTTGTGTCATATGGGGATCTCAGGGTAGTTGATTCTTGTTGAGAGCTGTGCGATTACAATGTAACTCCAGCTATTTGAGTTCAGGTTTTGGGTTTCCAGACTGAAAGGGTTACTTGGGGTCAATGTGAAATATCAAGGAAGCTTGGATTGCCCATCCAGACTCGGCCACCCACCCCACAGGCAGGAAGAGATCAGGGTACAGAGAGAGAGGCAGAGAGCGTGCAGTCTGCTCTGTGTTCTCTGCACTATGCACTGGTGGGAGTGACAAACATTTGAAGGGGAGCAGTGCCAATGAGCAAGACACTGTGCAGGAGGCAACAGCATCCGGTAGACATGCAGTTGTTTTGAGAGATTCCATAATTCAGGGGACAGGCAGGTAATCCCACACCTGTCATGGTGAATTGTGGTTGCATGGTGTGCAATTACCAGTCTGATGCCAGGATACAGGACAGGGTGTGAAATGTACCGCAGAGGCAGCAAGTGACAGAGCAGCGGTAGTACAAATCGGTACCAATAGTGCATAAAAGAGTGCGGCACAAGCCCACAATATCCAAGCCAAACATGATGGCAAGTTAAATGAATCTCCTTTGTCTGCACGTGACCCATATCCCTCCACTCCCAGTATATCCAAGCGTCAATCCAAATGCCTCCTAAACTGAACTCTCATATCCACCTTCACCACCTCCCCTGCCAGGGGGCCCAGACCCACCACTCTCTGTGTAAAAAACCTGCCCCACACATCTCCTCTTAATATAGCCATGCTCTTTGACATTTCCATCCTTTAGAGAGGGCTGGTATTAAGGTACGAGAACCAAGAGCTAGATTAGAACCCAAAATGTAGAATCTTAAAAGTAGTAACCTCCAGATTACAACCAGAATTAAGTGCCTGCGAGAATGAAAATTGGAAGGTAGAAAAACCTTTACGTGACTTGAGTTAAGGTGCAGGAGAGAGGGTCTATAGATGCTCAGGACATCTGGCTTGTTCTGGGCAGAAATACAGTGAGTGCTCATGGTCATGGAAACTGGGAAAGTGAGAAAACAAAAGCAAAGCACAAATTGCTGGAGGAACTCAGCAGGTCTGGCAGCATCTGTGGACGGACAAACATTTAGAGTCGGGACCCTTCTTCAGATTTCCCACTTCTTTGGAGTGAGAAAACAAGTTGTTCTAAAGATGCATCAGGATGGGAGAAGAATGGATTGAACAAAATAAATTTTTAAATTAAAAGTGAGGGCAAGATTTTCATTGGGATAAAGTGATCCAGTCGATGTATTGATGAGGGCAGTTAGAGAAAGGGGAAACCAGAGTAGAGGAGCATAAACTAACTACCCCTAACAACATATTGGACAGATGATCTTATTAATAGCTAATGCCCAGGGAAACATTCCTCTCTTTAGAGATATTCCCTTTGTTCTATCTGTCCTTTCTGGTTCTTGCAAAGGGTGTTGGAATTGAATCATTAACTCTGGGTTTTTTCCACAGATACCAGGCCTACTCCATGTAAGCAGAATTTCCTATTTTTATTGCAGATTTCAATGACGGTTTAAAAAAAATTGTTGGCTTCTATTTCATGAGTACAGGAGATGTAACTCCTGTACTCATGACTCCTTTACCTTGCAATATTCAAGGTAAAGGAGTCAATAGCAAAGATCCTATAGCGCTATAGGATCTTTGGTCAATAGCATAGATAGAGGGAAACCACTACCTCTGGTGAGGAAGTTCAGAGCAAAGTGAATTTAGAGATGATTCATTCAGGACTAACTCAACACCCACTGCTTCACACAAAAGGCAGCAGAAATCCAGTCATCGCAATTAAATCACATGAGCAACTCAAAATCCAATTGCTATTTTTGTTAGTCGTGGATATTATGGGATTTGGAGTGAAGGCCAATGAATGAAATTGAAATTCAGATTAAGCATGAGCTAATTGAATGGCAGAATTGACACGAGGGATTGAATAATCTACTCCCACTCTCAGTTCTTGGCGTAAGGAGGAGTAGGAAAAGCTCCGAGGTGATTCCAAGTGACAGCATACACTTGTTAAAAAACATCTACTTCACCATGCAGCGAAATAACATTGATTCTTTTACATTTTCACCAATCAACTTGGGAAAGGAATGATTTCATCATTGTTTCCTTTCAAGGCTCTTAAAGAGGAATGCTGCTAATATTTTTTAAGAAAAGATTCAGATATTGGAATGAAGTAATTGAGCTTTAGTTCCATTGGTCTATGATTCTATGACACTAATTGAAATTTTCCATGGTGAAAAAATGAATACACGCTGAGAAATTCATCCCTGGTTAGAAGCTGTCAATGCATATTGTAACCTGCCACTGAAATTCATTCCATTGACTGTCGTGTGAAGAATTTGAGATGTAGTGAACAATGGGCAGCGCAGCAGATGTGTTCAGTGCGACTGGCAAGGGATGAATACCTGGGTAACCATCTTTAAACCTCAGGATGTATTGTATCCCAACATTACACTGTTATTTGTTTTTTAAGAGCTTCAGGGTAAATCGCTAAGCTCGCATTTATTTCTCCCTCCCAGCTCTCCATCTTTTACAGCGTTCATCTGAAAGAAGTACAGACCCTGTGGTGACATGCATTACCGGATAATATCCCCCAAAAAGATTAGAGGGTTTAAAACATTTGGATTTTGGAGGCAATATTACAGTAAAAAATGTCAATACTGAAAACTAATAACCTGGCAACTAATCCACCATTCTTTTTCTTTTATAATATTATTCACAATAAAACCCCAAAACGGGCAGGTGAACACAATAACAAATACATAATGCCACTTGATGCTGTCAGCCTCAGGACACAAAGAGATTTCTCCCAGAGGAAATGTGGACTCAAACAGACATGTCAGATTAAGGCAAGATGCACCTTGGAACAAACTGACAAACATCCCTGGGGTAGCGGTCAATTCTGGCTCAGAAAATCCTGTCGGCTGACAGTGTTCTTCGGTGTGATTTAAGGCAATCTGAGTAGCCATTAGCCTGTAGGTTGTGTCATTCTCGGGTTAAAGTTACAGAAACAGCCACTTGAACTGCAGTTGAATGTACCTCTTATGGAAAATATTCACAGCGGCTCTATTGCCCAGGTGCTAATGTCAGCCCTCACAAATGGCCATGGTCACCTATGCCAGATCCTGCCCAAGGCAAGGTCACGGCCACTTCTTTTGTCTCTTCCTCTCTGGCTTTTCTTACCATATTTCAAAGTTTTCTTTTCAGCACCCGAGTAAACTATCCCCCACAAAACTGGGAATCGCTAAGCTCATTCACAGCTTCAATAGCACGATGGCTCTGAAGTAGCTTCCAGAGATTATATGATGCAGGAAAAATGTCAAGTGGGTGACAAACACCTGTGTTATTCACAATATTCACAATTTAAGGCACTCTGCAATTCTGACATGCTGAATTAGTGCATGAAGCCATTGAGAACACAATCTCATTTGCATCTCTTGAAACCTTTTTCCAAAATAGGATCAATTTAATAAACAATACTTAATGAAACCAGGCAATATTGTAGGTTATTGCTTACAATTAAAATATTTCAGAACTGGCTAACATCCATACCGCTACCAGCTTCTGGTATTAAAAAATGCTTAGAGTGATTTCTGAAGTGGCAATTTGTCTGTGCGATTAACATTTAGACACAGGTTAGAGAGGCCAACACAAGACCTAAAACACTATATCAAGCTCGTCTGTTATGAGCACTGACATAAAGCAAAATAAGCATGAAAATAAGGTAAAAGTAACAAGGCCTAGAATTCACCATAACAATCTCAATGTACCTACGTTTCCACTTATACGAGTGCCATTAATCATTTCTCTATTGCTAACTATTCAAACTCATGCCCTAGACGTAGGACTTCACGTGAATTAGGCGGCAAACTCAGGAATGCGCACAAAACACATAAGCACATATACACACACACACATATCACACACGCTCACACTCACACATAAACGTACATGTATTCATGTGCACAATAATGTAACCAGTGCAGAACACCAAAGTAGTGACAGCACCTCGTTGGAATAGTCCCACCATGTGTGGCCATATTTGCTGCTCGCTGTTCTGAGTCCGCTGAAGGTAAAGGGCCTGTCCCACTTACATGTACTTGGCACGCAAATTACGCGACCTAGTGGTCGCGTTGAGCCGCGACGGTCCGCGAAGGTCGGGCGCGATTACATGCGTACGCACAGCCGTCTGGAGCACGTGACGTCATTTGAAGATGGACACAAAGCTGGAGTAACTCAGCGGGACTGGCTGCATCTCTGGAGAGAAGCAATGGGTGACGTTTCATGTCGAGACTTCTCGTCAGTCTGAAAAGAAGGGTCTTGACCCGAAACGTCATCCATTGCTTCTCTCCAGAGATGCTGCCGGTCCTGCTGAGTTATGCCTGCATTTTGTGTCTATCTTCAATTTTCTTGGCCCCGCTCTGGGAGTAGGAGTAGGGGCGGATCCGGACCGCAACAGCCGTGAGCCCCAGGCCGAGTTCGGTGATCGTTTGCCTGCTTCTGCTGCTGTTGTAGGTGAGACGTTGCGTCGCGCCTGGGTCTTGGGCCTGCCCCACTTTGGCCGTCAGTTCCGGGACAGGCTGTTGGCGTGCGAAGATTTCGTTCACTACAAACATTTGGGAGCCCCGCGCGATATTGCGCACAACTACATACCCCTCCGCACTTCTAAGTGGGACCGGCCCCACGACGGCCATACGATGCCCGTGCGCCTCAACGCGACCACGAGGTCACGTAATTTGCGTGCCAAGGCCACGTAAGTGGGACAGGCCCTTAAGGCACAGGAGAAGGCATTCAGGAGACAGAGATGAGTGATTAATGGTAATAGCCAGCAATTATACTGAAGACTTGGGAAAACAATCCCGCTCTTTCTGCCTCCACAATAAATGAACAATCGTCTGACTTACCTTTCGGTAGCAGAGTGATCACCTGAAGACACTGGCCACAGCGGACATGTCATTCACAGGCCAAGGAAACATACTGTAAACATACACCAGATCTCTAATTTAGCACTTGGGGTGTGTGCCCAGTGCAGCTACTGAGGAAGCCAATCCCAAAGTACTGACCAATGCATCTTTGGCATGGATCAAGCCCCTTCATCTTTCTTCATCTTTGGATCCTTAAACTTCCATTGCATCCTTAAACTGACCACACTGTTGTCAGATTTATCAGCCTTACGTGTTTATAAATCTCGCGTTTCAAGTCCAAACTATTGTGATTTCATAGTATTATTAAAATAATGTGTGTATTGAACTGGTATGTTTAAAGGCTAATAAATCAGAGATTGTTAAACAATGACTGAGTTCCTACAAGCAGGATGGATTTTGCTATAGTCACTTTCATTTTGCGATAAAAAGGCTTCACTTCATCATAATTTTCCTCGGAGAAACATTCAGGATGAACCATTTTACAATATAACCACTATCAAATAAATCACTTGATGCTTCACTGCTATCTGTAGAGATTTTGATTATATTGCCTATTTTGAAGAGGTTGCAGCCAGCTGGATCAGCTAGGCTGGCATAAAGAATGATACACATACATCAAACATTTGTGTAACAAAAGGACAGTAGATGGCACCTGCAGCAGTAGAGCTAATAGGACTTGATGTTTCAATCCCTGTAATAAGTCGGCACTCTTGCTATTTGCAGTGGGATTGGAGTGGTGAAAGGTAGGGTAGGTACGTCATCGGGGTCATCAGGTGGGCCCCCTCCTTCTTTGACGTTTCATTGATAAGCCCACAACATTTCCAGAGGGCTCAACGGTGATACCTGGCATCTCAGATACACCCCCCTCAATTCCATACCCTCCTGTCTTCATCTTGCAGCCCAATTGTTATCTCTACTTTTGATCCAAATCCAATTGCTGCTTTTTTTCTGCAGAATTTGATAGTGATTTGATTGCTTGCTGGAGGGAGCAGCTCCTGACCAAAGGAATTGGCCTCAAATCTCTCTCAGGGCAATGCGATAAACATTTCCTTTTTCAACCAAGCTACCATTGATCACAATGATACTGACCAAGGCAAACTGACAGACAATGCAAAGGGGACTGTATCCTGTTTATGAAGCAAGCTGCAAATGGCTTATTTGATTTGTGTTTTGCAAAAGGTGGAAGGAGAATAAAATACCTTCACTAATGGCGATCATCTTGCAAGGAATTTTTTGTAAGAATTTTAGAAAATAATTTAATAAAATATGTCAAATTATTAAACTAAATTTAAATCAAATTCTACAATTAAAGCATTTACCACAAATATGTAAATTTGCAAAATACACATTTTCATAAGTCATAGGAGCCGAATTAGGTAATTCAGCCCATCATGTTTACTCCACCACGCAATCATGGCTGATCTATCTTTCCCTCTCAATCACATAACCTTTGATACCCGTACTAATCAAGAACAGGTCAATCTCCACTTTAAAAATACGCAATGCCTTGGCCACCACAACCATCTGTGGCAATGAATTCTGCAGATTCACCACCCTCTAATTAATGTAATTCCTCCTTATCTTTCCTTTTATTCGGCGGCTGTGCCCTCTGGTCTTATACTCTCCCACTAGTGGAAACATCCTCTTCATATCCATTCTATCCAGGTCTTTCACTATTTAGTAGATTTCAATGAGATTCCCCCTCATCGTTCTAAGCTCCACCAAGTACAGGCCCAAGCTGTCAAACACTCATCATACATTAACCCAATCATCCCGGGAATCATTCTCATAAACCTCCTCTGGACCCTCTCCAACGTCAGCACATCACTTCTCAGTAGGATGAGGGGGGATCTTATAAAAACATATAAAATTATAAAAGGACTGGACAAGCTAGATGCAGGAAAAATGTTCCCAATGTTTGGCGAGTCCAGAACCAGGGCCACAGTCTTAGAATAAAGGGGAGGCCATTTAAGACTGAGGTGAGAAAACACTTTTTCACCCAGAAAGTTGTGAATTTGTCGAATTCCCAGCCACAGAGGGCAGTAGAGGCCAAATCACTGGGTGGATTTAAGAGAGAGTTAGATAGAGCTCTAGGGGCTAGTGGAATCAAGGGATATGTGGAGAAGGCAGGCACAGGTTATTGATTGGGGACGATCAGCCATGATCACAATGAATGGCGGTGCGGGCTCCAAGGGCCGAATGGCCTCCTCCTGCACCTATTTTCTATATTTTCTATATTTCTATTTTCTAACTCAGTGGGACAGCCAGCTACCCCTGACTAGCTTGCGGACTGTAGTTAAAATGAGATGCTCAAGTTTAGTTTCATCGTTAAGAATTAATTCCAAGCCTAAAATTGAATAGCAGAAATTAAATGCTTGCTGGCAGATGTTATATTTGTGAGAGCAAAATAGAGTGAAACTTGAGCCTCTGGACATTTTTATGGGATTCTCTATTGTACTGACTGCAAAAGCTTTATTTAGCATAAGGAATTAATATGTAACTCTACATTAAAACCTTTGCAGAACTACAAGCAAACTGAGTGTGTTTGATAGAGTATATTAAATAGTGAATTTACAAGCTTTTGTTTTCAATTAATGAATCACTGATTGAACATTGTTATACTTCTAACGATGCAGAAAGAGACATTCAGCCCATTGAGCTATTGTGGCTCCTAGGGGAACTGGCCTGGATATAGTGGATGTGGAGAGGATGTTTCCACTATTGGGAGATTCTAGAACTAGAGGTCATAGCCTCAGAATTAAAGGACGTTCTGTTAGGAAGGAGATGAGGAGGAATTTCTTTAGTCAGAGAGTGGTGAATCTGTGGAATTCATTGCCACTGAAGGCTGTGGAGGCCAAGTCAATGGATATTTTCAAGGCAGAAATAGATAGATTCGTGATTAGAATGGATGTCTGGGGTTATGGGGAGAGGGAAGGAGAATGGGGTTAGGAGAAATAGATCAGCCATGATTGAATGGTGAAGTAGACTTGATGGGCCGAATGACCTAATTCTGCTCCTATCATATGAATTTATAAACTTATGAACTATCCCTTTATTCCCATTCGATCTCTCCTTAATTCCCAACGCATGCAACTTATGCACCTGTCACATGCACCTGTCAATTCCCCCTTAATTCCTCTTGTCATTAAAGGGCCTGTCCCGCTTACGCGATTTTTTTCGGTGACTTGCTGGCACCCGTCATAGTCGCAGCAGGTCGCCGAAAATGTTCAAAATGTTCAAAATCCAGCGGCGACCAGAAAAAGGTATGACTACTCACGACCATACAGGCGACATGACCTGTTATTCTGTTCACAGAGGACCCTTGATATTAGGCATTAAAAGCTCTCGTACTGCGATATGCATTATCTTGCTAAATACTGGGGTTACTGAACATTTCCATCTTGTACAACATTTCTGCATCTGGAAGTAAAGGTTTTGTAGACACAAATGGCTGCAGATGCTGGTATCTTGAGGCAAATAACAAACTGCTGGAGGAACTCTGTGGGTCAGGCAGCATCCGGGAAATGGACATTAATTTCCCTCCACTAATGCTGCCTGACCCGCTGAGTTCCTGCATCAGTTCTTTTTTTTCCTTTAGTAATATTTTCTGTTCGGTTGAGGTTCATAGGGGACGCTTATTTTTCAGGCAAATCAACAGGAAAATCTCCTGGACAATGCTTTTAAAGGGGCAACGTGACATTATTATCTGATGATCATGGAGACCACAGCTAAAGATCAGGTTTTACTCCCCGACTATCCGCCTGGGTCCTAGTGGCTGAATAGTGATGAAGCCAACACTGAGTCCATGTCTTGAGGAAGTGCTCAGATGCCACACAATATTGAGTCCTGTTCTTATCTGTAGAGATAAAGAGATACCGAACAGAAACCGTCCCTTAGGTCCACTGAGTCCACACCAACCATCAAGCGCCCATGTTATTCCCATCTATTCATCCCGGTTTCCAATGTACTATGCTTACATATTCTGTTGTGCTCCTGCAGGTAAAATTTCATTGTTCTATCTGGGACATATGACAATAAAACACTCTTGACTAACTTGTCAAGAGAATAAAGAGTCAAGAGTGTTTTATTGTCATATGTCCCAGATAGAACAATGACATTCTTACTTGCAGCAGCACAACAGAATATGTAAACATAGTACCAGGTGCACAACCTTTTATCCGAAAGCCTTGGGACCAGACACATTTCGGATATCGGACATTTTCGGGTTTCGGAATGGAAGATTTTTAGCGTAGATTAGGTAGGTAGCGCTGGCGGCTTGGAAAGTCTGGAGCGGCTGCCTCCTCCCCGGAGACCGGGGAATCATTGTAAATCATTGCTTAAATGTTAGTCAGTTAGTTTGGAGGGATTTTATGTGGTGGGGGTGAAGGGGGGGAACTTTAATTCTTAGTCCCCTACCTGGTCAGAGAGGCGGGGAGCGGGCAATGCCTTACCGGGTCGCCGTGCAGTACTGTGCCGCGGCTCCCACATCACAGAGCTGGGGCTGTGGCCGGCTGCGCTGGATTTGGATTTGTAGCGCCGCGCAGCCAGGGGTAGAGTTCGCCGTGGTCGGAGCTACAACCGGCGCCGCCCGTGGCTGGACCACCGCAGCCCGGACCGCTGTGGGCCGCGGCTCCCAACATCGTGGAGCTGGGGCTGCGGTGGTCCGGCCACGGGCGGCGCCGGTTGTAGCTCCGACCACGGCGAACTCTACCCCTGGCTGCGCGGCGCTACAAATCCAAATCCAGCGCAGCCGGCCACAGCTCCACGATGTTGGGAGCCGCGGCACAGCGGTCCGGAGCTTACTGCACGGCGACCCGGTAAGGCATTGCCCACTCCCCGCTTCTCCAACCAGGTAGGGGACTAAGAATTAAAGTTCCCCCCAAAAGCCCACCAAACTAACTGACTAACATTTAAGCAATGATTTACAATGATTCCTACCCTCCCGCGCAATATACACTCACCCAATATACTCTCACCTTCTCTTTTATGAATGGGGATTTAGTTCCCCTTTGTTGGAGGACCGACCGGAGGTTCCGCTGTCACCTCTGCGGGCCGCCCTCGGTGAACGTTTTAAAGGACCTTTCTTCAAGGACCGAAAAAATGTCCGCTATTCGGAGGTTTTCGTTATTTGGATCTTCGGATAAAAGGTTGTGCACCTGTACACTGTAAACAATATAATAAATGAGAGAGAAAAAAGTTCACTGTGAATATATACACATACCCACAAATAGACATATATACATATCTTTAAATTACTAAAACTCTAATTTTGTTTGTTTGTGTGCGTGTGTGTGATATTCCAAAACCCTGCCAAAATGATACAGGATAGTGCTACAATCTTTGGCCCATCTTACTCACCATTGTCCTGTGATGTAAAAGAAACAAGTTTCGTTCAGATTGATGTTATATTTTACAAGTTATTAACATTTTAAACTTTATAAAAAACACTTTTTAAACAACTTTTTCACTTGCCCTGCCCGTCAGCCACATTTGATGTAACAATGACGTCACAATGGGATCCCGAACCTCATTTAAATAGAAAATCACGATTTTGCAAAATAAATCTGTTTTAATCAAATTCTTCCGTTTTCATTAACAGCTAACATTGTGTTTAGGTTATTTTAAAGAAAAATCTCGATTTTCATTGACAAAAAAACATCACAATTTTCATTGTGGGGGTGATAGATGGGAGGCTTCATTTAAAAATAAACATCATGATTTTCATTGTGGGGGGGGGTAGGGTAGATGTGAGGAGTGGGGGAGAAGGGGGATAAAGGGAGAGGAGAGGAGAAGGAAGGGAAAGTGAGGGAGGTGAGGAGGGAGAGTGGGGGAGTGGGATAGGGGGGAAGTGAGGAGTGGGGGAGCAGGGAGATAGAGGGAGAGGATGGGGTAGGGAGGGGAGAGGGGTAATGGAGAGAGGGAGGGAGTGACTGAGGGCAGGGGAAAGGAGAGGGATGGAGAGGGGCGGGCTGGTGTGGGGGAGTGCAGGAGGAGAGGGGAAAGAAGAGGTAGGGTGAAGAGGAGGGGGAAAGAGTGCTGGGGATGAGGGGGAATGGAGGAGGATAGGGGTTGGAAGAGGGATGGTGAGGTGCAGTTGTGGGAGCGTTGCCATGACTCACGTCACAACGGGATCTCTGGCATCACAACGGGAACCCCTCAGCCGCGCCCGCAGTTTGGGGCTATGGGTGAGTGGTGGAATATTGCGTTGGGGGACGATGCCCAACGGGATATATATATATATATATATATATATATATATATATATATATATATATATACATACATACACACACACACACATGCACACATACATACACACAAAAAAACACAAAATAATAGTGCAATAAAAACAATAATAGTCTATGTAGTTCAGAACTTATTTGAGGTTGTAGTGTTTAATAGCTGAATGCTGTGGGGAAGAAATTGTTCCTGAACCTGGACATTACAGTTTTCAGGCTGCTGTACCATCTTCCTGATGGCAGAGGTTAAATGATTGCGTGGCCTGGGTTGCGTGGGTCTCTGATTTTGCTGGCTGCCTTTATTAGGCAACGATTGCAGTAAATCCCTTTGATGGTGGGGAGGTCAGAGCCGGTGATGAACTGGGCAGTGTTCACAACTTTTGCAGTCTTCTTCACTCCTGGGCATTCAAGTTATTGAACCAGGCCGTGATGGTCAGCCATGATCACATTGAATGGGGGTGCTGGCTCGAAGGGCCGAATGGCCTACTCCTGCACCTATTGTCTATTGTCTATTGTCTATCAACCTGTAGACTTTGAGTACCAAAAATACAAGGATCCTCCTGATGTTGATGCACTATTTAAATAATCCAAACACAAATATTCCTCTGCTGACCAGTGGAGAAATAAGTGTATTCCTCTTCAGAATAAAAATCCATGTTTGCTCGGAAGATAGGGACCACTCCTGTCGGAAGTTCATTGGAGGCGAATGTCCCAGCACCATCATGTGGCATAAACACTCTATTCTGAACTCTGGTACAACTCTGGTGACCCACACATTTCTTCTCTCCAGAGATGCTGCCTGTCCCGCTGAGTTACTCCAGTATTTTGTGTCTATCTTCTGCTACACACACATTGGAAAAGATTCAAGGATATGTTCAAAGAACAACAACTGTAGAAGCCATTTAGCTTAACTCAGTATGTTATAACTATAACCAGTTACCTTTAAATTTTATCTGCCTGGAATTATGTGGGTGGGATTTATACGTAGTCTGAGGCGTGTTTGCGGCTGGGATTCTCACGTAGACGGGCTAGTAGATTTTAGTTTAGTTTGAAGAAGCATGGGGGAGAGGTCACAGCTTTCGACCATGCACGAGTTTGACCACGAGTAAGATCAAAATGTACTTATACAAGATGAAGTTTGGATGAATATCTTACTGCTTTTACTACGACAATAAAGAAACTATTAATTAAGAGACTGTGTTTGGAAGATTTACCTTTTGACGGCATTGAATGTCTCGTGGAGAGCTTGTGAATTTGTTTCGATTATCTCCTGAACCCCTGTCTTCAATCATAGTGACTAAAAGAAAGATTCCTTGAATGATATGAAAATCTGTCACTACACCCACTCTCATCCCCAACTCCTGGCAATTCCTGAACCACAATCACACAAAGTGGAGAAGGAGCATTTGGGATGGTATTAAAAGCAATGGAAGAAATGGAGCATCTTATAAACTACCCACGCACCTGCCTGTCAGACACTTGTGCCCAATCTATGATTACGGCATCGAACCACAGGGTCGTACAGTGCAGAAACGGAACCATTGGGCCATCACATCCTTGCCGATACAGTAACCATTTTGCCTGCATTAAGACAGTATCCTTCCAACCCATACCTATTATGCTGCCATTTTAATGTATTTTAAATGTAGTAATTGTATCGTTTCCCCTGGTAGCACATTCCAGTTGGACCCTTTCCCACCCACTCCTCCCAAATCTCCACTTTACACCTCCTCACAGCCTGACTCCAGTCTGCAAAGACTGAGCTCTCGTCCACTACCCACCCTTTCCTTGCTGCCCAACGTCAGTCTGGCCATTTCTCCATCACCAACAATAGAAATAGAGGAGATGGAGGGGCTATTCAGAAGACAGAAAAGTCTGAAATCTTCCCCCTCTATCCTCAAGCTCTGTGCCGAACAACTGGCACCAGTCCACAGATATTTTCAATCAGTCCCTGCAAACCTGCAGTGTCTCTGCCTGCTTCAAAGCCTTTCCGAGTGTGGCTGCCTCGCCTGCAGCTGTCCGTCCTTTCATTCTTTTTGTTATTTTTTTGCCTTTTTTAATGTTTGTTTTGGAGATCTTTTAGTCTTTTTTACGTGGGAGGAGGGGGGAGGAGGGGGAAACTGTTTTCTTGGTCACTTCCTGGTCGAGGATGCGACTATTCTCCGAGCCGCATCTTCGCCCCCCCCCCCCCCCCCCCTCCTCGCAGCGTACCACCTGGATTGGCGCGGCCTTTCCTGCCGGAGGCTGGTCAGAGCCTCAGCTTCAGCAGCGGCGGCGCAGCACTTGATTTCATCGTGGAGCGAGCAATGCCTTACCGGGGTCGCGTGTTGGAGCTCCGGAGGGCTGGAACTACCGACTTTGACACCGTGGAGCTGTGGTCTGCAGCGCTTCCAGCCACTAGCGGCGCTGATGCTGACTTTAACATCGCGGAGCCCTGGGATCTCTCGCCGAGGTTGCCAGCATTGAATCTCTGCCCAGCTCGGCCTATGGACTACGGAAGCCGTGGTCTCCGGTAGGAAGCGGCCGATTCGGAGGCTCCGGGCCGCTGAGAGTATTCGAGGGCCTGAAACATAGCGCTTGTAGCGGCAACTGCGGAGGCCTCAATAGACCCCGACCACGGGAGAACTGAGGAAGAGGACTGAACTTTGGTGCCTTCACTCACAGTGGGAAACGCTGATTCTGATGTGGGGGGATGTTTTTTATGTTTTATGGTAAATTCTAAAATGCTATGTCTATCTTATTTGTGTGCTGCATGGTAACTCAAATTTCACTGCACCAATTGGTGTATGTGACAATAAATGTCCTTTGTCCTTTGTCCACTATTGTTCCTGTACCCAAAATGCCAAGGATTACTAATCTTAATGACTACAGGCCTGTCGCACTGACCTCTGTAATCATGAAAACCGTTGAAAGATTTGTGCTGGCCCACCTGAAAAATATCACAAACCCCCTGCTGGACCAAGCCAATAGATCAGTGGATGATGCAGTCAACCTAGGCCTGCACTTCATCCTCCAGCACCTAGACTGCCAGAGGACCTTTGCAAGGGTTTTGTTTGTAGATTTTAGCTCTGCATTCAACACCAGAGCTACTACACTCCAAACCCTCCCATTTGACTGTGCCTGAACCCTTCTGTCAGTGGATCACCAACTTCCTGACAGATAGGAAGCAGCAAGTGAGGGAGGGGAAAGTACATCTCGGACCCACTGACCCTCAGCATAGGAGCACCGCAAGGCTGCGTACTCTCCCTTCCCCTTTACTCTCTCCACACCAATGACTGCACCTCCACAGACTCCTCTGTCAAGCTTCTCAAGTTTGCGGATGACACAACCTTGATTGGACTGATCCAGGATGGGGAGGAATCTGGCTACAGACAGGAAGTGACACAACTGGCGTCCTGGTGCTATAGCAACAACCTGGAGCTCAATGCTCTTAAGACAGTGGAATTGATTGTAGACTTTAGGAGAGCTCCCCCTTTCCCTCCCCCCACTCACCATCAAAAACATCACAGTCACATCTGTGGAGTCCTTTAAGTTCCTTGGAACCATCATCTCCAAGGACCTTAAATCGGGGACTACCATCGACTCCACAGTCAAAAAGGCCCAACAGAGGATGTACTTCCTGCGGCAGCTGAGGAAACACAATCTGCCACAGGCAATGATGGTCCAATTCTACACGGCCATCGTAGAGTCTGTCCTCACCTTCTCCATCATGGTCTGGTTTGGCTCAGCAACCAAGCACGTCATCCGGAGGCTGCAGCGAATCGGTCGATCAGCTGAGAAGGTTATTGGCTGCAACCTTCACTCCATTGACGAACTGTACACTGCAAGGGCCAGGAAGTGAGCGGGTAAGATCATCTCTGAATCCTCTCACCCTGGCCACAAACTCTCTGAAGCACTTCCCTCTGGAAGGCAACACCGGACTGTCAAAGCCGCCACAGCCAGACATAAAAGCAGCTTTTTTTCCACGAGCAGTAGCTCTGCTCAATAACCAAAAGTCTGGAGCCTCCTTTTGCTCTGGTAATTTATTTCATTCACATGTTTAAACTATAATGTTTTATTCTTAATGTTTTAATGTTTGATGTTTTATTCTTAATGGTTTACTGTATGTCGTGTTGTTACTTGCGAGCAGAGCTCCAAGGCAAATGCCTTGTATGTGTACATACTTGGCCAATAAAAATTAATTAAATAATTCATTCATTCATTCAGTTATCACCTACTCTGCGTGTAAAAAACATATCCCTTAGACCCCATTTAAAACTCCTTCCTCTCATTCTAAACCTTTTGATACTCCTATCTTGGAAAAAATAATTTGACTGCCTATCGTATTGCCTCTCATAATCTGATTTACTTCTATCAGGTCACCCAACAGCCTTCTTTGCACAAGGGAAGACAACCTTAGCTTATTCGATCTCTCCCCTTAATAAAACTCTTCCAATCCAGGCAACATCCTGGTAAAGATCCTCCACATTCTCTTCAGCACAATTACAATCATTATTCTCACTGGTCATCTCTGAACCTGCAGAAACTGACTGGGAACAAGTCATCCAAGCCATCGCACGAAATGGCCCAGGAAAAGTAATACACAGTTCCATCAGATGATAAAGGATGAAGTAAGTAGTCCAGCACTGATAATAAATTACTTCCTTTAATCTGCCAGGAATCAGATAGTCCAAAAATACATCATACAAGCTTACCACTTTTTGGGATGTATGAGTGGCCTTAACTCTGGAATGTGGTCAACTGAAACAGTAGCAAGTAATTAACAATAGCAATAGCAATGAAATTCCTCGCATGTTGCAAAACATACTTGACTAATAAAGTATTATTGTATTGTATTGTTTTGTATTGTAATTTATAGCAAGTAATAGAAAATCTTAGCTAACAATGATCTATTCTATATTTTCCTTCATCCCCATCGTCTTTGATGTCTCATTTTCACACCTTACACTTCCTTATCTCTGTGCCTCCCTCTCCCCCGACTCTCAGTCTGAAGAAGGGTCTCGACCCAAAACATCACAATTCCTTCTATCCATACATGCTGCCTGTCCCGCTGAGCTACTCCAGCATTTTGTGTCTATCTTCAATAGAAAGTTAAAGTTTATCTTAGAGATTTCAATAGTCACTAACAATACAGGTTAATGACTAGAACTAACATAAATTGAAACAAAAAATATATTTTAAATTACAGGTAATAGACTGGTTTTAATGGTTTTCTGTTCTTTTAAAAATGTATTCAGTGCACTTTAATGGTTAGGCAGTTGTTTTGACTGAGTGTAAAACATCAAAGGATACATTGTGTAATACAAATTTCACACATAAATGCTGCTACCATTAATGAAAACCACCTTAAATATGGAAATAATGTGTTAATTGATGTAGACCATTAAAATACAATAATTATGATGATCTAAAATGTATTAAGGAAATTAAGGTAACACAGAATATTGGAAGCAGAATATTTTAGAAGTAAAATGAGAATATTGTGTATAATTTACTTTCACAAACAAAGAACAATTGTGAGATGAAAATTAGATATTTGTGCAAAGGCCAATTGACTTCCTCCTGATTAATCAAATGTGCCTTTAACTTGATCTTTAGTAAAATTTGAAACAACCGTTAGAACTAAGAGGATTAGTTTCATATTACTAGTAAAATGCACTTTTGCTTTAGTAAAGGCTACTTTCACCCTCTGATGTAAATGTTCACCACTTTCACTGAGCCAAATAATTTTATCTAGTTTAAAATAAATACTGTATTATTGTCCAGTTAAAGAGGATTAAAAGCATAAATCGGAAACTTAGTTCAGAAGTCCACTTTCCCAAATTCTCAACTACGGTGATAATGTTCTCTTTTCAAAGTATTGAGTACGAAGAGTTAAGGAAATATTTTATAGCCAATATAAGGTTACCTTAACAGGATCTGAAGAGATTGTGTTGAATTGCCCATTAAATGGTCATATTTAATTCCTTCCCTAATCTCTCAAAAGAGACTGAATAATGTGTTCAGTCCATTGTTTTCTCTACCAAACCTTAAATTCAGGAAAAGGATAAAGTAAGTTAAAGACTCGCAATGACCAAATCAGGTTGATTTACTGCTAATCTCACTTAGGCCTAATTTATCTGGGTTCACTTTCAGGAGTGTTTAAATTGTATGCTGAACTACTATATATGTACACCTGGACATGTGCAATACAATGTTTGCTATTTGATTATGATATAAAGATAATTGAAAATGAACCACATACAGTGTTATGTAAAGGCACAACTCCAGTCAATACAAAATAGCCTCCAATGGATAAGCACATTAACCATGTTGATAGCAGTTAAAGATCTGATACTGTCATTCTTGCAAGCAAGCAGTTTGCAATATTAGGATCTTCTGGACTCCAATGTATTCTCTTTCTAGTCAAATGGAGACACAAGGAACTTCAGATGTTGGTTTACAAAAAAGACACAAAATGCTGGAGTAAATCAGCGTGTCAGGCTGCACCCCTGGAAAATGGATGTGACATTTTGGGTCGAGTTACTCCAGCGCTTTGTGTCTCTTTCCAGTCAACCCATCTCTACCACTGACATGCACATTCCTAACACATTGCAATATTCACTTTTTCACCCTTTGACTGCACAGTAAAAAAAAGTCATTTATAATTGTGACCTTCTTTGCTGCAGAAATATACATTGAAATAATTAAACATAAATAAGCACCACAATGCTTTTTAGTTTAAATCTTAAAACTTAATCCAGTTTGATTTTTGCTTAGAATTTTAATCCTTTAATCTCTTTCAATCTGTTCCCAGTTATTAAACAGTTTCTTTTATATCATGTCACGAGCTGATCAATGTCTTACTCATACGGTTGACAGATGCAGTTGCCCAATACTATGAGCAAGTTGTTTTACTGGATATACACATTATAGGCATCTTTTGTATAGTAAAGTGGATCAGTGACAATGATGAGAGGGAGGAGAAGACCTAATGAAAGCACTTGCGCATAACTCGCAGTATTTAGATAATGACGGATCGAGTAAATATTTGCTACCAGCATAGAAAGCATGCCCACAGTGAGGCAACCTACGCAGAATACTCACAGAAAAATAATTTTGCTATTCCAGCATCAAAATGCTGCTTCTTCCTTTGCCCACAATTTCCTCTCCAATATCTCCTAGCTGTTTTATTACTATGGAAACCAAATCAACATTCCATAGAGTCTAAGCACATTTTTACTGTCTATAAGCTTAGACCCCAGGCCAGCAATACATATCTGTGCAAAGAGAAAAAAATATGCTGGTAATTGAATGGATGATGATGTATGGCTGAGATAATAAAGCCATTTACTGAGAGCATCCGGATGCTATGACTGGGCTGCGGGCATTTCTTTTTGAGGAAAAGGAAATTACTGTCAATAACCTATGTCTTCACCAGACAAGCTGTTGCACTGAACACTTGTAAATCTACTGCTGCTTCCTCTGTAACTGATCGTTTTTATTAAAAAGATGTTTTGAAACATCTACAAAAAATATTATTACCTCCATTCCCTCTTTCTATTTGTTTTGCAGTTGTATTCTTCCACCACCAGGCAGACAACAAGGCCCCTCTTGAGAAATGAGAGAGGCTGGAGTTCGGATACAGGAGTTCATTTACACCGTAGAATTTCTGGGAAGGAATTCCCTCTTAGCCAGCAAAGGTTAGGTGATGTGGAACTGCATCACAAGTTACCAATATCTCTATGGGAGCAGGAAATAGTCCTGACATATTAGCTGAGGTTTATTTTCATGAGCGAAAGCTGCCAGCCTTTGAGAAAAAGACAAAAGGATTTGAATGGAAATTGGCATGTACTGCACGGGGGTGAAAGGAAATAACTGCACATGGAGAGGAAAAGAAGCTGCAGCCTGCACCAGCCCAATTGCTTGGAAGATAGGGATAGCAGTGGCCATCTAGTCCCGTCTGTGGCTTAATTGTGGCTGCATTGACTACAAACCATTATGTGACAATTGCCCTGCAAACATCTGGTGTCTTTATATTTAAAACTATGGATTAAATTATAATATACTTACTTTTGTGAAAGCAAGTTCCACTTTTTAAAACTAATCTTTAAAGAAGTGTTCACTAAATAGTTAATATTATCCCTTGTAAAGCACTGAAATCTTTCTATCAACCCTACCCAAAATTCCGTGTCTCCTGCTGAAATATTGAACTAATTATTATAAAAGAATCTGAACGCTGAATGTTTGAAGTATATTGAACAGGCTCACTTTGAGTCATCACATTTCAAAGGGGAGACGCATAATGTAAAAAGAGAAGTGTGACAGAAGTTTATTTTCAGAATTAAATCAATTAGCTGTTTTTAATTTAATTGTGGCATAGATAAGGTGAATTGCCACAGTCTTTTCCTCAGGCAAAGGGAATCTAAGACGAGAGTGTAGTTGAAGATAAGTAGAGAAAGTTTAAAAGGTGACCTAAGGGGCAACTTTTTCCACACAAAGGTGGTGCGTTTATCGACCAAGCTGCCGGAGGAAGTGGTAGAAGCAGGTACAATTCCGACATTTAAAAGACACTTGGACAGATGCATGGAAAGGAAACGTTTGGAGGGAGATGGACCAAGCACAAGTGAATGAGACTAGCTTGGTCAGGTAACTTGCTTGGTATTGATAAGTTAGGGTTAAAGCCTTACATCCATGCTACATCACTTAATTATTTAAGGCATTTTTCAACCACCAGTCATCACTAATATACTTATTTTTACTAACTATGAATATGAATTATTTCTTATAAAAGTCTTGAAACACAGGCTATATGGGTTATTTTTAATTAGAATAGGAATTGGACCTCAATGAGAGGAGGCATTTGGCAAGGTGACCAAAAGATAGGTTGAAAAGCTACATTTTAAGGAAAGAAACATGAACTGACAAAGTTTACGCACACAGAAATGTGGTGTTGAGGTTTACTCAAATCATCAATGATCTCATTGAACGGCAATCATCCACGAGCGGCTGTTGCACCTATTTTGAATGTTTTTATGTACTCACTTGCTTTTTGCAAGTTTTATTGAGGAAATATCAGAAATCCGTTTGTTTAACAAATAAATTGGATACATGAGCAGCCAAAAGGTACATTTTGCTCCTTTTATCCTGCAAGCATTTCAATGTGTATTTGGCACCAATGACACTAACTGCATTGTTCAGTACCACACCTAGGTAGGTAATTTTACAACCTCTCTGGAAGACTAACCTTCTGACCAAACATTTAACCTATCGATGAAGGTAAATACAAATTCCTTCTGACACAAAAAGAGTAGCGATGCATGGCATTGTCTCTTTACTCAACTAATGAAGAAAAACTCCCCCCCCTGAGAGCTCCCTGTGACATGATAGTGAAATGATAACACCACAGGAACTGGTAAAACATATCCTCACCAGCTAAATGAAAACGAGGTAAAAATAAACTAATATTGAGTCTTTTTTCAAAATTGGCCTCAGGACACCTCTGTATATAAGGATTTTTTTTTTTAAATCCTACTTTAATAAGGAGCAGTTTTTAGTAACCCTCTCTAAACCATTAATTATGTTGATTAAATGTAATTACATAATTTCAGCATCATTTGCACCAATTTGCCCACATGCCAGCCGATGCTTTCCAAAGTAATGAAACATATTAAATTGTAAAGGTGCACAGAGGTGTTAAATGGTTGAAGATCTGACATTATAAATCTCTATCTTTTATTCCGAGTGGTTTCATCCACTTTGCGACAATTAATAGACATAATCAATCATGAATCCACCTATTCAGATTTAATCAGACAATTGTCGTGTAATTAGCAATCATTGGGAGATTGTTTTTTGCTATATAAAAACAACTTTGTGATTATTGTTAAGTAATATTTGACACTGAAAATGAATCCTAGGCATATGCATTATATTCAAGCAGCAAATCAGTAATTAATAGAATACTTAATAGCCACATATCCTAAATTAACTCCATTAACAATATCCATTACTTTTAAAAGCACAAAATATTTATGCTCTGTCTTTAAACTATTGTATAGATAGCATTCCAGAGGCAAGCAAATGTATTTTGTACTCAACCCATTATTTTTAATAATTCAATCCACTGTGCTTAAATTTATTCCCAGATATGAACCAATTTAAGAAAACCTTTGGCTTTCAATAACATTTTTGACTGCTTTCAATTGTGAGCTGACTCCATAATTTTAAAATATTAAATGTACAATATTGCAGTAGTTTTGAAAATGTGTGGTAGAGCTTCTGGTGATCACCAGTGTTTGATAATGGGATCTGAATGTATCCTATTAGATGTCTTAGTGGGTCTGGTAATACTTCCAAAGACGACTACAAGCTGATAACTTATTGTGAGTCTGTGACAACTAGTTACACAATAAAAGAGAAAAAGCGACGCTTGTCAATCAAACAGTAGCGGAAAATGGCAAAATGTTCCTGCCTTTATTATAGGTACGTTTTGGCCTGCTGTCAAAATATACTGGCACTAAATATTGCTAAATATGATGAGTGAAATGTTTCCAATAGTTTTTATATCTGCCACAGTGGAGAATTTCCTCACTCAACACCCAACACCAGATGGCACCAATTGAAGCCTATGTGTTAAATACATTTCCATGTACAATATCCGTGGTGTAAAGCATAGGAAGGAACTGCAGGTGCAGGTTTTACCTAAGATAGACACAATGTGCTGGAGTAACTCAGCGAGTCAGGCAGCATCGCTGGATAAAAAGAATGGATGACGTTTTGGATCAGAAACCTTCTTCGGACTCTGTACAGATGCAGTCTTGATAGGATTATGGACCTGTCATTCACTCGCTGGATCCAAATAATAAAAATTACAATAATGGACTGGCATTCCAGAAGGTTAGTGGGTTTCAAGAAGAAATTTTGCCTTAAATGTTTTCCTCATATCAGCACAGGAACCTGGAAACTGTTTAATTTAGTGATATTCCCATTTCTCCCTGAACATGGCAACACAAATAGATAGAGTGGTAAAGAAGGCAAATTGTATTCATGCCTTCATCAGTCAGGGCACTGAGAATAATGGGCCTGTCCCACTTAGGCGATTTTTCAGGCGACTGCTGACGACTGACAAGTCACCGGCAGTCACCTAAAAAACCGGCGACTGGAACGGCGACTGTCAGAGTGGAACACACACACACACACGTTGCTTCCTTCTCCAGCCCTTTATGCAGGCAGGGGACAGGGCAAGCGGGGTGAGCGCTGTCTGAGTGAAATTCACACGGTGCAAAGCCAATGTGATACAGACACACACCACAATGAACAGGAAGGTTGGCGCTGTAATTAAAACAGCTAGCACAGTGTACGGTAAGTCCTTTAAAAGAGGGGGGGGGGGGAAGGGGGAAAAAGAGTGGAGACAACTTTTAATAAGCCAGAGATACACGGCTGTGAAGCTCGGCAGACATTTAACATTCCCGGTCGGTTATCCTTGGTTCTGAAAACTACCTCTTACCACTAGGACCTCCTGGCGACCCACCTACGGCACGAGAATTCTCGCTACTCTCCATGGCGGCTTCATTCTCGTCGCCGCTAATTTTTCAACATGTTGAAAAATTTGCGCCGACCATAATGAGGCCGCGACTAGTTCCAGAATGCGGGAACTCCTCACGACCATGAAGGCGACTCCCCGGCAACCACCCGCGAACATGTGGCGACTAAATAGTCTCCTGCAGTCGCCTAAAATGTCACCTAAGTGGGACAGGCCCATAAGTGTAAGAGTCAGAAGTCAGGAAGATGCAACTTTATAGAACTTTAGGTCATATTTGGAGTACAGTGTGCCGTTTCTTGCCATCCCATTAAAGGAAGGATGTAGAGCCTTTGGAGAGGTTTACCAGAATGCTGCCTGGATTAGAAGGTATTAGCTATATAGAAAGTTGGACAACCTTTCTCTAGAATGTTGGAGGTTGAGCAGTGCCTGATAGATGTTTATAAGATTATATTAGGCATAAAATAAGGTAGACAGTGAGAACCTTTCTCCCAGGGTGGAAATGTCAAGGACTGGAGGGCAGAGTTTCAAGGCGAGAGGGGCAAAGTTTAAAAGAGATGCGCAGGGCAAGTTATTTTCACAGGGAATAGTGAGTGCCTGGAGCGTGAGGCAGGTGGTGGTGTAGGCAGATGTGACAGTGGCATTTAAGAGGCTTTTAACGTGAATATGCAAGAAATGGAGTAATATAGATCACGTTCAAGCAGGGATTAGTTTAACTTGGCATCATGTTTGGCACGGACACTGTGGCCGATGGGCATGTTCCTTTGCTGTACTGTTCTATATTCTATGCATGTACATTCCTGAATGGACTACGAGTACTGGAGAGCAGCAACAAGCACTGATTAAAATGAAACCACAAGCATAATGCATTAGATCACATGCTATTTGTCTAGCATTTTGTTCTGCCCTAGCTTCACTCTAACCCCATTGTATATTGCATTTGACGTATTTCAAATCTTTGTGCATGCATGGTTTCAATTCAGCAAATTCAAACAAAGAATTCTTACATTCAGTAGAATTTTTGATAGTGAAAATTCACTTTGAGGTTAGGGCGAGCAGTGGCTAAATTGGATGGAACTGGAAAAAGACACGAGGAACACCACACCCGATTAAACCAGGTCTATATGGTAACTCACTTATGTATGTTTATTAACCTGATTTTTGTGTTTGGACTGTGCAAAATCCACTGTTCTCGCTCAGGAAGGCAACATTTGTGATCCCAGCCCCGCATTCAGTCAATACCCTGTCAACCAATCAACCCAAAGTTACAATACTTTCAGTCAAACATCTGAAATTCTATGGCAAAGGTCAGAAATTTAGAATAAAAAGAGAAAAGATTTATGATTTTTTTTTAAAGATATGCTCAATCTGTTAAAATGCAGAGTGAAGTGAATAAGTTTGACAAAGAATCGATAAATAAAGGACACACCTTCAGTGCACTGGAAATGATTTTTACATATTTGAAATAGTAGTGTGACAATAATTGTGGGTGAACTCATTAACAATTCACACACCACTTCATTCCATTCAAACTTCTTCTGTTTCTTTATCATATGTGAGTTCACTGCTGCCACAGAACAATGTACAGAATTTCAAAGTCCAACATAATAAAAGGAATTTAAATGAGTCAGAGGCTTTGCTTTGAGGCAGAAATATTTATCCCATCCATAGTTGGAGGGCAGTGTTTCTGACACACTTTTGTTCTGGGAGGTATCACATTTTCAGGGCTGTTGGCTTTTTCCAGGTTTATGGGTTGGCCTGTATGACACTGACAACATATTAATAACTGCTGTGTCTTTAACAATGTTTGAAATCAAGGAGAATCCTTTGCATCAGCAAATGAAACACAGTAAGTCAAATCCTTCTGTCATGGAATCAAAAAGCGTGGCCTGAACATTCTCACTATTATCCCAAACGCCCCTTCTCCACTGTAAGCAGTTTCGGGAGAGAGTTTCCAGGAGTCAGTGGCAATCTTGTATTTCTTCAAGGAGGTTTTTAGCAAATCCTTGATTCTTCTCCGCTGTCTTAGAAACATAGAAACATAGAAAATAGATGCAGGAGTAGGCCATTCGGCCCTTCGAGCCTGCACCGCCATTCAATATGATCATGGCTGATCATCCAACTCAGTATCCCATCCCTGCCTTCTCTCCATACCCCCTGATCCCTTTAGCCACAAGGGCCACATCTAAATCCCTCTTAAATATAGCCAATGAACTGGCCTCAACTACCTGTTCAAAAGGGAACTGCAGATGCTGGAATATCGAAGGTACACAAAATTGCTGGGGAAACTCAGCGGGTGCAGCAGCATCTATGGAGCGAAGGAAATGCTCCGTCTGAAGAAGGGTTTCGGCCCGAAACGTCGCCTATTTCCTTCGCTCCATAGATGCTGCTGCACCCGCTGAGTTTCCCCAGCAATTTTGTGGCCTCAACTACCTTCTGTGGCAGAGAATTCCACAGATTCACCACTCTCTGTGTAAAAAATGATTTTCTCATCTCGGTCCTAAAAGACTTCCCTCTTATCCTTAAACTGTCTTCCTGGTAATCTCGACGGGTCCGGTGGGGCAGCGAGGTGAGTAGGCCCCCCTAGATCTCGAGGCCCTAAGCTTATGCTTGTCTAGTTTATACGTAAATCCGGCCCTGGCAGAAAGTCCCCTGGAGAACACTAGGAGACTGCATGATGAGTTACCTGCTACTGTGATTGCCGATGATTAAAGAAAAGTAAAGAACCGAACCATAGCCCAATTATCACCAACAGGCCAGAGTGACTGGAGTAAATCAGAGGCAAAATTGTAGGGTTACATTCCTGTGAATTTGGTGGATTTCATGCAGACACCAAGGCGTAACCATTTAGTTACCCTCCAAGATGCCATAAGGCAGCACTCAATCACATACGGTCCCATTTAACTTTGGCTGGGTACGAGTGTTGAGTATAGGTAGTAGAATTCTGATTCAATAGCCATATCAATACTATGGGACTACAATAAGGCAATTTTTCGGTCAATCTGAGATGTTGCTTTGCTCCCCATTTCGCAGTGCTTAGGTGCTCCCTGCAGACTTCAACACACATCTTTATGAAATAGATGGGTTTTCTGTTTCACTGTGATTTGCCAAAGCATTTTGACAGTCATTCAATTCTGAGGCAAATCACTCTTTTGAGCCCATAATTACCTAGTCTCAGTTTCAGAACAATTTTAATAGAATATCAAAATTATATTTAGTGAAATGAGCTCAGATATGATTATAGCTTTGTACCATTTTCCTTCTGTAAATGTCAGTGAAAATGCTGATTTGTTAAAATGTACTTACTGTTACCCGACTAATTAATAATGACTATATCTCATATCCAATTTGCTGGTTTATTAATATGAAGAGGTTGCACAATCTAAATCACATGCCGAGAATTTGCGCGTCTGATGACATTTCTGTGTGCAGTTTTACAATTGTAAGTGTGAAAAATGTGTCCTGCCAAAATATTTCTAATGCTTGTTTTTTTTTTTTGAATGATCTCTGCACAAATGCATTATGATTTGTTTTGAGAGCATGCCAATTCAAGTAAGGGGGGTTCGTTTTTACAGCATTCAAACTGTGTAATGCCACCAAGGGGAAAGCAAAAGATAAAAAATTGGTACTTATTAAATCAGTTGCGATGAAAAACCTCAATGAGAAACTGATATTATTTTCAATCGCCGCAAGTGATAAGGTTGCTGAATCAGTTTATAAGGCACTGTTCTAGAGCAACATCAACCCACCATCACATTATTATGTGCCGTACTGCTTAGATTTCGCAGCACCAGGGCATGTTAGAACCTCAGCAGCAATGAGAGTTGGTACACATTGTTTTAAGCATTGCCTGAAGCGGCCACACTCAAAGGTGGCCATCAGCATGAGGGCGATGTTGGGCACATGTTTGTCCCCGTTGTCCGCAGAGTTATGCATCGTGACCCATCGGACCTGCTCCATATTTGATCCCCAGATGAACTGGAAAATGGCCTGGATGATTGCTGAGGCAGAGAAGCAGGGGATGGTCCACACCTGCACCGTGCAGCAGCTCCGAGACCACATCGTACCTGGTGTTGCGGGCGTTGGGCCTGGCACCACTGACGTGCAATATGCCAGTTGTCGCACCGCCTGTCCTTTGTGTAAGCATTCTTCCAGGCCAACACATTTGACCATAAGTTATTCGGGCAGTGGTCAGCACTGAACATCATGCAGGCACTGCAGGACAAGGACTTGATGGATCCTGTGGTGTGGTTCCCTGAGCAGACTGCCCAGCTTGTTAGCTGAAATGCCTCATCACCAGAACTCACAAACAAGCACCACAACCTCGCTTGGATGGCGGTGAGAGGGACCCTCACAGCCAGGTCCTTCCTGTGTTGTCAGTCTTACTAACAGTTGCCCTAGGGTTGGCTGCCACGGAGAGGAGATGGTTGGCCACCTCTTTGCAGAGTGTACATGTACAGGAGGGTCTGGAAAATGATGCAAGGGTGCTTGTCAAGATTCATCCCAAACAGCTCCATAACAGTCTGATATACAGGCTGTTTGTTCCCAGGGAGACATTTGAAGATGGACATCAAGTGCTGCTGGGAGACCATCAACTCGGCGAAAGAACTCAGTTGCTGTATTGTAACTGAGCACAATAGATTTTGGTGTCAACTTTTCCATCATTTGTGAATGTCAGAAAATCAAGTAGAGCTATTGTACATGAAACAGGTCACTGCAAAACAATATTAAAATCCCTCTTAACCAGCTATAAAATAAACACATACCAGTCCATCTCTTTGGTCTGCCCAAATCTTGTTGGTCTCTCAGCACAGCAGAGAATGTTCTCAACTGGCCCACTCCAGACTGCAGGAGTATGTGCTGGGGGACTCGGTGAAGCTTGGTGCAGCCAACGCCAAGGCTCTGTGGGAAGGGCCACAGTCTAGAGTCTTTCCGCTGCTGAACATTGAGGTTCAGATTCTAGTGGGGACACCCCTCAAACGAGGAAAGGATATCATCTCAATAGACAATAGGCAATAGACAATAGGTGCGGGAGTAGGCCATTCAGCCCTTCGAGCCAGCACCACCATTCAATGTAATCATGGCTCATCATCCACAATCAGTACCCTGTTCCTGCCTTCTCACCATATTCCTTGACTCCGCTATCTTTATCTAACTCTCTCTTGAAAGCATCCAGAGAATTGGCGTCCACTGCCTTCTGAGGCAGAGAATTCCACAGATTCACAACTCTCTGGGTGAAAACGTTTTTCCTCATCTCTGTTCTAAATGGCCTACCCCTTATTGTGAGTGGCAAGGATGTTTTGTTTTAAAGATAGGTGCGAACACTACTGAATATGGCATAATGTATAGATGCTGAGAATGTCTGAAGAGTTTTTGCACTGTTTTTGTTTTGCACATATTTTTCATTCTGAATAAATTTTATCATCAGGGGAAAAAAATTGGAGTGACTCAGTTTCAGAGGTGAGAAAATATTCTCCTGCTTGTGGCTAGAGGACTGACAATTTTTTTTTTTGCTTTTAATGTTTCTCCCATGAATATGCCATAACTGTTTGCTGGACAGTTTCTAACATGGACAATGGATGTTTTGCAGTACACCTGTAATTGTAACTGAGCACATTAGGTTTTGGTGTCAACTATACCATCATTAGTCGATGTCAGTAAATCATGGAGAGCTATTGCACATGTAACAGGTCACTGCAAAACAATATTAAAATCCCTCTAAACCAGCTATAAAATAGAGACATACGAGTCCTCCCACAACAGCACCATCTAGCCTGGTGACTGCAGGCCTACAGAATTGTATACATTGGCAGTATTTTGCTTCTTCCGTTACATACTTGTATGCATACAAAAAGCAGATGAGAGTCCTTTTATGTTATGTGTCAAATAAGAAGGAAATAACATCAGCTAAAGGTGAGAGTTTTATTTAAGCTTTCATACTATGTGCTTTGTTTTAACTATTTGGAAGATGTTGGCATCACTGGAGAGGGCAACATCGATTGCTCAATTTAAATTATCTTTAATTGAATAGTGGTCTGTGGCTCTGGAGTCACACAAATGCCAGATGAGGAAGGGAGACAGGTTTTCTTCCCTCAATGAAATTCTCACAATTTGGCAGTTTCATCATCAGCATTATTGATACTCGTTTATAATTCAAGGTTCGTGTTAACAATTTTACATTTCCCATCTGACGTGGTACGATTTAAACATCATGGATTATTAGCCGAGGTTCCGGATTATAGCAAGCTAACAAAAATTCTACCACAGTCATAATGGTGATTGACAATTATACAAAACAAATTTTCAGTTCCTCAAAAGAAAGTAAAAAGAATCAAGTTTGCATACCAGAATGCTGAATGCTAATATCTTTAATTTACGTAAATGGTGTACTCCTCCAACTAACTATACTTTATCACACACAATAAAACAGGCAAAAATACTAAAGATGGGTCCCAACCCGAAACCTCACCTATCCATGTTCTCCAGAGTTGCTGCCTGACCCGCTGAGTTACTCCAACACTTTGTGTCTTTTATTGTAAACCAGTGCCTGCGGTTCCTTGTGTCAAAAGTAAGGCTAAAATATTCCCAATAGTCATAAATACTGAAATGTTTTATACAGTAAGAAGGGAGAGCTATTTCATTTAAAATCAAACAGTGGTCACATTTTAATGAAAATCAAAAACAGTTTAATTTTGGGTTTAATGATAAACATGTCACATGATCATTACAGGCCATTAATTAATACATTGCAGTGAACCAATAATGAGAATGATAATGTCTATTCTTCAAAGGTAATAAAAATGAGTTAGGTAAAGCAAATTATGTTTTCATTTCCATGCATTTCCATTGATCCTTACCTGTACCACAAAACACAAACTGCTGCAGGAACTGGAGCAGCTTTAGAGACAAAGAATCAGTCTAAGAGTCACGCAGCACAGAAACATAGAAACATAGAAAAATAGGTGCAGGAGTAGGCCATTCGGCTCTTTGAGCCAGCACCGCCATTCAATATGATCATGGCTGATCATCTAAAATCAGTACCTCGTTCCTGTTTTTTTGCCCATATCCCTTGATTCCTTTAGCCCAAAGAGCTAAATCTAACTCTCCCTTGAAAGTATCCAGTGAATCGGACTCCATTATCTTCTGTGGCAGAGAATTCCACAGATTCACAACTCTCTGGGTGACATTTTTTTTTCCTCATATCGGCCCTAAATGGCCAACCCCTTATTCTTAAACTGTGACCCCTGGTTCTGGACTCCAACAACATGGGGACATTTTTTCCTGCATCTAGCCCATCCAATCTCTTAAGAATGTTATATGTTTTTATACGATCTCCTCTCATCCTTCTAAATTCCAGTGCATACAAGCCTAGTCGACCCATTCTTTCATCATATGTCAGTCCCGCCATACTGGGAATTGACCTGGTGAACCTATGCTGCAATCCCTCAATAGCAATAATGTCCTTCCTCAAATTAGGAGACCAAAATTGCACACAATACTCCCTTAGAAACATAGAAATATAGAAACATAGAAAGTAGGTGCGAGAGTAGACCACCAGGTCCGTCGAGCCCGCACCGCCATTCGCTCATGGCTGAACACTAAACAGACACACTTACCCACAAACAGTAGACACAAGACACAGAACACAAGACACTACCCTCCCCTTTATACCGCTATCACCCCTCTCCACCCCAAGAACCGCGTGATCTCCTGGGGGAGGCAAAAAAACGGATAAAAACCCAGGTCCAATTCGGGAAAAAAATCCGGGAAATTCCTCTCCGACCCCAATCCAGGCGATCGACACTTGTCCAGGAGATCACTCAGGTCTTACTATACTAACCATACCTAGGTCCATATCCCTGCCCTCTCCCCGTAGCCCCTTATCCCCTTGGCCGCTAAAAAACCATCTATTTTAGACTTAACTATATTTAACGTTTCTGCTTCCACTGCTCCCTGGGGCAGTGAATTCCATAAATTAACCACCCTCTGGGTGAAGAAGTTCTTCCTCATCTCAGTTTTAAAAGAGCCCCCCCTTATTCTGCGACTATGTCCCCTAGTTCTAGTTTCCCCGATCATTGGGAACATCCTCGGTGCATCCACCCGATCAAGGCCCCTCACGATCTTATATGTTTCAATGAGATCGCCTCTCATTCTTCTAAACTCCAAAGAGTAGAGTTCCAGCCTACTTAACCTTTCCTCATATGTCAATCCCCTCATTGCAGGAATTAATCTTGTAAACCTTCGCTGCACTGCCTCCAGGGCTAGTACATCCTTTCTTAAGTATGGACCCCAGAACTGTACACAGTATTCCAAATGTGGTCTCACTAATACTGTGTACAGCTGCAGCAAGACCGTGTTTTTATACTCAATCCCCCTAGCAATAAAGGCCAAAACTCCATTGGCCCTCCTGATTGCTTGCTGCACCTGCATACTAACTTTCAGTGATTCATGTACTAATACCCCTAGATCCCTTTGCGTTGCATTACAACGCAGCTCCTCCTCATTTAGAAAATAACTTGCCCTATCATTTTTTTTCCCAAAGTGAATGACTTCACATTTATTAGTATTAAATTTCATCTGCCAAGTTGTTGCCCACTCACCTAGCTTATCTATATCCTTTTGCAGACTCTTCCTATCCTCCTCATCCCCTACTTTTCCTCCCATTTTTGTATCGTCCGCAAATTTTGATATATTACACTTGGTTCCCTCCTCCAAATCATTTATATAAATTGTGAACAACTGGGGTCCCAGCACCGACCCTTGCGGAACCCCGCTAGTTACCGGTTGCCATCCCGAGTATGAACCATTTATCCCCACTCTCTGCTTCCTATTTGTTAGCCAATCCTCTACCCATGCTAATATATTACCCCCAATCCCATAATTTTTTATTTTTAGCAATAGTCTCTTCAGGCCAACTTGCCCATGCCGACCAAGATGCCACATCTACACTTATCCCACCTGCCCATATTTGGTCCATATCCCTCGAAAACATGTGTAGGAACTCCAGATGCTGGTTTAAACTGAAGATGGACACAAAAATCTGGAGTAAATCTGTGGGTCAGACAGCATCTCTGGAGAAAAGGAATAGGTGAGGTTTTGGGTCGAGACCCTTATTCAGGCTTCAGAGTTTTTGTGTCTATCTTCCCTCTAAACCGTTCCTATCGATGTGCCTGTCCAAAAAGATGGTTGATGATTCAGGCCGTGACTGGTGCTAACTGTGATTTTCAGTTTCCAGTCAACCACTATTTCTCAGCAGGTCGAAGCAACACTCCAAATATACTCGTGAAACTCCATGGATCCATGTACTATTTTTTAAAGTTACAATAATGATTCCCTATATAAATAACAGAGTCTATTGGAAAACACATACACATTGAAACTTGGCAGCTACTAGCAATGTAGCAAATTCAAATCAAGAATTTACAGGAGCCTTGCACCTCCCTCTAAGAAAACAATATACAATATAACATTAATTTATCATGTATTAAAGGCCAATCAGCCAACCTCTTTGGAATTTGGCAATATATCTGCCAATCTGATTTATCGATTAACTTTCTATTTTTAAAATTATTATTGATTTTCCCCAGTGCTATACATGCTTTCTTGATAGCTTGCAGTACAGGTGTGACATGTTACTGATTGAACATTAAAAAGTGGAGCCATGGAGAAAGCAGCCTGTCCTGCTTATATTGGTGTAACATCAAACCCCCAAGAGAATAATAACAATTTATTATAAAATAGCACCAGAGATGTTGAACCTGGCTTTATATTTTAGTACTGGCATAAGGCATCGAGAAAGTTAGATTTAGCTCTTGGAGCTAAAGGATTCAAGGGATAGGGGGAAAAGGCAGGAACGGGGTACTGATTTTGGATGATCAGCCATGATCATATTGAATAGTGGTGCTGGTTCGAAGGGCCGAATGACCTATGCCTGCACCTATTTTCTATGTTTCTATAAGCTAAGATAGAGGGAGCAGTACTCATCAGGTTATTCTTGGAGAGAACTTGTCATTGATGGGGAAAACTCTACATGCTGTGAAAATGAACACTGGGCAGAAGTAAGGAAATCTGAGAAAAAGAAAAGTAAGAACGTTTGGAGAAATATTTTCTCGGGCAGGGAGAGACATTATTTGGATGAAGTACAAACTGGTGACCATTAAAATACAACAATTATGAATGTCTAAAATGCAATGGATAGCCAAGGCTATTCTGTCAGCTACTCACAAACACACAATTCTACCACATAGATCGAAAAGAACAGCAGGCTCATGGAAACATCACACCTGCAGCCACTTCTCCATCCTTCAACATCTCCGAGTCCAAACCCTGGAGATCCCTACACAACCACACAGTGTGTACCAATGCCAGAAAGACTGCAAAGACAAGACTTAAAACAGCTCTTCATCATGTGCTCAAACACAACTAAGAAGTAATGATCCCCTTAGTCCTATCCACACCCTATAAATATATAAAAGTTGCAGGCTTTTTGGATTCACCCGCTTACAGTATTTTTGAACTATTGTATCTGGCTCTCTCTTTTTCTTCAGTACTTAGATTAAATGCCACTTTACCAGCAACTCTTCCTACTGCTTCCACCTTTGAATGGTGCACATTTCTTCATTTTGATCCATTTTGAGACACTTATTATTAAATACTCCATTTACTTCTTGTTCTGACCCGGGAACATTTTTGGGGGGGGGGGGGGGGGGGGGGGGGGGATTTTACAGTCTGTAAGCAAAACATTACCTGGAAATCCAGGTGTACTTAATAGGATCTGCTAGAACTGTGTAGGAATACCAACTTTCATTTTGTAGGTGAAAGTGTGCAGCCTGGTTTTCCTCTCGCAAGGCTGCCGTGTACCCAAGTGGTATAGCATGTTTTCAGCACCATAAATGTGTCTCTTTCGGATTCTGAATTGGCTGTGCTGCGACATGGCTGCTTCTTTGGTGGTTTGGGGAGGGTGTGGAGATGTACAGGTTCTGTGATCTGGATGGTGGGGCGAAGGAAAGGACGGTGGAAGAAGTGGGAAGAGAAGAGGGGGTTAGATCGGGTTAGGCATTGGGTGGGGTTGGAGTGCGTTTGGATTGATGCTGTTGGTAAATTGCAAAATGTTCTCTCATTCTCATCAATTCCACATAGATTTTACTTCTACCTTAAAAACCAGGGGCAATTTATAATAGCAAATTGAGCTACCAATCTGCACATCTTTGGGATGTGGGAAGAAGCCACAACAGCTCAGAGTTAACTCCGATGAAGAATTTGCAAACTCCATGTAAACAAGACCCAAGGTCAGAATTAAACTTGGGTCTATGACACTGAGAGGCAGTGGCTCCACTGGCTGCACCATTGTGCCACTCATGATCAAAGCAGACATCGCAAATGCATTCAACCTTGCAACCATTGCAGATACATGTAAAAATCACCCCCATGAAATGCATCAATGCATGTCTAATATTTACTCTGCCATTTGAGGACTCCATTAAAGTTACTTTTAAAATTAGCAGAGATGGCGATAAACAGCATGTTAAAAATGCCTTGACATTGTGTATTAGCATAGCTCAGGTTCTACGGTGCATAAAATGTTCTGGAGTCACCCAAACCCTACTCTCCAGCTTGGTGTACAACATAACAGAGACTAGTTTACAGAGTCTGGGAGGGTGGAAGTGATGACAGCCGGTGATGTCTGTGGATGCGGCCTGGATAATGTTGCAGTGCTGAAAGTCAGACAGGCAAATTTTGAACTCTGGTGGGTCATTCTCCATCAGCAGGTTATCATTCAGATTAAATCAGGAGTCTTTTATGTAAATGTACTGCACAGCAATCAAAGCAACGAGTGGCTTTTTGCAAAAGCAGCCGAGCCCTTTAATGAACATGATGACTAAATTTTTTTAATTAATCCAGACATTCTTTACCAACGGTTGAAACATCACCAATTGAAGCTCAGTGCTGCAGGCAGAGACTGCTAACTCACTCTAAAACAGTTAAATAACAGAGCTAATGCTTCTGTAAATAATGAACAGTGACTTATAGATTTAATTCCTTGAGAGGCAAATGGATTTTCATCTTTTAGCCAGCCTGCAATTTCAGCAACAGTATCCAAAGCATAAAATGGAGACAAGTTTTATCCTGGCTGCAGAACAGCCAATATGATATCAAGAAACAAGTTTAAACATGGCTTTGAACAATGCTTAAGTAATTATATAGTCAAATTTCAAACTCTCTCTAATCTATATCAGAGATTTAGTACACAATGGGTTATTTTGTATTATTTTTGTATTGCTGGCATAATCTTGTTTCTTGCTACACCGAGAATGCATTTTTTTCAGTAAGAAATTGCCAAAGGATAACTCATATAAATCAATTATTGGGCAACCTAAGATTGACACAGCAGCTTTCATTAAAGCTAACTGCCCATATTCCCACTGGACTTTCTGTCTACCTTGATACAAAATTGGAGGTCCACTAAATAAATAGGTGGAGAAGTCAACCTCGTGTCTTAAAAGCATTCTTCTGCAATCTTTGTAGAAAGATATATATATATATATATATATATATATATATATATATATATATATATATATATATAAAATCTATATATGATCATTTGCCAGAGGCAAACTCTAGCCTGCATTGTCGTTCTGCAAATCTGTAACTCTGTCAGGAACGAGTTTCAGCTGAGAGCCACTATAACAGATGCCACGTCAAGATTAACTATTTCTCTAGACGGTACTATACACTGACTAAATCCTGTTAGGACTTGTTTTCTCCAAGGCCTTCTCAAGATTTAATTTCCATGGACATTTACCAATGCTTTCGCACATTAATTTAAATCGTGCCTTTCTAATAAGTATTTGCTCTAATTAAGTGGTTACTACCACGGCTTTCGGAGACCCAGCCTAATGGTCACAGTTAAATAGTTTCAATGAGAACTCGTATACAGCAACACTTAGTTAATATGTCTATTGTTTTTTAGGATCTCCTTTTGTAAGGCACAAATCATAAAATATGTCTGAGTGCTTTGGGCCTTGTACTGCAATAGAGATACTATTTTTGCAACAATAAGTGCCCTTTGGCTGGGCATTTTCTTAATACATAGCAACACTGAACAGTGTAATTGTGCCATAGCAAGTTCAATCTAAGGTGTGTAGGCATCTGTAAAATGGGCTGTTCGCTCAGGTTTCATTTCAGCTCCTGAACATTGGAGTCAAATTTATTTGGTATTTCAGCTATGTAATCCAGATTTTGACTATTCTCACACTCCCTCTCATTTTGTAAAGTTTGGACACTGAGAATATAGAGGTGAGATTTTAGCTGCCCTTCTTCTTCCTGTTCATTTATTTTTATCTTGCCCATTCTACATTTATTTGTTCATATAAAAAGTGATTTAATTTGGTTACAACTTGCAAAGTAGCCTTAAAAAAGTGGGTGCTGTCTGTGTGGAGTTTGCATGTTCTCTCTAATGCTCTGTGGGCTTTTGCTGGGTTTTCTGCTTTCTCCCCATATCCCAAGCACATGGCAGTAAATTACAGATGGGAATTTTAAAAAAACTGCTGGAAACTGAGAGATGCTGGTGAATCTTACTCTTTCCATCTGTCTGTATCGTAGCTGGTAATTTCTGCTGATTTGTCACAGATTTAATGGTTTACAGTCAGACCTGCTGTGCTTGTCCCATGACCTGACAATTAGAAACATTCAATGAACAAAGAAGTTCTGTCAGATATTAAAAGCCACATTAAACCATAGAGGATTTGCAAATGCAACAAGTAATTGCAGATGCTGGTTTTTTTTTTTTTTTTAAAGGGCTGCAGTGGGTCAGTGGGGTAGGTTTGGAAGAATAAGTCGTCAGGCAGCATCTGTGGAGGACATGGACAGGTGACATTTTGGGTCGGCACCCTTCCTGATTTTGCTCAGACTCACACAAGGAAGCTCAACACTGTTTACAGATGCACACTGCCAGCACTAATATCAGTAGTACAGGTGCACAACCTTTTATCCGAAAGCCTTGGGACCAGACACTTTTCGTAATTCAGAATTTGTCGGTCTTCGGAATGGAAATTTTTTAGCGTAGATTTTAATGGCTGGCTCAGTGGTAGAGTGCTCGGCTCATATCCGCAAGGTCGCGAGTTTGCGCCTTGATCCTGGCAGTTACTCGATCGCGAGTTTGAGTCTTCAATGTCGTTTTTTCTTGCAGAATAAATGTTTGTATGAAATACAGTGTAGGAGAAGTGTACTGACTGTGTGGGCAGAACTTTGGAAGTGATTGCCCACCAGTCTAAAAAGCCGCTGTGTCTCCCTGTCCCTGGGATAGCAGGGGGCGATCAAACAGCACAATACCCCCTCCCCCTCCAACTCCAGAGGAATCCGCTCCCCGATGGGCCGCTACCAAAGATCATAGAGGAGCTCCTCTATGATCTTTGGCCGCTACAGCGACAAGTGGCAGTTCGCCCACAGCCCGAGCTGCGCCCCCTCATCCGCCACCCCAAGAACAAGACGTACCTTGCACACCATCAGCTTCTGCCCCTACGTGTTCCTCTGGAGTTGCAGCGGGGCTGGGCTGGAGTTGCTGCTGGCTGTGGGTCTCTGGGATCTCCGTGCTTGCAGTGGGCCTGGGGGTCGGTGGGCGGCGGTGGGAGCTGTGGACCTACGGACCTACCTCCGTGGAGCTAGCCAGCTTCGGAGCGTGGAGAGCTGCGGGGGCGAGCTGCTGCGACCCGACTCCGGTGGATGGTGACACCGGGAGCTCGCGGGTCTCCGGTGGGAGACTGCTTTGCGGGGCACCGGCAGCGGCGACTTCTCCCGCCCGAATTACGGGGTTGAGAGCAAACATCATAGAGGTTGAGAGTGACCTGGAGGGGGGCCTTACAACGCCCGGCGCGGCTGTAAATTGCCGCGGACTTGCTAGCGCCCGCCGGGGGCTCCAACATCAAGACCGGGGCAGGGCCCTACATCTCCCGACGTGGCTTTGAGTGGCCGCTCCCCGATGGGCCCCTACGACGCCCCGAGCTGCGCCCCGTCATCCGCAACCCAGGTTCCTCTGTAGTTGGAGTGGGGCTGGGCTGGGCTGCTGTTGGCTGTGGGTCTCTGGGATCTCCGTGCTTGCGGTGGGCCCGGTGGTCGGTGTCCAATTGGTCCCGACGTCTCCGGTGACTGTCACTAACCTGCTGTAATCGCCGACGTGAAGACAGTGCAAAGCCCCCTCGCCGGTGCAATGGGCGGGGAGCTGGAGAGGGGAGGGAAGGGGTCACACACATGACCGGGAAGCAGAGGGGTGTAGGTGGGGTGATACTGAAGGGAGCGACAATCTGCTGCTGCCTGGCCCGCTGAGTTAAAAAGTTCCCACGCAAGACTCACGAAACATTGTATATCGTGAGTCTACCGTGGGAACTTTTTAACTCAGCGGGCAGGCAGCAGCATATTGTCAATTATTAACCCTCCCGCGCAATATACCCTCATCTTCTCTTTTATGAATGGGGATTTAGTTCCCCTTTCTTCGAGGACCGACCGGAGGTTCCGCTGTCACCTCTGCGGACCGCCCTCGGTGAACGTTTTCAAGGACCTTTCTTCAAGGACCGAAAAAATGGCCGCTATTCGGAGGTTTTCGTTATTTGGATCTTCGGATAAAAGGTTGTGCACCTGTATATGCATTCTGCAGGGTGAGAGAGTAGGGGAAGAAGATGTATCGCTTCTGAATAGCTCAGTTCAGTTTCAGTTTAGTTTATTGTCACGTGTACTGAGGTACAGTGAAAAGCTTTTGTTGCGTGCTAACCACTCAGCAGAAAGACAGTACTTGATTACAATCGATCCATTTATAGTGTACAGATACATGATAAGGGAATAACGTTTAGTAGTAAGATTAAACGAGAACTTACCAGTTTGAAGTTTGATCGTCATTTTATGAGGAGTAACGTTGAGGGATTACGTGAAGAACCCCGCCAGGACGCATGCGTGTCATTTTTCAAAGCAGCGGTGTGAAATCACAGATAACTGTAATGACTAAACATAGTAAGATTAGAGAAGAGATACCAGTTGAGTATATGATCAAGGGTGGGAGCGGAGGGCACGTAATCCCTCAACGTTACTCCTCATAAAATAACGATCAAACTTCAAACTGGTAAGTTCTCGTTTAATCTTACTATTTTACTTCGGAGTCACGTGAGTGACTACTTGAAGATTTTAAAGCTCTGTGATTTCATGCCATGGAAACGAGTCCATGCATCACATCTGCCTTGATTATGGGGAGAATAGTGTTAACATCATTAGACATCAATACGATATTGAAAACCCAACGATAAATATATTAACACCAAATTATAGCCCCTATTTATGGGGTAAATTATATTACAGAACTTAAAATTGTTTCTGCAAATGTTCCAGGTTCAATGACTGGTTTGTTATAAAATCGTTGGAACGTTTTCTCCGTTGACCATCCTGCTGTCTTGAGGATTTGGTCCATAGGAACATCCAACTTCATAGCTGCCGATGTAGCTGCAGCCCTGGTGGAGTGAGATTTTAAAATGCTAGTGTCTACTCCAGCCTTTATTAGGACATGTTTTAGCCATCTAGAGATGGTCTGGACTGTCACTGTTTTGAGTGGCTGTTTGTAGCTGATTAAAAGTGACAATTCTTTCCCTCTGATGATCTTAGTATACTCCATATATAATAGTAAGTGTGTTACAATACAGAGACGATCATCTGTCGGGTAGGCCCTGAATTCTGTTTTTAGGCCTGCTGACCCCTGTCTGGTTTGTTTGACTGATTCATTGATGTGAAAAGTTAAATTTCCAGATGAAATAGTCATGTTGTCCAGCCTTAGTTTCTGTAGTGACTGGACCCTTTGTGCCGTGACCAAGGCCATCAGCATGACTGTTTTCATAGTCAGTTTCTGTAGGGACAGAGCTGTAGCTGGAGACCAGTTTCTTAACATGGTCAGTACAATGCTCACATCCCATATTTGGGAGTACGTGGTTCTTGGGGGATTAACATTAAAAATGCCCCTCATGAGTTTGGTTACCAGGGTGTGTCCCAACAGAATGCCGCTCTGTTCCTTGCCACAGGTATGTTGACAGAGCACTTCTGGCGCAGTTGATTGCACTATGACTGAGCCTCTCATCATAATGGAGGCTTGCCAGGAATTCCAGAACAGACGGGATGTTCATAGATCTGTGGGTGATGTTTATTGTTGTGACAGTACTTCCCATTTCTTGATGACACCAAGTTTTTTGGTGGACTGGCTGTGGGCCGCTGAAATAATATCCACTGTTCGGTCCGTCAGTCCCAGGTGTAGTAGAGGTGCTTTCAAACTCTACAAGTTAATAGGTTTATATAATTATGACATGGGTAACTTCCCCTTGTTGCGGGATGAACCAGTAAATTAGGTCTATGATGGATGGTGATGCATGGTTCTAATACAATGTCGAGTATCACCCATGGTTGAGTAGGCCAATCGGGTACTATAAAAATACCAGACTGATATATATGCTGTATATGCATAAATAAACAATCCCCCAATGCAGCGAAAATGCACCTGTTGCCACTGCCTCAGGTTCTGGTTCCCATGAACATAATTCGATAACTGGTGTGAGCCTGGATGCGAATAGGTCGATATCTGGTGTTCCATACCGTGCTGTAATTTCAGCAAATACATTTTTATCCAACATCCATTCAGTGTTTTCATTGAATTTGCGTGACCTGTTGTCTGCCACTAAATTTAGTTTACCTGGTAAGTAGGTAGCTGATATCCAAATATCTCTCTGGATACACTATTGCCAAATTGTGTTGGCCAGATTGTCACATAATGTCGATTTGTTTCCACCCATATGGTTGATATATGCTTGATGGCGGATGTGCGGGAGTGGGCGCCGTCTGTGTATGGCAGCCTGCCCGCAGTCCGCCTCTACACCTTTCTTTATTTTATTTTATGTTAGTGGAGGTCTTCTATGTGGGGGGTGGGGGTGGGGAAGGGGGAAACTTTATTCTTAGTCCCCTACCTGGTCGGAGAGGCAGCATCCCTCCGTGCTGTTTCTTCGCCCCGTCCTCGCGGCCTACCACCGAAAGGGGAGCGGCGTTTTCCTGTCGGGAACGGCTGGGACTACAGCTTCGGCGGCGGTGGCGCAGCGCTGGGATACCAACAAGGAGCGGGCGATGCCTACCGGGTCGCCGTGCGGTAAGCTCCGGAACGCTTAGGTCGCCGACTTCCAACATCGCGGAGCTGTGGCTGCGGGCGTTCGGCCGCGGGCGGCGCTGGATTTGGATTTGGAGCGCCGCAGAGCCAGAGATCGAGTTCGCCGGGGTCGGAGCTCCAGCCGGCGCGGCCGGAGGACTACGAGTGCCGCGGTCTCCGCTCTCCGGGGAGGGGACAGGCGCTCCAGACTTTTCCAAGCCGCTGAGGAATGTTTCACCCGACGCCGATGTTTCATCTTTACGGCAAGAGGGCCCTGAAAATCGTCGGACTGGCTGCACGGCCACAGATGGGCCCTGACCTCGGGATGTTTCACAGAGGAAGAGGACTTAACTTTCTGGTGCCTTTCCCCCGCAGTGGAAATGTTTTGATTCTGCTGTGGGGGGATGTTTGTGTTGAACTCTGTAATATGTTGTGTCCATTTTTATTCATTTTTTTTAAAAAACCTTTTTCTATGGTTTGCAATGGAACTTATTATTATTTAAATTATGTAAAGCGCTTTGGGGTCAATGCAAATTGGCTTAAAATGCGCTATATAAATAAAGTTTACTTACTTACTTACTTACTATGCTACCACGGTGGTGTTGTCAATTTGTAGTCTAACATGCTGGTGATATAACCCAGAACAATATGACTTAAGGCCATGGAATGCATTTAACATTCCCAGGTAGTTTATACCCAGTGTTTGTAATAATGATGCCTCCTGTGCATTCCATCTCCCCCACAGCTGGAGATGGAATTGGTAGCACCCCATCCAAGTGCACTGGCATGTTTGTAGTTCCATAGACGGGTAGCTGATTAGGTTTGGATTGGAACAATGCCTAATGTTATCTTTCCACCATTTTAGTTCCATTATGGCCTCTGTTGGTAGCTTCATTGGCCTGTCAAAATGACCACCATAATTTTTGAGTGCTCGTATTTTAGCCCTCTGTAATTTTTGATAATGTAAAGGTCCGATTTGTGTGGCTGGAAACGCAGCCACTATTATGCCAATTATTCTTGCTACCATTCTGATGGATGGTTTTGTGATGTCAATGATTTTGCTGCAAGCCTCCATTAAGGCTGTAACCTTTTCTTTCGGCAAAGTCACTGACATGTGAACTGAGTTAAGGGTGAACCCCAGATGATCCATTGTGTTAAATAACATCTGTGGTCACCTCTAATAGGTACTGTATAGTAAGCATCTTTTAAATCGATGCTTGCCATGTAGTACCCTAGGAAATTAATTGTTTAGCAGTAACAAAGGTTTCCATCTAGTAATGAATATATAGTACGAAAGTATTCAAAATTAGTCAAATCTATGATGATGCGGCAACCACCATCTTGTTTATGATAAAGATTTTGGACACGAATTCCTGTGATTCGTGTTGGGTTTCCTCCATTACTCCTTTTTTATATGGCCACTGTAGTTCAGCATGCGCTTTTGATTTTTCTTTGCCTGTAAGCACGAACATTCGGTTCGGTACATGCTGAACTGGAGGATTATGTTTTTGTATAAATTCTATGGTATAACCCTATACTTCTGAAAATATAAGTGTCGGTAGTTAATTTATTCCATGCATCCAGATAGAATTGTAATCTCCCACCAACCTCGTAAGGAACCAGACCCACCTACCTCCATGGTTATTATTGATAGGTTTGTTACTTTTTCGGCATCCTCCGTGGACGTTGAGGCGCCGGTGTCTGGATCTGTAGTTGGGTCGGTGTTGAGGGTTAGCGCATTCCCCAGGAAGGCCGGTCTGGGCCATGGCCTAAAAAGACCGATGTTGAGTGTTCCTGGCCTTTGAGCTTTCACCAGTTTGTCTTGGCCGACTGGTGGTGCGTAGGGGTGCTTTTCCTGGCCCACGTAGTTTTTAGACGTTGCTTTAATGAGCCCCAGGGTTTTACCCTCTTCGTCAAGTTCTTTTATCTGTTTTGATAAGTTGCCTCCAAATAGTAATATTGGTGGTTTGGAGGTTCCAGGTTTGCATAGGCCTGCAAATTAGGGTCTAAAGCCGGTTGGATGGCACTTCTTCCTAATGCTGTTTACTCGTATTGGTAGTTGCAAAATAAAGCCAGTGCATCCTGGTGATCTTGTGTCATGTCTTTTTTGTTTATTGTGCGGGCGAAAACCGTAATTCCCACTGTTAGGACTTTCAGAACTTTCTGTAGTTTCAAGTCCCTGGCTCTGATTGAGGCTCCGACATGTTTTCAAATACACTGGTTGACACTGGGAACATTCAGTGTTTTGCAGTTCCATGGTGGTAAGTGTCTTGCTGTGGTGTCCAATAATGCCTGTCCTTATAGCTGGTTGAATGACAAGTAGTCGATACTTGCAGCTATTTTAGGTTCCAGGTTTTGGCCAGTTTGGTCGGGTTGAATAAACTGGGAGACCATATCCAATAGGTTTTATTGCACCCCATGTGCACTAGGGGTATGTTCTGCACCCCTCTTCAGGGTCAGCCCAGAATTGACCCCCTGTACTCCCCTCTGATGAGGGAGAAACACTGTGCAGCCCTACAAGAGGTACTGCTGTAGGACTTACTAGCTGCCCACTGTGACTAGTCTCCATCTCCCAGAGCCTGTCATTTTGGAGTACTTGCTCCAACAGCCGCTCCAACTGGCTCCAATGCTCTCGGGCACTGGCCACTCGCGGCTGCTCCAGTTCCTGCAGCCGCTCCAACCGGCTCCAATGCTCACGGGCACTGGCCGTCGCGGCTGCTCCTGAAGCCGCTCCTGCTCCAGTTCCTGCAGCCGCTCCAACCGGCTCCAATGCTCACGGGCACTGGCCATCGCGGCTGCTCCTGAAGCCGCTCATGCTCCAGTTCCTGCAGCCGCTCCAACCGGCTCCAATGCTCACGGGCACTGGCCGTCGCGGCTGCTCTTGTTCCCCGCTCCCAGCCGTTCCAACCGGCTCCAATGCGCACGGGCACTGGCCGCTCGCGGCTGCTCCTGAAGCCGCTCCAACCGGCCCCAATGCTCACGGGCACTGGCCGCTCGTGGCTATTCAGAGTCGGACTCATCGGAGTCAACGACTCTGTTAGTTTTTTGCTTCGCTCCACCGCCCGGCCGTGGCCGGTGCGGGAGCGAAGTCGGGCACAGCTGTTCCCATTTCGGGAGATTGGCGTGCCGTTGGCTGCTGCTGCCGGCTGCCCGCAACTCCGCGGTTCTCCCCCGCCAGCTTTTTCGCAGCCTTCGTGGATCTGGTCCATGTCTCCACCTGTAAGGTAAGTGGAAGGAACGCAGAGTCTCCTTACCTGCTGTTCCCGGCTTTCAAATTCTGCCGCTAAGGGGAACGTCGTTCCCCCTGCTGTGGCTCGTTGCAATGCGTGTAGCGATATGACACGCATGCGTCCTGGCGGGGTTCTTCACGTAGTCACTCACGTGACTCCGAAGTAAAATGTAAGGTAAAGCCAGCAAAGTCCGATCAAGGATAGTCCGAGGGTCATCAAAGAGGGTCATCAGAGAGGTTCAGCACCACTCTCTGGTTGTGGTAGGATGATTCAGTTGCCTGATAACAGCTGGGAAGAAACTGTCTCTGAATCTGGAGGTGTGCGTTTTCACACTTCTAAAACCTTTTGCCTGATGGGAGAGGGGAGACGAGGGAGTGGCCAGGGTGCGACTCGTCCTTGATTATGCTGAAAACTGCTCCAGGACCGCAAAACGTAAAGGCTTGTGACAAGGTTAGGGAGATGGTGCACCTCAACGTCTGGGAGATCCCTGGGGAGAAAACCCCATAGGCTAAACAAAGCTATCACTTTAACAGCCTAAAATTTAACCTTGAGCACTGCTGAGAAACCAGCATTTTTAAACTGAAAATCCAAGGAAGAACATTTTACCACTATGTTATTAATACAATCCTCGAAGGTTGATGAGTTGGGAGGGCATATCCTGCAGATCTGGTCTCCTATCTATCATTGGAAGAGAGTGAGGGTGTAAAGTATCTCCTCTGATGGAAGAGCACGGTAATAGAAATGACAATCTCACATTAATACATTACCTACCATATAAAATCTGTCATTTCCACTGAGCCTTTGTTACTGTAAAGAAACGGCATCTGGAAACAGAACCTGGGAAAGACTGAAGTGATGTCCGTGGGGTTGTGCTGAGAGAACTCAGCCAAAGTTCACATCCTAGGCTTGTCCAATCTGACCACCCTCCTCCCATCACCTCCATTGCTGGTCGATGAAAGCTGATGACTGGAATTCTGCATTGCCAGTGGCCCCTGTTTATTCATTCATTCATATCTACCCCGCTGACCATTGCTCCACTGATGCTTTGTGTCTGTTTTGAGGTGCTGTGATCGCTTCCCTACATGGCAGGTGCTTTGTAAATGTAACTTGTTGTTGTCATGTCCCAGCTGTGGGAGTGATAAGACAGAGTGTTAAAGGCAGGAAATTGCTCCATTCCCCAGCACTCATATTTCTCATCACAAAGATTGCTAAGTCTTAGATAATCATCCATCTATAATGAAAACTGCCTGTGATGTTACTACAATTTACACTGTCCTGTCATTTTGAGTAACTCGGGTAATTTATCCCCCTGCCACGAGAGCCTTGTGTCCTAACAATAGCAGCCAGTTTGAACTGTAAGAATTTCTCTTCCAATGATTACTGCACTTCTTAAAGTAGGTTCAAATTTTCACCCAGTGCCCAGATCCATGTGTTTTAGTGTCACATCCATGTCTTTTACACGTCGTTACCATGTGAATACACTTAAATGCTTTTGAGTATCAGAGCAGCTTTTGTTTCATTTAATTTGCTTGAAGAGGAATCCTGCTGATGGGGGTAAGACATCTGTGGTGCTGATACGCTTATTCCAATAGCTGATCTGCTTATCAAGTCAAAGCAAGTCTCAGTAGGTGACTGATGCTTGATGAAGAGCGGGATTCGCTCCATTCTACTTAGCGACCCTGTTTCTTATTGAAGTGTTCTTATTGCCATCCTGCCAGCTAAGTACAGACCAGGAACCAAACAATGGGACCTTCCTATTGCTAATCACATTTATTCATGATATATTGGTTTGGATCTTCTTGGACCTTGCCAGCAACCCAGTTTTCACCTGCCCTCCCCCGTCTAAGTGCATTCTCTTTGCCCCAATGCTGTGATCCTTCTCAGCGTCCTTTCTCAACAGTGACTGGGCCTCAGTTGGTACAACATTTTAAAATTTGGTAAGATTAAGGAGAACATTTTTTAATGATGAATACATTTCATTTAAAAATAGAAAATATGGTTAACCTGAACACCTAGAAACAATTAAGAAATTAAATTGAAGTAAAGTGGTTTAAAAATAAATTATTCACACTTTTTTTTCTAATCCACAGGCCTAAAATCTCCATTGATGTAAATGCTGTTTTCAATCTAAAGCTGGTCTGACTGGATCAGCATATGAATGGCAATTTCCCAATATAATGTAGACAGGGCCACTTTGCTGTGGAATCCAAAATGGAACATAGAGCAGATAGGGCATTATTTGTTACACACTAAGCTCAGGACTTACTTTCGTCTCGACCCGAAACATCACCCAATCCTTCTCTCCAGAGATGCTGCCTGGCCCGTTGAGTTACTCCACCATTTTGTGTCTAACTTCGGTGTAAACCAGCATCTGCAGTTCCTTCCTGCACAATACTTTCTTTCAAATAGTTGGGAGCTTCACCCCAGTAACTCCAAGTTAATAAATGAATATCTTCGGCACAGTTCCATTTATGTATTTGATCATTCTATTTTAATGCATGCTCCTGTCTTGCATAAGTTGTGTTGCTATATTTTTTAATCTAGAGCAATTTATGAAAAAGTAATTTATTTGTCAAAAGGAAATAACTATTGTCTCTTTTATCTACAGTGCCAAGATTGCCTATGATCTGGAACTTCCAGCTGGATGATTTCATGTTCAGATTTACGATCAGCTGAAAGCATTTGCAGTGTCATGGCACAAGGAATGATTCCCAGAATCTGGTTGGCACAGGTGGATGTTTTGACAATGCTTTTATGATATCAAAGGACTATTTCATTTCAACTGAAGTTCTTAGCTGAAGTACAGTGATGTTTGAAAAACATGAAGTAAAAGAAGATATCCTAAGAACTGCTTAAATCTTCAATTATTGCAAATGTTCTTGCACTTATTTAATTGCGAAATAATATTGTTGCAATGTACAGCTAAAAATATGGTGAAAAAATACATTAAAATATTATTGAACCCAGCCATGACTGTGCACAATCTGCCCTTGCAACAAACTCATGCCCCTTTCTCCTTTCCCCACCATCCCCTCCCATTCCATGTCGCAAGGAAACGCTCACCAAATCTAATTTGGAGGAAATCTTTGAGAAATTTATTTCCAGCCACTGATGGTCAAACAAATTCCAGGAAACCCGACGTGTGATAGATAGACCCCTCAGTACCAGTCTGCCTCCTTCAAGCAGTTATAAATTCATAAGTTCTTGGAACAGAATTGGGCCATTCAGCTCATCAATCCTACTCCGCCATTCAATCATGGCTGATCTATCTTTCCCCCTCAACTCCATACTCCAGCCTTTGCCCCATAACCCCTGGCATCTTTACTAATCAAGAATTTGTCAATCTCCACCTTAAAAATATCCACTGACTTGACCTCCACAGCCGTCTGTGGCAATTAATTCCACAGATTCACCACTAAAGAAATTCCTTATCTCCTTTCTAAAGGCTTTTATTCTGAGGCTATAGCCTTTGGTCCTGGGCTCTCCTACTGGTGGAAACATCCTCTTCACATTCACTCTATCTAAGCTTTTCACCATTCGGTAAGTTTCAATGAGGTCCTCCCTCATCCTTCTAATTTCCAGTAGTTCAAACCGAGTACACAGTTATGTGTCCACGTTTCTGGCAAATCACTCACTCCATTGCAAGCAACCTGCTCCACTGCACTCTGCAAGAAAATAAGTATCTTCTAACATCTAAGCTATCAATGATGTAATCTATTCTTGAATTCTTTACTTGCAGTGCCCTCCATAATGTCTGGGACAAAGGCCCATCATTTATTTATTTGTCTCTGTCCTCCACAATTTGAGATTTGTAATAGAAAAAATCACACGTGGTTAAAGTGCGCATTGTCAGATTTTATTAAAGGGTATTTTTATACATTTGGGTTTCACCATGTAGAAATTACAGCTGTGTTTATACATAGATTAGTAACCTGGAATATCAAAGGCTCAAATATGAACTTCTTTCAGACCCTTCGTATTCCATGACATAAAATGTTTGGTAGAGCTGCTGCCTCCCAGCGCCAGAGAACCAGGTTCAATCCTGACCTCGGGTGTTTGCACACTCACCCTGTAATGGCGTGGGTTTCCTCCCACATCCCAAAGTCGTGTGGGTTAGTAGGTTAATTGCCTCTGTAAATTTTCCCCAAGTGTATGGAGAGAGATACAATAGTGGGATAACATAGAACTGGAGTGAATAGGTGATTTGTGGTCGGGATGGACTTGGTAGGCTGTTTCGATGCTGCATCTCTTGACTAAACCATGCTGGGTGTGTTTGGTATGAGTGCATCTTCTGTGAGGGACACCTTTTAAGTTTCCTGATCTCATTCCATCTGTGGTCAAAGCCAATATTTCTGGTAACTGGAGCCATAAAATGTTGGGTTTAATCCTGACCACCAGTGCTGTCTCTATTGAGCTTGCACCTTTTCGTTACACCCATGTGGGATTCCCCTGGGTGCTCTGGTTGTCTCCCACATCCCAAATCTGTACTGAGGGACTAACTGGCCACTGGGGATGATGAGTGGTGAGAGATTCAGTGGGAAGTTAATGGATATGTCAGAGAGAGTAGGTAGCAGGAAATAAATAGGAGAATGGGATTGATGGGATTATTCTAAGAGCCAACATAAACTTGATGAAATGATTGTAAAAAGGAGATATGAGACACAGAAATATTAGAAGCAGATGCTTCTTAAAATCTGGAAAGAGGTTCATGGATTATGTTAGTTCCAAGGATATCATGAAGAACACACTTGCTGATTGTAGAGGACAAGGTTCCCAACAACCATTGGCAAGAAAACGGTTGGTTTCCCATGGAGGAAATGCCCAACACTAGAAGGCATAGCTTTAAGGTGAGAGGAGGAGCAAAGGAGATGTGTGAGCAGTGGCAGACTGGCCAGAGTGTCAGCTTGCCCGATGGCAAGTGGGCCCCTGATGAAGTGGGCCCCTGATGAAGTGGGCCCCTGATGAAGTGGGCCCCCTTTGTCTCCTGGCAACCAATATTTTTAGACCCAGTTCGCCACTGTGTGTGAGGCAAGTTATTTGCACAGCAGGTGCCTGGGACTCGCTGCCAGGGGTGGTGGTGGAAGCAGATATGATAAAGGTGTTTAAAAGGCTTTTGGATATGCATATGTACTTGCAGGGAATGAAGGGATTTGGGTCACATGGAAGTAGAAAGGATTAGTTTAATTTGCTATCATGTTTGGCACAGCCATTGTGGGCCAAAGGGCCTGTTCCTCTGCTGCACTATATTCTAAATAATGTCCTTATTTGGCTATTTTGCTCAAAGCTGCTGAATACATGATGGAATCCTAACTACTGAAGACAAGACCCACTGGTGTGATGGAGATCGGGGCGAGATGGAGTGCTGAAGCACAAATGAAAACGAAAGGTAAAGTGGTAGCTGAGCTGTTTATCTTTCATCAATACAAAATCAAAATGTAGCTAGGTAACTCCTTCACACGGCTTGCTCTTAATTATTGGCTGTAACTAGTTTAATTACTTGACTGTTAAATTATGTTTCCAATTAACATCTACTGTATAAGTGTCCACCTTACAATACACACTGAGACATGCTGTCATAACAAAACCAGATCTCAACGCAGGATGACAAGTACTCAAATTAACTACAATTTTTGTAACATTTTCTACATGGCAAACTGTCCCAAGGCACTCTGCTGATCTGGGCACAATTAAGTGTGATAGGACAGTGGATAAGTAGGGTGCCAGTGATCTCTTCATTCATTGAGCCAACAGTTCTGCAAACAGCTAAGGACATGTGCAGATCAGACAGAAGTGCACTCTTATACGTGAAACAAAATGTCCAACATTTCCCAAGGGCAGGAAATTCAGTGATATAACACTGTTTATTGAGAAAACGTTTTTATTTGTTGAAAAAAGCAATGCCCTTTCAGAATAGTTTTGCAGCATTCAGAACACTTAAAGAGGCACTCTCTGGTGAATCCCACACAGTTCGGCCCTGGAGATACATAAAGATGTCAATCCCATTGTGACACTCCTCCAACTCAGGCCTTGGGGATGCCCGTTGTTGGAAATTCCTGAGGCAACATGCGGTGCCTAAATAAGAGGCTTGCAAAATTAAGTAACTTCTTCCCATTCTCCTCCCCACTAACAATACTGTCAGCATCCACTCCCTCTCCAATCCCCAGCTCTGCCAACTGCCAATCTGCCAACCTCCACCCAATAACCAATCTCCCAATACTGCCATTCCCCACCCCTCCCCAAATCCTGTACTCTGCCATTCCCCAACCCCAATCCCCATCACTGCCATTCCCCTCCCCAATCTCCCAACACTGCCAGCATCCATTGCCCCCGTTCCTAGTTCCCCTCCACTGTAGTCTCCATTTATGTATTTGCATCCCATAGTTCCAGGATTTTTTTCTTTTTCTATTGTTCTCACCCCTCTCCCTCTCTTTACATTCTTCGAGACAGAGGAATGCATTTATGATTACAAGCGTTCCTCACCTTCCCTAGATGACGCCACGAGTGAATGTGTTGCCTGGACGACCTTGATCTCCATCCTATCACAAGCATTCCTTTATCTCTCCACTCTTCCTCCGTTACTGCAACATAAAATCCACGTTTCCAGCTCTGAGGGTGTCACAGTATCGCAGCTGGTAGGGCTTCTGCCTCACATCTCCAGGGCCTGCGGCACGATGCTAACCTCCAGAACAGTCCGCAGCCAGCTGGGTTTCCTTCAGACATGTAGGTTGGTTAATTGGCTGCTGTAAATTGCCCCGTAGAGTAGGTGAATGGAAGGAGTCAGGGTGGATTTGATGGTCATTTAAAAGAGAATAAGTTTGCAGATAAATAAATTGGAGCTACTTTGTGAACTGACATAAATCATAAGGGACGAATTGCCTCTTCCGATGTCATAAGAAAAATATCTGAAAAGACAAGATGAAAGACTATTCACCAGAAAGGATGTTGTTTTTATTTCAACTGTGACAAGCTTTGGCCTGCTTTCACTGTAATTTACAGCACAGAATGAGTGGTTATGCAATCTCTATGAATTATCCAAAGTATTTGAAGAGATGATCGTCTCTGTTCTGCTAAAATAAATATATCTGTGAATTATGACTGTAACGGAGGCAGATAATTTTCCCTAAATGCAGAAAATGCCAGAACCATGATTGTACCTGAGTTGTATCTTATAATTGTCAAACATTAGCTTCTTGTGATTAGTCACAGTAGTTTTGAAATTATTTTGTGAGGTAGTATAGCAACATAGTATTGCAAAAGACATTTGGACAGACACATAGTTAGGAGAGATGTAGATATCTATCTATCTATCTATCTATCTATCTGTCTATCTATCTGTCTGTCTGTCTGTCTGTCTGTCTGTCTGTCTGTCTGTCTGTCTGTCTGTCTGTCTGTCTGTCTGTCTGTCTATCTATGACTACAACACTGATCTCGGTTTTTCTATTTACACAAAATCGGTAAGTGATAGCGCTATGATTTTTTGCCAGGTGACTCGCCGTTCTCCTGTGCCGCGAGTGCAACAAGTATCGCTCCGATTGGTGGTATATTGTAAAAGGTATCGAGGTTTAAAAATCTTTAAAAATTAGCTTGCGCAGATTCCTTCAGTCAGCGCCACGCCAATTGGTCTCTTCTCCTGTCAGTCAATGCTACGGCCGGGATGGCGAAGCCCCTTCCTGCTCCACTAGCGGCGGCCTGTCCCACCTCACTCACAAACCCCTCTCTCCCCTTCTCACAGTAACTTGTCTATTGTCTCCCCGACCACCGGCGGCAGCCGCGGGAGGGGGTTCAGTGGAGGCCCAGTGGAGGCCCTGGTCCTGTCTCTCACTCCCTCATCACTCACCACTCTTCCCCGCCCGCCCTCTGCGGCACTGGTGGTCCCGTCTACCCGTCCCCCCGGGTCCGTCTCCTCCGCCGCTGGCCTTCTCGGAGGAGATCTTTTCCACCAGCTCAACGAAACTCGTGGTGCCCACTGTGACGATCACCAACTCCATCCCTCCCCCCCACCACGGCCCGGTAGTGGCAGCGAGCAGGCAGACAGGTAGGCGGGTGGGTAGGGCGGGGATGGACCGAGAGAGGCAGCAGCGGGCGGTCGAACAGGACGGGGACGGGCCGAGCGGCGGCTGAGCTGAAGTGGGCAGAGGGAGGGAGGGAGAGTCGGGTTGCAGTGTGGCCGAGCAGTTTGCGCGGAGTTTGAATAACACACACACACACACACACACACACACACACACACACACACACACACACACACACGCACACACACGCACACACACGCACACACACGCACACAATGCAAACTGGTTCAATCGTCAAGTCAACGGGATCTAAGCCACAGCTAACATTTAATGACCTGTGGAGGTTGCGTTGGGGGACCAGGCCTCCTGTGTGATAGGGACCCCCATTTAGTCTAGTATCCCTCTATATCCCTTTGGGCCAAGTGCAGGCAGGTGCGACTAGTGTAGACGGGGCATCTTGGTCAGCATGGACTAGTTGGTCCTAAAGTCCGCATTCTGTGCTGCATGACTTTGTGACTCTATGCAATATTTTCGTATGCTGCAGTGAGAATTTTTTTACAAAGTTTGATCCTAAATGTGATCATCTACTTACCAATCTGTCCATCTAAAATGTAAAATATGTCTGGTCCTGGTGTATCTGCACAATGGCTTCCAAAAGCACGCCACACACACTTCCACAGTGTGTTCATCAAATTCATTCATACATCCCAGTGTGCGTATATCAAAGGGCCATGCATGAAGTTGGAGACTCTTCCAAGGTCACCTGCTCATGTTGGTGCTTCAAAGCTTGAAATCAACTATGTGGAAACATTGAAAGGAATGGTATCTATTTACTGTGGCATGTGAAAAACTGTAGCAAAGGATGTGTCTGGATTCATGGCTGTGGAATATTCCATTAAGTTGGATCTTGATGCCCTTCCCTCATAGAAACATCTCTGTCAACATATACATGTGACCATAATTCAATTGGGCAGTGGTCCATATGTGGAAAGTCCCAGAGGCCATGCAGGATAGGGAGACGGTGGATCCTGTTGGATTGATCCTCCAAGCAGAATGTCATTTGGTAGGATTTCATGATGAAAATTCACAAATAAGCATCAAGGCATTGCTTGGCAGGTGGTGAGTAGGGTTTACCCCAATTATGCACAGATGAAGGCTCAATCCCATCGCATGCTGCCAGCGAGTTGAATGTGGTGCAGATATGATCACCATCTCACTGTGGACTGTATGCTTTCCAATAAAGGGTGGAAATGGATTCTGTTGTCTCTGTTGAGATTCTTCCCAAGCTGATACACAACTCTGTGCTATACAAGCTGTCCCCAGGGACGTAAACTGAGACATATGGTGACCACTGCTGGAAGATTATTAACGTAGTGTAGGGCACATTTTGGTCTGCCCAAAACCTGTTGGTTTGGCAGTCGACGAGATGTTCGCATGCAAATACTGCTGACTCGCACATTCGAAGGAGCAGACGTGCATGATAAGGGATGTACGAACATTCGGTGCAGCCACTGCAAAGGTTCAGTAAGGGTAGACTACAGTCTAGAGTCCTATCACAATGAAGGTGCTGGACCATGTGTAATAGTCTTTCAAATACTTCATTGATGCTATGTTCAAGGACAAAGTGACAATGAGGTTGATATATTTTAAGGGAATGTACTGAATTGTTTAGTTCAATGAATGAAGATAAGGGCATGTCCTAAGTATGTTACCAAATAATCTATGAATATAGTTTGGGGAAAAGAATTACCTCTCACTGCATTCCTGGAATGCTCCGTACACCGTACACCAACCCTTTTGTTACTTTGATACTCCTCCACAAGCACCCAAATGACATCCTACCCATATACAGCAGGCAATTATAAATCCATTCCCCCAGATGATTCCCTCTGTAATGTCCCATCACTGCTGATGTTCTGACCTATGTGACACTGGCCTCACCTGACTCCTCACCTCCATCCCTTGGCTTGTTATCCACATCCTCTTCATGTTCATCTACTCAACACACTGGGTGACTGGGTGCAGAGTGGAGTGACTTCTGAACCAAATCCTTCAGACACAAACTTTGGGTCTTGTGCACAATGAAGAATTGAAGCAGGACGTCCTGCAGAGGTATCAAGGTGGTAGTTACTCCAGCCAACTTAAGCATGTGCCAGCCTTTGACTTTGGCACCTGAGAAAAGTGGTTTATTTTCAATAACTTACATGGCAAGAAAGTCAGGCTCATTTGGTTGTGGTTAATCAATCTGTGTTTTTGAGCAATTCAGCAACAAGCCACAGAATGGTCAGTTCTCAATGAGGCCAATACCACAGTGAAAACAAACTTACCATCCATCTTTTACATCACTCTATCCATGTGTGTTGCTACTTCCAAGGAGCTATACACTTGAACACCAAGTTGTTTCTATCACAAACAACAGAGGTCCCAGCACAGATCCCTGTGGAACTCCACTTGTCACAGACTATCAGCCAGTATAACACGCTTACACTACAACCATCTGTTTTCAAAAGTAAACCACTTCTGAATTTTTTTAAAACACGTCACTGTGGATCCCATGCATCTTAATCTTCTGGATCTGCCTACCATGTGGAACTTTATCAAATACATTACGAAGATCCATGAAGACAACATCCACTGCCCTACCTTCATCAATCATTTTCATTACGTCCTCAAGAAACTCAGTCATGACTCAGTTAAGAGGCTTTTAGGTGTGTCCGTGTGTGTGTGCGTGCCCGTGCAAGGTCCATGTAGCCGCTGGTGTGTAATTGCTACCCTATATTAAAAGTAAGTTAAATTAAATTCAATACACTGCAGATACTGGAAATCTAAAATAAAATCTGAAATTATTAGCAACACTAAGCAGGTCAGGCAGCATTTCACCTCTGCACTTTGCACTCACCTGTTTTCTCTCTTTCCCAATAGTGACGGGGACTGTAACATTAACTGCGTTTCTCTTTCCACAAGTGCTGCAGGAGCTACTAAGTGTTTCCAACACTCCTGTTTATATTTCATTATTTATTATTAAAAGAAACCACACACAGGCAACTTTCACTCCACAAATGACATCCGCCTGCACAAATACAAAGGCACACACACATCCACACAGATGCCCCATTACAAATACTTTTGCATGGACGTGTAGATACTGTTGCACAGGGGACTGAGAATGAAAGATTTTTAGAAGCAAGCGCTGGTGCTCAAACACAGCAATGTCAAATGGATTATAATTATCGTTGTTTCAAGCATATCATTACTGCCTGATATCATGATCAAAGCAATCTGAATATTTTTCATTCCATCTGTAGTAATGGGCAAGCATTGACATCTGACAAATACACAAAAGCTCTTCAGTTACATCTTGGAACCCTCAGTGGTGTCAACATGTCTGTATCTCACTGAGATATTTACTTCTAAATGCATCCAGTGTTAAGCTGTAACTAAGGACAAAAAGAACCACAGTACAATCCTTGCACCTAAATTAACAATGAAGCAAGTATTCTTTATGGCACTGTGCAAAGTAATAACAGGTGCAAAAAGGAAAGATGAAGGAAAGGTTGCTAAGGATATTAAAGCTAACAGCGGAGATTTTTAGAAATGCATTAGAAATAAACAGATAAAAGGAAATTAGGGCCCATTAAGGACTGATGCAGAAGAGACTATAATGGATAATGGATAATAAGGAAAATGCTGACTTGTGTAATGATTGCTTTGGGAGGCTCAATTAAATAAAATTTGGAATGTGTTGTGTGATTACCCCATGCTCTTTCAACCAGGTGTACACCACGGATGAAGCTTGTGCTGCCTGCTCATTTGAATGGTTTCAGTGATCCACTTATTGCCTTTCAGCATCACAACATTGCTGACCTTTATGAGTAGTTGGACGGTTGCTGCTGGTCAAAGCCATGCCGTCTGCACCTCTTATAGAGGTGGGCCAATGTGCCTGGAATGTGGAGCTCCTTGCAAACGTCTTTGCAGCTTGCTAGAAGAGACTGCAAAACACAGGCAAGATTGACACCCACATTCCAAATGGATGAGGCCCTTGCTGAATGAGGGGGAGAGGGAGAGAGAGGTTCCATATCAGGAGAAGCCAAGAAGCTCCACAGACTGAAGGCTGAAACAGGGAAGAGATAGCAGTGGATGTGTGGGCAAGGAATGCAGCCTCAAGGCCCTGAATGCAGTGATGCAATAAGTTCAGTGAGCTCCTAGTCTGCTCAAGGTCAGCGAAGGCTTAGCAAATGGACCACTGGCCTCAAACATCCACATCACAGTCTCAGATTACAGGCCCACATGGCAGTCTGCACCATTCAGGAAATGTCTTTCACCCTTTTTATTTTCAGTTGCCAAGACATCCAACTTGGCCACACTGTGGATGAATAGCTGTTACCGGCTCAGATGCCAACACTGTGTACTACTGAGGTTACCAAGGGAGTGTAGCCCAGCTAGCAACTCCCTGAAGGGCAAGGTTGCAGATGAGTTACAGAATGAGGATTTTAAGGGTACAACATACAGAAAGAGGAAGATGTGTGCTTGGTGTACTGGTAGAACTGCCTGCAAAATGAGTCTAATATTAAGGTGTGTGGATGAGTTTGACACCAATCTTGCCCTGGAGCTTCCATGGCAGCACAAGCATTAGCCATCCATCTCAGGCTGCAGCCAATATGGCAGAGTTCAAAGGAGGTCATGCTATAATATTATTTTAGTGCAGCTATCTAGAATGCTTTGATAGCATCCTTCACCAGCCCACACCTCCATGGCAGTGGTTCCACTAAGTATGAACCTGTTGTTTCTATTGAGATGACAGTACTTGTCACCTCAGCTAACTAATTATCTCATCAAATAGTGCTAGAGTGGGTTTGGGGGTGAGGGAGAGGGAAATTGGAGTTGGTCAACAGTGGTACTGTTCTGCTTCTATCAATTGAATACATGGCAACAACTGTGCTACATTGAGGTCCAAATTGGTAGCACTTTTGACAAACCAACATTGCCCATTGATTAATGCTGTAATACTTTGAGCTTGAATGAGCAGTGCTCCTGTTGACGGCCCACCTAACATGAAGGCCAGTGTGCACACACATTGAATGCCACATGGAAACATAGGATTATTATATTAGAAAAAGTGAAAATGCACAATACTGGAGGTAACCTTGTGACAAGGGTAGGTAAGTGATTGAAGATTGGTGGATATAAAGCAGGGATAAAGTGATTCTCAAAGCGATGGGAGGTGACAAGTGGTGTTCCATGGGGATTTTTAATGGCTTGCTGTTTTTTCCAGCAAACATATTAATGCCTTGGAATATGAATCAGAATGGCAATGTCCAAGTTTGCAGATAATGCTTAGGAAAGAGGCCCTGTAATTTTAAATGAGGGAGGGCGATACCTGAAGACTTAAATCGATTGATGGTGGGAAATTAATGGTTGGGGAAAAGCAACAGTGTTTAAATGTTCATGTTTTCATAAGTTGGAACATGGGTCCATCATTCGGTCGGCAAGGTGGCACAGAGGTAGAGTTGCTATCTTACAGTCCTTTCAGCACCGGAGACCCGGGTTTGTTCCCGACTACGGGTGCTATCTGTATGGAGTTTGTACCTTCTCCCCGTGACAGCATGGGATGTTAGCCACTTCAGAATAAAATCAAGAAGCATTTTCCTTTACAAAGGCATGGAAATATTAAATTGTTTCCTAAACGCAATTCTTTCAGTTGTTAGCTAAGACTATATGGTCTGCATTCCTTAACTGTACACATTATTTACAAAGTTCCTCGGCTTTCTATTTAGAAAACTTTTTTTTTTATTGGTGGCTTTGCAATGCAAGATTTTCTTTTATTTTTAATGTGCATATTGAATATTTCTATTTCATATCTTTGACAAGATTTTAAGATCAGACTGTATTAACTATTACTGTCACGATGTAGACAATGGTAGAATAAGTGACTGGCAAAGAAAGTACTGGCTGTCTTAGTTTCATTTATAATGGAAAGCACACAGTCGATTGGCTCCTTAACATCCCACTGCCACAATTTATTCTTTACCACCAACAAATACTGGCATTATCAGTGTATGACACTTCCTGAAAAATAATAAATCAAATAAGCCACAAGGAACAGGGCCAGTTGTGCGTGTGCAGATCTTTGAATGAGAAATGTAAGTAGTTCATTCCCCAGAGCCTTGCAACGTGCTCCTTTTCAAGTAGCTATCCAATTCCCCTTTGGAAGTAACTGTTGAATCTGCCTCATCGCCCTTTCAGGCTATATATTCCAGCTTCTGACAACTTGCTGATGACAAAGATTCTTCACTTCCTCCCAGGAGTTTTTTGGCAATTATCCTTAACCTTTCTCCTCTGGTTACAACTCTTCTGCCTGTGGAAACAACTCCTTCCAATCAACTCTTTTAAATCCCCTCTTAATCACGGTTGTAAACACTTAACATCAAGCAAATATTTAGAGGGGAAGTTTTAAGATTCTGCGTGTTAGAGGGGTAAAAATTGTCAGATGCCTCTACCATCCCCTGCATCGTATGAGTGGAAGCATTCATACACCCTGAATATGGGAGAATTTTGTAATAATTTATCTTCGATAATAGCTATATATTTGGCTAAAAAAAAGTGCAAATTTCTAAGAAGCATTCATGGCAACACAGGTCAACTGCTCAATCGTTTAGCATTTCCAATCATTCCGAATCCTCACAAGCTTGAGGACAGCAGATCAAGCGTATAGTCGCACTGCACACGTGGAGTCAGTCATAGAGCCATGCAGCATGGAAACAGGCCTTTTGGCCCAATTCGTCCATCTCAACCAAGATGCCCCATTCAAACTACGTAGTCCCATTTGTCCATGCCTGCCCCTTATTTCTCTAAACCTTACCTACCATGTACCTGTCCAAATGTCTTTTAAATGTTGTTATTGTATCACCCTCAACTACCTTTTCTAGTAGATCATTCCATATACTCACCACCCCTCAGTTTCCCATTAATGTTTTTCCCCACTCACCATAAACCTTATGCTCTGTAATTCTTAATTCTCCTACCCTGTGAAAACTACGCCATACACCCTATCTATTCCCCTCATGCTTTTGTTCACCTCATTCTCCTGCACGCCAAGGAATAAAGTCTGTGAATTCCCAACCTCTCTCTTTAGCTCAGGCCCCTTGCGTCCTGGCAACATCCTCGTAAATCTTCTCTGTACTCTTTTCCAAAGAAGTTGACAGAAGTAATTGTGCACTGCGGAAGCTACTGGCAAGGAAACAGAAGAAACTCATGTTTTAAAGAGACACTTCCAATTATAAAGACAGCATTTAATTGCAACACAGTAAATTACACGTAGGCTAGTGATAATGTAAAGACATTTGAGGATGACAGCCTTCAAATCTGACCATTTCAGCATTAAGCTGCTTATCACTGGTGGAAAGCTGGAAGGCTGACAATCTGATGGTACTGTCAACTCAATTCATAATTAATATATATTTACCAAATTAATTACTGAAAAATCTGAGCCGCTGCTTGCCATAAAAACAGTAGCTAAATTCATTGACTCTTGGCTCTGCTTACTCCTAATAACTGTGCTGTCAGCTTAATGAGGATGGTGAGTGGGCCATCTTTGAGTTGCATGACAGACAAATTGCTCTGCTATACAGAATGATACAGGGAAGTTAAGAGAAGAAAATAAATATGTCATTGTCTGGTGACAGCAACAATCGAGCCCTTGTCTTGGAAACTTTAGTCTCATTCTTAAATACATGAAAGGGTGGATGAAGAATCTTTGTGGTAATCCTTAAAATACTTTTTGGATTTCTGACCAAGGTTGCATTCTCAAATATCTGGCCCAACTGTTTCTTTGGAAAGATTAAAATGGTTGTGTTGTTGCAGGTGACAATGGCAATTGTAGTTGCTGGCCGATCCTTACATCTCGGACCCAGTGCCACTGCCAGGACAATGCGCCTTCAAGATCAAGATAAGACTCGATATATATTTAAGAACTTGATACTTGAAAGGTACAAGATGGCGCTGGAAACTTGGCAGCTCTTTGTGTACTGTCTCAGAAAAAATGCACTATTTTTAAACTGCACAACAAGAAGCTACTAAACGGTGACCAGAAATCCATGTAATACTCCAAATGTGGCATAATCAAAGCTAGAATATGACTTCCAGATTCTTATATTCAATGCCTTGACCGATGAAGACAACCATAGCATATGCCTCCTTTAACCCTACATCTACTTCTGTTGCCATTTGCAAGGAGCTATGAACTCGGAATCCAAGACTCCTCTGTACATCAATGCAATCAAGGGCCTTGCCATTAACTGTCTAATTTCACCTTACATTCGACCTCCCAAAGTTGCTTCCACATTTGCTTGGATTTCTCCACCCATATCTGTAACTGATCTGAATCCACAATATCCTTTCACAGCCTTCCTCACTGTTCACAACTTTGCCTCAGTCTGATGAAGGGTCTTGACCCAAAATGTCACATTTTCCTTTTCTCCACAGATGCTGCTTGACCTGCTTAGTTACTCCTAAATGTTGTGTCTGTCTTCGGTGTAAACTACCATCTGCAGTTCCTTCTTACACATTTTATCCACCAATTTTGGTGTTGTACGCAAACTTAAGAACAAACCCATCTACATTTACAGCTGATTTATTATATATATATATATATATATATATATATATGTAATATTTTCTGGAAAATCTCTGCTTCCCTGGAATGGAACAACATTGGCAACTCTCCAGATTGTCAGACCTCGCCTGAGGCTAAAGAGGTTACAAATATCTCTGTCAAAGACCACTGCAATCTCCTCTCTTGACTCTCTCAATAACCTAGGATAGATCCCAGCAGGGCCTAGGGTTTTAACCATCTTAATGTTTTACAAGAGATCCAACATCACCTCCTTCTTGATTAAAAATACCCTAGCAAAATAGTATACCCAACACTGGTCTCAGCAACCTCCATGTGCTTCTCCTTGGTGAATACAGATGCAATACAATACAATACAATACAATACAATACAATACAATACAATACAATACAATACAATACAATACAATACAGTTTTATTCATCACATTGCACATAAAGTGCAAGTGAAATTAATTTGCCAGCAGCGGTACAATGATAAAGAACACACAAAAGCACACAATAAAATTTAACACAAACATCCACCACAGCATTCATCACTACGGTGGAAGGCACAAATTGTGGTCAGTCCTCCTCCATTTTCCCCCATGGTCGGGATCTCAACCCCCCGCAGTCGCCGCGGCAGGCGTCCAGATGTACAGACAAGGTAAATCCAGGTATGTCCTTAATTGGCTCTTCCCCACCGGAGACCGCGGCTTCAGGCTGGTGTAGGCCGCAGGCCGGCGGTCGAAGATTTAAAGTTTGCGCCGCAAAAGAGCTCATTTAGTACCACACCTACATCCTCTGATTCTGAGTATAAATTCCCTCCCTTTTCCATCCTGGTTAATCTCCTCTGCACCCCTCTAGCACTAGCACATAATTTATATAATTTAGTGACTAGAACTGCACACAATATTCCAACTGAATTCATCCAGTTTTATAAATTTGGGGCATAACCTTCCTGCTCTTGCATTCAACGCCTGGACTAATGAAGGCCAGTATCACTTAACCACATTTTCTAGCAGTGATGCCACCTTTGAAGGTCAATTGAAATAAAAACAGAAGATGCCGGAAGCGCTCAACAGCTCAGACAGTGGAAAGTTAACATTTCACAATGAAGACTCTTCATTCTGGATTCATTGACTTTGTCGGTGTTGCTACATCACACTTCACGTACACTTGACATAAACTCATTCTCTGCTGTTTGTGTCAGAGGAGCAGAACTCAAGTTGTACATCCTCCAATGAACTGAGGGTGGACTTCTAGCTCAAAATCTGCAGTGTTTATTTTCCGATTGAAAGATATTTTATTTTCTTCTGAAATGAAGTAGAGCACCATCTGCTGTTCGTACAGCCAGGAAGCAGGAGCTGAAAAGAACCAATATCACATTTATTTTTGCAACTTCGTCCAAAAGTAGATAACCTCACCTTTTCCGAGTTTATACCCCCCTCTGTCAACTTTTTGCCCTCTACCTATCTTCCTTTGCAACCTTTGTGTGTCCTCCTCACAACTTGGAATGCATCTATTTTGTGTCTTCAGCAGATTTAACTGCAGCACACATGGTCCCTTCAACCAATTCATCTATATAGATTACAAATAGTTATAGCCCACTTGTTACTGATAATAATCTCAATTTGCTCTATTTATCCCAACTCTGTTTTCTCATGGTTAGCCTTTTCCCTGTCCATGTAAATACATTGCTGCCAATTCTGAGCACACTTATAATGCACAGTAACCTTATAGTAGTGCACAAACATCAGCAGCAGAGTATGTTTCTACCTAGATATTCATTAAAGCAGTGAGGACTTCCAACATTTCTGGTCTTATTTTAAATTCCTAAAGTCCATGGGATTTTCTTTTTTTAACGTGTAAATAATATTATCTTCTATACATTATGGGAGGGAATTCTGAGAAAATGCTGCTTCAATGTATGCGAACTACGGGACCCAGAATGGGCCAGGTAACTGGAAGGAAAGGAGCAGATCAAGTATAGTTTATATGCTGTAAATCTCCAGAGTATTGCAGTCAGTCTGCTGTATGTATGACGGAAGATTTTGTCATCGATAAATTATGGAAAAACTTTTGTTTGCATCAAGGGTCCCTTTAAGCTGCCTCTGAAAGATGATCATGTAATTAAGCATAATTATGTGAATTAGAGAAAACGTTTCCCTGACTTGTCCATGGAGTGATAGTTGCACTAATGGGTTGCCCTTGTCTACAGAACAGCGAAATGAAGGCCTAAGGACTTGTTGGGTGGGTCGAAATCCTGTCAGCTCAAGTGTTGTCTGTGCTATAATGAAGTATTTTGCAATGTGAATACATGGCAATAATACCATGCAAAATTTAGACATTATTTTATTCTGAAAATAATATGCACCTCACAAAGATGCAGGCTGGTTGCCTTTTATCATAAAGTTTGTACACAGCAGCCATGATTGCTGTAATTTTGGATTTGCATTGCATACCTCATTATAAATAATTGACAATTAGTTTCTTCTTTATGGTCAGATTCAAGCAATTCACAAACTATAATCTATAGAGTTGATTTAGTGCTTCCTTTTACTAAATACAGAAAGACTAACTTTCACTGTGCTGGTATAGATGGCTGGCAAATAATCAAATTAAAATACAATAATGTATATCATTATATAATAATGTATATAATGGCCTGGTTCGGCAACTCGAACGTCCAGGAACGATGAAGATTGCAAAAAGTGGTGAACACTGCCCAACCATCATGAGTTCTGACCTCCCTACCATCAAAGGCATCTACAGGAGTCGCTGCCCCGAAACTCAGCTTCCATCATTTTGCATATTACGATATAATCTACTGACATTAAAAAAATTGTTCCCAAAGTTAGGTTAAATAGAAGTGGATATTTTTTTCCAAAAAAATGTGGGAAGACAGCAAGACTAACAATGATACATTTTATTTTGAGGGAGGGAGGGAGAAGAAAAGTAACAAGGAAAGGAAAATCGTCTCACCATGTGATTCCAACTCAAAGTCAATCCCAGAGACAAAGTCTAAGTTTGATTCATAGTTAAGAAAACCTCACCATTCAGTGGCTGAGTATGTACCCATACATGAGAGGAATATTGTGGGACTTCTACATTTCTCTGCTGCAAATTTATTGCAGGTTTTAATGATAAAATAAACAGGTCCATCCTCATTATTAGTGACAACCTCTACAGCAGCGTAACGAGAACCCAGCTGAGTCTGGATGAAAAAAAATAAAGAATTGGTGGATTTGTTGAAGAATCACTTTCATTCAAAATCAAAGTCTAATTCACAGTTTAAAACAAACCAAACTGAACCAAGTTTGTAGCTAAATTGAGGAAGTTATTCCAGGCAAAAACATGCTTACCCTAAAGGGCAGGTGTGGCTTCAATTGTGACTAGATTGGCAGGCTGGTATCTTTGATAATGCACTAAAATTTGTACAAGCAGTGGAATTGGCAAGTAAGAACAAATAGTACTTGCAAATGAGATTAGCCGCTCACATGATACAGCAGCATATGGGACGTGGAAACACACACTATTTTGAAACAAACTGAACATCATTTTAACCAGGTAAACAAAAGCTGTTTATTATTGTCCAGGGCAACCTGCTTTGCAATCCACAACTCTTCAAATCTGTTTTTAGTTCTGGCCCTTATTCCAACCATCTGCCTTACAGCTCCAGAGACCCGGGTTCCATCCCGATTGCGGGTGTGTTTGTACAATGTTTGTACGTTCTTCCCGTGACCGTGTGGGTTTTCTCCGGGTGCTCTGGTTTCCTCCCAAATTCAAAGACGTACAGGTTTATAGGTTAATTGGCTTTGGTCAGCTGTAAAGTAGTCACAAGTGTGTAGGATAGTATTAGTGTACAGGGTGATCGCTGGTCAGCACGGACTGGGTGGGCTGAAGGGCTTATTTCCACATTGTATCTGTATCTTTAAAGCTTGTGTTGACACTTTGCCACTCTTGACACAGGTTGCAGTTTTACACTTGTGCAGCAGACTGAATATGCAGGTAGACACAAAATGCTGGAGAAGCTCAGTGGGTCAGGCAGCATCTATGGAGAGAAGGAATTGGTGACGTTTTGGGTCGAGACCCTTCTTCAGACTGATGTCGGGGGAGGGGGTAGGACAAAGAAAGAAAGTGGCCCGAGACAGTGGGACTAGTAAGTCCTCCCACTAGTTATTTACTTGGACTACTTTTAACACAAGGGGATACATGTGAAAAGGTTGATTCTAGAAGATTTAGAATAGAAAATTGTGAATGGACTCATGTCAGAGGCTGAAGTAAATGCAATGTCAATATTTATGAACCTTCCTATATAGATTTTTAAGTTTTAGATTTTTTTCTGTTTCAAAATGATAGAGACATTTATATATATGCGCAGATTTGACAGCTAACTCAGTGCGGCTTATCTGCCTGGCAAAGTTGGTTTAGGCATTTTGTAGGTGAAGTTTGTTCTGCAATCTCCAAGAGGACTATTGTCACACACAGCCTAACCACTTAGAATCAGGGCCACATTTATCAGCACCAGCAGATCTGCAAATTAAAAGTATAAATTTAACCACGCAGCAACTAACTCTCGGTTATTTCTTGTTCATAGACTAGCTGGACAATAAAATAAAGACTAATCATTTTGAAACAAAGTAAACTCTCTCTGAAACTCCGCTACATTTGGAGCACAATGAGAAACATCTGTAGGTGTCCTTATTACTAGTAGTTATCGATATAGTTTTATAGCTACCATATAAAATTAACAATCCTTAAGCATCTGAAGCCCCTAACTAGCATGGCTGAAATTAGTGTAAATTCTTTGACAATTAATCCTCCAGCAAGTAATGAATATAAATGATCAAACTATGTTCCTGGAAATTTGCATAGATATCCATTATTGTATTTTAGACCCACAACTTCTTGTTTCATTTACATTAATCAAATATTAAGCCATATTTGCATTTCTTATTCAGAAGTACAGATACCATATCATAGCTCACAAAAGGGCATTATAAAGCATAGAGAGCTGTTGTTTGGTGCAGAGGATAGAGGTAAGGAAATAGTCACTGACAGAACTAATTGGGAAAATAATATTAAAAATACCCCGGGTCCCTAAACTAGAAGCGCATGCTTGGGATACCCCCCAGAGCTTCAGCAGCAGTTAACACAATCGCACTCTTCATTGTGTTTAACTGAAGAATCAGTGCACCAATGAACACTATTGCATTAATGAAATCAAATGCTTTCTTTGGACAGCTTTTTATAGAAAGGCATTTTAAACGGTTGGGCAGTTTTCACTGACATTCCACGATGCAAACAGGAAAAAGAGGGAAATTCTGAAGGTAACACAATAAGATCCTGTAACAGTCACAGGAGTATTGATTACTATAGGCTGATCTGTAGAGCTGAGGGGCTTAAAATGAGGATTACTACCCTATTTACTCTGTGTCGTGCAGTAGAGATCCCGATCACTGCAGGCCCTGTTTAATCTGGGTTGGAGTGTGCATTACCAAGGGAGATCAGTGAAAAGGGCAATGGACTTTTAAATAAGCTGCCAGAAAAAATGCAAAGCTATCCAAGTGGGATTTATTTTATGGATTGCTGGAAAATATCTTAATCATTAACCCCAATTACTGATAGATTACATTAAGACTAAATGCATAACCTTTATTCTCATTGATGACTTTAAAACATACACATACAATCCAATTAAATCTAATCCAATTCACTTTAAATCAACTCATGTGTTAAGGCTTTAACGTTTATGTCACAATAATACTAAACCAAACCTTAAATCCTCAGACATTGGCTCAATAATTACTCCAATAGGATGGCTGTGATCGCATCTCCTTCTGTTAAACTCAGACTGTTAACCTATGACTTAAACCTTAACCCCATTTCAGAATCTGAAACTTTAACCTTCAATTTACCTTGAACCTAACACCAATGTAGAACCAAATAGTTCATTTTGCAGCTTTCAGGCAAACGTTTAGACCATCACAACATGATTTTCTATGGAAATGAACAAGAGCAAAAGGATGAAAATAAATAACAACACAATTTCTTGGCAGATACCAGTCAGTGCAACATTGGCACTGACAGTGGCAAGTGGTACCTACAGTCAATATTCATTTTTTAAAGTTTAAATTCAATAACTCATTAAACTGTCTGAGTGTTTTGCAGATAATTGAGAGGAACCGAGGAAATGCATGCATCTCCCAAGGAAAATCTGCACATATGCAATACATTTATCCTTTTATAATTTAGATAGCCACTCGAATGTATTTGAAAATGAGTGAGCATTAGAGCCTGGGGCACTAGAAAAGAGAAAAGATAATTCGGGTTTGGAACGGGAGTTGGAGCAAAGGGATCAAGGTCAGGGTGGAGTCTGCAGAATGGAGAGACAAAAGCTTAGAACTTGGATCATATAACATCACGTTTTTGTCTGCCATGCTATCCAATTCCAATGAAAAACTCTAATGTACCTGTCTACGAATTGTGTTCTAATCATCCATACATTGGACATGTTGAGCCTGGATGATCTGGTCCTGTGTAGCACCATTCAATGGTTCACAGCACAGGCCATTACACACCTCTATATATAGCTTCATTCACACATACCTGGTGAGTTGCATTCATGGTCAACTCATGCAGAAGTAGAAGACATGCCCATACAGATTCCTTCACTGTGGTTTCAAGGGCATATTTCCTGTGCAAGCAGCATGCTGGTGCTTTGAATTTGACTACGGGAGGATCTTTTAAAGATGGGTATTTAGCCAACCATTCTTTGTCTGCCTCCTGCCACTACACAAATCAAATCCCATCCCCTCATGCACACAATCCTTTCCTGACTATGAGCCTACCTGTAGACGTGACTGAAAATATCTCCACTTATCAAGTCGCTGATGTAGCTTAACAATTCCTTAAACATCTACCTGCCTGCCCTTCACCACAATCATCAGACCTTTGACTACTGATTAGCTCTCCCCGAGCACACACGCACTACCCCTGACCACCATCTTCCCCAATCACTGACACCATCCTCTACGACTGGTGCCCACCATGTTACCAGTCTCCTTCTTGACTGGATTCTCGCCATCCTCACAAACCCCCAGCAGCCACTGTTGGTCTCATTCCTCAGGAATCAATCCTATATCCTTTCCCATTCCCAACACTCTGCTCTCCCCACAAGAGCTGGGCTGGTCTTCCTAGCTCCAGGCTTGCCCAATTCTCCACAATTGAGTGGGTGTGCAAAGGTAAGGCCTTGAACCAGCATGCCACATCCACTGGCTAATAACATTAATGTGACCTGCCTTTTTCACACCACAGGTCCATATACAAAATGCTTTTGGTGCTATTATCAACTGGCTGCTTAATATAACTATCCAGGCTCCAAATAGTTGCTGGGAACAAACTTTCTGCTGGTTAGCGAACAAGGCCAGTTTAAGACATTCCCCACAGTATTAATGAACTCAACCTCCGATCAATGGTGCCATCATTTGAACAATTTAAGCTATTGAATTTTATTCATGTGGCCATAACGCAGGATTATAAATAAGGGAATTGCTCATGCATAGGCATCAGTACCGTGATGTTTGCAGTGTTTTTCCATTTTCACCATCTTTTCACCAACCTCCATCAGTTCCCTTTGAAGTGGGGGAAATTGATGAGCAGTGACTTTGGGTTTAAAAGCCAATAGTGAAGTCTGGGGATGAGAACCCGTACTAATAAGCTGTGCACCCTGAAGTCACCAGAGATTTGGTTCTGCATTCTGCAGCCAAAGAACGTGCCCTGAAGTAGGAGCAGAGAAAGTAGCTCGGCAATGATGAAACCATTCATTGAGAATGAAAGCAACTCCAAGGAGAAACAATTCCTCAAGTATTTCCATCGGGCTGCAAGGAAAAAGGACCCAAAGTAGACACAAAATGCTGGAGTAACTCAGTGGGTCCGTCAGCATCTCTGGAGACGTCACCCATTCCTTCAATCCAGAGATGCTGCCTGACGCGCTGAGCTACTCCAGCATTTTGTGTCTACCTTCGATTTAAACTAGCATCTGCAGTTCTTTCCTACACAGGTAGAAGGACCCATTGGGTAGAGCGGCAGAAAGACATGTCAGGCTGCGGCCATATTCTGGCAGGAGGCCTGGCTCACCCGCTGCATCATCAGGGGACCCACCTGAAGAAGGAAGCCTGTAAAGGGAAGCCGCTGAGCCCAAAGAGGAAAGCTGACGAGCCTGGCCCCTGCTTACTCCCGAGGGCCAGAGAACCAGAGAGGAGGGTGGAAGGAGTCGGCAACAGTGGACGCAAGAACAAAGGGGTGGTAAGAAGAACTGGGGTTTTCCCTATCGTACCCTCAAGATCGCCTAGTCTTTATGGGATTGTACTTATGTATAGTAATAATTTACTGAACTGTATGCAAAAAAAGAATTTCACTGTACCTCCTACTTTGATGGAACCATCGACCTGTCTGCCCTCCACCTCAAACCTGTAGCTGGAGAACAAGTAAATATTAATTATCATCTGATAAGAGCTGACACAAAAACAGGCCAAAGCAGAAATCAATGTGCAATGTTTAAAGAGACTAGAATCAAGCATAGTTTTAAACAAATTTTACTATCAGATATCAAACAAAAAACAAGACATTCAATAGCCATGATCATATTCGCAGATCGGTGAGATTGAAAATGTACATAAACAAATAGGTCAGTGAAGATATGAAAGAGCAAATCCAAATAAATAAATTAACGGGTTGACTGCTGCATCGATATTAGGGGTAGGCTCAATGTGAATCTATATACAAATCAGCATCATATAAGCTTTCACCTGCGATATCCTTGTTTACTAAATACACAGGATGAGCTGAAATATGTCTGACATGTAAATTCCTGATATATGTAATGGGAGTATGCAAAACTGTTGAAGGAATTGTACAATATCCTGAATTCAAGCTTTAGGTAATTATACTTGCTGGAGGGATACGTGAACCAACACCAGCATCCTATGCCAGCATTGGGGTCCTTGTTACTCTCAAGTCAGGGCAGACCATGTTGCTCTCATTGCTCAACATCCGGCACCTGAAACAAACACATCCCAAGCACTGCAGGCAAACTGAGAGCTTCCTTGTACAAGTGCCTCACTAACCTTTAGCAATCTCTGCCCTATGATCGCTAAAGTCAGGAGGAGAATTTATGATGGTAATGAGAACCTTGAAGCCAAGCTCTCAGGTAGCATGGACACATAAAGGCTCTGCATAAATACAGATGATGTACAGCTTCACACAAACTAACCATCTACCCTCCCTTTCAGTGTTCCTCTGTCCCATTTATGGAATAAGCTGGAATTCCCACATAGGCCTCAGCACCCGCAAAATTGGAGCGCAAGCAAATCATCCTCGATCCTGAGTGACTGTCGCAGAAGACAGAGATTGCAAAATGTGGAAACTAACCCAAGTAACAATTTTAGTTTACATTGCACGTTTAACATGATAACTGCCCCTCGCCAGTTCATTGAAACATAATCAGACAACGTTTTGTACCAACCCAAAGGAAAAGGTGGTAGGGAAGGTTACTTAAGCAAAATCTTCAAGGAAGAAAAAGAGACAGAGAGATTCGGAAGGAAATTTCAGATCTTAGTAGACTGAAGTTTGCTACTCCAGACAGCCCACTCCAGGCTTCAAGCAGCAGCGAATGAAAAACTGTCCACCCACATCCTCTCCAAACCTCCTGCCTTACCCTAAGCCTATACTCTCTAGTTTTATATGCTTGTGCCATAGAGGGGGAAATCTTCCACTCTCTATGTCATATTGTCATACAGCACAGACACAGGCCCTTCAGTTCAACTTGTCCATACCAACCAAGATGCCCCATTTGCCTACATTTGGCCAATAAACCTATAAATCTTTCTTATCCATGTCACTGTTCACGTGTCTTTTAACGGAAAATGTTATAGTATCTGCCTCAACTACCTCCTCAGGAAGCATACTCCATGTACCCACCTCCCTCAGTGTGTAAAAGGTGCCCCTCAGGTTCCTTAAACCTATATCTGCTCATGTATGCCTCCGCATCCTTTTAGTCATTGGACATACAGCATGGAAACAGGCCCTCAGCCTGCCTTGTTCGCGTCAATCAGCGATCATCCCGTACACTAGCACTATTCTACACACTAGGGACAATTTACAATTTACAGAAGCCAATTAACCTACAAACCTGTATGTCTGGAGTGTGGGAAGAAACTGGAGACAACCCACATGGTCACGGGGAGAATGTACAAACTCTGTACAGACAGCACCCGTAGTCAGGATTAAACCCAGTTCCCTGGCACTGTAAGGCAGCAACTCTACCGCTGCGCCACTGTGCCACCTCTGTCCCTAGGAAATCAAATCAGACCTTTCTAGTCTCTCCCAGTAAATGAAACACTCTATCCCAGGCATCATCCTGGTGAATCCTGCTTTCACTGGGAAGGTGTAAATGTACTTCACTGTGAACCATTCCAGGTCCTTTGGTAATTTTGATCTTGTTACAAAATCCGGCAGTTCGACAGTTTAAATAGGAAACTGCAAATGAGCCCCAAATAATATAGTGATGTCCATCATGTACTTTCCCAGGATTCCCACTGGGATATAATCTGAAGAAGGGGCTTGACCCGAAGCATCACCCATTCCTTCTCTCCAGAGATGCTGCCTGTCCCGCCCAGTTAATTAATCCAGCATAAATGCTGGAGAAACACAGCGGGTGCAGCAGCATCTATGGAGCGAAGGAGATAGGCAACGTTTCCCCCGAAACGTTGCCTATCTCCTTCGCTCCATAGATGCTGCTGCACCCGCTGAGTTTCTCCAGCATTTTTGTGTACCTTCGATTTTCCAGCATCTGCAGTTCCTTCTTAAACAACATAATTAATCCAGCATGTTGTGTCTATCTTCAGTGTAAACCATCCACTGCATTTCCTTAAAAACTCTCTTGACTCTGAACTCTTTTGCTTCTTCTGTTTTTCAACTGTTTGTGCCATTCTTTCCACCATGAGGACGCTAACAGTACAATAAATCCCAAGGAAGTGCCTTGAATTAGTCTTTTTCTGAAGATGATGGATTCTCAGGGTAGATTAGGTCAGAGCACCTGTGCACCCACACACTAGTGCCCTCAGATGCACATCAAGAGAGTGGCATGGATGCCTCAGTAAATCAGAATGCTATTCACAAGGGAAAAAAACTTTGCCCGCTGGAAAGAAATCTGCAGCAAAATTCTCTTGTACATAACAGAAAATGGAATCTGAGTTCTATTGGTTCTAACTTTCTGCCTCCAAGTCATTTCGAGGAGCAGCAAAAAGCATCTACTAATTGAATCAGTCTGCTTCTGACAACATTTAAAATGACCGGTGGAATCTGTCATGAATTACTAGGAAGGAACTGCAGATGCTTGTTTCCAGCAAAGATAGACACAAAATGCTGGAGTAACTCAGCGGGTCAGGCAGCATCTCTGGATAAAAGGAATAGGTGATGTTTCAGGTCAAGACCCTTCTTTAGACTGCAGTCTGAAGAAGGGTCTCGACCCGAAACGTCAACTATTCTTTTACATGATTTAACCATTTAATGATTTAGATCAGGGGTCGGCAACCTTGTTGTGCTTGGGGGCCGGGACGCATGTCTGTGAGCGGATGGCGGGCCACCTCTATCATGTGTACACATGAATCCCGCCCCCATCCAGCCCCGGATGGCAGGCATCAAATCACGTGTTCACATAGATCCCACCCGTTCGAGGGCACTGGCCCCTAGTTACGGGAACTCACAAACATCGCATACCTATGGACCATTGCCTTGGCTCAGTCCGTATCGGGTCGAGACCCTTTTTCAGACTGGTGTCAGAGCAGCGTCAGCCGCTTTTGAAGAAGGGTCTCGTCCCGAAAAGTTGCCTGTTCCTTCACTCCATAGATGCTGCCTCACCCGCTGAGTTTATCCAGCTTTTTTGCCTACCTCAGATCCCGACAGTGAAGCCCAGACACAGAAGGTACGCGGCCGTGCCGGCGGCTTTGCACAGGTTGCGGTACTTCCGTCATCTCCGGTACCTCCCGAGGCTGCGGTGCCCATGCGCGGTGGCGCAAGGAGACCTGCGCTGGCGGCCGCAATTGCCGAGCCACCATGGAGCGCTGCTCGGCACTGCTCGGCGCTCCTTGGCACTGCTCGGCACTGCTCGGCACTCCTCGGCGCTGGTCGGCGGCTCGGCCATACCAGCTGCCAGCACAGGCCTCCTTGCATCATCGTGCCTGGGCACCGCGGCCTCGGGCCCGGGAGGTACCGGAGATGACGGAAGTCTGCGGGCCGAATGATTTCGGGTTATGGGCCGCATTCGGCACGGGGTTGCCCACCCCTGATTTAGATGAAGGGATTAAAAGTAACATTAGCAAATTTGCAGATGACCCAAAGCTGGGTGGCAGTGTGAAATGTGAGAAGGATGCTATGAGGATGCAGGGTGACTTGGACAGATTGGGTGAGTGGGCAGATCCATGGCAGATGCAGTTTAATGTGGATAAATGTGAGGTTATCCACATTGGTGGCAAAAACAGGAAGGCAGATTATTATCTGAATGGTGTCAAATTGGGAAGAGGGGAAGTACAACGAGATCTGGGGGGTCCTTGTTCATCAGTCACTGAAAGTAAGCACGCAGGTACAGCAGGCAGTGAAGAAAGCGAATGGCATGTTGGCCATAACAAGAGGAGTTGGGTATAGGAGCAAAGAGGTCCTTCTGCAGTTGCACAGGGCCCAAGTGAGATCACACCTGGAGTATTGTGTGCAGTTTTGGTCTCCAAATTTGAGGAAGGACATTCTTGCTATTGAGGGAGTGCAGAGTGGGTTCATGTGGTTAATTCCTGGGATGACAGGACTATATGCATAATTCTATAAATCATATAGAATGGAGTGGCTGGACTTGGATACTCTGGAATTTAGAAGGATGAGAGGTTATCTTATTGAAACATATAGGATTATTAAGAGTTTGGACACGCTGGAGGCAGGAAACATGCTCCCGACGTTGGAGGAGTCCAGAACCAGGGGCCACAGTTTAAGAATAAGGGGTAAGCCATTTAGAACGGGATGAGGAAAAACTTTTTCACACAGAGAGTTGTGAATCTGTGGAGTTCTCTGCCTCAGAAGGCAGTGGAGGCCAATTCTCTGGATGCTTTCAAGGGAGAGTTAAGCCCCTGTCCCACTTAGGAATCCTGAACGGAAACCTCTGGAAACTTTGTGCCCCACCCAAGGTTTCCGTGCGGTTCCTGGAGGTTCCCGGAGGTTTTTGTCAGTCTCCCTACCTGCTTCCACTACCTGCAACCTCCGGCAACCACCTGCAACCTCCGGGAACCGCACGGAAACCTTGGGTGGGGCGCAAAGTCTCCAGAGGTTTCCATTCAGGTTTCCTAAGTGGGACAGGGGCATTAGATAGAGCTCTTAAAGATAGCGGAGTCAGGGGATATGGCGAGAAGGCAGGAACGGGGTACTGATTGTGGATGATCAGCCATGATCATATTGAATGGCTCGGAGGGCCGAAGGGCCGAATGGCCTACTCCTGCACCATTGTCTATTGTCTATTGAATAGGTAAGCAGTTTCACCCAATTTATATTTCCATTAAAGTAATTCTTTACCTGTTCTAACTACATCAAATTTGATTCATGCCCACACAGCACACTTGTACAATTGTCTGACCCTGGGGTGTGAAAACATGTATTTGCATCTGATCTGAACCGTGCGGTTGAATCTTTTCAATAAACATTTTAGTAAATCCCTCCAATGGCAAAAATGAGATAACATTTGATGAGATGAGGTTTGATTTGAATTGTAACTTTTTTTGCAAAATATAGTTTTACTTTTTTGGTTCACTGGCAGATTCAGTCAGTTGTACATAAAACATAAAGCTACTCACTCTTCTCTTTGCGATAAATAAAGTCCCTTTCACCTGTAGCTAGATTAACAGTACAAATGTAAGCTTATTAATACCATCATATGACATCAGCAGGCTCAGCAATATTAAAGATAAACTCCAAATTATACTCATAGTGAAAGTAATCACTTTGATATTTTGCATTACTTTGTATTTCAGCTCACATGTGGAAGCTACATGTACAAATAACAGATGATTAGCTCAGTAGCAAACATTTCCTTGTTTGTAGCACTCTACACCTGTAAGCTGGGACTTTCCTCTGCGACTGTTTCACCATGAAAACATTGTGTTGCAAACTTGCTGGAAACATTACAGCAGAAACAGGGGTCCAAGTGTTTTCGGGTCATTGCCACAGTAAATCTTGTTGAAAACGTGGGCTGATCCAATCTCCCACCAGCTAGACATTTAGTTTAGTTTAATTTAGAATTTGGCCCAACGAGTCAGTGCCGACCAGCGATCCCCGCACATTAACACTCTCCTACATACACTAGGGACAATTTACACATACACCAAGTCAATTAACCTACATACTTGTACATCTTTGGAGTGTGGGAGGAAATCAAAGATTTCGTAGATAACCCACGCAGGTCACGCGGAGAACAAATATGGTACAGTCAGCACCCGTAGTCGGGAACGAACCCGGGTCTCTGGCGCTATAAGCGCTGTAAGGCAGCAACTCTTCCGCTGCGCCACCGCACCAACATGGTTAAAAATTCCTTTATACATATGTGCAAAAGGGAACTTCTATGTACAGCTCACAACGACACAGGAGCAGTTTTACAAATATTCCCAGTGACAATGTCCACCTTACATGTGCATTTACATTTCTGGAGATTAGAATTACTCTATATTTCCTGGAATCACGAGCTTGGCTGCAAAACGGCACTAAAATAAACAAACTATTCAAATGGATGAAAATAAAAAGAACTGCAAGTGCTGGAAATCCAAAAGAAATAAAAACAACAAAAATGTTAGAAACACACAGCAGGTCAGGCAGCATCTGTGAAAAGTGAAACAGAGTTAACGTCTCACTTTGAGGACTCTTGTCAGAATTTAAAGTGGAACTAGGGCAACGGAAATAATAGATAGACACAAAATGCTGGAATAACTCAGGCCGCATATCTAGACAGAAGGAATGGGTGCCATTTCAGATCGAGACCCCTCTTCAGACAGAATAAGTTATTTCTTACACAACAGAGAAATAATAATACACATCCACAGCTGGGAAAGAATGTACCCAAAATCTCAATCATTTTCTGATGCTTTTCTGTTACAGAAAAAGCATAATTTAAGTTATCTATTTTTTTTAGAATCATTACCACTGTGTCAAAAGTGCAATGTGTTTGCAATGTTCAAACATCACCATTACAATATAGAGGTGAAGGGTTAGCAGTAGACTGAGGACAAACACATCGGCTCCGATTACAAAGTGCATCTGTGCATTTTTCTTTAATTAAATCGCTACAAACTTTTATTTGTTCTTTCCACCCACCAACCCCCAACCCCAATCAAATATATCCTGCAGAGTCTTTGCAGATTCAAGCAAAGATACTTCTTTCATAAAGTTCTGTTACCTCCACACTAAGTGGCTGACTATTCATAGGCTTCCATTCAAAGTCTGTTCAGCAAAAAAAAAACAATGCCTCTGTGTCTTACTGACTGTTCTCCAACAAATCTTTCATTCATCTCTATATCATGCAGCTGAGCTGTTTTTGCTCTGGCCAGCATTACAGACCTTTAATCAAACAAATGTACAAGGTACCTCAACTACTTAACTGCTGTGGTTGTTGCTAAGAATAAGATAACTAAGTGTAACAAAAAGCTGAACTTTATCCTTCCCAGGACGAGTACATTTCCTTCCTCTTGTTCTGAACAAAGAGCAGGAGGTATAAATGGGTCGTTATCTGTGTCACCGTGAAGTGGAGAGCAATTTGTTTCTATTAAACAGGACGGTTTGATTTTTGATTTTTCTGGCTTTTCGAGACTGCAACCCGTGCCAATCACAGCTTCAATCTGAACTGTCCTTGACCGAAGTTGCCATGTGGAAGAAGAATTCCTCTTTTCTTGTTCAAGTAATTGTGAGAATGCAGGGGAAAACCCTGGGGTATTCGATTAAAAACACAATCCTGTGGTTCTCAGAATTGTACAAAGAATAAACTTGAATGTGATATTGAGTTCTGTCAGACTGCACCTGCTGGTGATCCCTCTTCCTCTCTGGTTCACAGCAGGGTCATCGAATGCTTGACTATACCCCAGTGGCAGAGAGAGCTACTATGTTTTCAGCCTCCAGTAAGATTAGATCTACACTGTTTGACCTGCCTGATTTATTTTTTGTCTATGAAGAAATACAAAGGACCACGCCACAATCACTTAAATGGCTTTGCCAAAAACCTATGGAGCAATAATTTACTTTTGTTTAGATTTTGATGGAGCAACTTGATTATTAAATAACACAACGGTTGTATATATGGTTTTGTTGTGCAAGACATTATACAATCCGTGTCCATTTTTCTGATGTTTGTATGGAAGATCCAGAAAAGATAGAATATAAAATTAAACGGAATAGGGCAAAAATTCTATTATGCACCCCAATATATTTGTGTCTTAAGCAAGGAAGTTCAAGTTAAAACTAGATTCTGATGGCATTCATGTGGGCCGTAAAGCTTGCTAAATCAGTCCTAGGTAACATGCTTATGTATAGCGGATGTTGGATTAGCATCATATGGACCACAATGGACCGCTATTTACCACTCCTTGGCCCACTTACCCAGCTGATCAAGATCCTGCTGCAATTGTTGATAATCTTCTTCACTGTCTAGGATAGCACCCATTTTAGTGAGGTCTGCAAATTTACTATTCATGGCTTGTACATTCTCATCGAAATCGTTTATATAAAGGACACACACCAATGGGCCCAGCACTGATTCCGGTGGCAGACTACCAGTCCGAAAAACAACCTTCCAGCATCACCCTCTGCTTCCTATGATCAAGTTAATTATGTATCCAGTTTGCGAGCTCTCCCTGGATCCCATGCAAACTAACCTTTCCCCAAAGGACCTTATCAACATAATTCCCCAATAATATCCTGCATGAGCACTTTTGTTATGTCCACTCTCTCTATTCCTCTCTTACCTGGATAGCTGTCATGTCTGTAACATCAGTATTCTGGAACATTGAGACACCAGTCCTGCCTTCTCTCAGCCATGTTTCTGTTATGGATTTAATATCCCAGTCCCCCGTGCCAATCTATGCTCCGAGTTCATCCACCTTCCCTGCTAAGCCTCTTGCATTTAAATAAGCATCCTCTCATTACCTGTGTCTTGCGTGCGACTCCAGACCCGCAATGTTTAACCATCTTCAGAAGTACCTGATCATAGTCTGTAATTGTAACAAACTGCTGCAATTAAGCAAAATTGAATTAAAATCAGATGGACCACCTAGTATTGAACTTAAAATTCAGTTGTGATAACTGGGGATTTGTAATAGAATTGAGGTACATGTTAAGCAACTAACTGACAAAGACATGCTCATGTAGTCATATATTTTACTTAAAAGTCCAGAGGTCCCAAGTCATTATCCCTCCACACCCCAGAGGTGACGGCATAATGTTGTGTTATTAGAAGATACCTCATCAATGAGTTTGAACCCTACAGATTCTCATGAGTTAACACAAAATACAACCAGGGAAATCTCCTCCTGATTACTGTCCTCCCTCATCTAATGCATCGGGTTTATTGTCATGTGCTGAAATACAGTGAGGTACAGATACGATGAAAAGCTTGCAGGCACATAGACACACAAAGACAAATTATACATCGATTACACATAGAATTTCTACGCAAAAAAAAGAGGGCAGAACACAATTAGAAAAAAAAGTTGATGGTAGTGCAAGCGATGGTCTGTAGTATTCCATTGCCGAGGTAGGATTAGGATTCTGTAGGTTCATTCAATAACCTGATTGTTGAAGGAAATTAGCTGTTCGTAAACCTTGTGTTATGCGACTTCAGGATTCTGGACGTCCTGCCTGATGTTAGCAGCATGAATAAGGCATGGCCTAGATGGTGGAGATTCTTGATTCTAGGTGTCATCTTCTTGTAGATGTTTCCAATGGAGAGGAGGGCTGTGCTCATGATAGACCAGGTTGGGTCCACTACTCTCAGCACCCCCTTGCATTGGAAATGCCATACCAAGCCATGATACCAGCAGCCAGGATACTTTCGACAGTACGTGTAGAAATTTGTTGGAGTATTTGGTGACGTGCCAAATCTTAAAAAAATTCAAAAAAAATTAGAGATGCTGGCGTGGCTTCTTTGCGATTACATTTATCTGCTGCGCGCTGGACAAGTCATCCAAGATGTTAATTCCCAAGAATTTATAGCTGCAAACTTTCTCCATCAATGAAAATTGGTAAGTGTCTCCTGACTTCCCTTTCTGAAGGCAACAATTAATTATTTGGTCTAGTTGCACAAGATATTGTTGTTGCAGCATTCCTTGACCAGTTGCTCTATCTCTCTTCTGTATGTTGACTCAGCTGTAACTTGGCCAACCACTGATGTTGTCGGTGAATGTATGTGGCAATGGAGCTCTGTTTAGCCAGACAGCTAGTTCTCACCTATTTTTAAAACCACTTGGAAGAGCATTGAAAATACAATGTACTCTGGACATCACCAAATAGCCCACACCACATCCATTTGGAATTCTGAAGGGCATAGCTATCTCGATCAATCTGTGGTGGGCAGTGAAGCACTGAGTGCAAATACACCTGATCCACTCCTTGCCAATCTACCTTCATTATACGCATCTGTTCTGGAGAGCAAACATAGTTCTGTTGCATTCCCAGTATTCTCTTTGTCCACTCTCTCCACAAAAGCTGTCGGACACATTGCCTTACCGCAACACTTTTGAGTTTTGCTCAAGATTCCAGTATCCACAGTTCCTTGTTTCTCCATAGTTCTGATTGTCTCTATTATATTAGTCACAGTTTCTCGATTGACGAGGTTGATTTGGAACAGATTCAGCAGCTCAAAAAATGAGCATCTTTGAGACACCGAGCAGTAGCTGAAATGAATTCCACCAGAATCAAAAAGCGGGCAAAACCAACACTACCATAACTATCGAGCCTGGGGACTAACGCAGAGTCAACATCGAGTGTAAAACTACATACCGAGACTAGTACTGGACACAATTAAAAATTGTGTCATTCTGGTAAACCTGCAATACTACATACCATAATGGAAGCAGCATACTATATATGAACCTAAGTAATGCCACAATCAATGAACAAAGCAAAGCTGAGCAAAATAAATGAATCAATATTTACAATATTCAGCCAGATGTGCAGAGTTGATTATCCATCTCAGCTTCCTCCTGAAGATCTTACCAATAGAAACATCAGTTTTCTGTCATATGATTCACCTCATAAAGCAGATACTTTGGGCCTGGGCAACACCCCATCTGTAGTGCAGGGGATATATTCCAGAAATAGCTGCATTTCTTGCTCAGTACAACGCAGGCATCCTTATCACAATGCAGAAAATTATTCAGGTAATTTCCTGAATGTAGAAGGCAGATAACCAGTTTGGTTTTAAAGCTAAACATGGCACTGACTTGTGTATATATGCCTTAAAGGAAATTGTAAACAAATATAGAGGTAAAAACTCAACAATTCTTATGTGCTTTATTGATGCTTCCAATAATCACAGTTGTTGTTTGTTAAATTGAGTCAAAGAGGGGTGCCTAAATACATGGTGAGAATTCTGGTTTACTGCTACGCCCACCAGACTATTAAAGTAAAATGGGGCAATAGGATCGCAGCCCCATTTGGGGTTCGTAATGTTGTCAGACAAGGGGGGATTTTGTCCCCAGTGCTTTTTAATCTCTATATTGATGATCTGACCAAGCAAATGAAAGCCTGTAATACTGGGTGGGTGATTGGTAATACTTTAGTGAATGCAGAAGATCTTGTGGTTTTTAGTCCATCTCGCACTGGTCTCCAGCAGCTCCTTACTATATGTTCTGTGTATGGTTTGGAACATGATATCAAATATGATGGTAAGAGTGCTGTTATGATCTGTAGAACCAAAGAGGATAAATGTCTAAAATTTCCAGATTTTAAATAGTCTGATAATAATCATAGTGTCTGTAATAAGGTAAAACATCTTGGACGTTTTATTTACAAATGACAGATGATGAGGATATTTATAAGCAACGCCGTATGATGTATGCACAAGTCAACATTCTCTTACGCAAGTTTAATGCGTGTACAGATGGAGTGAATCTATCTCTGTTCAGAGCATATTGTACACCACTCTATATTCAAACTACAGAAAAGTAAGCTTATAGAGACTTAAAGTAGCTTATAATGATGCCATGAGAATATTACTTAACAAACCTAGATGGTGTAGTGCAAGTGAAATATTTGTGGCTGCAGGAATCAATACTTTACAAACTGTCTTCAGAAATCTTATGTATAAATGTATTTGTCATATTAATGACTCAGAAAATGAAATCATCTTGGCCTTATCAAACATAAGGTTTAGCACTATACGCTACCAATCCCAGCTGTGGAGACATTGGTTTAGTTGTCTCATTTTGGGACACTGAATTTTTATTCTTGATCTTAAACCATGTATTGTGCTTTTGCATGTAATTTACTGTGCTTTTGTATGCAATCTATTGTGCTTTTGTATGCAGTTTATTCTATGTAATGTCTTGTCTTTTATCTGGTCCTTGAGTCTGTAATAAAAGTAAGTAAGTAAGTAATGAACCGTCAGTCTCTTCTAAACTATCAGCAAAGTGAGAAAAGATTTGACGGACATCTTATCCTGAGGCATTTATTCCAATGTTATCTGTTCACTGAAGATGAGTGTAGGCTCCATCAGGTGCACTGTTAGTTTAGTTTAGTTTCGAGCCACAGCATGGAAACGGGCCCTATGGCTCACTGAGTCTATGCTGACCAGCAATCACCCATACATTAGTTCTATCCTGCATACTAGGGAAGCTTTACAGAGGCCAATTAACCTACAAACATGCAATCTGAGAAGAAACCAGAGCTATAGGAGAAAACCCACGTGGTCACAGGAAGAATGTACCAACTCCATACAGCCAGTCAGGATTGAACACGGATCTCTGGCACTGTAAGGCAGCAACTCTACCACTGTACCACTGTTGTGTCCTTTGGTTGTAGACGTTATTACAGATTTGGTTTAAATACGACAAAATAAGTCCTGTATTCCCGAAGTGCGATTAAAGTGAGTTCCCTTGACATCAGGATACATTTGGATGAGCCTGGCATCAAGGAGTTCTAGAAAAAAGTAAAATCAAGGGAAATGACAGGAAACATTTTCACAGGCGAGAGTCATTCCTTGCAGGAAGGACAAGCGTTCTGTGGTTGGGCCACATAATAATAATAATAAAAAATAATGATTTTCCTCAAGGTCAAATGACCATAGCACATCCATCACAAATATCTAACCAAAATAAAGACTTTGAGCATAACAAGCCTGGTGGACGATTGCCCACGTTAAGTGAAGACATTGGAGGAGACTACCTTTGTTCTTGGAAGAGGAAAGTTGGATTCTGAAGAGGCAGCTGTAGGCAGTTAAGAAACATTGATAGTGAGAGATGATTCCTGAATGAGGATAACACGTTCCAGCTCCATTGAACAGTGGTCACTTCCTCATGAAGAGGATGGATTATTGGAATGCTGCAATACCTTGCGAACCCTTTGGGATCTTCTAAGCCCCCAACAACGGCAACTTTTATTTATATAACACCTTTAAACATTGCAGCAGGTATCACAAACACCAGTAGCGCCAATTTGGCAGATGGCTTATATTGCAATTTAAAAAAATGATTAATGCACATCATGATCCCCATTTCCTTTATAGGATCCACCCAATTTAACCAGTGTTCTGTTGATTGTTTCTTATGAATTGCCCATGGCTTGAGAATCTCATTTATAAAGTAAAACAGCATGGAAATTGTGATGTAATTAGCATCCTGTATTTCTAAATTCACCCTCTGTATTGTTTACAATTGAAATGGTATCGTCTGTCTTACTGTTACATGTATCAGTTTCAATGATGAATAAGAATAAGCCTTGAAGCAATTCTTTCAACTCAAAGAGTTAAGTAAATACCTTCTTAGTATTAATATTCTAAAGCTGTAGTTCTTTTAAGACCACATCACACATTTTAATTTCATTGTGTCTTCTTCCACCCTTCCCCAATCCCTATAAACTTCCTGTTCTTAGGTTTGTTTGAACGCTTCAAGTATAATTTACCTGTGCATCCCGCGGATTAGCTCTGATTTACAAAATATATCACTTAATTAACTATAAAAGTTACCTACAAATTAACTTAAGTTAAATAAGAGTAAATAATAACTACACAATTCAACTCAATAAAATAGGATTTCATTTTCAAAGAGGATAGAGAAAATCAGCACACTTGAGTCTAATATGAAGCAAAGGTTACATACTACGGCTAGATGGCACTGTTTCTCAATGAACATCACAGAGCACAGTACATTCCCTTTTGGTTACTATGCAGCAAATTGTATATAGTTCTTGGCCATGAATAACAATAAGAAAATTGAAAATATGACTTATTCCAACTGTCATAAAAGAAACAAAAGAAGAAATTGCAGAATAATGCAGAAAAATATTATGACTCGATTAAGATACAATTATCCCATTCTTATACAGGTTAAAACAACTCAGTCAGGTGAACCAGTAAATGACAATGGTTTATTACTTAGATTAAAGTAACATTTTCTATCCTTCACCCAAGAGGATTTCAGAAGAAACTCCATGTAGAGTAAATCTGCAAATCGGGTATGAGTATAACTGACCAAAAGTTCTTCCTGTTTTCACTGAACATTTAACTGCACAATTCGCAACAGTAGTCATTGAAAAGTGATCAGGAGTTGGAAGCTAGATCAGTTTTTGCAGTTGGAAGCTGCAATAAAGGGCAAAATTTGCCTTTAATACTTCTACAACGGATCAGATATCATAGCAAATACTGAGCTTGAACTTTCTTTGCATTACATAACACAAGTAACTTGCCACGATATGCTCCAATCCACTAAGCCACACCTATTGGCAACAATAAGTAAATTGGATCATTAGAATGGAAGAATACTCCAGCGTCTCAAATTTTCTCCAAAGTCCCTTCACAAATGTGTCTACCCATCGAACAACAACCTTCAGGCCACCAAGAGCAAAGAGGGACTCCGCAGAGGGGCTGCCGAGAACAAAGAGAGACCCAGTGGGAGGGCTGCCGAGAGCAATGAGGGACCCTGCAGGGGGCATCAACTGACCAATTGTGCAGCACCACCCTCTAACCAAGTCCATGTGAGACTCTGAAAAATGTGGACCACTCCCATATTCTCACCAATCTAAGAAGGCTGGCATTTGTGACAACACTCACCATCACTGTTTGTGCACCAACATCGGATTTGGCCATCTGAGGAAAAAATGTATTTGAAGATCAAAACCTCATGGTCCACTGTGGAGCAATGGATCCACCCTTCCAAGCTGCTTATACAACATGCACTATCTACAGCAGGCTACTTAGAGCACTGGAGAGGTGCAACTATCATTTTGCTTTGAAAATCCTCTAAATCTACTGACAGGGTCAGCAAGCCAATGATGATATCCTCTGCCAGAAACATTCCCTGCACTGAGACCCTGATAATATTCAGTCAATCTAATGTGCAGGCTCCATTTCCCAGATGTGGGACATATGATTTATATAACAGGCTGTGTACGCCAAGCTTTGTTATGGAAAGAGGCCACAGATGGACAGAGGAAGAGGTTCAAGGATGTTCTTATCTAACCGACTTTTGCGAATCCCTGACCCATAACTGTTCAACATTCAGGATTGCATAAAGTGCACATAGAAGACTGGCACAAATGGCAGATGAAATGCATCACTTCCCTTAATACTCACCAGCCGCCCCCTCCAACCCATTGAGTAGCTCCTGCCCCACTGAGGCAGGGTCCTCAGGTCCAATGAAGTCACAAGAAATCAAAGATGCTATCATCCTGAGCAAAACACTCGGTAGTTGGCGAGTGGAACTCAGCACATCAGGCAACATCTGTGGAGAGAATAGACAGAGGACATTTTGTTCTGATTCTTTGGACTGATGGTCAGTCCTCAGTGTGAAGAAGGGTTGAGCAGAAATTGGATAGTTCAAATCATCCATAAGACTGAAGCTTTCTTGGCCCACAACATACCAGTACAATTCTGTAAACCTGTAAAACAGTAAACCTGCTCTTGTCAACAAGCAAAATAGACTTGTTAAAATACATTTCTTGGCCCTTGTCCACCTAACGGTCACAGTTAAGTATCAGCTACATTCTATGTCTATAAAGCTTAATCGGTTTCTCATCGCTTGACACGTAAGTTCTAAGCAAATTCTATCTTGCTTTTAGCCACTAATATTTCTAAGCAGCATGAACTAAGATTGACAACCTTTTATGTTTGCTTTTTATGTCAACATTTCAACTCTAGCGCGTAGCATTTTGACGAAGGTAGAAAAGCACATACACACACACACACACACACACACACACACACACACACACACACACACACACACACACACACACACACACACACACACACACACACACACACACAGATATATCTACCTTTCTCCTATAACCCCTTTTCTCCTACCTTCTCCACATAACTGACACCTGGTAGGCGGCGCGACTCTCGTCAGCAGCGGCCTCTGCAGTCCGTCTGCGTTTTTATTATTTTATGTCTATGTTTTTATGTAGTTTTTGTTATTTTTGTTGGGGTAGGTGTGTGGGGGGGTGGGGGTGGTGTGGGGGGGTTGGGGGTAACTTTTAAATCTCTCCCTGCACGGGAGACCCGACCTTTTCTTTGTCGGGTCTCCGTTGTCGTTGGGGCTGCAACGAGGAGCGGCCTCCAACAGGAAGACCGGGGGCTCTGGTGCCGACTACTCACCTCACCGTCGCGGAGCTGGCCGAGTCCAGAGCGGGTGGAGCTGTGGTGGACGCTGCTGCGACCCGACCCCCGGAGATTCGGTGGCTGCAACTGCGGGTTTGGCGGACGGTAACACCAGGAGCCCGCGGGTCCCTGGAGGGAGACCGCTTTTCGGGGCTTCCGCAGCGACGACTTCTCCCGCCCGAGTTGCGGGGTTGAAGAGCACCTGGAGCGGAGCCTTACAGCACCGCCCCGCGCGGCTTGGAATGGCGGCGGGTCTCTGCGAGCGCATGCCGGGGGCTCTAACACCAAGACCCGGTGTGCGACCTTGCATCACCCGGCGTGGCTTTAATGGCCACGGGACAATCGCCATCGCCCGCCGGGGGCTTTGACTTTGACTTTGACTCTGACATCGGGGGGGAGAGTGCAGTGGAGAGAGAAGTTTTTTTGGCCTTCCATCACAGCAATGTGATGGATGTTTATGTAAATTATGTTGTGTCTTGGGTCTATTTGTTTGTAATGTATGGCTGCAGAAACGGCATTTCGTTTGCACCTCAAGGGGTCCAAATGACAATAAATTGAATTGTATTGTATTGTATTGTATTGTACTAATCGAGAATTATCATTTTTTTATTGCAGCTTAATATATATATATAAGGTATATCTACCATATATATTAATATATATAAGGTATATCTACCATATATATTAATATATATATATATATTAAGCTGCAATAAAAAAATGATAATTCTCGATTAGTACAGGTGTCAGTTATGTGGAGAAGGCAGGAGAAAGGGGTTAGGAGGGATAGATAGATCAGTCATGATTGAATGGCGAGTAGACTTGATGGGGAGAATGGCCTAATTCTGCTCATATCATTTATGATCTTATGATCTTATGAAAATGTAACTTCTTTCCCCTTTCCTGACAGTTTTCTATCTACATTCTGTCAATTATGAATCAATGGCATAATACATTTTCAAAATGCAGGTCTAACTCTTCGTCAGCCCAGTGACGCCAATTCCTCTTAGTCTTGTTTTTCTACTGTATTTTTGCTGAAGGTAATTTGGTTTTTGTTGAAGAGAAAGATTTATAAAAGAAAGTGAAGGATGTAAAGGAAGGTTTTCTTCAGTCACTAGAAAATTGGGTTGATATTGTTCAGGTTGCCATTGTTCAGGTTATCAATAGATGTGACAGACTCTGCACCAACCTTAGTGCCCATCCCAGCCTTTTATCACACCATTTAATTTGCTGATCTTATGGGAATGAAGTTAAAGTAACATTGAAGCACAGTTACTTGTTATGAATCAAATAATTTTTCTTTAATGGTTATATAATAAATATGTTCTGGTGATGTGCATAACGTATTTCAGGGTGAACCTTTGGCTATGTTGGGAGTGGTTATGTTGTCATAATCTCTTACTACAGTAGTATCCACAGTTTCAAGACAAGGCAAGGCCTGTGAATTATTCAGATCTGCCAATTAGGCTGTCCGACGTGTGACATTTACATCAAGTCAAGTCAAGTCAAGTCAAGTCAAGTTTATTCGTCACATACACATACGAGATGTGCAGTGAAATGAAAGTGGCAATGCTCGCTGACTTTGTGCAAAAGACAAACAACCAAACAAACTATAAACACAATCATAAACACACACATATTCTTTTACATATTAAATATTGGAAGGAAAAACGTTCAGTAAAGTTAGTACATTGTTATACATGTGTTCAGTTATGTTTTATAACTATTTTACACATTAACACAACATTATATAATGGTGGAAATAATAAATACTTGTCATCAAAGGTGTACAGCTGTTGAAAAAACCTCACCCAGGGTTAATTTCACTGATCTACCATTTGAAAAAATTAATCAGACTATTTACCCAGTTCATGATTGAATAGTTATTTTTAATAAGTGAGTAAATATTGACAAATGGGGGACAGGAAGTCAACTATAATACCATCCATGAATGAACAATCTGTCAGCAGTCATTGTCAACGACTTCCAATTATGCAACACTTCCTACTTGAAAACACAATGTCATGAACTTCATAAAGTAAGTTAGAAGTAAATTCCAGGCTGGAGAACTGCAAAGGATTAAGAAGGGCAGCCACAGAGGATGATCACAAGAGGTTGACAACCCAGGAAGCAAAAAAGTGCATTGCAAATTAAGTTTGGAGCAAGTTTCCAGAAATAAAGAAAATGTGGTTAGTTTTCAATTGATTGTTTGGGCAGGAATTTTGTGGAGCAGATTATCCAACAGAAATGACACCCACCTAATTTTAATTTCCAGTTCAGTTTAATCAATTGCCAAGTTACTGCCAAGCTGTAATGCACCAAACAATACTAGGGGTTGAATTAAACAGCAGAACAAGAGGACCAGGAAATAAATAATATTCCTGATTTTGAAGGATTAGATGCAAGTCAGTCAGGGTATTGAGAGAGAAGGTGGGATGTATATCACATTTGCACAAGACATTGGTGAGACAACATTTGGAGTATTGTGTTCCGTTTTGGTCACCCTGATATAGAAAAGACGCCATTATGCGGGAAAGAGTGCAAAGAAGCTTTATGAGAATGTTACCAGAACTTGAGGGCCTAGCTATAGAGAGAGGTTGCACAGACCAGAAGTTTATTCCTTGGAATGCAGTAATATGAGGGATGATCCTATAGAGGTGTATAAGATCATGAGGGGAATAGAGTAGATGCACAGAGTCTGTTACCCAGTGTAGGGTAATGGTAAGAGGGAAGATGATTTCAGCAGTCTGCACAGGGAACACCCCTCAAGATCCATCAAATCCTTGGCCTGTATTGTCTGTAGAATGTTATGTGTTTACCACTGCCTGATGGATTTGTGGCCATAGAACTCATCCACAAAACGCAAATGGTACTTAGATTTAAACAAAGACATGTCAATGTATGGTGGGATTATTTATTTCTGAGGGTTGGTGTGAAGTCCATCCTGTTAATATCTATACAAATCTTTCCACCAACATTTAATTCAGATCTTATGGTTTTTAATTAAGCCCCTGTCCCACTTAGGCAATGTTTACGGCAACTACAGGCGATTAGGCCACATGGTCACGGGGTGACGCCTGTATGGTCGTGAGTAGACTCCTCAAGTCGCCTAAAGAGTTGTAATGTTTTTCTGGTCGTCGCTGGATTTTGAAATGTTCAAAACTTTTTGGCGACTGTGGGCTTGACGTAGCTTGTCTTCTCCTGTCGTAGGTGCTGTCGTGGGTTGTCGCCAGGATGATGCAGGTTGTCGCCAGGCGACGTTGGTTGTCGCCGGGTGCTGACTTCGGTGAATTCCATTGGCGACTACCTACGTCAACCTATGTCAACCAGCGACAGCTACCAGCGACTGAATTGTCTTCAGTTGTCTTCAGTTGTCACCGACAGGGTCGTTGCTTGTCATAGCTTGTCGCGGCTGGACGTGGGTTGACTTTTGTTGTCGTAGTTTGTCGCCTGTGTGGTCGTAGGTTGTCGTAGGTGTAGTCGTCCTAATGGGTCGCCGGTTGTCGGTAGCTTGTCGTAGCTTGACGTCGACTAGGTGGTAGGTTGTCGTAGCTTGTTGTAGACAATGTCGTGGGGGGGGTCCAGTCGCCGCTTTTTCGGCGACCTGCTACGACTGTGACAGTCACCGGCAATCACCGAAAAATATGTCTAAGTGGGGCAGGCCCTTTAGAAAAAAAATTAAAAGCCTTTGAAGCTTGGTCAATTTTGATGTCAGAAGACCAAAAACTATCTTAACAATGATGACAACCGATCCCTCTGTTGTTGGATAATTTAGAATAAAAAGTATTTTGTTCGGCTGACCTTTCTGCTGGTGTCCATTGCTAAGTGACTGGAATCCTGACACCCCCTGGGTCTAGTCACTTTGAAAGCATTTCTTCTATTCTTTCTGAACCAAGACCTTATACATTAACCTTCACTATTTGTTCTCCTTTTGTTGTCTTATCTCTGTCACTGCCTGATATAGCAAATAGATCAGAGTGATCAATTGGATCACAACTACTGCATGGGATACGATTCTTATCCAAAGATTTATCTCAACAGTACACTCCCAATTCCTTGATTCTGCTACTGCAGAAAAAAAATATTTGGATTTGCTATGCCTTTGTTTTAATTCCTGCAGTACATTTAATAGTTTATTTTAGCCCAAACTTTGGGTTCAAACAATTCAACATCAAGCTTACTGAAATATTCTTCTGTATTCATAATAGGGAGTTAATTGGACTCATCAGCAATATTTTATTTTTCTAGATCTTTGGTTTGCAGGATCTTACATCTCACTAATATCATACACAAAGGTTTGATGCAAAATGTTGTTTATTTGTAACTGGGTGCGTCAAATTATTTCCATACATAACGAGATTTTAACTTTTGCTCACAGGTCAATCTACAAGTGGATTATTCTTACTGGACAAAAACTCAGTAACCAAATTAAACTGTGTTGTCATAACTATTCCAATTATTACCAAGCAGAACTATTCCTTTTAATTTGCATGCTATATGCCAAAGGCAGTTAAAAGTAACTGACTCAAACAATTGGAGTGCAAACTTTTAACACAATCATGCCCGTCAACAAAAAACATGTTTCTTCATTGTAATACATTTTTCCAGGCACTGAGGGTATATAAACTATTGACAAAGCCACAATAGAAATAAAAGATTATTGACCTTAACCTTTTAAATATTACCTTTACTTCCAGAAAATGAATGACCTCTCACAAATTTTACCCTTTAGAACCTGAAATTCAGATCAAACATCGAAAATCTTGATCAACATTAGGGTGAAACTTTGGAAAATAATGCATACTTATTAAGATGAACAACATTTAACATTGTCCACAATTTTCACAAGCCTTTTCCCCAAATAACAATTCAATATTGCCTTCTTTTAATATGCGGGGATACTGCAATTACAAATTCTCAAATAACATACAACATTAAATGAATTGTACATGCCCACTGTGGAATTTAGGTCTTTGATTGTGCCAATAATAATTAGGATTTTAAAAATCACCATCTCTTTAAATATTGGCGATCCTACAATTTTACTCCGTATTAGGTAAAAAAGAACATTTCCTTTAATCACATGCTATTCCCAAGTACATAATTGAGACAAAGCATAGGATTAATATAGGTTCAAGGTTTCAAAGTTGTAAAGTCAGTTTATTGTCACGTGTACCAATTAAGGCACAGTGAAATTTGAATTACCATACAGCCATATTGAAAAAAAGCAACAAGACACACAATTACATAAAAGTTAACATAAACACCCACCACCGCGGATTCTCCACGTTCCTCACTGTGATGGAAGGCAATAAAGTCCAAACTTCTTCCTCTTTTATTCTCCTGTGGTCTGGGCAGTCAAACCATCCACAGTCGGGGTGATTGAAGATCCCGCAGCCGGCGGTCGAAGCCTCCGCGTCTGGGCGATCGAATCTCCCGCGTTGGGGCGGTCGAAGCTCCTGCGGCTTCCCGAAGTCGGTCTCTGACCAGAGACCATGAGCTCTGTGATGTTAAAGTCCAGCAGACTCCCGCGGTAGAGCTTAGAGGCCGATCCCTGGCAAAGGGATCGCGAGCTCCGTGATATTAAAGTTCGCAGGCACCCGCGGTGGAGCTCTCGAAATCAGTCTCCAGCAAAGGTCGCCAACTCTTCGACGTTAGGCGACCGATACGGAAATACGATTGTTTCTCCGTCGAGGTAAGAGATTAGAAAAGGTTTCCCCCAACTGCCACCCCAACCCCCACATAAAACAAGCTAAAGAACACTAAAAACATATATTTAACATATACAAATTAATAACAAAAGAAGGAAGGAACAGACAGACTGTTGACGAGGCAGCCATTGCTGGCGCCACCCGGTGGATTTTTAGAACTTACAACCATGTCCTCGGCATTTGGGATTCCTCAAGTTATATTGAGGCGGCTCGAAGGGCCAAATGGCCTACTCCTGCACCTATTTTCTATGTTTCTTTGTTTCTTTCTTCCAAGCCTCTACAGATTGCACAAACTGCACTTTCTCCTTTCCAGAGTTCTGGATACACATTATGCACTTCTCTAAGATCACTCACTCTCACTGACTCAACCGTTGCTACCATTGCTATTTTTCTATGCCTTTCAAAGACATCCTTTCTACAGCATTTTTATTTGCTAAAATATATTTTCCAATTTCCTTCCCATCTTGGCTCCGTTTTAGTGTCAGCCAGTACTTCACATATGAAATAGTTACTTTCCCCATCATTGTTCCTGACTGTTTGACGAATGATCCCATCGATTAAACTCCTTACTGATGATTTTTATTTTTTATTTTTTTAATATTGTTTTTATTTTATGCGTGAAATGTTCACGTTTTATGTGCGATGCTCTGGTATTCCCTGGGAAACGTCTTCTCATTTTGCACTGTACAACTGTTGCTTTGCAAGATAATAATATAATAATAAATTTTATTTAATGGGCGCCTTTCAAACATCTCAAGGACACCTTACATAGTATATCGGAATAACATATAATCGGAATATAACAATAAGGACATCACAGAGACACAAATTAAAAACAGGATTCAATCCAAAAACAGAAAATCAAAAACACAGTGTGAAGAGGGAGCAGCGGCAACCAAATCGTGCCAGCGTCCACTCTCTCTTCACGGCAGCCATCTTGGACACAGACCTACAAGACTACAAATAGACAAAATAAATCATCCCCCCACAGTGGATAGCACTGTAGAGGAAGGCACAAGATGATAACAAAGGATGATAATGATGATTAAATTCCTTACTTGTCCCAACTGCCAGTTGGAACCCTTTTCTTCATATCGACCTCAGAATGTGAGACCAACGATTCAGCTTTTTTGCCCCAACTATTAAATCAGCAATCAACATTTTAGTAATTGCTAAACGTTGAGTATAATGGTGCACTGTTAGAACTCGTCATTGATCAGAGGGTATGCAGCATTTCTGCTTAGTTTTATCTCCTCCATTAGTTAATTGAATTCATTCCAGTTTGACTAATTACCCTCTTTAAGATTACAACCAGTCAGACTGTGGGATCCTGGTTTTCATTACGTAGTCCCACTGACTTGATTTTTTCATATTACTGCTATTGCTCTGGGCCTGTTTAAAGTCTGCAATTATCCAGGGTTTCATCTCCTATGCATTTCTACTCTTCCTTCCTTCCATCTTGTCCCTGTCCTGTTAGTTTGCCTTTGCAAAATGTGTTCATTGGATACGATGCCTAGATCTTCTAATGAAAACCTGTCCTATTTTCATCAGATGAATATTTACCCTAGGCCATTCTCTCTCCCTTGTGAGATTTTGGAGTTATGGCCATTGATAAAGATGATCGCTTGTCAATTGTACCTGATTACATATTGCTACATCCATTAACAAATGCTTCCTGCTGTTCCTCCATCCCCAGGATAGCATGTGCCATGATCTGAAATGAATCACCTCATCTGAACCCACAAGCTTCACTCATGAGTTGCTTAGTGTTGGCCCAAGTTATAGATGGGTGGGAAACCCGGTGCCATCCAGTGGCCCAGACATGCCCATCCTATCCACTGAAAAGCAGACATCTGGTTTTCTTACAATCATTAAAACCCACAGTCTTCAATTCGAAACACAAAGAGCATCCTTCCACTTCTCCCTCTGAGGTTTCTAAAATCCCGTGCTGCTTTATTTATCAGGCAGAACGGACCTCCTCATAATCCAACACTACTAGTTTCCCATTACTCCTTCCCTTATTCTATTATTTCCTGTACCTTCCACAACTTCCTCTCTGCCTCACATCCAATATATTCACTTTCTTCACTGCCAAAGCATGAACCGTTCATATATGTCATCTACTGACGCCATTCAATCTCTTCTATGCTGAAAAATCAGCATGTATTTTGGGTTCTTTGTGTTAGAATAAACTGCCTTTAGGTCACTGCATTCCAGAGATATTCAATTATTTCTTCCTAGTTCAGTTTAGTTTATTGTCACTTGCACCGAGATACAGTAAAAGCTTTTTTGTTGCGTGCTATCCAGTCAGCGGAGAGACTGTACATGATTACATAAAAGCCGTCCACATTGTGCAGATACAGGATAAAGGGAATAACATTTAGCGCACAAAGAAGTTCAGTAATATCTGATTAAGATACGAGTGTCTCCAATGAGGTAGATGGTAGCTCAGGACTGCACTCTATTTGGTGATAGGATGATTCAGTTGCCTGACAACAGCTGGGAAGAAATGTTCCCTGAATCTGGAAGTATGCATTTTCAAACGTGCACCTCTTGCCTATGGGAAGAGGGGAGAAAAGGAAGTGACCAGGGTGAGATTCGTTCTTGATCATGTTGGTGACATTTTTAAGGCAGTGTGAATTGCAGATGGAGTCGATGGAAGGGAGGTTGGTTTGCCTAATGATTTGCACTACATCCACAACTCTGCAATTTCTTGGATGGATGCTGTGATGCATCCCGATAAAATGCTTTCTACGGCATTCCTGTTGTTGGGGTATACTGAACTTCCCAAGTCCTTGTTCTCTACCCCGTTTCCTGTGGTAGTCAATAAATGCGTTGCGAACCAAAAGTGTGCCCTTCAAAGTAGTGGTGGTGACATCTCTCCATTGTTTTCTTGGCTTCTCTCTGCAGTCTAGTCTCCAGCAATTTATCCATCAATCTCCCTATTACTGCATTCTTTTTGTGGTTGGTACTTTGATTATTGCCAGGCAAAGGTGTTTTGCTGGGAAAGGTTTAGGATTTATCAGTATTGGGTCTTGACTGCTGCAATGATTTTCAAATACTTTGTCAATGAATCCAGACATGTTGGAACCATAGTTTTTTAATTTCTCTGTGGATGTGTGAATCTTGTAAACAGCTAGACTATTGTGGTTCAGAGGAGCCAGGTCAGTTTTAAACAAACATTCATCATTGTGTAGTATGATTAACCTAGTTATTTCTTTGGGTTGTGGTGGTCAAACTTGTTTGCTTCAGTATGAATAGTTCCTCTGGGATTTCCTTCAGTTCATAGTGTGTTTTAAGTGTTTAAAGCTCTTCATCATCAGAGAACCCAGGTTCGATCCTGACCTCGGATGCTGTCTGTGTGGAGTTTGGGTTTCCAAAGATGGTGAGTTTGTAGATTAATTGGCCTCAGTAAATTGCCCCAATGTGTAGGGAGTGGATGCAAAAGTGGGGTACCTAGTGTGAACGGGTGATCCATGGTCAACATGGAGTCAGTGGCCGAAGGCCCTGTTTCCGTGCTGTATCTATAAATTAAATTAATCCTTTGAATTCATCCTGAGTCATGGATTTGTTTTTATGAGTTAAGAAATAGAGCTTTATTTAACATTTCAGTGCATTATCCCACAAAAATATCACCATTTAAGAATGTGGACTAAAACTGGAACCGTGAGAACATATCGCTATTTACTGGAGAGACAGTTGGCGGCACGGAAAGACGGCACCCGAGAAAAGCTGGGTTTGCACCCCAGTCTGTGTCTTTCATGAGAAAGTCACCCAATAAAGCTATGGAAAGGCCTAATGAAACATCATGGCCTAAAATCCATCAGGCGAGATTGAAATGCTCGGAGAAGGAGAAAGAGGTGCAGCGCACAGGCCTTGATCCTGGCGAGACGCAGGAGGAGCCCAGCCAGGACTCACCCCACAGAGCCCAGTCCCTCCACGCACTAGAATCTCCCAACCCCTGCAGAGTAGTTATTAAGATGGCTGATCCGTGGGCAGTTGCTGCTGGGATGCAAGTTGGGGCCTGATCAACCCCGGCTGGGTCGCCTGGGCGAGGGTGTCTGATGTTGTGAGACCCGAAACACCCGATGACTCCAGGTCACATCACTGAGGATGCGTCCCAGCGCATCTAGAAGATGTATATTTTTCACACAATTTTCTTTTTTTTAATTACAAAAATTCATTTTTTGGATACCTTATTTCTTTATCTCAAGTAAGAGTAAACTGTAATTTACAATTTATTTTTTGTGTAAGAAGGAACTGCAGATGCCGGTTTGCTCTGAAGATAGACACAAAATGCTGGAGTAACTCAGCGGGTCTGGCAGCATCTCTGGAGAAAAGAAATAGATGATGTCTCTCAGTCTGATGAAGGGTCTCGAGCTGAAATGTCACCTATTCATTTTTGGCCAGAAATGCTGCCTGACCTGCTGAGTTACTCCAGCATTTTGTGTCTACAATTTTTATGTGTTGGATATTATAGAGTCTAACAAAAATGACTTCCAACATTTGGATTATTGAGCAAAATGTATTGAAACAAGTGGCCTTATCGAATATGTCAACTATCACATTGTTACAGACTTTAGTACAGGTGTAGATCAGGATAACTAAAAGCTGTGCTTAGTTACTGAATATAATTACGTACTATATAATGTCTGTGGTATTTTTTTTAATCAAAGGGTATGAATATATGAAAGACCAAACACCAACCGGAACAAACACATTTTCGACAGTATATACAATATGTGAATGTACTTATTCAGCACTTTGATTTAACAGATTATTTTTGCATATCTGGACAGTAACAGCAGTATGCACATTTTCTTAATGTTGCAAAGAGGTTTTCATTTCCAAATGACATATTTCAAAAGCAAATTTATTAGAAAAAGGCGATACTTTTTGTAGATTTACATGTCAGTTGTCAGTTTAAAAAGTGAGCTCCAGCCAAAGGAAAGTGTTATTCACACAATTATGGCATTCAAATGTATTCAAACAGCATTTGGTTAATGTCAAATAACTTCTGTTGGCATCTTGAACGGTGGTAGATGATGCAGAAATGATTTCCATGAACTGTAATAAATCTTAACCATTTTACTACAAGCAAAACAGAGCAATTGCCAAATCTATTATTTTGTGTGTTGCTACATGGAATTACGTAGAATTATTGAGAATAGACAGGACCAACATGTCATTCAGCCCATCATTCCGCAGAGGTATGGACGCACAACTTCTGCATCAAGACCTCCATTGTTTCTTATCTACCATCACCAGCATAACTCTCTTTTCCTTCTTCCCCTTATGTACAGTGCATTCAGAAAGTATTCAGACCCCTTCACTTTTCCACATTTTGTTACGTTACAGCCTTATTCTAAAATGGATTAAATTCTTTTATTTTTATCAGCAATCTACACACAATAGCCCACAATAAAAAAGTGAAAACAGGTGTTTAGAAATTTTTGCAAAATAATTAAAAATAAATAACTGAAATATCACATTTACATAAGTATTCAGACCCTTTACTCAGTACTTTATTGAGGCACCTTTGGCAGTGATTACAACCTCAAGTCTTCTTGGGTATCATGCTACACCTGTATTTGGGTAATTTATCCCATTCTTCTCTGCAGATCCTCTCAAGCTCTGTCAGGTTGGATGGGGAGTGTTGATGCCCAGCTATTTTCAGATCCCTCCAGAGATGTTCGATCGGGTTCAAGTCCGGGCTCTGGCCGGGCCACTTACGGACATTCACAGACTAGTCACAAAGCCACTCTTGCGTTGTCTTGGACGTGAGCTTTAGGTCGTTGTCCTGTTGGAAGGTGAACGTCTGCCCCAGTCCGAGGTCCTGAACGCTCTGGAGCAGGTTTTCATCAAGGATCTCTCTATACTTGGCTCCGTTCATCTTTACCTCGATCCTGACTGGTCTCCAAGATCCTATCACTGAAAAACATCCCTACAGCATGATGCTGCCACCACAATGCTTCACCGTAGATATGGTCTTGGCCAGGTGATGAGCGGTGCCTGGTTTCCTCCAGACGTGACACTTGGCATTCAGGCCAAAGAGTTCAATCTTGGTTTCATCAGGCCAGGGAATCTTGTTTAGGTGCCTTTTGGCAAACTCCAAGCGGGCTGTCATGTGCCTTTAACTGAGAAGTGGCTTCTGTCTGGCCACTCTACAATAAAGGCCTGATTGGTGGAGTGCTGCAGATATAGTTGTCCTTCTGGAAGTTTCTCCCATCTCCACAGAGGAACTCTGGAGCTCTGTCAGGGTGACCATCGGGTTCTTGGTCACCTCCCTGAATATGTTAGTAAGTCTCTATCCTAAGACCCTTCTCCCCCGATTGCTCAGTTTGGCCAGGCTCTATGAAGAGTCCTGGTGGTTTCAAAGTTCTATTTAAGAATGACGGAGGCCACTGTGTTCTTTGGGACCTGCAATGCTCCAAAAAATATTTCCCCCAGATCTGTGTCTCAACACAATCCTGTCTCGGGGGTCTACAGACAATTCCTTCGTCTTCATGGCTTGTTTTTTGCTCTGACATGCACTGTCAACAGTGGGACCTTATATAGACAGGTGAGTGCCTTTCCAAATCATGTACAATCAATTTAATTTACCACTTGTAGACTCCTATCAAGTTGTAGAAACATCTCAAGGATAATCAATGGAAACACGATGCACCAAAGCTCAATTTTGAGAGTCACAGCAAAGGGTCTGAATACTTACGTAAATGTGATATTTCAGTTATTTATTTTAAATTATTTTGCAATAATTACTAAACACCTGTTTTCGCTTTTATATTATGAGGTATTGTGCGTAGATTGATGATAAAAAAAATGACTTTAACCAATTTTAGAATAAGGCTGTAATGTAACAAAATGTGGAAAAAGTGAAGGGGTCTGAATACTTTCTCAATACACTGTATATCTGTACTATTTACCTTAATCTTCCTGTGGGTGTAGGCTCCATATTCTCATTACTTTCTGGATAAAGATTCCCTCCAATATGCCCATTCAATTTAATTACCTTGTACCAAAGGCCTTTTAGTTTGGTTTAGTTTAGAGATATAGCATGGAAACCGGCCCTTCAGCCAACTGAGGCCTTATATCCTACACACAAGGTACAATTTACAGAAGCCAATTAACCAACAAACCAGCAAGTCTTTAGAATGTGGGAGGAAACCAGAGCACCCAGAGAAAACCCACACGGTCACAGGGAGAATGTACAAACTCCATACAGAGAGCACCCATTGTCAGGTTCGAAGCCAGGTCTCCAGTACTATAATTCAATTCAATTCAAGTTTATTGGTCACGTACTCAATTATACAGATATAACCAGTAGTGAAATGCTTAAGTGCCTGTCCAGTTGTGCATGGTTCCCCACTTACAGCAACTCTACCGCTGTGCAGCTGAACCGCCCACAAGGAAATAAGGCGCCACCGTACCACCTTATTTCTGTTCTTCTTCAAAAATGTAAGCATTCTTTTTGTGTGCATTCCATCTGAATCTTCCATAATTTATCTTTCAGTGAACTCTGCTTGTAGTCCTAGATCCCTTTGCTCTACAACACTCCCCAGGGCCCTACCATTCACTGTGAAGGTCCTGCCCCGGTTCGACTTCCCAAAATGTAACAACATCTATGAATTAAAGGCCATGAGCCATTTATCAGCCCACTTGCCCAACTGTTCAAGATCCCGCTGTAATCATTGCTAATCATCCTCCAATGGGAATGTGGACTGTGTATTCAATTCTGGCATTCCTTTTACAACATTCTCCAATATATCCCTCCCAGAACCATTCCTAGAATTTGTTAGCATTCTAACCCTCAAAGCAGTCATTTTGGATACTTTTACAGTAAGCGGTGTCTATCCTGGATAATTGAGTTAGCATCCCGATTTAGTTAGTTTGATCAAACCAGTTCCCAAGGGTGATAAGAGTATGGAGCTTCTAACATGCAGAAAATAACGTGTTCTAATAGTAAACACATTGTGATAAATCAGTTGATTCCCATTGATTTTGGCATTGGTTGCCATCACATTCTGAGTGGCTAAAGAAATTGCCTACACGATAAATAAATGCAAGCTTACATCTAACTAGTTGGTTCAGACCAGGACAATTAAAAAAAATTGTAAATTACAAAAATGTTGTATGTGATAGAATAAATTGTATTTATTTAGTACAATAAATATCATCATGCAAGGGAAAATATTGTGTCTGAATTGCTCAGCTATTTCTTAAAGGCAGCTGAGTGGCCTCTGAAAGCCTGTTTAGGCCTGGGATTATTTGAATGACAATATTACTGCTCAAAGAGTACTGCTTTAAAACAAGTTGACTATGTTTTTTATGGGAGTGCTAATTAGTAAATGGGCACATATGGTGCAATTCATTTAACTAATAGCTGCCTTTGAGGTTTAACAAAATTGCCATTCTCTCCTCCTTTCAGTTCCCCACCTGGGATCCTGAATGGTTTGAAATACTGAGTAATTATTGGTAATCATCTCACATCATCAGTAACCGATTGTAAGGCTGTAATTAAATAATAAATGCTTCTGTGACTCATGCCCTTTATGTGGCAGTGCTCTGGGGACCAACTTTGCATAACAAAATAGCTGATTCCCAGTCAGTACCCTCCAGCAGTAGTCTTGCTGCAGTCTGTTATGCAGCCCACTTCTGCTCTGAAGTATAAAACAAAATGCTCTAAATCCTTTCCAGATATTATGTTGACTCATCTGTAAGTAGAACTAAGTGGTTATCCTCATCCTGAAATAATGTCTGCCAAACCTACTTACAGCTTTCCAGCTGCCTTCATTATTTAGTCCAAGGAACTAATTTTCTGGGGTTAATAATATCAGCAGGCTACAGCACACTATTCCTTTAATCAAAATTCGTACTAGTACCACCAGAAGTCACTGAATGCAGAGCCTTGGAAGGCATTGTTTTCCTTGTCTGGGCCAGCGTCCTGAAACTACAACTGCTGTACATTTCAGATAATCCTGGAATTGTACCTCACTGCCATGGTGTAGTATGGGAGCACACACCCATAACAGTAAAGGCTGAAAATGCTGGAAGTATTCTGGCCACATCTGCAGGAAGAGAAACAGAGTGGATGTGTTGGAAGGAACGGCAGATGCTGGTTTACACAGAAGATAGACACAAAACGTTGGAGTAACTCAGCAAGACAAGCAATATTTCTGGATAGAAGGAATAGGTGACGTTTTGGGTTAAGTCTCAAGGAGGGTCAAGACCCAAAACATCACCCATTCCTTCTATCCAGAGATACTGCCTGTCCCGCTGAGTTACTCCAGCATTTTGTGTCTTGAAACAGAATGAACAGTTCAGATCAAAGACAAAAGGGTTTTCCCACAGATGTGGCATGACATGTTGAGCACTCCTGTTTTTATTTTAAACTTCCAGCATCTGCAGTCTTTTGAGCACAGATATGAAGAACAGTTTCAAAAGTACCAGGAATCACTTTGTTTGCAGTAGGTGACAATACTGGTTATATATGAGCCGACTGCCTCCAGTTGAGATATTCCATTTTATTTATTTTTGGATTGATTTGACCAAGTGAGAGCATATTCAAAATCTAAATACCGGTGAAGCAGTAAACTGGAACAGCCTGATGATAAGATATCAATGGCTAATCATACATGATCTAAATGAATAAACATATGTCATGTTCAGCACTGTAGTTCTGCACATCACGCATTGTCACCTTGGATATTCAGACTGAGATCTGATGCATGCTTAGTGCCTGGTGTGTATTCTGTGTGGTAATTACCTCCAACAAATGCCTGTGGCCACACTATGCCACACTAGTCTAGCACCAGTCATGCAGCAGGCTCATAATGGCTCCTACTCTAATGCAAATGAGGACACATCCTCATAATGCATTGAGCGTGGCTGAACTGCAATCCATGTACACAGCACCCATGCAACACAGGCACAGTCACCAGGTCATGTCATTTGCCTCAGAGTCAACTTATTCTGCTTTTATTTGTCATAAGTCATTGTTCTGTTTGCTTCCTTATACGGTATGCCAGTGTTCCTTTGTTTTAAAAAAAATGTATTTTCACAATTAAAACTTTTGCAGAGATAATGGTGGCACAGCGGTAGAGTTGCTGCCTTACAACAAATGCAGCGCCGGAGACCCGGGTTCAGTCCTCACTACGGCTGCTGTCTGTACGGAGTTTGCACGTTCTCCCCGTGACCTGCGTGGGTTTTCTCCGAGATCTGTGGTTACCTCCCACACTCCAAAGACGTACAGGTTTGTAGGTTAATTGGCTTGGTAAATGTAAAAATTGTCCCTAGTGGGTGTAGGATAGTGACGACAGATGGCACAATGGGCTAAGTGTTCGGCTGGCGACCGGAAGGTAGCCGGTTCGAATCCCGCTTGGAGTGCATACTGTCGTTGTGTCCTTGGGCAAGACACTTCACCCACCTTTGCCTGTGTGTGAATGTGTGTGAGTGACTGGTGGTGGTCGGAGGGGCCGTAGGCGCAGATTAGCAGCCACGCTTCCGTCAGTCTGCCCCAGGGCAGCTGTGGCTACAGAAGTAGCTCACTACCACCGAGTGTGACTGAGGAATGTATGAATAATGCGATGTAAAGCGCCTTGAGTATTCTAGAAAGGCGCTATATAAATCCCATCCATTATTATTATTATTATTAATGTGCGGGGATCTACATAGAGTCCAATAGCAGAACTCAGTCCTGCATGAAAAGGCAAGTCATCTTGTTAAATTATTTTACTTCAGTGTAATGATCTTAATAATTTTTAAGTGATTTTACACCTTATAATTAACTTTATTTTTATCATTGTAATAATTTGTTATTATCTAATTATTTATATTAACTAATGTTTTTTAAATGTCTACATATGTCACAATCATTTAAAAGCTAATAAAACTGCTTCATAATTTAAACAGAGGCCAGTTTTGTCAAAGCCTATCAGGAATATTCTGGGGGCAAGGCTCAAGCCTATGCCATCTGAGGCCTTTCACTGCTGAGGCCACTGCACAGCTCCCTGCTAATGCAAAGACCCAGCAGTATTCCACATTATTAGACTAGCCCCTTCTTGATTAGTACCTTCTTGATTAGTACAGGTATCAGAGGCTATGGGGAGAAGGCAGGAGAATGGGGTTTGGAGGGAGATATAGATCAACCACGATTGAAGGGTGGAGTAGACTTGATGGGCCGAATGGCCTAATTCTACTTCTTTCATTTTTGACTTAATGACCTCGTTACTTTCATTGGGTTAGCACAGGTGACACGATGGGTCTAGGAAGATTGGACCCATCAATTGATGGAATTAATACCTGGGAATGTGCAAAGTTACACACATCTATAATCGTGTGATGTCACTTCACCTTTTGGGAGCCTTGTCTAGGACTAAAAGTCTTGGACACACACAATGAATAATATGCCTCTCAGGAGTCTTGATGATCACAGGGAAGTTGGTATACAAGCATTCCTGAACATGGCAACACAGATAAATGGTGGATTAGAAATGTCACATGTACCAAGAAGCAGTGAAACGTTTTTTGTTTGTGTACTATCCAGTCAAATTAAATCAACTATACACATGTACAACAGGTAGTGCAAAGAGAAAAATACCAGAGTTCAATAAATTGGATAGTTGGATGAAATCGGAGCACACGAAGAAAACCCACCCGGCCACGGAGAGAATCTTCAAACTCCGTACAGACAGCACCCTTAGTCAGGATTGAACCTGGATCTCTGGCGCTGTGAGGCAGCAACTCTACCATTGCCCCACCGTGCTGCCCAAAAAAGTGTAGAAGAAATTCACTAGGATGTTGCCTGGATTGGAGTACATTAACTTTAAGGAAAGTTTGGTCAAACTTGGATTGGTTTCTCTCAGACATCAGAGGTTGAGGGGCAACCTGATAGAAGTATATAACATTATGAGAGGCTTTGACAGGTAGATAGTTACAGCCTTTTTCCCAGAGTGGCAATGTCAAATACTAGAGAGCATAGGTTTAAGGAGAGGGAGCAAAAAGTTAAAGGCAAGTATTTTGCACAGAGAGTGGAGGTGCCTGGATTGTGCAGTAAGGGGAGGTGGTAGAAGCAGATACCATGGCAACTTTTAAGAGGCATTGAGGCAGACACCTGAACAGGCAGAAAATAGAGGAATACCATGTGCAAACAGATGGGATTAGTTAGTCAGCAACATAGTTGGCGCAGAGATGGTGAGCCAAAATTGTCTGTTCATGTGCTGTACTGTTTCTGTTCTCTTTTGCATTGAAGAAACTCTGAGAAACATGTTGCTGCTCCATCACTTATTTAGTTCCAGTGACAAGTTTCTATCCCATTGATCAATGGTCCATTTCAGCACATCCAAAGCATCAACCAGAAGCAGACACTTGGAGTAATAATGATTTTCTTGAATTTCTAATATATTATAATTTCCCAAGCTCAATATAATAAATTCAATGGCAATTAAAAAACAGATAAAGATTGTGATATAACCTTCCAGTGACCATCAAATTGTTCACCTGAGACAGTGCTGCTATTCCTGTGAGACATCACTACAATTTTCAATTACTTCTAGGCAGGGTACTCCAGCAAACTAGACTAAACCCCGATATCAAAATGTTCAGGAATTAAAATCGAATTCTAAAAAGGTTCCATCGGAGGTCAAATTAGATACAGATTTTGTTAAAATTTAACTATAATACAAATCAGGGTTTGACTTTACAAAACATCCCCAGGTAACAAATGAGTTCTGCTTTTACAGATGTCCATAAGCTGATTTTGTCCAGAAGTCAGAGAATATACAAATTCATTCAATAGGATAACCACTCCACCAGGGTATTGTAATAAATGTAGTTGATGAGGGCCAACATGATATGAACATGTATTTATTAGCTTCTCCAGCTTAGTTGCAATGGCACAGAATTAGGATGTTAATGCTCAGTGCATGTTACACTGTTTAATAGAATATGGTTACATCAATAGAAGTGATTGAAGCATCAAACAGGAAATTAGGGATATGTGTAGCAAAGGCACAGCAGTTATCAAGGGTGACTTTAATCTACATATTGATTGGGCCAACTAAATTGGTAACAACGCTGAGGAGGAGGATTTCCTGGAGTGTATACGGGATGTTTTTCTAAGCTAATATGTAGAGGAACCAACTAGAGGGCAGACCATCCTAGACTGGGTATTGTGCAATGAGGAAGGATTAGTTAGCAATCTTGTTGTGCAAAGTCCCTTGGGCAACGGTGACCATAATATGGAATTCTGCATTAAGATAGAGAGTAACATGATTAATTCAGAGACTGTTGGGACTGAAGGCAGATAAATCCCCAGGGCCTGATGGTCTGCATCCCAGAGTACGCAAGGAGGTGGCCTTAGAAATTGTGGATGCATTGGTGATCATTTTCCAATGTTCCATAGACTCTGGGTCAGTTCCTGTGAATTGGAGGGTAGTTAATGTAACCCCACTTTTTAAGAAAGGAGGGAGAGAGAAAAAGGGGAATTATAGACCAGTTAGCCTTACATCAGTAGTGGGAAAGATGCTTGAGTCAATTATTAAAAAGGTAATAGCAGCGCATTTGGAAAGCAGTGACAGCATCGATCAAAGCATGGATTTATGAAGGGGAAATCATGCTTGATTAAATGTCTGGAATTTTTAGAGGATGTAACAAGTAGAATGGATAAGGGAGAGCCAGTGGATGTGGTGTATCTGGACTTTCAAAAAGCCTTTGACAAGGTCCAACACAAGAGATTAATGTGCAAAATTAGAGCACATGATATTGAGAGTATGATATTGACATAGGTATAGAACTGGTTGGCAGACAGGAAGTAAAGAGTAGGAATTAACAGCCCTTTTCAGAATGGCAGGTAGTGACTAGTGGGGTGCCATATGGCTCGGTGCTGGGACCCCAGTTATTTACAATATGTATTAACGATTTAGACAAGGGAATTAAATGTAACATCTTAAAGTTTGGGGATGACACAAAGCTGGGTGGCAGTGTGAGCAGTGAGGTGGATGCTATGAGGCTGCAGGGTGACTTGGATCGGTTTGGTAAGTGTGCAGATGCATAGCAGATGCAGTATAGTGTGGATAAATGTGAGGTTATCCTCTTTGGTGGCAAGAACAAGAAGACAGAATATTATCAGAATGGTGTCAGATTGGGAAAAGGGGAGGTGCAATGAGACCTAGATATCCTTGTACACCAGTTACTGAAAGTAAGCATGCATGTACAACAGGCAGTGAAGAAAGCAAATGGCATGTTAGCCTTTAGAGCGAGAGGATTTGATATCGGATCAAGAAGGTCCTACTGCAGTTGTACAGGGCCCTGGTGAGACCGCACCTGGAGAATTGTGTGCAGTTTTGGCCTCCTCATTTTTTGAAACAACATTATTGCTATTGAGGGAGTGCAGCGTATGTTCACCAGGTTAATTCCCGGGATGGCGGGACTGACATGTGATGAAAGAATGTGTCGATTGGGCTTGTATTCACTGGAATTTAGAAGGATGAGAGGGATTCTTATAGAAACATATAGAATTCTTTAGGGATGGGACAGGCTAGATGCAGGAAAAATGTTCCCCATGTTGGGGGAGTCCAGAACCAGGGGTCACAGTTTAAGAATAAGCGGTAGGCCATTTAGGACTGAGATGAGGAAAAACCTTTTCACCCAGAGAGTTGTGAATCTGTGGAATTCTCTGCCACAGAAGGCAGTGGAGGCCAATTCACTGGATGTTTTCAAGAGAGAGTTAGATTTAGCTCTTAGGGCTAACAGAATCAAAGGATATGGGGAAAAAGCAGGAACGGGGGACTGATTTTGGATGATCAACCATGATCATATCGAATGGCGGTGCTGGCTCAAAGGGCCGAATGGCTTATTCCTGCGCCTATATTCTATGTTTCTATGATTGCTTAATAATTTCCAAAGCTACTCTCTTAAGTGGCCTTCCATTGTGAAACTGGGAGACTGTGTTCTCAATAAACAATGACGTCTGATCACTGCGGGGTGGATATATTTAAGCAAGGATATTTTTCAAGATTGATTGTTGTTTGAATTTAAAGGTTCAAGGTTCACATTTATTTGTCACATGTACCAATTAAGGTACAGTGAAATGAGTTACCATGCAGCCATACAATTAAAAAGAACACAATACACAATAGAATTCAACATAAACATCCACCACAGCATTCTTCACTGTGATGGAAGGCAATAAAGCTCAGTCAATCTTCCTCCTTTGTTCACCCATGGTCAGGGGCCTTGACCCTCCATAGTCGCCACTACGAACGGCCCGATGGGCAAGCACTCTCGTCAGGATGATCAAAGCTCTGACGTCGGGACAGATCGAACACACTCCACTGCTTGGAGTTCCCAAATCGGCCACTTCCTTACCGGAGACCACTGCTTCAGGATTTTCTCGGCCACAGGCTGGCGGTCGGAGCTCTTCTCCGGCGATCCCCGGCAAGGGATCGGCCCGCACCGTGATGGTAAAGTCCGCTCCATGCCTGCTGCTAGAAGCTCCGCAGACCGTGGCTTCATGATGTTATAGGCAGCAGGCCAGCGATCAGAGCTCTTTTCTGGCGATCCCCAGCAAGGGATTGCCCCGCTCCGCGATGGAAAAATATACATGGGAATTCAATCATATGTGCAGGTGTGCATAAATTAGGCATTCATAATCTGGGGGTGGCCTGTACAATGGTTTTGATCTAGGTAGTATGTTAACAAAACCTTTGTCTGTGACAACAGGCATATGTGAAGGTGAGATCATATTTAGCATATATCTTCCTATTTGTTCTTTAGAATTTTGTTTGTGTTTGGATAGTGATTGCAATTATTTATTTTATGCTAAAGATTATTAGACATATTGAAATGGGATTATAATGGCATGTTTAATTACATTAGTAATGTGGAGATCTGAGCTAAAAACCAACACATCTCTGCTCTGGAGTGTAAAGTCAATGAGCAAATAATGTGGAATCTGAAAGAAATCTTCACTCAGCACAGAAACCATGAAACTATCAATGCATTATGAAAATCCATCTGGTTGATTAATGCCCATCACGAGGAAATCTACCATCTGGCCCATCTGTGACTTCTGAAGCACAGCAGTGTTGGCTATTAGCTGCCCTTTGTAGTGATCTAGCAAGATCTTCAATCATATATTAACTGTAACAATAAAACAGAAAAATGGATGCACCACCAGACATCAACCAAAATACTGAATTTGGACATGGAAAATACACGTGCATTTATTATTTTTTTTATCATTGCTGAAACTGAATCCTGGAATTCCCTATGCAATAGCACTGAAGAAATCCATCACCAAAAAGCGATCCAATAAGGTGATGCACCACACCACCATTTTAAAGAGAGCCTAAGCGTAATAAATGGTGGCCTTACAACCTCAAACCCTCAAAAATAAATGTAAATATTTTATTCTTTCATTGGATAAGGTTTTGCTTGTGGCATTTTATAATTTGGGTAGAACCATTCTGGTTGCTATGTGAAGTAACTTTTAAATGATGTTTACAAATTTTTTGTAAGCAGTGCTTTGCCCTTTTGCACTGAATGTGCTCCATTTATACAGATGCAAAATAACTTTGTTGTTCCGCTTTATTTGAATTAATTGTTAGTTTAATTTCCACTTCAAAATATACCAAGAAAAAGGAAGAATGGATTAAAAATGCCCTAAACACAGATCAGTATCACATTTCTTTCTTGTGGTAAGGATACAATTGAATTAGTAACACTTTACCTCAAAACAGATTTGCTTATTTTAATGCCAGTCTTTTCAGTCTTAATTACACAGCAGTGAATAGGTATATTGTGAAGCTTTTTACCTTACACCAAAGAATAATTTATTTAATTTATCTCAACATAGAAGTGCAGGAGACGTTCGTTGCTGAAGTGACCTATAATTTGCCACTAAAAATGCTTCAAAGCCCTGATAAAGGCCATTCATTAGGCAGAGCTGATTTCGAAAGGGATTCCTGAAAGAGCTCTTTGTCTAATTGCCTACCATTACAAATAACACGAGACAAACGGGTTTTGGTAATATTATTAAACACTGTGAAACAGTAATATTGTTCTTGTACAAACCCTACAGTAATCAAACAATTAAACTTTAACTGTCTAATTAACTCTTTACAACTGCCAACTTGCATGACAAAAATGATATTAATCTGGAGGCAAATTTAAAGCCTGTCTATATTTTAATTAGGTAATATCTAATGAACCTATGACAGGTGTTTGGATCCTAACTCCGTTGTCTAATTTTTTTGCCATTCAAATTTTATTAATGACTTTATTCTCTCATGCTACTTTCTTTTGAAATGACTCAGGCAACACCTCAGCTGTAGCTGGGATAAATAAACTGCTGGAGGAACTCAGCAGGTCAAGCAGCTTCTGAGGAGGCAGACACTGCTGACATTTCAGGTTCAGGACAGGACTCAAAGTGCAGAGGGGGGATAGCTCGTACGAAGAAGTGTGAGGAAGGATTGAGGCAGGTGCTGGCAGGCAATAGGTGGAACCAGGTGCGGAGAGGGCTGATAGACAGATGGTGCCATGTGGGGAAGGGGGAGAGATGAGTTAGGTGACGGCAGTGGGTGGTGTCAGATCCAAGAGCTCATTGAAAAGGATATCATTGAACCTGTTGAAGGATCAATGCCATGGGTCTGTCCAGTTGTAGTAATACCGAAACCAAACGGAGAGATAAGGCTTTGCATGGACATGATACAAGTAAATGAGACAATAATACGAGAGAGATACCCCGGCATCAATGCAGCTGAGGGCAAGATTAAAGCTGGAAAGAACAATATGGCTGACTCATGATCCAGATTGCTGAAGGTAGACAAGCCGTTAGGGTCTATACTGGAAATAAAAGAAGAATAGGACAAGGATCCAGAACTACAAGATGTCAGAGAGTGGATCAAAAGAGGTGACTGGGAGGAATGTCCACACAGGATATATGCAGCTATCAGAGATGAACTATGCACAATTAGAAGCTGTGTGCTGAGAGGACACATGTTTCCATGATGTAGAGGAATGGCAGATGAATGAACCAAAGCTTTTTTTGTTCAATGTCCTTGAAGTGTGTTTATTACATTTGGATCCAGGCGAGGATCTGACAAGTGGGTGATAGGGAGAGGTCAACCAGGAGATTTGATAGTGAAGGTAGAGACAGGAAACACACGCTGCAGATGCTGAAATCTTATAATTAATGAAGGTGATAGGTGGAGTCAGATAAGGCGGGCAGATGGAATTTGTAGAAGAGTATAGGAGACTCAGTAGGTATAGTTTGTGGGTGATCGGCAAATGGAACAAGCTGGGAGAGGGAAACTAAACTGGGTGACAGAGGTGGGAGGGAGAAACCGGTTTCAATAAGGAGAGAAGGGGTGCAGGCTACCTGAAATTGGAAAATGCAATGCTCATACCACAGGGCTGTAGACTACACAGGGTGAATATGAGGCATTGTCCTTCTAATTTGTGATTGGCTTCACACTGGCAGAGGAGAAGGCCAAGTATTGACAGGTCGGGTGGGAATGGGATAGGAAGTTGAAATGTCTGACAACAAGATGGTTAGGATGGCCATTGCCATGACGAACAGAGCGCAGTTGTTCTGCAAAATTGTTGCCTAGTCTATGTTTGGTCTTGCGACCATATCAAGATCATCCAATACAGTAGTTGAGGTTGAAAGAGGTGCATGTGAGTCTTTGCCTGACCTAGAAGGGCTGTTTATGCCCCTAGATGATGGTGAGGGAGAAAGTGTATGGATAAGTGTGGGACCTCTTGCAGTTGCAGGGAAATGTGACGCCAGACAGGGAGGGGTGCTTTAGTTGAACGAAAGAACCATGACCTCATGGAGAGAGTAGTCCCTGTGGAAATCAGAAATGGGTGGGAAGGGGAAGATATGATTGGAGGTGGGATCCTGTTGCAGCTGGCAGTTATGACAAAGGCTGAAATGCTAGATTCAGAGGCTGATAGGGTGAAATGTGAGGGAAATGGTGAAATCATGAGTGTGGGCTCTATCAACCACAGTAGAAGGGAAGTCACAATTTCTGAAAAAGGAGGACATTTCAGATGTCCTGGAATGGAAAGCCCCATCTTGAGAACTGATGCAGCGGAGAAAGAGAAAAGAGAGAAAATAATTAAGACCATGCAGAAGTTGGTATAGTCAAGGCAGCTGTAGGAGGGTCCAGGAAAGGGAGTGAGGTGTCAGAAATGGTGCAAGTGAATTTGAAGGCAGGGTGGAAGTTCTTAACAAAGGTAATATAATTGGCCAGTTCCACTCAAGAACATGGCATGTTCTGACTACTATTCAATCCTATACCAGCACCATTCGGGGCTCATCATTTACAGCATGCAAGAGCAGCCAGGTGAGAGACAGCTCTTACTTTGGCCTTTCCTCTTGGTTTTCCTCAGGATTGCAGTTTATGTAGGAATCTCCCTATCATATGAGGCCAGAGTTGCTCAATAAAACACATTTCATGAGACAAAAGCATAGCCTGAATCCAAAGCAGGTACTGTAGGTGGCATATCTACTAGACCCATATCTCACTATTACATGACACTGTATATTGACAATGTGATACATTTACCACAAAGTTAACCTGAGAAAAAGTGATAGCTGAACGGTACTGTAAATTTTCCATTTGTTTCTCTTTGCTTTGCATCCAGACTCCAATACAACTACCCTATCAATTGCAAATTAAAACATAGACACACTTACATTCTGTTGGGGCTTGGGATTCAGTTCACCCAACACAGTCTTCATCTTCAAATTCACCACACACTTAGGTCAAACTGCAAAATTCTGATTGTATTAAAGATTTGGTTCAATTTGTACTAATTTTCTTTGATGCGCAGCTAGATTCTAAAAGCTTTTGCATGTCATAATATTGCAAAGAGTTTCATTAATGTTCCCTGATGAGACTGTGAAATGGATGAACATATTCCTTGAAAGTCATCTTTAGTGATATTGTGTCAGCTTACTCAAACAGAAAACTTAACATTAAAAATACATATTTTTGCTGATTAAATCGTTCCCCGAATGTATTGAAAAACCTGCATCAGTTACCATTTTTACATACAATAAAAATACTTTTGAAAGGAAACAAAATCAATTTCATTCTATTACACTGCCCTCTTTAACACTGGTTCATGTCAGATTTTACATCTGTGATTATGGAAATGAATTATTGCAAAATGTGAACTGTAACTTAACCAGACTAATGTTATACCCCATGCAGAAATAAATGACTGCTGCATAAGACTTTAGAAGACCATTTTCAACCTATATTGTTAAAAAGGAAATTTTTCATTCAATTATTGTTTCAAGTTTTATGTCTCTATTATGTAATAGTGGAGCCCATTTTTACATGCGCAATTTTGCTTCCCCAATAGGTTTTCATTCTCAGATTTGCTGGCAAGCAGCAGTCATTAGTTGGTAAATATTGATATGTAATTGCAATCAAATACCCTTGCATTTTCTGATTTGGTGTTAGTTTTGTGTAGTTCCATCGGGAGCTGAAGACGGGTGGTAAAATGAAGTAAAATGGCATCAATTAGAACTCTTTCTGTGTATAATAGTATATATTGACATTTCATGTTTCATACATAATGTTAAATACGTGCAGACATGCTGCGGAATTGCATGCAAAGACTAATTACAATTTAAACTTACCAGTCATTTGAGGTCAGAAATATGAATGTGAATTTAAGTCAAACCTTGTAGTTCATGATCAACTGCCTCCATTGATGTTTATATTTATTTAGCATGGCATCTCTCTGCAATACTGTGCTTTTAATATGTCAACCTTGTTTGAGGATTTTATCAGTGTTTTAAGTTGTTACAAAAAAGGGAGAGTAACTGGAGGAAGTTTGCCAGTCAGGCAGCATCTATGGAGGGAAATGGACAGTTAACGTTTTGGGTCAAGACCCTTCATCCTTGTGATATATTCTAGTATCTGTAGTTTCTAGTGCCTCGATTTTGAACTGTTGGTCATTTCTTCAGCCAACATTGCACTGTTTTAGAAAGTTTGACCATATTTAGGCTATTGCTATGCACACATTTATTGGTCGATTTTCTAATGAACTTCTGTTACACAATGTTTTGCTGCATGGAAGCAATTCTGTGCTCAGCAATAACATAAGTTTATTTTTTTTTAGTTTAGAGACACAGCGCGGAAACAATACCCTCAGTCCACCAAGTCCGCGCCGACCATTGATCCCCACAAACTAACACTATCGTACACATACTAGGGACTATTTATACATACCAAGCCGTTTAACCTACAAACCTGTACGTCTTTGGAGTGTGGGAGGAAACCGAAGGTCTCGGAGAAAACCCACGCGGTCACGGGGAGATCATACAATCTCCATATAGACAGCACCATTAGTCTGGATCAAACCCGGGTTTCTGGCTCTACAGTAAGAGCTGTAAGGCAGCAATCTACTGCTGGACCACCATGCCGCGGTGCAATAGCTATTAGCAAACACTTTGCTCGGTTCCACTCAGTGCTCAGTATTCAACACAGGCAATTTTACCACTATTTAGTCATGTGTTTAAGTTGCTTAGCAGGACGAGGAACGCAAAGAAGACTGCAGAATTTATTAGATGCAAACCCACCCCAAAAAGATCCAGCCTCAAGTGCAGCCAGTCTTCACCCAGTGTATCACACACAGCAACTTGCAGCAGATCACACACTTATGGATGGCACATAAATGAAAATGTTAAAAATCTGTTAGTGCTGGAAATCTAAAACAAAAACAGGAAATGCTAGAAACCTTCAGCATGTGCCAGTACCTGTTGGAAGAGAGACAGAGTTAAGGTTTCAGGTCACAAACTCATGGTCAGGACCAGGAAAAAGAAGCAAAATGTTTTAGGTTTGTGGGGTGGGGGGTGGGGGGGATGGATGTCACTTTTATTCTACATACCTGACTTACTCTAGCCTATTTGTAATTTCCTGCAGTATTTTGACAAGGCCAATGCAAGCTTGAGGAACAACACTGCAACTTCTGTCTGGGCATGTTGCAGCCTTCCAGACTGAACAGCAAATTCTGCAACATCCTCAATTCATTTTCTCTGTCCATATCAGAACTGACCATTTATACTGTAAGTTATCCATCTGTAAAATTGACTCAGGTTTTGCTATATTTGTGTCCCCCGGCTTACTATTTGCAAAACAAAACATTTTTTTGTTCATCTAAATGCTCCCCATTAAAAACTCACCCCCATAGCACTAGCTCCATATTCAATGAGTTGTATTTTCATCTTCTTCCTGAGACTTCACAGATTTTCTGGGTTGCTGATTTCCTACAAGTACACTGGCAAGGCCTTACTCACTGTTTTTGCATTAGCAGGGCTGCCAACATTGGGTGAGAGTTGGGAGTGAGAAATTGCGAGAGACCAAGCCCGAGGGAGCGTAGCAACCGAGGGGGGTGGGTGTGGGAGATTGGGTATCCCCCCTCCCATTGGTACGGAGCTTTTGCATTTTTCAGTTTGAAATTGTGCAATCTGGTGCATACTGTAGTGAGTCTTTTAACTTACACTTGAATGCAATGTTTATGCTTTAAATTGGATTAGCTATGAATAAGGTTAGGCTAAATTACATTCCTAATTACATTCCACAGTAGATCCAGACTCTGATCAACAGATGCAGCACATGAATCTTCTCTTCTTCTTGCGTATGGCGTGCACAGCCTAAAGTTGTAGGACAACTTGTTCTATTTGATCTTATTTGATTGTGCACACCAGGTTGATTGCATTCGTCAAAACAGGGCGGATCATGTGAAGGTTGCAATCTCACACCCCAGCACATGACTGATCTTAGTATATTCATGTATGGACATCAGATGATAATCAAACACTTGGCCCATGTTCACCAACCTGGGTCTCACTGCACACCTGGTACTAATCCTGACCCTGACTCCAGTTGCATAACCTTCACTCATTTTGACACTGATTCCAGCCTTAAACCTGACCCCCTATTCTACCCTGATCATAGCTGCTTACCAGCGTAGGTTCCCTGTGCTGAACACTCCCATTGTCCCAGCTTTGACTGCATAGCACTATTCCAGACCTTGACTCTGGATGTACACTTCGCCTTGCTCCTAGCCCCTCTGCACTGACAATATATCTGGCCCACACATAAAGCCCCATATCTGACCCCCTGGACTTAACCTATTATGTTCAAGTCCACAGGTGCTTATCTAATGCAGTAATCTTTTATGGGGCACTTCACAGATCAAATTTTGTATACCAAAATTTGCTGCATCCATTGGCTTCCTTGTTATCTAACATGTTAGTTACTTTGTCAAAGAAGTCATCAATTGGTTGAACACAATTTTCCATCCATAACATTATACTCACTCAGCTGTATAGGTATTCTGTTGCCATTTCCTTCATTTTCCTAACAAACTGTCCTGAAGTCATTTTCACCCTCAATATTTTTAGTATTTTGCTGTCTTCCTCTCAGCTGGGACTTTTCCGAAATGCAAACTCTAATAACTATGTTTAAGCAATATTATTCTAATAAAAGTGATCTTGAGAGTACATAATATTTTCTGTGGTATTCATAACACAACAATGATAAAAAGATATTTGTTTTGATTACACCTTCCAACATGCATACATTATTATTTTACAGTTAATATGTACCGAGGCCAAATTTTTGTTCCAATGCTCCCCATTCCCAATTACTTTTTTGTTGAAGTGATTGAAATCCAAGTGCAGTTTAAATGGCATCAGAAAAATAAAACCTCCAGAATAGATGATATTCATTACATGGTTGGTTGGAGTCAGTATCAGCACAATTACTATATTAAACTTTGAATATTCAGATGTCCTGGTTCAAGCTAAAAGTAAAGACAAATAATAACCTCCTCACACATTCCCTTGCAGGTACCTCTGTCACTCCTTTAAAATATGCTCCTTCTTTGAACAAGCTCTTAAACGTCGCATTTGAATCAGTTTCCATCTGTTCATTTAAAAAACAACAAGATTGAGGATATTTCTATTCAACTCATCAAAGGAATTTGGGGGGGGGGGGGGTTAGAAATAGTCAGTGAGGTAAACAAACATAATACTTGAGTGGCAAATTACAATATTTAACTGAGGTAAATAATGGGTTATCGGTACTGTATGTTGTGACATACAATCTGACACCTGTCATTTTAATATTACACTTATCCCATCCCCCTGGATATTCCGGATTCATAAAGTAAGGTTTTGGCAACTAATTACAAATCTGGCTAATTTCAAATCAATAACATTAGCCAACTCCGAAATACGAAGCACTGAGCATTGGGATCCAGACATCACGGACAACTGACCTCAGTTCCCCGCTCACATCTGGCAGTGCACTCTGTCTGAACCAGGGGCCACAGAGTGCTTTTGAAAGTGGGGAGGCTGAGCGATCACTGATTACTAGCCTTGGGGGTACCCAGCAAGGGAGTGGAGCAACTGAGTGGGGGGAGGGTGTGGGAGGGGGGTGTCCCCCCACCAACGGTAGGGACATTTTCAAATTTGATGTACTAAAATCATGTTTTAGTGCATTGTAGAAATATGATTTCAATGTTTTTTGTTTGAAGGGTATTTTAAAAGGTAACTTTTTAACGGGTAACTTTTTCCACACAAAGGGTGGTGGGTGTATGGAACAAGCTGCCAGAGGAGGTAGTTGAGGCAGCGACTATCCCAACATTTAAGAAACAGTTAGACTGATACATGGATAGGACAGGTTTGGAGGGATATGAACCAAAAGCAGGAAGTGTAGCTGAGACATGTTGTCGGGTGACGGGAAGTTGCGCCGAAGGGCCTGTTTTCACACTGTATTACTCTATGACCATTATATCTCCACCATGCATGAATGCTTCAAAATCAAGTGGTCGAGTTTTATTGCCATATACTCAAGCATAGAAACATAGAAAATAGGTGCAGGAATAGGCCATTCGGCCCTTCGAGCCAGCACTGCCATTCAATATGATCATGGCTGTTCATCTAAAATCAGTACCTTTTTCCTGTTTTTTCCCCATGTCCCTTGATTTCGCTAGCCCCAAGAGCTAAATGTAACTCTCTCTTGAAAACATCCAGTGAATTGGCCTCCACTGCCTTCTGTGGCAGCGAATTCCTCAGATTCACAACTTTCTGGGTGAAGAAAATTTGTCCTCATCTTAGTCTTAAATGGCCAACCCCTTATTCTTAAACTGTGTGACCCCTGGTTCTGAACTTCCCCAACATCGGGAATTTTTTTTCCTGTAGTTACAATAAGAAAATCTAGCAGGCAAGCAGGATGCTTTCTCCAACCACCCCCATTTGAAGGCCACTATCTTCCACCGTTTCTACCCAGTGCTTGGTACTTACTTCCAGCACCGAGCCACAGCCTGATCCATGCCGGTCACCTGGGCGATTTCGGCACAGAGACTCTCACGGCAGCGGCGCAATGCTTCCGATGCCTCCGACGGCCCAGGACTCTTGCACTGAGGCTGCTCCATGGCCGGAGCTGCAGCGAGTGACTCGCTGCCTAGCAAACACTCGCCAGCCCGGCAAACACTAGCCAGCCTCAGCTCCCCGTCTGCATCTGCCCCCACCGCTGCTTCTGCTTCCATCCCTCACTCAGCCACGGCTCTCCGACACCCGCGGCCCATGCAGTTGATATGTGTTTTGAAATTTTCGTTGATCACAGAATTTCTCACGACAGAGCGTGAAAATTTGTGATCAGCGTGAGAGCGTGAGAATTTGGCCAAATGCGTGATTCTCACGCTCAATGCGTGAGAGTTGATAGCCCTGCACTAGTGCAAGGCCTGAAGATGCTGCTTTTATAGACTTGAAAATATTGGTCTCTAACAAACTAATCTAGAACCCTGCATTATAACTTTGTGTCTTCTGACATTCCAATCTATTGCTTAGAACCTACCACAGTGCTATGCCAATACTTATTGTCATCATATGTTTTATTGCAGCAAATGGCTATCAAGCACACTGAGAACTTTTGTTCATGCTCTGTCTCTCGTAGCTAGCCTTTTAATAGCCATTTTCTTGGTTATCTCTCATAGTACTTGTTTGGTTACACACGAGCTGCAGGTATAATAAATAACAAAACCCTTGTTTAAAATACAACTTTCGCCATTACAAATTTAAATTGTACAATGGAAACAATGAAAATAGAAATTGTTGAAAGTGAAACGTGCTTTGAAATCATTAACTGAGTTTTAAACAATGCATGTAGAAAAAAATGTGATTGTATTTCAACTGATATTGATTGACTTTTGGCTATTTAAAGGTATCTATTTGCAGTTATGATTACACCACTTATAAACAATGTTTATTGTTAAGTGACAAGTGCAGTTAATGCTAAACATCCATTTACCCAAATACTAATTATTGGATCAAATAGCAATAGTGGAAAGGTGAAATGCTGATAAGACAAGAGCAATTCTGATGGCGAATTCTACTTGATTCTGAGAGGAATTGACTGCAGTGAGTGAAATTATACCGGCTCACAGTTAGTGGAAAAACCTATATTGGTAAATAGAATTGCCAATTGGCTATTGGTGATCAAATATGCTTTAGCAAATGGAAATTATGGGATGTTAAATTTTAGACACCTCCTGAGGACCCCAAAAATTCCTGAGTTTGTTTATAACATGCAAAAAAATCATAATGTTTTGAAGATTTATTATTGTATCAATTTAAATTAGGAAAATAATAACTACTTAGTCAATTATACATAAAGCATCTCAAGAATTTGTTTACACTTTATACAATCAACTAATATTAAAATGAATTCACTTATAAAAGACGGACCAACAGAGACTGTACTAGGTTTGGCAGCTAGATTTCTATTAAAGAAAAACATTTGATACATGCAAGTAAATTCTCTTGTAATAAACCTAGAATCAAGGCGTCTTTGTGAGATACAGACATGTTTTAGCGAGTCGAGACGATAGTTGTTTTCCCAAATGAGCTTTATTGTTAAAGCAGTGAAAACAACGGAGATCATACAACAGCTAACACAAACGATCTTACCACAATGGTGGTCGAAGTAATGAATGGGGCTTGCCCAGAAAACGCACAAAAACAAAACCCCTCCCCACAGTCACATGACCGGGGTAGCCGACCGCAGGGTTCGACTACCCACAGGCACCAGGAGGTGCCGCTACAATGTTTAGTTTTAGTTTAGTTTTGAGATATAGCGTGGAAATAGGCCCTTTTGCCCACTGAGTCCACGCCGACCATTGATCACCCATACACTAGTTCTATCCTACACACTAGGGACAATTTACAGAACCCCAACTAACCTACAAGCCCACACGTCTTTGGAATGTGGAAGAAACTGGAGGACCCAGAAAAAACCCATGCAGTCACAGGGAGAATGCACAAACTCCATACAGATGGCATCGAAAGTCAGGATCAATCCTGCTGCTCTGGTGCTGTAAGGCAACAGCTCTATTGCTGTGCCATTTTGACGCTGTAAACATATGTGGCATGTTGAAATCTCTCTCCCTCTCCCTCTCCCTCTCCCTCTCCCACTCCCACTCCCACTCCCACTCCCACTCCCTCTCCTCTCCTCTCTCCTCTCTTTCCTCCTCCCCCCCCCCCCCCCCCCCCCCCCCCCCCCCCGAAGGGCCTGTTTCAGTGCTGTTTCTCTGAACTAAACAAAACTATTTGTCGGCATTAAATTACATCTGCACTCTTCCCAATTTCCTATCTGATCGATAACCTGTTATTGCCTCATACAAGCTTACTCATTCACATCACTAATGTTATGTTATCCATAGACATTAATCATAGTTCCTATATTCACATCCTGGTCATTAATATACATCACAAACAACAAGAGTCCCAGCACTGATCCATGTGGTGCACTACTGGTCACTGACTTTAGATCACAATAGCATCCTTCTCCACTTTGCATCCTATCATCAACTCAATTAGCCAGCTTTCTGTACCAGTCTATTATGCAAGACCTTGTCAAATGCATTACAAAAATCCATATAGACATCATCTGCCTTTATCAACTTTGTTACCTCGTCAATAAACCTGATCAAATTAGTTCTTCCACAAGATTTTCCATGCACAAAACAATGCTGACTATCCCTAATCAGCTGTTGCCCTTACAATTGTACATAAATCCCTTATGATTTTCTCCAATAATTTCCTTACCACTGATGTAAGGCTCACAGTTCTGTAGTTACCTGGCTTAACCCGACTGCCCTTATCAAATAACAGAACAACATTGGCAGTCCTCCAATGTTCTGGCATGTAATTGTGGTAAACAAGCTATCTGTCTCCAACCTGAAAGGTAGAAGACAAGAAGAGGTATTCACTTTTTAAAGATTGGGAGGGAGAATCCAAAGGTTAATAGATAGTAAACCTAGAATGACTTGACCAAATCAGGTCTCTTTAATCTAGCTACAGTTCTTCCTCAAAATTTCCCAGAGCTCTGAACACTTCCTATTTTATACCATATCCTTCTCAGCCAAAGTAGAACAAAGAAGGGCCCTAACCTGAAACATCCCATATCAATGTACTCCAGAAATACTTCGTAACCTGCAGAGTTACTTCATGGTTTAAAAAAACTTTTTTTTTAAATAGAAACAAGAACAATATAATTCTCATTTCAAATGCACTTTCCTCTTGCTCGCTGCTTTCACTAGTGCCAGTAACAGGAATTTTGTTTCTCCAATTCAGTAAATGCAGGACAAAGAACATTTCACCATATTAATGCTACTTCCTCTATATTGTTCTTCTCCACATCCCAGTTGCAATTTATTTTTTCTCACCCCTAACATATGCACTAAATGGAAAAGCAACAGACATTTCCACATAGCCCCCCAGCCACTCACTCACCTTCTCTCTTTTATTCCCTCTCAGTCAGCTCGCTATATTAGGGAGACAACCAACACCAAGTAAGGACTACCCAATCACCACGCATTGAACAAATGAACTCACACAGTCCTTGCCGTTGCTGGCTTAATGACAGGCCAAGATTTTGGAGATGACAACACTGGATTTCATGTCATGACGGACAGTGCATTCTGATACCTGCTGCTCAGAAGCCACCAGCCTCAAACAAGATTCCACCAACCCTCATGTCCCCTCCTCTTTGAACATATTGACACTTTCCCATGTAACTGCATAAGATGCAATACCTGTCTTTTCATTTCTTCCCTTCCTATCCTCCAGAGACATAAACAGACTCTCCAGATAAAGGCCTCTTCTACATTGGAGAAACCAAATACAGATTAGTTTAGTTTAGTTTAGTTTAGAGATACAGTGCGGAAACAGGCCCTACAGCACACAGGGTCCGCGCCGACCAGCGATCCCCGCACATTAACACCATCTGACACCCACTAGGGAAATTTTTACATTTACCAAGCCAATTAACCTACAAACCTGTACATCTTTGGAGTGTGGGAGGAAACCGAGGATCTCGGAGAAAACCCACGCAGATCACGGGGAGAATATACAAACTCCGTACAGACAGCACCCGTAGTCAGGATCGAACACGGGTTTCCTGCTCTGCATTCGTTGTAAGGCAGTAACTTTGTGGATCGCTTGTGCTCTGTCCATAGAAGTGACATTGAGCTTCTGATTACTTCTCACTTTAATTCACCATCCCAATCCCAAAGTTACTCTGACATTTCCATCTATTACCTTCTGTACTGTTAAAATGTTGCCCAATGCAACCTTGAGGAACACCACCCCATCTTCCGTTGCGGCATGTTACAGCCAGCAGGACTCATTATCAAATCGCCAACTTTAGATAGTCAACTCTTTCTTTCTGTTTGTCTTACAACTGACTATTTTAGCCAGCCATCTTTTGGATCATTTTTTATTTTTCCCCTTTTTCCATTTTGTTTTGGTATAGTTTGGTCAGCTGGGCATGCCCACACATTTACCACCAGCAGCACAATACATAGATAAAGAAGCTTAGTCTGATTTTACCTGCCCCTTAAGAGTCATATTAGGTCATACAGCTTCACTCTGACAGATATTCCCTTTGTTCCATCCATTTTCCTCCTCAATTTCTCTGCAACCCAGATTATCTTGTTTCTCTCATTTCCCATTCTGGGGAGGGTTCCAGACCTGATCTGTACCTGTACCTGTTTTGTTTTCACAGATGCTACCTGATTTGCTGTGTTTCCAATAGTTTCCATTTCATTATCAGGTTCAGAATAAAATTAGACAGGGAAACCTGAACAAAAAACTGAACTTTCAGAAATTTTGCATTTAAAATTCATATTCAAAGAAATTCAATGAATTTCACAATTAAATTGGCCCACTGTATTGAATTATCAACACGGAAAACAGCATGGAACATGGCCAAGGTGTCAGAATAAGTGATGAGCTTTCCAAAATAGAAAGATAATGGATTTTTGGTTGGTACAGACACGGTGTATTGAAAAGCCTGTAAAAGTGCTGTATGGTTCTATCACATTCATTCCATTCTGCAAACCAAATATCATTCACCTGTTGAATTCATATGTCTGGCGAGAAGACCACGGTGGAAATGATTTGGTGGAACAGAAGAAGTTTGCATATTTCCCTACAACATAACAGAAATGTTCAAAACTAGAGCCAAGTGTCAGAGAGACTAATGATTTTTATTCCACTTCACCTGATATAACAATCGAGAAAAGTTCCTTCACAAACCTTGCAGGTATTTATTTTCTTTGAGGGTGAGAATGGCAATGTATACATTGACTGTCCTGCTGGCTAGCTGTTATTTTGCACGCTTCAGTGTGGTTCTGGATCTTAATTAAGACAGTTCTGCTAGTTTACCACACATGGATTGCACATAAATTGATGCATAATTCAAGTGCACTGAGACTGCATGCATCTAAACCAGCTACCAGCAGGAAGACAAGAACCTGCCTGTTACCTTCCTCTAGTATCAGCAATCTCCAGAAGCCATTCATAGTTCCAATTGGTCGTTCATGGGCCTCTAGAAGCACAAAGCTTACCCAGATACTGAAGTCCTAAATAAAGTGTGGAATCAGAAGGAAAATTGGCAATGCAGGCAATATCCCACAAGCTTAAAGTAGTGCTGGTAGATGCCAAGAATCCAAATAAACTCAATACCCAGAAAGTGGGCACCGTGTGCTCTAAATACTGGGTTCTTGCCATTTCCACCAACACATACACAATGTGGTATGAAAATGTTGTAGCTCTATTAATGAATTGATAATTAAGTACTGTGTGTATGTTTGTATGTGCGTGTGTGTGGTTTTGTGTATGAAAGTGCATAAGCACACACTCAGCATTCTAGCGAGTGACACTCACAATGTGATATTAACATTATTTAGCAGTGTTGTCGCAAATTTTGTCCATTATAATTTTTTGCTCCGTACATTATAAGGTCTTTCATATGAAGCAGATCATCACGATTAACTGATAGTTTCATGATTAACTGGCTTCACAATGATTTATAACATATATTAGGATGTGCAGATACATAAATATTCATTGTATTAAAATAGCGGCTACGATCCTTTATGATTCTACTAGCTGATATAATTAAGTTTAAAATGTGAAGTACTATTTGACTTTTATATCCAAATGTAAAACAGGCTGAAATGATCCTTTTCTGCCAAAGTACTGTATTAAGTAACAGAAAATGGAATGGAATCAAAACCTATTACAGTCCATGTATATGTAATATAATAGGTTTTAAAGCAGCAATTCATTACAGAAAAATATCAAAATGATTTGAGTCCTGATATATATAACTGTTTATCTCCCATTTTGCAAAAATAGATACTATGAAGGACACATTTTGAATATTCATTCTATTTTTTGCCGAGATACATCATCGCCAAAGTACACTGGCTACAGTTTGGCCTGCATGTCACTGACTGTGCTCTGCTGAACTGTTGATACTGATCTTTTTAGATATTTTATAGAAATAATGTTGATTTCCATACCCTTACCATTTCTGTTTTGGCTATTAGAGTGAGACAAAACATTTTGGAAAATTTAGGAAACTGTGGACGGTTCCACATGCCATGTGTGAGTTTGATACTTGCACAATAGTCCCACAGCCAGCAGCATCCCATCTGAGCAGCATGGCTGGTATATTTGCCGATTGCTTTCATCATTATTTTATGCTCCCACCAAAATCCACGTCATCAACCCCAACTGAAGTGCTTGGGAGATGAAGAGAACCAGCAGTACATCTTCACCAAGGCCAGCTCTCTGAAAAGTGCTAAATGAATGTTGAATGAATTTATCTCTTCAGTAAGAGATCAACACATATTTCTTCAGCGAGTATTTAGGTTCAAATTTTCAATGTTGGTTTTAGCAGAAGGGCCAGTGGCAGATATGTATTGGACAGTTATGTTGAAATCATTCTTTAAAAGCTCTTCAAACATGGCATTCAATGCTTGTAAAACAACACATGTACTGTATGTGAATGCAATATCATCTCCAAGAGCTTTTGACTTTCACAGGGTTAAATGCAACAGAACACCAGAAACAGCTTTACCTTCTGCTTTAAGAACAAATATTATAAATATGAGCTGGCATGGACAATACCACCAGCTTTGGGCATTCTTGTTGATAGCTCATCTCCAATTCTGCAATGTGCTTACATAGATTTTTGTAGGGCGGATAGAGGGACACAAAGATCCCAAGGTGAGTTCTTAATTTTTAATTTCAATTTAGTGCAGGATAATACTGATCAATGATCTCCACCAACAGGCCTGGTGAACAACAGATGCTGGTTAAAATACCTGCTAGTTCATTAAGCACAGTAGGTGGCTGCTATTTGAATACATTGTGTATGCAAGCAAAGAATTTCACTGTGCCTAGTCACATGTGACAATAAAGTATTCATAGTCCTAAGAATATAGCTGGGTCAAGCTAGCATTGATTGTCCAGAAATCCACACTTTAATTTCCTATTCTCAACCACAAGATGAACTATCATCAAAGGTTACCATTACCAGCCTTGATGCTGTCAGTCCAATAAAGAAGATCAGCAACATGTGGGAACAAATGTTCTATCCCTGTTTCTGCCTCAATGTTGAACCTAACACTCTTGGCTCTGCTGGAGGAAGGGCAGATAAAAGGGGGATCTTTGGAAAACTCATTGAGAATATAACTAACCACAGTATAAGGCATCCATCTATCTATCTATATTACTAAAAGTCTGACCTTGACCGCTTTTGGCTCGCTGTGCTGTGATTTCCGAGAAAATGCAGCCACCTACGGCTGTCATTTTTGGCCACCTCGCTCAGAGCCCCCCTCTGCCTTCCGGAACCAGAGGATTTTTCCCATCGTTGAAAAATCAGAGCGATATTAATGTTTTTTAATAATTTGCCATTCTCTCTGCTGCCCCTGCTGGTGGGAGGGGGGAGGGTTTATAAAACCCAGAAGTGGTGTGCCTCACTCAGTCTCTGCAAGATGGAGGAAGCCAGATGGTCACGTCTCTCTGAGCTCTGAATAACACTGAACACATGTACACTCAACTGTGAGTCCCCTTAATGTGGTTTGAAAATGAAAATATGGTTGGTTTGAAGTAAAAAGGCACTGCCTCCAAATGGTTGTTTGGGTGCTTTGGGTTGAAGTAAAAATGCACTACTGCAAATGGTGGTTTGGGTGCTTTGGGATGAAGTTAAAAGGCACTAATGGTGGTTTGGATGCTTTGGCTTGAAGTTAAAAGGCACTACTGCAAATGGTGGTTTGGGTGCTTTGGCTTGAAGTTAAAAGGCACTACTGCAAATGGTGGTTTGGGTGCTTTGGCTTGAAGTTAAAAGGCACTACTGCAAATGGTGGTTTGGGTGCTTTGGCTTGAAGTTAAAAGGCACTACTGCAAATGGTGGTTTGGGTGCTTTGGGTTGAAGTTGAAAGGCACTACTGCAAATGGTGGTTTGGGTGCTTTGGGTAACTTCCTGTTTGCACTGTATATTGATTTTAGATAAAACGCTACCACTTACGGCTGTGATTTTTGGACATCTTTCTCGGTCCCCCTCCGCTCAGCAGGTGCAGAGGATTCTTCCAATCAATGAAAAATAAAAGTGTTATTAGTGTTTAAAAAATGTTGAGAATCTCTCTCCTGTCAATCACGCCATGAAGGCCACACCTTTTCTGGTGGGAGGGGGAGGGGTTATAAAACCCAGAAGTGTGGGTGTGGCTCAGTCCCTGCATGATGGGGGAGGGAGAGGTCACGACTCTGTCTGAGCTGTGAATCAACTGCACACACTGAATATCTACTGAACTGTGAGTTTGGTGTTTTGTGTGGTTTTATGGTGGTTTCACCCTGCTTGAAATGATATGAAACTGCATTTGAATGTGGTGGTCTTGCACCCGGCATAAAATGATATGAAACTGCATTTGAATGTGGTGGCGTTGCACCCTGCATGAAATGGTATGAAGATGCATTAGAATTTGGTGGCCTTGCACCCTGCTTGAAATGGTATGTAACTGCACTTAAATTTGGTGGCCTTGCACCCTGCTTGAAGTGGAATGAAACTGCACTTGAATTTGGCGGCCTTGCACCCTGCTTGAAGTGGTATGAAACTGCACTTGAATTCGGTGGCCTTGCTCCTTGCTTGAAGTGGTTGGAAACTGCACTTGAATTCGGTGGCCTTGCACCCTGCTTGAAGTGGTAGGAAACTGCACTTGAATTCGGTGGCCTTGCACCCTGCTCGAAGTGGTAAGAAACTGCACTTGAATTTGGTGGCCTTGCACCCTGCTTGAAATAGTAGGAAAATTGATTTGAATTTGGTGGCCTGCTTGAAATAGAATTTCAAGGAATAGCCATGAGTCAACTGCCAGCCCACCAGCCGTGAGTGAGCTGCCACCCCAAGGGACTGAGGGACTGAGCTGCCACCCCAAGAACCCATACCAGCGCTCCAGAAAGCCCCCCCCCACTGGCCACCAATATTGGAATTGGTGGAGCGGTGGAATATTGCGTCGGGGGACCAGCCCTCCCGTGTGAACATGGGACCCAACGGGTCCCACTTAGTCTAGTAATGTAATAAAAAGTAACTGCTGATGCTGGTTTATACCAGAGATAGACACAAAATCCTCGAGTAACCCAGCGGGTCAGGCGGCATCTCTGTAGAAAATGGATAGGTGACGCTTCAGGTCTGGACCCTTATTCATACTGATTATAGTAAGGAGAGCGGGGAAAAATAGACATTCATTATAAAGCATTCAGTCTTTCATCTAACACCATGCTTCATCAGTGACCAACTATTCTGAAGCAATGATTGCAATATTGATTTCAAGTGCCACTGAAGGGTGCTTCTACTTGAGTGCTACTTTGTCAGCGACCTTATGTGGCGACTTTTGCTTACCTTGGATATGCAAGCAAAGACTTTCATGGTGACTTATCACATGTGGCAATAAAGCCAATTAATTAATTAATTAATTAATTAATTAATTAATTTGTTCATTCAAAGTGCTACTCCTACACTTTCTGTTGGACGGAGTGAGACAGATCAGAAGATTTCATTAAAAACTCAAGCTACACTTTGGTTTCACTGAAAATTAGTAGGTTCTCGCCCACTCCACCTAAATGCACTCCTCTCAGCAGTTATCAAGAGAAAGGAAGGGGCTTGTTAAGGAATGAGGAATAGGAGGGAATATGAAGCTGAGCAGTGCTGCAAAAGAAATGCATAGAAAGAGAGAACTTTCTTCAGCCCATGTGGAGACATGAAATCCAGCATCTTCTTTTGGACCTCCACCACCATAACTTTTAGTGCTACATCAGAGAACTCTCCAAAGAGCTATCTTGCAATGTGTCAGCCAGCACACTCTATGCATTCAGAGGAAGTGACAGCAAGAAGTCCACATGTACCGTTCCCCAACAATAGCATTTTTGTCAACATATGAGTACATGATTTACATGTGTCCACTTAACACATTCAGGCATGTTTGATAAATAGCATTTAGGAGCAAAACAATTTTGTTAATTGTTTTCCAACATACTTTAGAGTTTAGTTTAGTTTAATTTATGGTCATGTGTACCGAGGTACAGTGAAAAGCTTTTGTTGCATGCTAACCCGTCAGCAGAAAGACAATACATGATTACAATCGCGCCATCCACAGATATACGATAAAGAGAATAACGTTTAGTACAAGATAAAGTCCAGTAAAGTCCGATTAAAGAGAGTCCAAGGGTCCCCAATGCGGTAGAAAGTAGCTCAGAACCGCTCTCTTGTTGTTTCTAGAATGGTTCAGTTGCCTGTTAAAAGCTGGGACGACTTACCAGCACTGCACCACTTTAATGATTGTTTTCATCTTTCTACAAAACATCTAGGACATTTCCAAGCAGTGGTATCACTTGATTGATTGAAAGCGAATTAATTAAATATCACAAAAATAACAAGAACTGCAGTAGTTGGAAATCTAAAATAATAACACAAACTGCACGATGACTGTCCATTACAAACAGAAAATATAGCAAACAGGTATGTTTAAGTTGCCAAGAACGTGGAGGGCTAAAGAGAGTAAAATAATGTTTGTGATAGGACGGAGACCAAGAGAAAATAGATTGTTGTTGACTTAGAGAGAGTGAAGATGTTTGTTAATAGTAACTAATCAGTCGAGAGCAGATATAAGAAGAAGGAAAAAAGAGGAGGGAGAAAAAACATGGTGGAAGTATGAGATATGTGCTGAAAATCTGATATAAAGGAGCATGCTAAAACTACCAACCAGGTCAAGTAGTGTCTGTGGAGACAGAAAAGTTGAATAACCTCAGAAACAGCCATTGAAAAGGGGGGGGGGAAACTACAGATATTGGAAATCTAAACCAAAAGCTGAAAAAGCTGGAAACACAGAGCCAGCCAAGGCAGTAACTGTGGAAAGGGAAACAGAGCTAATGTGCCCATCTGACAACCTTCCACACCATCCACGCATCATAAAAGCTAATTAATGTGAAATTTCAACCCTTTCCCACTCTAACTAAATGTCTCCTAAACTGTCGAGCACCATATGAATTCCTTGTTTGTACAAAACTACCTAATTCCCTCCAAAACTGGAAAAAATAGTTATCTGAAATTAACATGACTGAATCCCTCACCATTATTATCTTTGGTTTCACCACTGACCAGAAACTCAACAGGGCCAGTCACAAAAAGAAGGTGATTACATGAGCAAGTCAGAGGCTGGGCATCATGTGATGTCAGACTGTCCTCCTTGCAACATCTAAGAGGCACAATGCTATTGTCTCTACTTGTCTGGATGAATGCATCTGCAACAACACTGAAGAAACTTGACATCATCCTGGATAAAACAGCCTTCTTGATTGGTTTCACTTCCACTATCCTAAATTCTCTCCACCACCAGGACACAATAAAACACATACCATCAAGAAAAAGTTACTTGCCTAAGATACTTGCAAAACCCATGACACCCTCTATGACCAAGGAAAAGGACAGAAGGCACATGGAACTGCCTCTATCTGCTTGGCGATATGCTATCCTGATTTGAAAATGTAATACTGTTCCTTTCTTTGCGGGATTTAAATCCCAGAGCACCCTATCCAGGGGCTCGTCCACCAGGACTGCAATAGTTCTAGGTGGTTATCACCACAAGATGGTGTACTCTGAAGACTTCTGTGTTGCATTTGCATTGGGGCCCAGGTCAAAATGGTGTTTGGCAAACTTCCTATTATTAATGAGCACCTGCAAATTGGAAGCAATTTTTGATGTTTGACAATAATTGTACCTTAAGAATGCATTTCTTGCAGGTTGGAATTTGGTGCCCATATTTGTAGGGCAACTTTAAACCAGTGCCGATAATTTGCTCAGTGCAAGCAAATGTTTTATATGATCACTGTGTGGAGTGCTAACTAACTTCCAGTATGGAAATTCTATATTTACCAGGCCAATGTGAGATGTACATTTACCTTATAAGAAGTAGGACCTTCCTTTCCATATTGCATCAATGCAATGTGCAAAATAGTTCAGGTAAGAATGAATCAGAGAAATCACCGAGTAGATTATTCAATAGAGGAACATGAAATGCAGAACATGTTTTAACTTTTCTAAAAACTGAATTTTATAGCACATGAAAACGTAGATCCACATAATCTAACATTTAGGAAAAATACAGTGTATGAGTTTCCAACTGGCCTGATTGAATAGCAAGTCAACTGGACATCTTTCCTCACCCTCATGTTGAAGAGAGTCTGAAATGCAAATTTACATTTGCTAGCTGCCACGGATGTCAAGACATAAGCACCATTATGGCCACATATTATTTTTGTCTTTTTTAAACAGCTCTACTTATATCCAGATGCAATATTAAAATCAAACCAAACCATAAGCAAACTGAACTGATTCAAATCCAAGAACATACAATATATCTAAATTTCTTGCATAGTCTCAATGCTTAAATGTATCAGTTCTATATAATACTGTGGCACCCTGTATTTTCACCACCCTCCGTGTAAAAATATCCCTTCTTTTTTTTGCTTAAACATGTGGAGACTTCATTATATTTGCATCCCCTTGTTCTTAGCTTCATGGATATAGTTTCTCCATACTACCACTGAAAATTCATTGTAATTTTAGAACACTATCAGGTTTCTCGTCTGTTTAAGTTTCAGGAGAATAAAAGTTCCCAAATTGTTCAATAATTCCTGAAATTTGTATTCACAATTCTGTCACTGTTTTTGTTAATGTTTTCTATGCTTTCAACGAAAATTTGATTTTTTTCATGTTACACTTAACTTAATTTTGCACAATTCTCCAAATGTGATACAAACAATGTATTATATCAGTTTAATATCACTTTCTTGCTTTCAAATGTTATTCCTTCTTAAATGAACCTTAGTATCTAGTTTGCTCTCTTTATTCTTCAATCTGATAACAAATTATCTAAATTCTGCACTATAAATAAGTTGAAAGATGTGCAATACTTAACGTTGCTTTAAAATTCATATTTATATTTGTTCCATTTATACAGTAAATATAGTAAATTACTAATTTTTTCAACATCAAACTATAGTTACAATTCCACCACCACTATCTCTCATTCATTTTTGAAACTTTGTTTACCATGCTACATTTACAATGTCATTTTATTGGATGGAAAATATACTGTAACATTTTAAATGAATAATTGTGTTTAAATGCTGGAATGACAGTGGTCAGCTGGCTCAGTATTTTATTTTATGCATTAACGTACAATACCACAGAGCTCTACGATGATGGTCTAATCAATAACTTCAGTAAATTCTACTGGGTTGTCCAAGGTGCAGCACCAAAGCAATAAGCAGGGCTGTAAAAGATATTTAGTGGGAAATTCTCACTTCATTATAAAAGAGATGATGAGCACAATTCAGTTCAAAAGGTGCATTTGATATCCACCTGAAACTGATGGCAAGTGTGGTTCAAACAAATGGTTGCCATGTAAACTATACACCTCTCACAAATAGAAAGAAGAATTGAATTTTGAGACTCCTATTAAGTTCCTTTCACGAAACCTGCTATATCTTAATTAAATCAAAAAATTGCATAGGCGAGGAAACTGAAATCGAAAAAATGAAACACTCACTGGGAAGTAAAAGAAATAGAGTTAATGCTTCAGGTCGAAGACCCTTCACCTTAACACAATATCCTAATACTAGTTATGTATCAATGGGGATTCTCTACCCGTTTATAAGTAAACCTAATACGTAATTTTTAGGCATCTAATTCCAATTGTGTAATATCGATGTACACCAATATTTCAATAATTTATAGAAAATTATTTTACCATTTTATTATCCTCTGGTAAAGCAGAAGAATGCCCAAATTTCACTATCCTATGTGAGCGATTTTTAGGATTTAGTGGCAAAACTTCTTTGTCAATAACCTATGATAGTTATAATAAATCAAGATATTTAAATGAAAACTACACACCTATTGATCTTCTTAACTACCTTGTCATAATGAATAAACATCAACAGTAAAATCTTCCTATGAGATAATTGTTTTCTCAATTAAATTGTAATTTTAGGCTGTATTGAGGAATCAACGCTTTTGTTTTAATGGCATATTTACGGATAACCCTGCACCAAGAAATGAATTGAAAGTTTATATGGAGGTGCAGGGAGGAAGCAGTTGGAAATAGTAGAGATAAGCGCCTTGAGTATTAGAAAGGCGCTATATAAATCCCATCCATTATTATTATTATTATTATTATTATTATTATTATTATTATTAGATATAAGACTCAAATTAAAGAATCTATTTTCTAGAAAATATATTTCAGTCAGAAAACTGAATCTATTTAAGAACAGAGCCAACAAGATTATGGCAACTATTCCAATAAAAAGTATAATTTCTCCCATAAACAGCCCAATGAGGTTTTTGCATATAATCTCAAATCACTTGACTCAGCCACTGCTAGATCAATAGAGGAATCTAACTTGGTTTTGTTTTGCATTCTAAGGATTTTAGGTGCAACAACACTAAGTGGGACCTGTTGGGTCCCTGTCACATGGGAGGCCTGGTCCCCCAACGCAACCCGTTACCCAATGCAATATTCCACCACTCACCCGTTCCCCCAATGCAACCCATCCCCCCCAACATAATATTGCACCACTCACACATAGCCCCCAACTGCGCAGGACGGCTCATTTCCCCTCAACCCCCAGCACACGCTCCCCCTCCTCTTCACCCTCCCTCTTATTTCCCCTCTCCTCCTCCCCTCCCCAATGCCTCCCTCACCTCTCTCCTTTCCCCTACCCTCAGTCACTCCATAACACCTCTCCCCTCCCTACCACCCTCCTATCCCCATTCCTCACCTACCCCTGTCCCCCCAATATCCCTCCTGATCTCCCCCATTGCCCTCTATACCCCACTCCCTATCTCCCCCACTCCTCTCCCCCTATTCCCCCTCCTCCCCCACTCTCCTCATCTCCCCCACTTCCCCCCTCTCCCTCCCTACCCCTTCCTCTCCCTCAATCCACCCACTCTCCCTCCTCACCTCCCCAGGATCTTTCCCCTCTCCTCCTCCCCTCCCCCAAACCCCCCCTCACCTCTCCCTCCCTCTTCTTTCCCTACCCTCAGTCACTTCCTCCCTCCATCCATAAAAAGCAGCATCTGCAGTTCCTTCCTCCACAGGTCATTCATTGTTAACTGTGGTTTAGATCCCGTTGACTTGATGATTGGACCAGTTTGCATTGTGTGTGTGTGTTACTCAAACTCCGCGCAAACTGCTCGGCCACCCTGCAACCCGACTCTCCCTCCCTCCCTCTGCCCACTCCAGCTCAGCCACCGCTCGGCCCGTCCCTGTCCTGTCCAACCGCCCGCTGCTGCCGCTCGTCCCGTCCCCAACCTACCCACCCGCCTGCCTGCCTGTCTGCTCACTGCTGCTGCCGGGCTGTGGGGAGGGGAGGGGGGGGGGGGCGGGGAGAGGAATGGAGTCGGTGTTCGTCAGGGTGGACACCATGAGTTTCGATGAGCTGGTGGAGAATATGTCCTCCGAGAAGGCCATGAGGGTGAGTTACCGCAACGGTGGCGGAGGAGACTGACCCGGGGGGACGGGTAGACGGGATCACCAGTGCCGCAGACGGTGGGCGGGGGAGGGAGGTGAGTGATGAGGGAGAGAGAGACGGGACCAGGGCCTCCACTGAACACGCTCCTCTCCTCCCCCCCGCGACCTCCGCCGGTGGCCGGGGAGACGATAGACAAGTTACTGTGAGGAGGGGAGAGAGGAGTTTGTGAGTGAGGCGGGACAGGCCGCCGCTGGTGGAGCAGGAAGGGACGTCACCATCCCAGCCGTGGCATTGACTTACAGGAGAAGAGACCAATCTGCTTGCCGCTGACTGAAGGAATCTGCTCACGCGCAGTTTTTAAGACTTTTAAACCTTGATAGCTTTTACAATATAGCACCGATCGAAACAAAACTTGTTGCACTCGGAGCACAGGAGAACGGCGAGTAACCTGGCGAAAAATCGTAGTGCTATCGCATACTGTTTTTGCACAAATAGAAAAACCGCATAAACTGGAAGAGCACAAGATTAGAGTTTTAGTTGTGAGATAGATAGATAGATAGATAGATAGATAGATAGATAGATAGATAGATAGATAGATAGATAGATAGATAGATAGATGCCATGAAGAATGGCTTTCATTTGCTCTCTACTTTATGTACACAGAAAATTCTGATGTTTAGCATAGCAAACAAACCAGTAAGGGAAAAGAAAATTAGAAAACAATGTAAAGTTAGCTCGTAAAATAAAGTATTCAGAAAAGAAAATCAACGACTAAGTGAATGTTGGTCCGATAGGAAATGAGTATGACCAATTATTAGAAATAAATGAAGTAATTATTTTTGCATTGGGCTTCACATCGGGCTTCTGATGATACAAGTAACATATTTGAAATAACTGCAACTCAGGAATTGGAATAAGGTAGACAACCAGGAAAATGTTCGTCTCAGGGAAGTTGCACTGAGCAAATTTTAGCTAGTGCAATATACTGCTTTACATCTTCCAAATTTCTATAAAATTCAGGAGAAATACCATTAAAATGTAACATAGTGAATTTATTCCAAAAGGGAAAGAACCAGAAAGCAAGAAACTATAAGCCAGCTAACCTAACATTTGTCATTGAGAAAATATTTGAAACGATTACTGGAGATATTATTTCAAGGCACTTAGGCAAAGTCAACATGGTTTTGTAAAAGAGAAACTATGTTCCACCAATTTATTGAGTTACCCGTATTTCCCAGCAATGAAAAATAAGGCACAAAAATTTACCTGCGTCTTGGAGGCCAAAGGTTAGGTTGTTAGCCGAGAAAGATAGACTTGGCTATCCCTCAGTACAGCAACATCAAGAACGATGTTGTTGTTTTACTGAGGGATAGCCAAGTCTATCCCTCATTGCTGGTAGCTGATGGGAATCGGCTATAAAGTGGGAAGCGGCTGTAAAAGGACAGCGCCGCTGGGGGGGGGGGGGGGGGGGGGGGGAGGAGGGAGGAGAGTTCCTTTCACAGCGTGTGGGGAGTCTGGCCCAGGGAGGGAAGTAGCTTGGGTGGCTGCGAGCAGCCGCCGGGACCGGACAGAGGAACCGGCCGCCACCTCAGCGCCCTCTGCTGGCCCACCCGCCAGCCGGCTACGGTGTCCTTCAACACAGGCGCAACCGGTGGAGGTGGTGGCTGGCGGGTAGCTACTGGGCGAAAGGCTGGCTGCCCTGACCCGGGCTCGCTCTCTCTCTTTCTCTCTCTACTAGTCCCGGCATGCAACCTGGGCGCTACAGCCAGTTCCGGGGCAGGCGATCTGGGAACTGCAGCTAGTCCCGGGGCTCGCAGGCGACCAGGGAACTGCAGCTAGTCCCAGGGACGCGAGGGATCTGGGAACTGCAGCCAGTCCCGGGGATGCGAGGGATCTGGGAACTGCAGCCAGTCCCGGGGATGCGAGGGATCTGGGAACAGCAGCCAGTCCCGGGGCATGCAGGCGATGTTGCCGACCCCTGGACTAAACCAAACCCTTGATCTTGTCCCACCGTCCTTTTTTCAAAATTTAGCAACTTAAATTAGGGGTGCGTCTTCATTGCCGGGAAATACAGTAATTGAAGAAGTGATATGCACTCAGGAGGAGGAACCATATATGTTCTGAAGAAGGTTTTCGACCCGAAACGTCACCCATTCCTTCTCTCCCGAGATGCTGCCTGTCCCGCTGAGTTACTCCAGCATTTTGTGTCTACCATATATGTTCTAGACAAGATTTCCAGAAGATCATAGTCATGGGGCTCAACAACATGGAAACAGGCCTTGCAGCTCAACTGGTCCATGACGACCAAGTTGAAATCTGGCCGAGTCCCATTTGCCGCCATTGGGCTCTTGTCCCTCTAAACCCTGCCTATCCACATATTCAAGGTCTTTTGATTCGGTACATCAAAACTTTAGTCATGAATTAGGTTTGGAATGGGCAGATTATCTTTTGAGGACAGGCTGGGTATGCATCCAATGGAATTTCAGAAACTGTGATTTTTTTTCATTTCTCAGAGAGTAGTGTGTCTTTGGAACTCTTTCTCCAAGGGTAGTGGTATATGGATACTTGATAAGAGAGGGTGTGAAAGGTTACAAGGTGTGATGGTAATGCAGGTACCATCACATTAGCCATCATCTTTTTGAATGTCTGAGCAGGCTCAAGGGGCAGAGCGGTCTACTCTCACTAATCCATATTTTAACACGTTTTTAAGGGTATATGGTAGAAAAAGACAAAAATAATGTCATCTCTTCAGCAAATTCTCAATCAGAATGCATCCTTTGTTTCTATCATTACTGTCTGCATTCTACATGGAGAGAGGCTATTTTAATGCTTTGTAGTTCCAGAGCAATTTCTTTGCAAACATACAAAATAATATACAGCCAGCCCAAAACCACCCCGAGGAATATGATTTTTTGAATAATATATATTCCTCGAGTCTGCCTTGGGGAGCCATTGAGAATTCAGTTTACAATTCCTATTGTATTATTCAGTTTCTAAAACTTAATTTTTGCAAGGCATTTTTGATCATTTGTAATCCAGAAAAAATAAATCACCATTTGCTGAGTGACATCTCTCATTCGGTGCAACAGCAATAGTTCAACAAGGTTAAATATTTCCATGGCTTATTTTAAACAATACTTTCTGAATCATTGGATAGCCCTGATTATTCATATGATTTAAAATCTTTTACAAGTATTATAGGATTGAAAAACAATTATCAGAATAATCTATAATGTTATTTGATATTATGTTATTAAAATATGTATTCTGTTCCTTTAGTTTTGGCCTTCTAATTCATGACTGGATTTTTATTATGAAAGGACAGAACATTAGAAGTTGTTTAAGCAATTCCACAGTGCACCATGACAAATTTAATAGAGACAGTTCCATCTCTTGAAATGAATTATACAACAACCTCTCATTACTTGATGGTCTACCAACTCACAGGTTTGAATAGATAGTGAATTATGATACAATTCCCGACCTGATTTGTATGCTGCACTTAGAAGGATGATGATATTTAGGGTTTGTTGCAATTCAAGTGTGCTGAGGCTAAGGCAGTTTATTCACCAAACCTAAAACAATCTTAAATTTAAAATGAAAATTTATGAATAGATTGAAAGGAAGCTTACAGTATATGTAGAAATGTAGCTAGACATTTTGCATACATAATATTTGCAGCTGTCTACTGTTCCACAGTTGATAGTGTTTTTACTGAACCCTTGCTAACTCACTGTAGTTTCACATCAATAGTGAACCATTGAACCCGTAAATGTAAAATATAATGGGGGAAGTACTGTGTTGAAAATTTGATCCTAATGTACTTGTGTAATAATCCTATTGTTAGTCTGCCATTATATCAGTTAGATAGTGTGTTTGCTTCAAATGTGATATCTGCTTTTTGGCATATGTTACTAAAATATTACTGATCCGGGGAGTGAGATAACAAAATCTAAATGATATGGTATTACAGTCAATAGGAATCATAATGTTCTTCTTGGCTAATGATGGCAAGATAAAATAGAATTACCAATAAAATTAAATATATGGAATAATCATCAAGAGGAAAGGAAGAATAAATAAATAAATAAATACAACGAATGAGCAGATCTAACATTTATGAAAATGAAGAACATTGAGTTTGGAGCCAATTCATATTTCTGTTTTTCCTCTTGATACAAAATGTTTGTAGCTTTTCCTTTTATCATTACCAAAAAATTTGTGGGCTGTTCCTTTGGTAACGCACATGCAGAGACTTAGAGAGCTTATCCCTGTTCAGTAATATGATAAGACAGAAACTCATGGTTCTATTCAGGTGGCTTGGCAATCTGTTAAAGATCTGTTTTGAAGATCAGAATGTGGCAGGTTAATGACCAATAGTTCTCTAATCAGTTTGCAGATTTGGGTTCCACTAGGATTATTCTACTCCAGGAATAGTTGCAGCTTTAGTATGCAAGGAAGTAATGGATCAGAAGTAATGGATAAATAAATGACATTGACATCAGGTCGCAATTCCCTGAGTAATGATGCTAATAAACTATAATAGGACTGTAGTCATCGAGGATCAGTGAAAAGCACTTCAGTGACTGGATTAATCCAAAAAGAGATGGCTGTGGATCTTGAAGACAAATTAAGAGGCATGTCAAGTGTTTATCTATCATATGTGTTGGATATGAACCAAAGCAATGAAATTTTTACTTGCTGTACCTTTAGTGGCAGATTAGACAGAATGTAATCTCATCCCAGAGTAAAACTACAGAACTTCCTTGAGTCAGGCCTAGGTACTTTCAGCCACTTCGTCAATTACTATATTTTCATTATACGATGGTCCAGCTTGCCTATTATTTCAGAATTTGCAGCTCCTCCCACAATTACTTTGATAATCTTCTACTCCTTACCTGCAACATGAGAGAAATGGACAACCAGTAGTTTTTGGCTGCTAAATGAGAAGAAACATTTCCACTACAGAAGTGTCACATAGTGATTATTACCAGGAAGAGACTAGCTAACCACTTCCCTTTGAGTTACAATGCCATCAACATTACAAAATCACAAACACCCTGGGGATTAACACTGACTAGAAATTTGACCAGACACATAAACGTCAACATCCATAAGAGTAGATCAAACTGAGTACTCTACTTTGAATAATTCACTTATAGACTCCTCAAAGACTTCAATGGCTGTAAAATCACATCCAATGTGTAAGGGACTTCAAGGAACTGCAAGGTACTATAACAGCATTTCAAAGGTATTTGAACATGGATAGAAAAGGTTTAGATGGATACAGTCCAAATGCAGGCAGGTGGGGCCAGTGTAGATGGGGTACCTTGGTCAGCATGGGCAAGTTAGGCCATAGGACCTGTTTCCATGCTCTATGACTTTAAGACTAAATCATAAAAACTATTCTGATTCTCTGAAGAGACGTTTCACTGAATCAAATGGGACAATAACAATAGTAACAATGTTAGTAGAAATGGCAGTCATCTTCGGGATGCTGACTACTAGAATGGAGTTTTTGCCTTGATCATTTGCGAAGAATTGTGTAAAACCAGAACGCAATCTTCAATTATAGTCATCCAGATCTGTAATTTGATTCAAATGTCTCTACAACTGAGTATCAGATGAACCTTGCCTTCAGCTTTTCCCTTCCATCCTCTTCTACGATAGTATTACAGAAAGATACATGCACGCACACAGCTATCCCACAGTGTTAGTCTTCTTTGTTATTCTTCCCACACATTCACTCAAACATTTTACATTCTTCTCACTCAGTCATACCTTTACACACAAACACATACACATTGGTATATTCCTAAGTGATTAATATAGAAAGCAACAAAAAAAACTCTTAATGGTACTGTGCAATGTTTTAATTTAATTTAGAACTTAAAGGTAGCATAGCTTGTATGTATCTGTCGCTGTTTAACTGTGTTCTGACTTATTGGTACTGTTGGTAAAAAGGTGGCATGTAATTTACAGGACGTTTTATGAGAGAAGTGCAAGGATTTATAAATTTAAAATAGAACCTATTGGAAAAATAATATTACACTAGCTAGTTGCTATAAAACATTAACAAACTGTTTCAGATATGGTGTTTCTGCTTAATAGCACCATTTTTTAAATGTCTGTGGGAAAGATTAATGCAAATCTTTTCAGGACAAAATCAGCAGTAACAGTGCCAACTAATTTTTGCTCATTTGATTTGAATTATTAATAAGAAAGAAATCTACCATATGTTCCCAAAAGAACAGGATACATTTATTTAAAATAAAATTGCTGTGTTTGAGGCAATATAAGTAGTTCTCAACTGCTCTCATAGATAGCATGACTTAAATAATGATGCAACTTATATTTGAATTAGGGACAAAACAGCTGCTCCCTGAATAAAAGTTGGCACCGCTGCTCTATCAGTGCCATTCTGTCATTGCCGGCATTGCTTTAATCATCTGTTTCTCATTTTAATTAAAACCAAATAATCCGTTTTTCTATTTAAGTCTTCACCCGCAGCAGTAAATGGCTTTTGCCAGCTTCATTGGCTAGACTACTATACAGAGTAAATTATTTTATGGCATAATCGTGAATAAAAAATGACAGTGTGTTGTCTCCCTGCAGTAAAATAAAATAAAAATGCTAATTGAATGCTAGAAAATGTGACATAATGGTCAGGAACATACAATGTCATTCAAAAAACACTTAATACATGCAATAAGGCACTTAAAGGCACAATGAACCTGTGGATATAATTATAGCTCACATTGCTTATTCCTTTATAGAAGAAAAACATGTTTAAACAAATATTGCCAAAATATTATAACTGAATCAGTATGAAATGAGCTTAACTCTTCCCATTTTTGCACAGTTACTTCATTGTCTTTTAGGTATCTCTGTCCTAAGGAAGAGAGCCTTTGGCCTTGTATGGGATCTTGCAGTGATCTTTAAGTGCCTTTCATTTTTATGCACTTGAAATGTAGGTGCTTCTGGTCGGACCAGCATTTATTGCCCATTCAATGGTGCTATTGAGAAAGCAGTCATTAATTTTTTTTAATTTCATGTGTTATTTCCATATAGGCCAGTGTATAGAATTCTGGATTTTGACCCAGTGGCAATGAACGAAGTCCTAATCAGAATGGTTTGTGATTTGCAGGGAAATCTGCGGGTCCACAAGACAATTGATAAGGCACCACATCAAAAGTTATCATGCAAAATAAAATCCTATGGCGTAAGATATAACATATTTGTGTAGATAGTACATTTGTTGGCCTTCAGAAAGCAGCAAGGAAGCTTAAATGTGGTCATTTCTGATTGGCAAGATGTAATTGATGGTGTACCACAAGGATCAGTGCTAGCGCATCAACAATTTATATCAATGGGTTCGATGAAGGAAGCAAATGCACAATGCTTTATGCTTGCTAAAATTTGCTGACAACACAAAGATGTGTAGTAGTGTAAATTATGAAGATGACACAAGGTAGCATTCTAAGAATATAGATAGGTTAGCTGATCAACCAAAGATCTGGCAGATGGAGTATGTGGGGAAAATGTGACATTTCCATTCAAACAATGGGATATTGTTGAGCTCTGAGATGCAAAAGCTGCAGATGTCCTACTGCATGATTCACAACGTTTAGTAATAGCGTCATTGAGTCCACAGCCTGGAAACAGGCCCTTTGGCCCAACTTGCCGGCCAAGATGCCTCATCTACGCTAGTCCCACCTGCCCATCTTTGGCCCATTCAGGGAGAACAAGTAATTAAGAAAGCTAACAGAATGTTATAATTTATTGCTCAGGAAATTGAACATAACAGTAGGGAGTTTATGTTTTAGTTCAGTCGAGAATGAGTCCAGCCACACATGGAGTACTCTGCACAGAATTGGTCTCTTTATTTAAGGAAGGAAAGTAATATGTTGGAAGCAAATCCAGACCACTAACTGAAATAGGCAGGTTGTCATACAAGGAAAGGTTGGACAAGCTTGGTTTGTATCTGCTGAAGTCGAGGAGACTGAAACGAGACTTGATTCAAATAGTGTGCAGATGGAAAGGATGTTTCTTCTGCCGGGAGAATCTAAAACTTGAGGTCACTGTTTAACAATAAGCATGTACTCTTTTAAAATGGAAATGAGGTTAAATGTAATCCTTGAACTCTCTCCCTCAAAGGGTAGTGGAAAGGTAATCTTTGAATATGTTAAAGATAGAATTAAATAGGTACTTGTGGTGAAAGAATGTGTTGAAATTATAATCAGAGCAGCCGTGACTTATTAAGCGGTGGAGCAGGCTCAAATGGTCAAGTGCATGGCCAAGTCCTATACTACATACTATAGATATACTATAGATCTACTAAATACTATAGATTAATTGAAAACTTAAGACAATAAATGAAAGAAAAGTAATCAGTCCCGGCAACCCCATCCAAATGAGTAAGGCCACACTTGCAGCTGAGGGCTCTGCACACATCATATCATGTGATAGGAGCAGAATTAAGCCATTTGGCCCATCAAGTCCACTCTGTCATTCAATCATGGCTGATCTATTTCTCCATCCTAACCCCATTTTCCTGCCTTCTCCCCATAACCTCTGACATGCGTACTAATCAAGAATCTATCTATCTCTGTCTTAAATATATCCACTGACGGCATCCACAGCCTTTTGTGGCAAAGAATTCCCCAGATTTACCACCCTCTGACTAAATAAATTCCTCCTCATCTCCTTCCTAAAAGAACATCCTTTAATTCTCAGGCTATGACCTCTAGTTCTAGATTCTCCCACTAGTATAAACATCCTCTCCACGTCCACTCTATCCAAGCCTTCACTATTCTGTATGTTTCAATGAGGTCCTCATTCTTCAAAACTCAAGCGAGGCCCAGTATTAAAATTTAATCTTAGTTCCAGCACATTCCTGATATTCGCATTGCAATGCACAGATACTGTAGAGAAGTCAGAGACAAGCACACTGCAAGAAAGACAGAACCACTGACCAAAGACTGCGAATGATATTAATTTAGCCATAATCTATGTGAAGGCAGAAGTATGACTTCTTTGGGCACTTACTTTCTCATAGTTTTGCTATTTCACTGTCACAAAGATAGTTGTCATGATGGCAGTCAAGAACCTCTGGTGAGGTCAAAAATAGTTCACAAGACCTGGTGCTGAGTATGAAAGGACATCACATTATCAAACTAGACTTTATTAAATTCAACGAAAATGTTATACAAATATTAACAGTAATATTATTTTAAAATAATATAGCATAAATAGAATGATTTATAGTTCACCATCAATGGACAGTAACTCATACTCATTTAGTCAGTTTTATAGAAATATAAAATTATATCACATAGACAATCATTCACTTTCTGCTGTGTTAAATGTATGTAATAGAACAATAAATTATTACTATCTTGCTCTGCAAAGCGTAGGTCTGGCCCTTAGGAATGGTTCTGAGTGCACAATCAGTGTCACACAAAGACTGGTGTTGGTTTCCATGACCATTGGTATACCAATAAGGAGCAATATGGCAGCAACAGTAATTGTTGGGACTAACAATTATGAGACTTACATTTTAATATGACTTCGTTAAGTGGTTTAGAAACTGTAAATACAACAAAGTTGATACCTTGTTTTCTATCAAAATATTGATAAGATGTTTCAGAAGGCCTCTTACTTGTGTTTTAATCATTAGGTGCTTAGCGTAGGGCCCAATTGAACATGAAAAGACTGAGCCATTTTGTAAATTCTGAATAAGCATTATACTCATTTGCTCTCCCCATGTTTAATAAAATGTACTATTATTAGAGCGAAAGCTTTTCTTTGTACTTGTAATGAATGTAATAATGATCCAAAATTTAAGCCAAGATCTATTTTTTAATAAATTATTTTTTGTAGAGTTGCAATTTATGCAAATAGTATGGATAGCAATCATCTAGAAAGAGTTTACCATAGAGATTGTATAAGATTTTCTTAACATTTTGGGATTGATCTCCATGATCTAACAGGCCTATTCAAATTCTGCAGAGCACTAGATAAAGAATATTTGTATCCATCATACTAAACAATGGCAGTGTCAATCATGCAGATAAACAGTGTCCAGAAGGCATAGGCTGTTCTATTTATTAATGTTGAACAAATAACAGGGAATGCACAGACCGATCATAACTGCTATCAGAAGAATGCCTGGCTTCCAGTCATGTATCTTATATACAATAGGAGCACTTGATACTAAATCAGCACATGTCAGGTGGAAATGGAGCCTGAATTGACAGGCGGTTGAGAATTTAATTTCTTTCCCTTTTTCCAGCAGCTGAAGTTATTATCACAACTGCAGAGAATTTGTGAGATTAGGAGATAAGGAACGTAACGGTCCATCGGGGACTCGTCAATCATGGCAAACTGCTACCAGTATCGAAATTACATCTGCATTTGAATTAGCAACATTATTCGCCAATTTAGTTCAGAGTGAACATTTTTCCATAGAAGATGGAATTAAATTAGAAAATGAGTGAGTCTTTAATTTCCAGAATATAAATCACATGTTATAATTCAAATCCAGTACCTTAAGGCCAATTACATTATCCTAAGCAGCATTTCATCTCACAACCTTCCAAGTGTTACAGCGAGGGGGAAGCCATCTCAGACAGCTCAGATTAGTTTCAGCAGCAAAGAATTATAGGCAGTTTGCAAGACATGAATTAGAGGGGAGGGTGGGGGTGAAGAAAAGGATATATTTTCTAAACCATTTCTTGCATGTCATAAAAATGTGTGTCTGTGTGTTGATTTGAAGTTGTATGTGTATTCAAGTGAAACAATTTCTGTTTCGTGGTAAAAGCATAAAAAGAGGGGATTAAAGAGGTTGCTCCTTATCTGTTTATCAGCCAGTTATTCCAACATTTCAGAAACACCCACATATAATGATCTTGATGTTGTATATGCAACAACATTTCAGTTTCTAAATACAAAATGTTGAATTAAAAAGATAGATTTTATGATGATTCCACAATATTTGTTTGTACAATCATTTTTCTGTTAACTATTTAATACTTGGGCAAGATTAGCAGGTGCAGAAATAATTCTCAGTCTCAAAGCATTAACTATTTTTTCTTATTTTTGCTGTGGTTTTCACATCTTTTTTTTCCCATAATTCCAGTTGATGTGTAGCGAACGAGTGCGGATGATTTCTTCTCCTGAGGCCTACTACCCATGGATCTGTTACCCTGGCTTTCCAACTTGCTTATGTTCTCTTCTTTGTGCCAGTACTCCAACTGATGTTAGTGATGTCTGTTTTGAACCAATTGGCATTTGGATGTGATCGCTTTCAAAACACCAGAGAGGTCACATCCAGATATCATCAAATACAGGGGAAACTAGCAAATACACTACGTTCAGGGGGCATTCTATTTCTGAATTAATTTTAGGAAGATTTGGAGTTGCATATGGAATGATAAATCGTTCATCTTTCAGCTTTTTTGGAGATCTTTTTTAAAGGAAATTTTCACGATGGGAATAACCAGATGAGAATAACCAGAGATTATCAGAGCCAAAGAAAACCTAGATTTTTTTTTACTGCACAAATCACAGAAATTGGCGACACAGGAAATGGCAGATGCTAGAATCCTGAAAAAAACACAAGGAGGAACTCAATGGGTCAGGAATTTCTGGACTTGACATCTTTCAGATGAAATGGTGAACTGCGATACAGCCTGTCCTTTCAGATGGATACAAAATATCAAATAAACATTATTCATAAAAAATATATCCAAGAGATACAAAATAGGACAAGGCTTACTTTATATTAATGTTATCATCCAGTCTATACAATTCAGTCTGGTCAATACATTTGTCGTATTATCTCGTGAATACATTTGATGCACAACGCACCATTGCCACTCATGTAGCCTCTTTGAACAATACACCCTTTGTAAATGAGAAGCCGTAACACAACATCCGGCCCCTCAGTTTCCAGTTGTGTCAGGAGGTTAGATTGTAGTCCTTCCCCTCATTACCCTTGCATTAGCTGCACTAAGCTTCAGTGTGTCCCTGGGCACATACTCCTGCAGCCTAGAATGTACAGACACCTCTTGTACTGGATGACCATCATGTTCCGGGCAGACCAAAGTACACCTTTCACCGAGTTGCTGATCATCCAATAGCACTTGATGTTTGTTTCAGTATGCATTCCTGGAAACAGCCCATAGATCAGAGAGATCTCTGTATGTAGCTGCTCGGGACAAACCTTAATAAGGACACTTGCATTCTTTTCCAAACCTTCTTTGCCAATGTACAAACCACGAAGAAGTTGACAATTGTCTCATCCTCATCGCAGCCACTTCAAGGGCAATGTGCATAGGGATTGGGAATATTCTCCTGGCCAATCTATATCCCTCAACCGTTTAATTTCCTGTATAGTTGCCTGGTTCTATACCAGCCACAACATAGTTCCCCATTAAGATAGGTAGATAGGTTTAAGCTATGCAGGCTAGTTATAACTGTTGCAAGTTATGTGTGATATTGGGTTCCCTGCTGAATCATCGATTCAATCAGCTGTGTGTGGTTAGTACTGGATGCATGCCGAGATCATTAGAATTAACAAGAAGCACAAAATTGTTATGCAGGCTTCATTGCCATTAATGGGCATTGTGATAATTGAGCGTCGCATAGGGAGATAAGGGAAATATGTAGACCCAACATCCTAACACTATGCTTGTAAAATGTTTTGATATGCTTGGTATATTCAATAAGTAGAAGCAACTGATGCCCATCAAAGGTAATTCTTAGTATTGTTTCCCAAATGGAGATTTTTATGCTCAGCTCCTGGGTATCACTTTAGGCATTATACACTTCCATTTACCGCAACCTGTGACAGCATTTCATATGCCTAAAAAAATACATCTACATGTCAGATGAAAGTTTCTCAACATTGCACCAACATATTATTTGATGTTATATTGTATAAATATACTGTAACCATTTTCTGTGCATTTTTCAAAAGGATCTTTCTTCCAGCCTGTAAGACGGAGAATGTCAGGTCGGGCTGGCTCCGTCCTCATCCCATGATCCCTGAACTGACAACATCCATGCAGGTGGAGACAGGTGGCCTGTCCCTGCTCACCCAGCAGGGATCTGGCAAGGCAGAGCAGGCTTCAAGTGGTGTATAGATCTCAGACAACGTATCCTGAGGCCGACATCTGAATACTTTGACAGGCTTTGCTGGCTTCTCAGCTCATGAAGACTTTTAAATAATAGTCAAATCAGGAGAGTAGGCAGCGTTACATTTTCCATCTCTATTCTTTCTCTCTCAACTCGAACCAGATCCCATCACTACCCTGCAGTTCTCCTCGTCCACAGACCACAGTCTGTTCGTATTGGTGGAAATGTGTCAGCCTCAATAACAATCAGCACGGGAGCACCTCAAGGCTGCGTGCTCAGCCCCCTGCTGTACTCACTCTATACCCATGACTGCGTAGCGAACCACAGTGCGAACTCCATCATCAAGTTCGCTGACGACACCACTATTGTGGGGCGTATCACTGATGGGGATGAGTCAGAGTACAGAAGAGAGATCGAGCAACTGTCCATATGGTGCCAGCGCAATAACCTGGCCCTCAACACCAGCAAAACCAAGGAACTGATTGTGGACTTTGGAAGGAGTAGGAGGGGGACCCACAGCCCCATTTATATCAACGGGTCGATGGTTGAAAGGGTCAAGAACTTCAAATTCCTGGGCGTGCACATCTCTGAAGATCTTTCCTGGTCCGAGAACACTAACGCAATTATCAAAAAAGCTCATCAGCGCCTCTACTTCCTGAGAAGATTACGGAGAGTCGGATTGTCAAGGAAGCCTCTCTCTAACTTCTACAGGTGCACAGTCGAGAGCATGCTGACCGGTTGCATCGTGGCTTGGTTCGGAAATTTGAGCGCCCTGGAGAGGAAAAGACTACAAAAAGTAGTAAACACTGCCCAGTCCATCATCGGCTCTGACCTTCCTTCCATCGAGGGGATTTATCGCAGTCGCTGCCTCAAAAAGGCTGGCAGTATCATCAAAGACCCACACCATCCTGGCCACACACTCATCTCCCTGCTACCTTCAGGTAGAAGGTACAGGAGCCTGAAGACTGCAACAACCAGGTTCAGGAATAGCTACTTCCCCTCAGCCATCAGGCTATTAAACCTGGCTCAGACAAAACTCTGATTATTAGCAACCACTTTCTGTTATTTGCACTACCAGTTTATTTATTCATGTGTGTATATATTTATATCATGGTATATGGACACATTTATCTGTTTTGTAGTAAATGCCTACTATTTTCTGTGTGCTTAAGCAAAGCAAGAATTTCATTGTCCTATACAGGGACACATGACAATAAACTCACTTGAACTTGAACTTGAACTCCTCTCGTTAACATTTAAATTACCGGGCTTGTTTTTTAATGGCTGTGGGTAGGTGCTAGTTTTCTGAAAGTTGAACCAACTGCCTATTGCAGCTTTTAATATACATCTAAATATTTTCAGCAAATCCTGCAGACGGAAGATATGAAGTCTGCAGTGATATTTTCAGGTACCGATCATACCTTCTTATTAAATATTTATAGGGTCAGCACATTAAATAATTGGAATTGATCTTGATTCCCAGCAAAAATGTTTATTACCAACCACACTCCCAACTTCCACGCACCCCTTACCCTGCGAAATATCTCCATCCCTCCGCCACCCAACATTCGCCTCTTGCTGATCCTCAAGTGAACCGTGAGCATTTGATCACTGTGAATATTGAACACCCCACCCAGAGATAAAATCAGCTGTCAGATCTTCCAACTTCTCAGTAAAAATCCATTTTGTTTTTATCTTCAAATGGATCACATGACAATTCTAAAAGATTCAGTGGGGTTTTGATACTTACATTTGTTCAATAACTCAATTTGTATACTCAATTTAATTGCCCATTTGTTCAATATCCACAGACAACCACACCCATCTACTGCAGCAACTGTGGGTTCTGTGAGAAACAGAACAGGGCACTTTGAATTAACAAACTATTTTTGATGGGCTTTAATTCATGAACAAGTTGTAACAATGCAATTTATATAATAGGTCAAATAACTTTAAGCAAAACTCCACTGCAGGCATTTAACAGATTTTATTACCTTACCAAAGTCTGGGATGATGAGGTTCACTAACTATTCTCGTGCATTAGGTCAAATCCTGCTGGCCAGGGCTTGTAGTTGCAAATTAATTCACTTTCCTTCAAAGATTCTCTCACAAATAACTCGAAGAATCAAGAACAAAGGTAATTGCAGAAAGTAGTGAGCATTGCCTGGTCCATCATGAGTACTGACCTCCTCACCATTGAGAGGATCTATAGCTAGCGCTGCCTAAGGAAGATCCTCATCAAAGATCTGTACCAACCTGGCTATGCTCTCTTCTTGCTATTATAATTGAGATTAATGTACAGGAATCTGAGAACTGTGACCTCCAGGTTCAAGAACAGCTCTTTCTCATCAACCATCAGCTTCTTGAACCACCCTGCATAACCTTAATCACATGCCTAAATTAGCACTGAATTACTGTAGACTTTGCACTACTATGGTTGCTCTATGTACTTTGGTTTTTGCACCATGATGGTCCAGTTTTCTTGGAATGATTGATCATTTATTGTATTCTTATTTGTTTTTGTATCTAATGTGCCTGTGCCATTGTTCTGGATTATATATGGTGCATATGATAAATAAACACTCTTGCCTCTCGACCTACACAACAAATTGCTTCATCAGAGCACTTCACTGGAGAATGTGCATCTCGGTAATGCTATGCCAGTCAGATCTCGGGTGGCATAAAGCTCAGCCATTCATTTCAATGGGGATTCATGGCCTTGAGAATGGAGACATTTTTTTCTTTAAATCATTCCACTTTAATGTTTTTATTGATTACATAAATACATAGATACAGCACCGTCATTCAATATGATCCACAATCAGTACCACGTTCCTGCCTTCTCCCCATATCCCTTGACTCCGCTATCTTTAAGAACTCTATCTAACGTTTAATTTATAAGTATTGTAATGTCTTTTCCACTAATTTTATTTATTTTTAAGCTTATAACAATTTTATATTATTGATATCACTTTGTTCTTAAAACAAAAAAATTATAGGCATTAAAAAGCTGGACAAAGCGTGACAAAAGTTGTACTAGCATGGCTTCATGACTGCCAGTGAGGCCGAGATGCAGCTGAGTATTTGCTGCAACTTAACTCCCAGAAGAGGAAGGTCAGCTTGCATAGGCTTCAACATCTGCTCCAGTTGAGTGCAGTCAGACTGGGATCACATAACTCTTCCAGGCAAAAGGGGGTGTTTTTAGTACAATCCTAACAATAGACAATAGGTGCAGGAGTAGGCCATTCGGCCCTTCGAGCCAGCACCGCCATTCACTGTGATCATGGCTGATCATCCACAATCAGTACCCCGTTCCTGCCTTCTCACCATATCCCCTGACTCCACTATCTTTAAGAGCTCTATCTAACTCTCTCTTGTTAATTAACATTGTTAACCATTTTACCATTTTCATAAACGATGGGTGTCTGTCTTGTAGTTTCCATTATATCCAGAAAGCTCCAGCCATGTTTGCATTTTGAAACAATATGCAATTTAATAACCCTTAAAAGAATAAGATGGTTTTCCAAAACTTTGGTAAATCAGTAATGAAGAGGAAAAGGTATCTATTTCCTGTCCATGTGAACAAGGGTAGAGAATCCAGGCAATTGAACCACTGGAGGTCACTAGGATGCTATTATAACCCATGTTAAACAGGTGGCACAGACTTGAGCAATGCACAGTACATTTTAACTGCTTCCAGCCACGTTGAAAAGTGTTTAACATTGAAACACCGGCCTGCAACTTTGAAATCAGTTTATTCAAGTAAACCTTAGAAGCCCACAAAAGGAACAATGCTTCAATCAACCCTGAGAGATCCTGTTTCAAAATTGTAATGTAAGTATTGAAACAAATCGTCTGAAGCATGATTAAAATCTGACAAAACAACATTATTTCATAATAATGTCCTGCAGCAACATTACGCTACTAGTAACTAAACAGTAGTTTATCACCTTTGCCACTTGCAACAGCACCTATTAATTCTAAGATTCTTGTGTTATGTGTCCTATTCCCCAGCTGACCATGTTAGTGACAGCACTGGCTTGGCCAATGACATTGAAAAATATTTTCAGTGACAGAGCTACAAATCACTAAAAGGCAAGTTTAGAACTCAATATTCAGAGAGTGTGCTTTTTAGCTGTTACACCTACATATGCCTTTGTTGCTATGTGCTGCTATTTATTAACACAATGCTGACATAAGTTTTAGAAAAGTTCTGTCCAATTACTGCTCTTACAGGAAGATTGTTGTTATTTCCCCATCATTCCCTGTAGATACATTCTTTGTTCCACATGGATCTCAAATGCAAGGTAACTGCAAAGCATTTTAGTAACAATACATTTTATAGATTGCAGCATAAAAATATACCTTGAATTCTGAAGGTAGTACTCTGCAGGCAGATAATGTGACATATTGATAAATAAATAAATGATTCATTGTTTAAAAGTGATAAGAATCATTATCATAAGGCATTTGTAATGTATGATATTTCATTATGAATGCTGTTATTCATATAGGAATTCTGTTGATGAATCGTTCATTGTTTGGAGAAATTTGTATGGCAGAGTTGAAGTTGAAGGTAGGAAACCAGGAAAGAACATATACCTATACACATCTGTAATGAATACATACCAAACAAGAAAAGCTAAAATTTTAGAATAATCACCTTTTTGTGTATGGGTATTGAATCATACACCCAAACAGCATGGAAACAAGTTCTTTGACCCAATCCTACCATATTAATCAAGTTGCCTAACCAAGCTAGTCCCGCCTGCCTGCCACTGGTCCATATCCCTCCAAACAATTCTTATCCAAGTGTCTTTTAAATATTTGTAATTGTACCTGCCTCTACCACTTTATCTGGCAGATTATTCCATATACATACCACCCGCTGTGTGAAAAAGTTACGTTTCAGATCATGTTAAAATCTTATCCCTTTCACCTATACCCTCTTTCATGTGTCAGGACTTTCATATGAAGAAAGACTGGATAGACTCGGTTTGTACTCGCTAGAATTTAGAAGATTGAGGGGGGATCTTATAGAAACGTACAAAATTCTTAAGGGGTTGGACAGGCTAGATGCAGGAAGATTGTTCCCGATGTTGGGGAAGTCCAGAACAAGGGGTCACAGTTTAAGGATAAAGGGGAAATCTTTTAGGACCGAGATGAGGAAAACTTTTTTCACACAGAGAGTGGTGAATCTGTGGAATTCTCTCCCGCAGAAGGTAGTTGAGGCCAGTTCATTGGCTATATTTAAGAGGGAGTTAGATGTGGCCCTTGTGGCTAAAGGGATCAGGGGGTATGGAGAGAAGGCAGGTACAGGATACTGAGTTGGATGATCAGCCATGATCATATTGAATGGTGGTGCAGGCTCGAAGGGCCGAATGGCCTACTCCTGCACCTATTTTCTATGTTTCTATGTTTCTATGTCACCCCTCATGCTCCAACGATCAGGAAGGGCCTGTCCAACTTAGGCGATTTTTTAGGCGACTACAGGCGACTAGGCTGTCGCTACATGGTCGCCGGGGTGTTGCCTGTATCTCCTCAATGACCCAAAGTATCTCCTCAATGGCCCAAAGGGTCATAGCATTTTTCTGCTCGCCGCTAGATTTTGAACTGTTCAACATTTTTCGGCGACAGTCAGTGACAGTGGGCTTGACGCCAATGAGCGTAGCTTGACTTCTCCTGACGTAGGTGCTGTCGTAGGTTGTCGCCTGGATGACATAGGTTATCGCCAGGTGTCGTACATTGTCGCCGGTGCTGACTTCAGTGAATTCCATTGGCGACTACCTACATCAACCTACATCAACCGGCGACAGGTACCGGCGACTGAATTGTCTTAAGTTGTCTTCAGTTGTCGCCGGCAGGGTCATAGCTTGTCGTAGCTTATTGCGGGTGGACATAGGTTGTCGTAGGTGTGGTCGTAGGTGGACATTCTAATGGATCGCCGGTTGCCGGTAGCTTGCCATAGCTTGATGTCGACTAGGTGGTAGGTTGTTGTAGACATTGTCGTAGACATTGTCGTAGGGGTAGTCCAATCGCCGTTTTTCGGCGACCTGCTACGACTATGACAGTCGCCGGCAGTCGCCGAAAAAATCACCTAAGTGGGACAGGCCCTTTAGCCTTTTAGAAGCATGGTGGCACAGTGGTAGAGTTGCTGCCTGACAGTGCTTGCAGTGCCGGGCGACCTGGGTTCGATCCCGACTACGAGTGCTGTCTGTATGGAGTTTGTACGTTCTCCCCGTGACCGTGTAGGTTTTCTCCAAGATCTTTGGTTTCCTCCCACACTCCAAAGACGTACAGATTTGTAGGTTAATTGGCTTGGTATAAGTGTAAATTGTCCCTAATGTGTGCAGGATGGTTTACGGTGCGGAGATCACTGGTCGGTGCGGACTCGGTGAGCCAAAGTGTTTCCGCGCTGTATCTCCAAACTAAACTAAATTAAACTATCCAGCCTCTCCTTATAATTCAAACCTTCCAGACTCGGTAACACCTTGCAAACCTTTTTTTGCACTGTTTCCATTTCAATGGGATGTTGTCATCTTTAGCTGTAAGGAAAAAGTGCATTTTGCTTTCATATTTCTGTGTTATTTATTTTAAAAGTGCATGAAAATCTCAGCCAACTAAAACTACACAAAAATGTTAAGAGATGATCCAGGTTAATTATAAAATAATTGAGAGCATGGAAACCATTGAGCAGAGGGACTAGCTGACAATTCACCTGGACTTTGATGACCAATGAATAGCTGAACATATGTTCATATGCACATATTATGCGTCCAAAATGACCCACCAAACACAAAGGTTTGGGAAGAAAATCATCTTCCAGTGCATGCCTAAAGCAGGCAATAAGCTCCTTGTGTGCGTTTCAAGAAAATAAGTGCCTAGTTGAAGATCCCAACACAGTGAATGAGGCCCCGATACATTCAGGAAAAGTTGATCCAAATGCATTTAACCAGAGGACTTTAAAGAGGCTATGAGCAAAAACATCAATTGTGTTGAAGATTTACCACAAAGAGTGGCCCTGTACTTTACAAATGGAGAGACTTGGCACAGACAAACACATTTATAAACCATTTCCTTGTACCCAAAATTTTTAAATAGGTACCAGGATGGAAGATTCAAGCAGATAGAGGGAAAGATTCAAGAATTGCTCGAAGTTTCCAAGGGACTAGTCTTGGTCTTTCCAACACATTAAAATTCTAAACATGCAATACTGGATATCAGGCAGCAGTCTAACAGTTTGGAGACGGTGATTGAATCGAGAGAAATGGCAGTGATGTAGAACTGGGTGTCATCAGTGTAGTTGTGGAAATAAACGCCGTGCTTTCTAATGTTGCTGTTCAGTCCTGGATGCGTAATGACAGTGATAATGTTTATCTAAAAAAAGTGCATTTATGCCATACTAATTTTGGTGCATATTTTACAACATCGATTTAAAAAGGCAGTAAAATTTTAGCACCAATAGTTTAACAAATTAATTAGACCAATTATTGCTGGGTAGATCCAATTAATTTTAGCCGAGCAGCATACCCTCTGTTGCGAGATAGCGGACATACCTGAATATCTTCTAGTTCCTCACAGTCCAGGTGTCGTTAATCTATAAGGAACAACAAAGATTGACATTGATTTTTATTATCATTAACAATTTAAATAAGAAAACAGCTGACCTTGAAATATTAATGCAGCAGTGAGTATCATGCATCATGGCAGAGAAAAGGGAAATACATTGTTCAACACCAGCTGCAGACCGATGAAGTGAAAGAAGGTTACAGGACTCTTAATGCCTTTTGGCTGAGACTTATAACTGCAGCTATGATTATTGATAATTGTATGAACATTTTCATGACATTGGAGATTTAAAATTATGTTTAAATTACTTATTTGTCCAGACGTTGGAATGCTGCTTTTTACCGCACTATACAATCTATACATAACTAAAACTCTGATCTTGTGCTCTTCCGGTTTGTGGGGTTTTTCTATTTGTGCAAAAACGGTACACGATAGCGCTACGATTTTTCGCCAGGTTACTCACCGTTCTCCTGTGCTGTGAGTACAACAAGTTTCGCTTGGTGGTATATTGTAAAACTTATTGAGGTTTAAAAATCTTTAAAAAGGCGCGCGCAGATTCCTTCAGTCAGCGCCATGCAGATTTGTCTCTTCTCCTGTCAGTCAATGCCACGGCTGGGATGGTGACACCCCTTCCTGCCCCACCGGCAGCGGCCTGTCCCACCTCACTCACAAACTCCTCTCTCCTCTCCTCACAGTAACTTGTCTATCATGATGCTACTTTTTATGGATGGAGGGAGGGAGTGACTGAGGATAAGGAGAGGGAGGGAGAGGTGAGGGAGGGATTGGGGGAGGAGAGGGGAAAGATCTTGGGGAGGTGAGGAGGGAGTGTGGGGGGATTGAGGGAGAGGAAGAGGTAGGGAGGGAGAGGGAGGAAGTGGGGGAGGTGGGAGAGTGGGGAGGAGGTGTGAAATGAAGGAGGGAGGGTGGGAGGAGGAGTGGGGAATAGAGGGAGAGGAGGGCATTGGGGGAGGTCAGGAAGGATAGTGGGGGGGATAGGGGAGTGAGGAGGGGTAGAGTGGTTGAGAGGGGTAGGGAGGGAGGGTTAGGTGGGAGGGAGGTCAGGTAGGAGGGAGGGGAGGGAGGGAGTGGGATGAGGGCGGGATTGGGGGAGGGGAGGAGAAGGGAGGGAGGGAGGGGGGATTGAGGAGGAGAGAGGAAAGAAGAGGGAGTGTGTAGAGAGGAGGGGTTGCTGGGGATGAGAGGAAATGAGCCGTGCCTGCGCAGTTGGGGGGCTATGCGTGAGTGGTGCAATATTGCGTTGGGGGGACGGGTTGCATTGGGGAACGGGTGAGTGGTGGAATATTGCATTGGGGAATGGGTTGCGTTGGGGTACCAGGTCTCCCGTGTGACAGGGACCTAATGGGTCCCACTTAGTCTAATCTAAATTAAAATTTGCCTGGAGTACATTTTCTTAGATATCTTTTCTAGGTGTAATTGCAACAATTGCCGAATTAGACTGGGTGATTCTTAATGTTTTTACATTTAATAGTTTTCCCGCAGCAGATTCTTGTCTAATTATGCCAATTATTGTATAATGCAAGCTTCAGTTCCTTCCGACATAAAATGAAAATCAAATCAAGGACAGTGGTGGAACTGGGGACAAGGAACACAGCTCACAATGTTCTTGATTAACTAACAACTTAACGAGACATTGACATGTGGAAACTTCACTGGTCAGCTTATGAATTGAAGAGCTACTCGAAAACTGTAAAAATCCATAGATTGTGTAATAATGATCAGATGGTTATGTCACTTTATTGATTACTAGACTAAGTGGGACCCGCAATATTCCACCACTCACCCAAGTGAGGCGGGGGGGCTGTGAGGCGGGGGGGGGGGAGGGATGTGAGGCGGGGGGAGTGTGAGGCGGGGGGGGGGGGGGTGTGAGACCGGGTGTGTGCGGGGCGGCGTGTGAGGCGGGGGTGTGAGGCAGGGCACGGGGGTGTGTGAGGCGGGGGTGTGTGAGGCGGGGGGGTGTGAGGCGGGGGGGTGAGGTAGGGTGGGGGTTGTGAGGTGGGGGGTGGTGAGGGGGGAGGGGTGGGGAGTGGGGGGAGGGGTGTGTGGGTGAGGGGGGCAGTGCGTGGGGGAGGGGCGTGTGGGCGGGGGGGAAGAGAGTTCGGAGAAAAGACAGAGGGGGCTATCACAGGGAAGGGGGGCAGGAGCCAGCGAGAGGGACCAGAGGGGAAGGAGCTGTTGCTGACGGTGTGCTGAAGACTCACAGCGGTCGCTGGTCGCTGTACGTTCTCTGCTGGGATCAGAGTCTCCTTTTTCTGGCGACATCGGTGACATCTCCGACTCCACGCTGGGCTGGGCCGGGCCGCGCCGCTTCCGGTCCCTCCGAAAATTATGTCTGGTTGGAGACCAGGTCATCCAGAGCCTCCCTCAGCTCCAGTAGTCTCTATTTTCCGTATGGCGACATCTCCGTGCCAGGCTGGGTTGGGCGGGGCCGCTTCTGGTCCCTCCGAAAATTGTGTCTGGTTGGAGACCTCCGCCGGCCATCCAGAGCGTCCCTCAGCTCCAGTAAAGACACGGTGGCGCAGGAAGGGGCAGACCGTCCTGCGAAATGACAAGAGAAAAGACCAATCCACGCGGCGCCGTCTGGCAAGAGAGGAGATTGATCTGCGCATGCGTGGTTTTTAAACCTAGCTAACTTGTACATTAGACCCCCGATCGGAACAAAACTTGGTGCACTCGCAGTAGAGGAGAACGGTGAGTACACTGGCGGAAAATCGTAGCGCAATCGTGAACCATTTTTGCGTAAATAGAAAGACCGCGCAAAACGAAAGATAACAAGATCAGAATTTTAGTTATGTATAGATATATATATATATATATATATATATATATATATATATAGAGAGAGAGAGAGAGAGAGAGAGAGAGAGAGAGAGAGAGAGAGAGAGAGAGAAAGAGAAAGAGAAAGAGAGAGAAAGATATATATATATATATATATATATTCAATTACAATTTCAATTTTAAAACTTTATTGGCATGATAAAAAATACATTGTTATATTGCCAAAGTATAAAACATGACATACATATTTAAGATGCATAAGTATAAATACAAGTATACAGTGCATGGATAGATATGTCCCTGTACATAAACTCGCAATAGGCCTATAGCCCTTTATTGATTGCTACACGTTTTTGCAGCTGTAAGCAGTACAACACAATAGCAAGTTTAGCAATTCAATATTAATTTCTTAGTGTCAGTTAATGTCAATTAGTGTGTGCATACATATGTGCATGTTGGTTATTCACCGTCTCTCAGGTTGTGGCATGCTGTTACGTATTGTGCACCAAGATGTGCCGTATTTCCTTCGACAAGGATTATTCTTAGTTTTGACGTATCATCTAGTTCTTTAAAATCAGGGGTTGCCTCACTGAGTTTGTCAAAGTATGCTTTCCTTGTTTTGTCAATTTTTTTGCATTTTAGGAGGAAGTGCACCTCTGTTTCAACCTCATCTGTCAAACAGTGGCCGCATATTCTGTTTTCTCTTGGTTGCCAGAATCTCTTCTGTCTCCCTTTTTCAACTGCCAAATAGTGGTCACTTTATCTGTATTTGGTGAGGGTCTGTCTCTGCCTTATGTCTCCAACAGTTGAGAGATAGTCTGCCAATTTATAATCTCTTTTTAGGGTACGGTAACATTCTAATCTGCTTTGGCTTTTGGTTTCTTTATCCCAATGTTCCAAATACGTTTCTTTACATTGTTTGATAATTTGGTTCACTCTAACTGGTGATTGGGGATCAATATTGATCTGTGGCTGGTCAGGATTTAACTGGATAGGGTTTAACTGGATAGGGGTAGTTAGTCTCAGTATCAACTGACACAGGGAACTCTTTTCTGGGCTCCCCTCTTGTGTTTGAAGGGCTTTAAACTGGAGGGTATCTGGGGGGCTAGATTTAAGGTGATTCCAAAAATTTAGTGCTCTTTTCTGGATATTTATTATCAGTGGGTATCTGCCTAATTCCGCCCTACATGTGTTTGTTGGTGTTTTCCTTTGGATATGGAGGATGATCTGACAAATTTCCGCATGCAGGGCCTCCGTTGTATGTTTTTCCCATTTACTATAACTATGGTGACTGAGCGGACCCCATACTTCACTACCATAAAGCGCAATAGGCTGGATTACACTGTCAAATATTTTAAGCCAGATTTTAATTGGATTTTGGATGTAGTAGAATCTTATTTTTATTGCATACAGAGCTCTTCGAGCTTTCTCTTTTAGTGCATTCACTGCCATATTGAAGTTCCCTGATGCTGAAACAGTTAGACCAAGGTAAGTATAGCTCACAGTGTGTTCGACAACAATACCATTGAGAGTAAATTTGTATTTATCTTCCTGACATCTGGGTCTTTTCTGAAAAATCATGATGTTGGTTTTCTTTAGATTTGCTGCCAGGGCCCAATTTTGGCAGTACTCATCAAGTAGGTCCAACTGTTGCTGCAGTCCCTGTTCTGTGGGGGACAGCAGAACCAAGTCATCCGCATAAAACAGGGACTTTACCTCTCCGTCCAGAAGACAGAGGCCCGGCGCTGTGCTCTGGTCCAACTTTACTGCCAAATCGTTGATATATACATTAAACAGTGTCGGGCTCAGATTGCAGCCTTGCCGGACGCCTATATATAGGGAGAGAGAGAGAGAGAGAAAGAGAGAGAGAAAGAGAGAGAAAGAGAGAAAGAGAGAAGAGAGAGATAGGTAGAGAGAGGTAGAGATAGAGATAGATAGCACTTTTCTGGAAGATTTTCAGATTCACAATTTCTTCAGAGATCATACATCGATCTCTTTAATGAGCAATATCTTTGCAGGTTTTTAAGACTGCAATGACTGAAATCTATGATATTCTGGTGGGGCAACCCTTGGTCACACATTTGTATTGAGATTGCTCTCACGGTGGAGTTCAAGTGCATGACAGCTCTAAACGTCCTGGCCACAGCAACAGTGAAAGTGGTCACTGCTGAACTCTGCTATCTTTCTCAGCTTACTGCTCACTACAGTATTAGAAAGACATGCTGGCTCTGTGCACATGGAAGAATAAACTTTATTTACCTTGATTTCATTGAGGGGACGTTGGCATCTCAGAAAATGTGATTGGCCAACATTGCTGGCTTTTCTGGAATGAGGCAACCATTGACTGCACTAGTATCCCCATAAAAACTTCCTTGAATAACTCAGGTCTGCTCATTAATATAAAGGTGTTGCAAATGTACAGGTTAAAAAGGATCATCAAAAATGTATTGTGCCATATTTCCTGGCAGCTCCCAACATTCTTCATCCTTCAGGAATCCATGCTAACTGACATTTTCAACACTTGTCTTGTTTTTGGGGAGGGGATCTACATTCTGCTTCCATGGTTTTTAACCTCTCTTTGCAATCCGATTACTCTGTTTGACCTTTGATACAACGGCAACCGCGTACGTTTGAGAATGGTCACGTACGTAAATTACCATTGTTTCCTTAAGTTCAGATTCCGCTTCCTTCTTCAAGCAAAGAATGCCCTCCAGATGTGGAAACTTCATAGCAATTGGCAGCATAGCCTGGCATGAAGAGCACAGCATGCTACATAACCTAGCATTGTGCACAGAGAAAGATCAACCAGGTAACCCAGCTGCTATGGGGCAGAAAGTAGATATAGAGAACCAACAGGAGCTAAGGGAGAAGTTGGATTCAAAAGCTTCCAGAAGGATATCGATATCGATCAGCAACATTTGTCTCTCCACTGAACAAAGGGAAGGAGGCAATGTCTATATGGGCAATAAGTGATTTATCTTATGTAGATGCTTTCCCTGAACACTTTATATGCATAATCTCCATGTAGACCAAGTGATCCATCTACGATCCATTCATTACCACCAACTCAGTAAACCAATAGCACCCAAGAGAGCCTCAATAGTGCATATTATTCCGTCATTTACAGTTATCACTTGCAACTTTGTTGGTTCACCAGCTTTTATCACATCAATGAATAAAGCCCTGATCAATCTACTTAAATGGCTTGCCAGAACCTCTCTATATTTCCTGATAAATGGTGCCTCACTCGAAGAACTCTGACCTCTGCACAAAATACACTTTCCCCGGAGGATCTCTACTCTGCAGGTGACAATAGTGGTTGAGATTTTGAACGCTTTGGCCTGCTGTTCAAAACTGATGATGGCTATTCATTACTGTAGCTGTTGCAGCTGAGTGTAATTCACATCATGGTATATTCATCAGATTGGCATGCATTTCAGGGGTAATGTTTAAAACAATGAGGTCCATTAGCATTGTACACTGAGAACCCCCTTTTGGTATGTGAGGGTTATCTTAAGGCATTGGATGAATTGACTATTTTACGATGGGGGAAGAACTGATAAGGGTTGTGATAGAGATGGCATGATCGTGCAATCATTTCTGACCAATGCTATCTCACTGTTCATGTCAGTTTTAATCTGAAAGGTCTCCGGTCCCTATTATTTTCACTTCTAACCTGGAGTCAGCTCACTGTGCAATCTCAGCCAGCCTCTGTCATCATGGAGGTGTATGAATGGGGAAGGTGCTTGTTTCTGTTCCTGTGGAAGAAAACAGGTTCTCTTTCTCCATGTAGGAGAGAAGACTCTTCTTCCAGTCTGAAGAAGGGTCTTGACTCGAAACATCACCTATTCCTTTCCTCCAGAGATGCTGAGAGACCCGCTGAGTTACTCCAGGTTTTTGTGTCTACTTTTGGTTTAAACCAGCATCTTCCTTCCTACACAGGAGAGAAATCTTCAGTGTGTTGCATTTGAAGACTCAACCTCTTGAGTGGGGGTGGAAGTGTAAGAATATTGATGGTAAGTTAAAGGTAGAGGGTGGTACAGGAGAGAGTGGAATTTGTGGGGCTGTAGGTTGAGTAATAATTTTTGTGAATTACCGTTTATTAGTTTTTGTGTATGTGTGTGTTTGTGCCCTTTGTCTCTGCATAATTAAGAATGAGCAGGATTTTTAATACCCTGCAGCCCTTGTAAGATCATAGAATTGTGTCATTGTTCCGTTTTCGGTACATATGCCAACTAAACACTGTTGACCCTTGGCTTCTTGACTCCACTTGAAGAAATTTCTCATCTTCTCAGTCCTAAATGATCCACCCTTTATCTTGAGACCCCTGGATCCAAAGTCCTCAGCTGGAGGACATCCACATCCTACCAGCATCCAGGCTGTCGAGCCCTGTAAGATATTAATATGATGCTATTTGTTGGTGGAGATGTAGCCACAAAATACAGTAGTGATGTGTCAATCATACTGAAGCTTTACTCATTTTTTGACCAATTCGTCACTCATCAAAATAGTAAGCTAGGAACAATAAATATCACTGTCAGCAGAACAGCAAAGGGCATATGTCGGGACAAAGATTGAAAAGTAAACTAAATGGCCAAGCTTGTGACATCAAAGAAAATAGTCAGAAATCAATGGATTTTAAAAAACTGACAAATGTTTGGAGTTCATAAAAATATTTGTATACTGATTTGTCTTTGAACAGAAGCCTAACCTAATCAAAGCATAAAAACATAACAATTCTAAGACTGCATTTGAGCTAAAGTATCTTCATTGGAATCCCAGATGCCTGTTGGATTTACCTATAGCCTTTCATTCCATGCACAGATTTAGTGCAGTTAAGTATGAATGAAGAAGCACGTTTGTCCAAAAGTTTGATTGCATCATTTTTTGGTGAGCTGAAACTTCATTGCATATAGCACACTATCCAGAAACACAGGAAATGCATGTCATCCACCAACCTTAAACTCAGCATAGCTGCTAACACTAGGCTGAAGGAAAACCTGAGAAGAGCATGAGCCAAATAAGGTACACTTTACTTTGTCAGAGGGACAGCAGCAATGTACGCTATGGTTATTGTGCAGGAGAGAAGTGAGGAAGTGTTCATCAGTGATATACCCAAGAAGAGGGAGGTTCCTTGCACCAGAAGTAAACACGATACTCATAGATAATACAATTGATAATACAGTTGAATAAATCAAAAAACACCAATTGTAGTGCAAAAAAGCCCAAAGTCCTTAGTGCAACCAAGACAGTTTGTAGTTCATAGTTCTTATTTTAATTGGTGTTTGTAGTGTTCAAGAGTCTAATGGTTGTTGGGAAGAAACTGTTTTGTAAGGTGGGAAAGGAGGGTAGGGGAAGGGGGGTGGGGAGGGGGAGTGGTCGCAGCAGACGCAGCTCACACTCACACAGCAGATCCCGAGCTTCCGGCCTCACGCAGCAGATCACGGTCCCACTCCGGCTTCATTCAGAGGTTTCCGGTTCAACTCAACAGCTTCCGGCTAGTCGTGCTGGTCACCGCAGAAGCAGTCCGCAGGCTGCTCACTCTCCGCAGGCTGCTCTCTCTCTGCGGGCTACGCATTCCCGCACTCTGCGCGGGCTGCTCAACACACTCCGCCCCTTCAGCTTTTTATTCTCCTCGCCGCGTTATTGACAGAGAGTTCCGGAAGGGGCAGTTTTTACGATTTTTAAACCTTCATAACATTTGTACTATTTCACCGATCGGAACAAAACTTATTTGACTTGCAGCAGAGGAGAATGGTGAATAAGGTGGCGAAAAATTGTAGCACTATGGGGAATCGTTTTTTTGTGCAAACTTAAATACAACGCAGACCGGAAGTGGTCAAGATGAGAGTTTTAGTAATAGTATAGATAACTTTTGTACTATTTCACCGATCGGAACAAAACTTATTTGACTTGCAGCAGAGGAGAATGGTGAGTAAGGTGGCAAAAAATCGTAGCGCAATGGGGGATCGTTTTTGCGCAAATTTAAATACAACGGAGTGGTCAAGATGATAGTTTTATTAATAGTATAGATAGAAGAAGAAGATAGATAGATACAGAAGGGTGAGGAAATGTAGGTGTCATGGGTAATTGGACAGTGAGAGGGTGGTGAGCTAAAAATAACAATTGTCTGGTGAAAAAGTCAGGAATGGGTATTCATGAACCCTGCAAAACACTCAACAAAAGTGCGTTTTGACAGTTTCATCAATAGTGCAGTATAGAAAAGATACTGGAAAGAGATTGAGATAAATGAGTAGACATTTTGCTCTTGGTGATTTGGTTCGAGAATAAATGATGTCTGTTGACAAGCAGAACTCACTTCCTAGAGCCATGGATGTTTTATGTACACCAGAGAGGGCAAATAGAGCCCTGGTTTAACATCTTATTGAAAAGATAACACTTCCAGCAGCATAGCACTGGAGTCTCACATATTATGCACTCAAGTCTCCAGGGCAGGATTTGAACTCATGACCCTCTGCTTTAAAGCGAGAATGTAATTCTCAGTTAGGCACCTGATGTCATAGGTATATAAAATGTACTAGACTAAGTGGGACTCATTGGGTCCCAGCATCACACGGGAGGGCTGGTCACCAACGCAATATTCCACCTCTCCACTAATTCCAATACTGCTCGCCAGTGGGGGGGCTGTCTGTTGCGCTAGTATGGGTGTTGCGGGCCGAAGGTACTGGTTTCCAGAGGGCTAGTATAGACATTGTGGGCAGTATGGGTGCTTGGGCAGGCATCCAACTGTTGCAACGATTTTAAAAGCCAAGACAAGGCAAACAATTGGGCTGCAGCCACCCGACAACCAAAATTCATTTTGTGAACACAAACTTGTTAAAAAAGGCGAGGCAAACAATTGGGCTGCAGACACCCGACAACCAAAATTAATTTTGTGAACACAAACTTGTTAAAAAAGGCGAGGCAAACAATTGGGCTGCAGACACCCGACAACCAAAATTCATTTTGTGAACACAAACTTTTTTAAAAGGGCTGCAGCCACTTTAGAGCCACATCGAGGGGACTCACCGTGGATTAGACGTGCGTTCAGTGTTATTCGCAGCTCAGATAGCCATGACCCTCTCACTTCCTGGTCTGGCAGAGACTGAGTGAGGCATGACACTTCCTGGTTTTATAGTCCCTCCCCCTGCCGTCAGCGGGGGCAGCAGAGAGAATGGGGAATTTTGTAAAAACATTAATATCTCTCTAATTTTTCATCGATGGAAAAAATCCTCTGCACTCATATGGCGGAGGGGGGCCCTGAGCGAGGTGGCCAAAAATGACGGTCGTAGGTGGCGGCGTTCTCTTGGAAATTGCAGCACAGTCGGCCAAAAGCGGTCAAGATCAGAGATTTAGTAATATAGATAAGTAGTTACTAAACACCAGTTGTATTTCTCAAATTGGAATAATTCTGGTGACAATGTTGGTTTAATGGTGGGAACCCAATTATTGCCAGTGTAGAAAAATAATTAACAATAATAATGTCATAATTGAACTAAGGACTAACTAAGTCTATTTCTCCAAACAAAGTAATGCAGCAACATTGCATCATATTAAAACAATTGACACCTAAACATCCTCACCCTCCTATATCATCTACTTATACATCAAAACCATGCTCCATATGTCAATCGTTCCCAGGGAAAAGCCGCAACATCTTATTGAAAAGACACCACTTCCAGCAGCATAGCATTGGAGTGTAATTCGTATTATGCACTCAAGTTTGCAGGTGGTGGCACGGTGGCGCAGTGGTGGAGTTGCTGCCTTACAGCACTTGCAGCACCAGAGACCCTGGTTCGATCCCGACTATGGGTACTGTCTGTAGAGTTTGTACGTTCTGAGTGGGTTTACTCCGAGATCTTCAGTTTCCTCCCACACTCAAAAGACGTACAGGTTTGTAGGCTGATTGGCTTGGTATTAATGTAAATTGTCCCTAGTGTGTGTAGGATAGTGTTAATGTGTGGGGATCGCTGGTCGGAGCGGACTCGGTGGGTCGAAGGGCCTGTTTCCACGTTGCATCTCTAAACTAAACAAAATTTATGAATGCATCATGTGGACCGAATGGAAGTATTTTCTTCTTCATGTTTTGAATTTGAAGCTGGATTTCTGTACCCACTCCAGGCTCAATCAATTGCTCTCATTGTTATTAGTGCACAGCTGGTTCTGCAGGATTCAGAGCAAGTTAAACAGGCAAAGAATCCCGGCAGATCTTTAGTGGGAGTGCCATGATTGGAGGAAATGTCTCATTAAACACAGTTTGTAATATAAAGACCTGCATCTGGTAAATGTTGTAAATGGAATGGGGAAGATCATGATATTCTTTCATCTCAATTGAGATTACCTCATTTCCTGGTCTGGCAGAGACTGAGTGAGGCATGACACTTCCTGGTTTTGTCCCTTATTACTGAAATAGCTAGGATTCACCAGCATCTCTGTGTCTGCTCTGGCCAAACCATAAGGCAGAGTATCCATCAGCAGGAGTAGAGATGAATAAATCAGTGAAGGAATGTGAGAAGCCGTTACCTAGAACATATATGGGGAGCGGGAGAAGGGAATCCCCAAATCATCAGTGAGGCAGTATCCTAGTTTCTGCCTTTTCCTTCCATAATCCCACCAGGGGCAATATTTCATTCCAGCAGTCACATTCTGTGGCAGATGCAGATTTCTCCATTATTCTTCAAAAATTGTAAGCTGCCTCTATTGACTTCCGTGCTGACTTCAGAGTAACAGATCTCTAATTAGCCTCACAAAATGCATACTTACAATAATGAGACATTGTAGTCCCCTCCTTAGCAGGGAAATTATGCATTGTGCTTTATGATATAAACACAATCCTTATAAAACATTGTATCCCCTGACATAGTGTGATCAATGTCATGGGACAGCTCCGAGAACGTTAATCCAAGCAAATTGCCTCTCTCGACATTTGAGCTGAACAGGAGCAATTAGTCTCTGGTGAAGTGCCTTATAGTTTCACTTTATTATAAAAAGGATTTTAACAGGTTCTCTTCTCGTTCCTGCTTTGTTTACCAACTTTATTTAGCGTCCTTTGTATACAAAGACAAGTGCACAATCTCCAGTCTCTCACCAGTTTCCCATGTAGTGAGTTGTCAAGAAGATATTAAAAGTTCCAGAGGGGTGACCTTCACCCAGTTGTCCATTCCCTCACCAGGAGGTGCTACTCAGTACCTCATGCTTCAGCAGGGAGATTCTCAGACTTTCTCAGAGATTCTCAGCCAAGATTCTCAGATTTGTTGTGTGACATCAAGGGGGAGGTTTGAGGGGCTGAATGGTCTCCTCCTGCTCCTATTCTGCTCTTATTTTCACTTAGTATACCTTGCTGCCCCTGGATGAATCAATGATGGAATCTAGAGAGTTCTGACGATCTGCACCTTTCATTATTTTGGAACATTTGCATAATATTTCAATAGACACCTGAGTCACTAAAGTAAGCCCAGTTGCGTGGTCTGGGGATCCCTGACTGCACCTCGTACCAGATGTTCTGGACACTTCAACATGTGTGGATAGTTAACGTAATTTTATAGCATTTCCAGTTTGTAATGGGTGGGAGACTTTTAGTGTTGAGGGAATTTTATGTACCAGCATTCATTCAAATACTGGCAATATTTTTTGTGGGACAAGGGCAGATTGGAGTCAAGCAGAGCTGGAGTAGCACAAGTGTACTGGTGGCACCAGGGATGTGACAACAGGGATGGTGCAGCATGAAGAATGGCTTGCATCTTGCAAGTAGATATTGGCAGTTTTCCACAGAACAGTCAACAATTCCCTGCCTAAGTGCTAGCAGGTTTGTAATCCTTCCCTCCCATGTCTGCGGGAGCGTGGAAGTCCCCAAATCACCTGTAGGCTGTGGGCCGAGCATCAAAAATGTGTCTAGAAATCAACTTTCGTGACCCATGTCTCGGAACTACATGACATTTAGCACAGATTTAGATAAAACATAATTGAGAAGGAAGTCATAACTCGTCAGTGCCAAAAGTTGCACATTAATTAATTAAACTAATTAGAAATTGAGATTGAAAAAGTAACCGCCATCTAGTGTCCAATGCCCATATCACACCATGGAGAGCCTATTTCCGTGTTGCAGTCTATTTAAACCATATATTATTATACCATATATAATAATAATAATAATAATAATTTTATTTATAGAGCACTTTAAAAACAATCATAGTTGCAACAAAGTTCTGTACATCACTAATCATTGACAAAAAAGTTAATACACACCAATAATAACAATTAAAAGATGGAGTAAGTAAAGATATTCAAAATAAAGAAATATTAAAAACACTAAAAACAGGAGCAAAGTCTCATGCATGGTCAAAAGCCAGGGAGTATAAATGTGTTTTAACACTGGCTTTGAAGATGGACAGTGAGGGGGCCTGTCTGACGTGCAACGGCAGAGCGTTCCAGAGTGCTGGAGCAGCAACAGAGAAGGCTCTATCCCCTCTGAGCTTCCGCTTAGACCTCGGTACCTCCAGGAGCAGCTGATCAGCTGACCTGAGGGACCGGGCAGGAGCGTATGGGTGGAGCAGCTCAGAGAGGTAAGGCGGGGCGAGCCCATTCAGAGATTTAAAAACAAATAACAGAATTTTAAATTGAACTCGAGAGTGCACCGGGAGCCAGTGGAGGGAGGCCAGAACTGGTGTTATGTGCTCCCTCTTTCGAGTTCCAGTTAAAAGGCGAGCAGCAGCATTCTGAACCAACTGGAGACGAGCCAGTGAAGAACGAGCAACTCCAAAATAGAGTGCGTTACAGTAATCCAGCCTAGAGTAATAAAGACATGGATTACTGTCTCAAAATGCTGCCGCTCAAGAATGGGCTTCATCTTTGCCAGCTTCCTTAAGTGAAAGAAGCTGGACTTACCCACCGCGCCTATTTGGTGATCTAATTTAAAGTCACTGTCCATCCTAAAACCCAGGTTCAAAACTGTCGGCTTCACATACCGTGACAATGGACCTAAATCAACAAATGGAGGTTCACGGCAGCCATTGGGATCAAATAAAATCACCTCTGTCTTCTTTTCATTAAATCCTAGAAAGTTTAGGGCCATCCAGGACTTAATGTCCTCAAGACAAGACAGGAGTGATTTTACAGAAAAGGCGTCTTCCTTCCTCAGCGGCAAATAAAGTTGGGTATCATCTGCATAACAATGGAAAGAGATGCCATGCTTTCTAAGGATGGAACCCAGAGGAAGTATGTATAGTGAGAAAAGCAGGGGCCCCAGAATCGAACCCTGTGGAACCCCATATGACAGGGGTGCGGAAGAGGATTCAAAACCAGCAAGGCTAACACACATGGTTCTGTCTGCCAGATGTGTATATGACTGTAATCATATATAATTACTTATAATTATATATAAAAATAATATAATGAATATAATTGCGAGTGTGTTTTTTGAATGAGACTGCCGCAGACATCCGGCTCCTGAACCAGCCTAATTAATGGGTGAGGGCAGATCCTGTGGGTTCCCCCATTTACTGAACCCCACTGACTGCCAGTGTGCAGAGTGGGGTCTTGGCCAGAGTGGGACTGGGGCAGTGCCAGGCTGGGGGAAGGCTAAGGCATCTTCTACTGACAGGAAAATGCCTAACCTTAACTCGCCCCCCTTCCAGAGCTTCCCACGGCTGGAGCTGAAGCCGACTTGGGACCGGCTACAGACTCCGTACGTGTGGCCCCATAGCACGTCCACCTCGGCCAGCATGCCCTTCTGGATCATCGTGGTGATGATGGTGTGGAGCAGCACCAAAGATACTAGACCACAACAGGAATGGGTCCAAGAATGCGTGTGGTTGTGAATGAGGACGTGTAGGGAAGGTTTTTCACATTGATTCCTGCAGCGACAGACTAACTCCAGCTTGAACTGTCTCAAGTTTAGGAGAATGAGCGGTGACATCTCTGGGAGTTAAGGGCCGGGCGACCTAAGAATTATTATTATTTGAGATGAAACGAGTTTAGAAGAGTTTGCTCAAACTCGCAGCATGGTCAACACAAGGTCCTAGGAGGTCGTATGAGGTGGCTGGAACTCTCCTTCATGCTCGAGGGAGGTTCACGCCTACTCGCGGCCTCAGCTAGGTCGCTGAAAAATTTTCAGGAAATTAAAAAAAATTTCCGCGATTAAAATTTGGTCGTCATGGGTCTTTTTCTCATAGTGCAGTGGAGTGGGGTCGCTATTTACTTATAGGCAGTCGAGGGCAGCCGTAGGCCATCTCCTTCGCTGACCGGCCATTTTGATTGGCTCATTGGAGTTTCACGACCTAGGAAGACCTACCGGTAGGTAAAATGCCCGCTAAACTTTATTAAACTTCTTAAAAGTGTCTCCACTCTTTCTCCCCCCCTTCTCTCCCCTCCTCTCCCCCTTCTGTCTCCTTCTATCTCCTTCTCTCCACTTCTCTCCCCCCCCCTCCCCCCGCGCTCTCTAAAGTACTTATGGCACTCTGTGGCAGCCATTTACCTTCCTCTTCATCGCGCAGCCAGCGCTCCTCCGCTTTCCTTGGCCCCCACCTTCGCGATGTGTTTGTGTGTGTGTGCGGTCAGTAGATGCAGCTCACGTTTCGGTTGATCCAGCTCGTGGTTTCAACATGACCGGTCGATCCAGCTCGAGGCTTTCCAGGAGAGTGCCCTCGAGCTTGAAGGTTGAAGGCATTCTTCTGGACTCGCGGGTTAGGTCGCCCAAGTGGGACAGGCCCTTTACAGGGTAGATATCAAGTGTGTAGGAACGAACTGCAGAAGCTGGTTTACACTGAAGATATACACACACAAAATGCTGGGGTAACTCGGCAGGTCATGCAACATCTCTGACAATCTACCCTGAAGATAGACACAAAACGCTGGGGTAACTCAGCGGGTCAGGCGACTGTGAGATGCAAGCATTTTATGTCTATCTTCAGTGTAGATGTCAACCCTGGCTCCTCGCCCTCATGGGGATCTGGGTGCATTGCAGTTCATTCCAGAGGAGAAGCTGGATATACGTAAACACAAGAGCTGTAGAGACACCAGCACCTGGGGAGCACGATCGTCCGGCGGGGGTCTCTCACTGAGCCGTAGCCCAGGCGGCTCTGCTCCGCACTGCACCCCTCCTGCTCCCGTACCCGGGATGGTCCAGAGAAGACCACAAGGCAACTGTATCATCCCATCCCAACCTCACCTCCAGCCCCGGCTCCGCTCCCAACTCTATCTCCAGGCCCCCGAGCGGGACGAGCAGTGGGTCTCCCCTCACTCACCTAGACACTTTGCTGGCAATGAGCAAAGATACCGGATACTTTCAGCAGCACTGCCCTGCATGCCGCCCGGGCCGCCTTCAGCACCACCATAGTGCCAGCTCTGTCAGACCGCCTGGTCATTTGCTGCAACACCGGCCAACCGGCAGCCCGACCGATCCCTCACAGCACCCACCGGTCGTCCGACCACTCGCAGCACCCACCGGCGGACCAACCACTCTCACCATCCATCAGCGGCCCGGCCACTCTCACGACCCACCGGCGGCCCGGCCTGGCCGGCCACTCTCACCGCCCACCGGCGGCCCAATAGCCCGACCGATCCTCCACAGCATCCATCGGCCTACCGACAAGCCTGACTGACAGATTGACCGACCGACCCAGACCCTAGCTCTACATTTGTTATTTATCATTTTTATTTAATAATAATAATAATAATAAATTTAATTTTTATAGCGCTTTTCTAAGACTCAAAGTCGCTTTACAATAGTAACAGACAATAGCAAACGGAGAAGCGGCGAACAAACAGCGCCAGCGTCCTCTCCGTGCAGCACATAAAGAAGGAATACAGACATAACAATAATAAAGACATTTAAACATAAAAACATCCCCCCACAATGGTTCCCATTATGAGGAAAGGCACAAAGTCCAGTCCCCATCCCCAGTTCACCCATAGTCGGGCCCATTGAGGCCTCCACAGTTGCCTCCACGGAGGCCCGATGTTCCAGGCCGTTCTCGCCGGGTGATGGTGCTCCGGCGTCGGGAGAATCCTCACAGCGGCATGGGAACTCTGGAACGGCTGCTTCCGTACTGGAGACCACGGCTTCCGAAGCCAACAAGGCCACGCCGGATGGAGTTCACAGTTTAACAGTTCACATCACAACTTTATAAAGATAAATCAATTGAAAAACAAAATGATCAACAAGGTTAGCATTACCTTTATTCCTTGGAAACCTTGCTATTGCTATTGATGTAATGAGGAGGCAACCATGATCCCAGGGTCCTCGCTGCCTAGCGACCATAAAACAAAGCACGGGATTGGTCAATTTGCATCTGACTTCAATGTCAAACATGCATTGATTGGACAATTACTACTTCGGAAAATTGGAGTTTTTTCCTCATATTTTTAAAAAATTTGCAGGTTTTGGTCTTGACGAGTTTCAGGTATGATTTATATAATATTTATACGCAATATGTTAAAAAAGTCAGGTAGTTCCGTGAGTTGGGTCACGAACCTGAATGAAAAAGCTCCTCGGCCCACAGCCCACTTCTTCACCAGTGAGTCTGTGTGCTGTGTCACTGGTGCCCAGTAAGAAAGCAAAGTTGTGTCTGTTCCCACTGTCTAGTGTGACATTTTATCTCAAATAATCTTCTCCAATTCTCAAAACCTGATTGGAAAGTAACAGCTATTGTATACATTGTTTTGGACATATTTTGTTTATTTAAATATTCTTAATTGTTGTTAATAACTGTTAAAACATTTAATACTTTGAATATAGTTTAAAGGTTTGCAACTCCCGACATAAAATTGATCACAGAGGGGGCGTAGAGTTGGAGGGAAGGGGGAATCACAGAGGGAGAGGGGGAATTGATCACACTAGGTATGTCAGAGGCCTGTTCTGAGCTAACGTTATTTCAAAGACATTTCCTTAACTATGGCCTGATAACGGCGAAAAAACGAATACTTAAATTTTGGAAACAGACAACAGGCCCTACAGTGAAGATGTGGATCACAAATATGTCCGAGATACTACATTTTGAAAACATTAGACTTGTCTTGGTGGAAAAACCAGATCAATTTCTCAAGACATGGACACCCTTCACCGAATTCTTACAAGAATAGCATGGTGCGAAATTTAAATTAAAATCCGATGCTGGGTTGAGTGAGGTGGGCGGAGGGGGTGGGACGAGGGGGGGGGGGGGGGGACGGGGGACAAGGTATATCTCCACCTTTCTCATCCTTTTTTCTTATTTCTATATTTTTTGGCCACTACTTTGGTAGTTTAGGGATCTTTATTTTGTTCTGTTTCGATCTATCTTTTCACTTTTCACTCTTTCCTTTTCTTGTTCTTTTCCTTTTCTTCTTCCATTTTCAGGTTATAAGGTTAAAAATGTAGCTGTACAATAATTGTATAATTTTAGATGCCGAATGTTTTATCTTTATACAATTGCTTCTAATTAAAAAAAAATTTTAAACTATTTTATTTTAAAGTTTGGAACACTGGAGATAGTTAGAAACCGTCAAAGAATCACAGAGCTATACAGGCCTTTGGCAGATCTTGTCATACAGCAATTCAGGTAACATACTGGTGAATCTGCACTTTTTCTATCAATTCCATCCTTCCTATAGCTAAGCGATCAGGACTGCACACAGTATGTCTCATCAATACAGCTGCATCATGTTGTCGCACGTTTAGTACTCAATACCTTTCCCAATAAAGGTAAGCATGCCAAATGCCTTCTTCACCTCACTATCCTCCTGACTCACCATTTTCAGTGACCCGTGCACCTGTAGTCCCAGATCTCTATGTTCCTGCAACAATCTCCATGTCTCTACCATTTACTGTGCAAATCTTGCTCTGGTTTGACATACCAACGTGCAACACTTCACACTTGTTAAATTCAATTTTCTATTCCTTGGCCCATCTTCCCAACTGATCTAGATCCTATTGCAAACTGAGAAATACTTCCTCACTGTCCACTACATCACTAAATTTGGTATAATCTGTAAATTTACCAACAATGTTAACTACATTGTAATCCAATCGTAATGGAGGTAACAAACAACATCAAACTCAGCACCAGCTATGTAATTCCACTGGTCACAGGCCTCCAGCAGAAAGACAACCCCACAACTACTCATTGATTCCTTTCTCCAAGCTATTTTTGAATCCAATTGTGTAGCTCACCTTGGATTCCATGCACTTCCACAGTCCAGACTAGCCTAACAAGCAGGTATTTGTCAAAGGCCTTCCTAAAGTCCTTATGGACAACATCCACTGCCCTGCCCTCATCGATCCTCTTGGTGACTTCCTCAAAAAACCTTATCAGATTTGTGAGGCATTAATTCCCAAGCACAAAGTCATGCTGACTATCAGTCCATGCCTATCCAAATGCTGGTAACTCCTATCCTTTCCCTACGAATACCCTCTAACAATTTTTCCTCAATTGACATCAGGCTCTCTAGCCTATAATTCCCTGCCTTGTCCTTGCTGCCCTTCTTAGATAACAGTACATCATTATCCATCCTCGTCTTCTGGAACTGCAAGTGTCTCTGCAATTTCCTCCATAGCATCCCACAAGGTCCATAGATTCATTTGGCCAGACCACATGGAGTTTTATCTATCATATTGTGCTTTGAAACCACTAATTATCCCCACTTTTGTAGAGAATCTAAGGCATCACAATTCCCATTGTTCAATTCCTTAACTTCCATGATCTTCTCAGTAAAAACAGATGAGAAGTATTAATTTAATAACTCCATCTCCTGTGGTTCTACACAGAAATGGCCATGCTGATCTTTTAGGTAACCTATTCTTTCTCTAGCCACCCTTCTACTCGTGATATACCTGTAGAATCTCTTTGGATTTTCCTCTACCATGCCTACCAGCTCCATTTCATGTCTTATTTTTTGCCCTCCTGATTACCTTCTTAATTGTCCTCCTAAACTTTGTATACATGCGGAGGGATTTGCTTGATCCCAACTGCCTAAACCTGATGTATTTCTCCTTCTTTTTCCTGACCGGAGCCTTAACATTTCTCATCAACGAGGGTTCCCTAAGCTTGACAGCCTTACCTTTTATCCAAACAGGAACAAGCTGTTCCTGTACTTTTGCTATCTCATTTTTGAAAGTCTCCCATTTGCCAGCCATTCCCTTACCTACAAATAGACTCCCCTTTTTGACCTCTGCAAGTTCTTACGTTATACTGTCATGATCATCCATTTGTTTGAGGATACAACAGCTGGCTAACTCTGGCTTTGCTTGACATCAAAGTTTTTCAATATTTTTGTGTGTGGGACTCATTCTACATCCAACCTACCAATAGTCACACACATCTTGATGGAAACTAGACTTGGAAGACAAATTCAGGGCGAATACATTAGGGTCAAACTCCATAGCCGAACATCAAAAGTTTGAAAAAATAAAGAATGAAGCAAAAAGTATTTATTAAAACTACAGCACTCGGAATCAATGCTTTGAGACTTGATTGCTTGACAATCCATCTGATCAAGTAACTGAAGAGCAGCACAGTGGCAGCAATGGTGGGGAATTGATCGATTTTTCCAAGGTACTGTGTTATAAAGGAGTGCCACATAACACAATATCTGTATTCAAACAAAGCATACTGGACAATTAATCCTGAGATTAAACTATTCAATTTATGTATTATTTAAAAAAGATAAGGTCATAAGTGATAGGAGCAGAATTAGGCCATTCGACCCATCAATTCTATTCCACCATTCAATCATGGTTGATCTATCTCTCCCTCCTAACCCCATTCTCCTGCCCGCTCCCCATAACCCCTGACACCCGTACTAATCAAGAATCTATCTATCTCTGCCTTAAAATATCCATTGACTTGACCTCCACAGCTCTCTTTGGCAAAGAATTTCACAGATTCACCACCCTCTGGCTAAAGAAATTCTTCCTCATCTCCTTCCAAAAGGAACGTCCTTTAATTCTGAGGCTATGGCCTGTAGTCCTAGACTCTCGCACTAGTGGAAACATCCTCTCCACATCCACTCCATCCAAGTCTTTAACTATTCGGTACGTTTCAATGAGGTCCCCCCTCGTTCTTCTAAACTCCAGCGAGTACAGGCCCGGTGCCGTCAAACGCTCAACATGTTAACCCACTCATTCCTGGAATCATTCTTGTAAACCTCCTCTGAACCCTCTGGAAAACATTTATTTTATTTATTAGTCATAAAGTATTATTCTCACAGCAAAATGTTTTCAGAAATGAGACATATATTCATTTAATTTTGGCAGGAAGAATAAAAATTGACTTAAGGATGCAAGTTTTCACAACACATTCCCCACTGAATGAAAGCTATGACAGATGAATTGAATTCTCGAAAGGGTATTTTAAAAGTCAAATTTGAATAAATGATTATCATTGCTTCTCTTGAATACAGCATGCCTTCTGAGTTAAAGATCTTCGCTATTAGAGACAAGTTTTAAAGCAGCTTGTAAATGTTATATTCTGTGTCCTGTAGTATCAGTAAAGCAGCATATACTGTTTAATCCACATGATCTTTATTAATTAAAATGCATTGACACAAGATGCTTTTAACACAATGTTCTCTGAGTGCAGTCTCCAAAGAGTGCGGATTTCGCTGACTTTGGTGATGTACAAGTTTGTACAATTGCAGCGATATAAAATAGTAAGATTAAACGAGAACTTACCAGTTTGAAGTTTGATCTTTATTTTATGAGCAGTTATGTTGGTGATTACGTGAAGATGCCTGCCAGTGCGCATGCCAGTCAATCTTCAAAGCAGCGGTATGCAATCCCAGATAACAGAATATTTGAAGTAACATAGTAAGATCAGTAAACATGAGAACTACCATATGACCTTTATGAGAGAGAGGGTTGGGCGTGGTGGGCACGTAATCACCAACGTAACTCCTCATAAAATAAAGATCAAACTTCAAACTGGTAAGTTCTCATTTAATCTTACTATTTTACTTCGGAGTCACGTGAGGTATTCCGTGAAGAGTTCAAAGCTTTGTGATTTCATGCCGCAGATTCAAATCCCGGCGTCTCACTGCATCGATTGACTCAGAATGAGCGAATAATCAACAATGCATTAACCATAACATTAATTCAAATGTATTAATGGCTTATGTGAATAAAGCAATCAATAGCAACCCCTCTATGTCAGGGGAGGCTAAAGTGAACACAAAACAGAATGGGCAAACATCCCGGATCGGCAATCAGCCTATGGCAAAAAAAACATTTGGGGTTTTTTGTTGTTGTTTTGTTTTTGTTTTTTTATTTGAAAAATGCATTCACTTGACCATCCTGCGGTCACGAGGATATGGTCGATGGGAACGTCCATTCCGCCCTGATAGAGTGAGATGTAAAATCATCAGTGTCAATATCTGCATAAACCAGAACCTGCTTCAGCCACCTTGAAATAGTCTGAACTGACTTTTTCTTGTGTGATTGTTTGTGGCTATAAACAATGCTGATTCCACACCTCGTAGGGTTCTGGTGGCCTCGATATAATATAGTAAACCTGCCCTCACACATGGACGTGAGTCCATGGGGTATGTCGAAATACGATCTTAAATCCTGCCACTCTTGGTCTGCTCTGCTTGTGTAGATCAGAATGTAAAACGTAATGGCATCTGCAGCCATTTCCATCCTATCTAGCCGCAGCTTCTGCAATGTCTGTCCTCGTTGTGCTGATCCTAGTGTCATGACTAAGGATGTAGCTGGCTTTGGTGAAGTATTGTTAACCCAATGTCAATATCCCATACTGCGTATATGTGTACTGGGAGAACTTGTGTTAAAGACATCATTTACAAACTCGATATCCGGGGTTGAAATAAAACCCGACTGGAAGACGTCAGTAATCTGTACCATATTAAATGTAACATGAAGAATAAACAAACCCCCTTCCCATCTCCTGAATAGGAAAGTACTGCTTTTCTGATGCTCTCCCTGCAATCTGCAGTGAGCACATGAATGGCTCGATGTGACAACCTGAGCTGTAAGGCAGTCCGTTGAGAATGTGTAAATCAATAATTGTTTTATTATGCAGAGGCTGGCTTCCTGAACCAAAGTTTGAACCAGCAAAGTTTTCGTTTCTTTAGACTAACCTTATACGGTTGGATTATCATGTCCGACGGAGGCGGGAAGCATGTCTGCACAGCCAGTCAGACAGTACGAAAACTAAAGTGAGATCTTGCTGACTTTATTTCAAGACCCTACTGATGAGGCAAAATGGAGAAAGGCATAAAAGAACATTCCTCCTTCTTGTGGCGAGAATGTATCTAGCACCACTGTTATACCACATATTTTTGCAATCAGTGAAAAAGCATGAACCATATTTTCATAAATACTTTGTGATTCAACACTTATTCTGTGTTGTCCTGAAACCTTTACTTGATTGCCATGTGACTAACATCTGCCACCACCGTAGTGTATCAACTTGAAGTTGGGCTTGTAGATTATGTATTTGCTCAATAGCCCTTTACCCATGGGATGCGTCTAGCATCTATAGCTAGTTGATACCAACAACTGAAGAATTGGCAACTCATGCAAAATCTCCTGCACCTCCAACTAGAGATGACATTCACAATTTTTCCCATCTTAGAGCAGTTAGCTGGAGCAATGTTGAATACTGTTTGTTCATCATTGTGACTTGGGTAGCTTCAGCTGTTCAAAGCTTGTTAACAATCACCCACATGTCATTAGAGAGATTGAACTTTCCTGACTTGCACAGCTGAGTCACAGCTACTATATTGCCAATACTCTAGATGAATAGAATTGAGCTTTAACAGGTTTCTATTAACTCCCATCTTATGCCCCAAGGCGGAGTCATAACTAATCAATAGTTAAAGATAAATCCCAATGACCAACAAGTCTATTAGGTAACAACTTAAAGTTAGCTGGATGGCTGAGCCCAATTTCTCAAATATAGTTTGAGACTGAACCGGTGATTTTAACCAAAATACAACGTTAGAATATCATCCAGACAAACATAACAAGTGTTTTTGAACCGAGTCGAAACACTGATTTTATAATTTGTTAAATAACCCGGGAATATAGTTTATCCCATTTTGCAATGTTTTAATGTTATTAGTACAGTTAAACGGTATTTTTCATAATGAACAGGCCACTTCTGCCATGATTCAATGGGTGCTTTGCACGACAACTCTGCCCAATTTTCGAGCCTGTCTGGAAAACCGACAATTCTGGCTCTAATTCCAAACTTGTTTGGAATGCTAGCATTGTGCCTTCTAAGCAGATGACCATGCTTTTATCCTTTGTATGCTGTACAAACAAGTGTAAATATTACCAACTTGTGAGTGGTCCACTTACCCATGTTTTGGAAGTGCCAGACCCACCTTGTTGAGTAGGACTGGTAGGGTACGTGGAACCTGTGGCCAGCTGTCATGCTGCCACCAGCTTCAGTGAACCGCCCACTGCCGATGAATAATTTATCGTGGAGGCCAACTCATCTCCTAGTGGCTCTCCTGACTCTGACGGGACAGCAAATCGTACTGCCAGGGATGGGACATCTGGCAGCTGCCGTTTTTCGCCTGGATTGAACTCACTGTCAGAGTCAGGGTCAGAACTCAGCTGACCCATGGCACGCGCCTCATCAATGAGGGTGCTATCGAGCATCCCTTTACTAGGTGCTGCTGGCACTGCCTCTTCTCCAGCCTACCGCCGACACCACTCCCGCTCCTGGAGTGTGCCCTGGGGAAACAACCTCTGCAAGAGGTGCTCCACTTGGGATAACCGTTGAAAAAAACGGCATTCAGCCCCGGAGAGGAATTCTCCGCTCCTGACTCTGGCTAGTCAGTGGGCCTAACAGACTTGCTGGTGGCCTTACACCCACCCGACTGGCGCTGGCTCTGTGCTTTGCAGCACCCAAGTCTGCAGTCGCCCCGCTCCCGACCGGCGACTGTGCAGGGATATGAGGCAGCCGTTCACAGACCGCGCTCCCACGGCTGTCTACCAATTTTCTTGCGGCTTGCCTCTTTCCCTTGGTCGTCTTGTCCATGGCGTTGTCCTGGAAGAAATACACAGCACAGCACCACAGCAAAACAGCCCGAACTTCAGCTAAGTTTGTGACAATTACCTGGAGATTTAAATCCTCCGTGCGCCAATGCGGCTGGTGCGCTCACACACTATGCAGCCCTGTCCCAGGCGCTGCTGGCGCGGCCTGTACCATAGGCCCGCGCTGCACACTGAGCAGTCCTGTCCCAGACGCTGCTGGCGCGGCCTGTACCATAGGCGCACGCTCATACACTAAGCAGTCCTGTCCCAGGTGCTACTGGCGCGGCCTGTACCCTAGGCCCACGGTGGTGCATGTGAAGGGTTAAAAAAATAACAACAAAAAGCACACAAATACATACTTATTTCCCCAAGGGAATCCTTTCAGCCTGACTCCTCCGAGTTCAATAGGGCTGTTTGACTCTATCTGTGATCGCACCCCATGCCTGGGGCCCACAGATCGATGATTCTGTGAGCCACTGACCTCACTGTCAGCAACTCTGGCATTAGCCCCGCCCACCTGTGTGTTTTACCCGGCCCTGGGAACACAGCAGGTTTGAAACACTGATCGCTTTGTCAGTGCCTTTAAAAAAGCTAAAAAAAAACCCGACATCACCCGACTATCCGCTCCGCGGTCGGAACCGGGGTCTCCCCACAGCCCATAGTCGGTCCACTAGCCAGACTTCGCCAAATCCTGCAGGATACTTCTGTGAAGATAAGTTCCTGCATGGATATCAACCCTGGTAAGTAATAAAACTCTTACCTGCAGGTTTCAACTTACCGTCGGCAGGGAGCGAAGCCCTGCACGTCCGGTGCCTAGCCATGCGAACGACGTAATGACAGGCATGCGCACCGGCTAGCTTCTTCACGGAATCACTCACGTGACTCCAAAGTAAAATGGTAACCAAGTGACCTGTGTTTCACTGGTAATTTGGATAACTCAGCTGAAATTGCTGAGTTTAAGAAAGATAATTTAATAGATGTGGAACATCAAAAAATAAATCTGTGGGTCTAGCTAAGAGCACAGAATGCTTTTAGCACAGCATCTTGAAGCGTAACATCCAAAAAATTTGATTTTTGGTGAGAAATGGGCTAGAGGCCATGTAAATTAAATAAATTGGTTAAATTAAATAAATAAACAATTTTAAGATGGGAATGGCAAGGCAGGTGATGTGTGTAATAACAGTGTGTAGAAGTTGATGGAAACCACAATGACTACATTGTCTGCAGCTGATGAATTTTGGCTCAGATTTGATGAGCTGGGGTCTATGATTGCATCCAACAGTGGATGACTTAGCTAGACTTTTGGTTCGAACATAGAACAGTACAGCACAGGAACAATGTCTGTGTTGAACATGATGCCAAGACCAGCTTTCTGCTTTAGTCCAAAATCCCACTGTGGAACCAATAACGATTGCCAATTATCTGTCCACAAAAAAGTAAACAGTCACAAGTATGATTATTAATTTTATCTCCTTCTTTGCTGTTTCTGGAAGATTACTGCATGCTGTCTGCTGAGCAATAAACAATGAGCACCTCATTAGTTCTTAGGCACCTCTCCAAGCACCTCATTAGTTCTTAGACATTTTGGGACATCCTGGCTTTGAGATCCTGTTTTATGTTGATGCCTACATCTCTGAACAACTGTCGACTTTTAATTCCAGGATCAAACTATTTCCTACCTCCCAAGTGATTTAGCAGTCAGGGACATTTCTAACACCAGATGCTCAAAGTATTAAAATGTTGACCGCAGAAACTGTGGCAAGACTAACACTGGAGATGTTGACTTTCATGATCAGCTGCAAAACTATTTTGGCACAGTTGCCATATTATTCCTCCATTTAGCAATTGTTATTTCAATCTTATTGTCATTTCAACCCACGGCCGCAACCAATGACTCCGGTGATCATCGTTTCTCCCTCGGCCATCAGCAAGCCAGGGTCGTCAACTCATCTGGATTGAAGGCCCAGTTCTAGTCCGAGAGAATGACGAAGGGTCTCGACCCAAAATGTCACCTATCCGGGTTTGCCAGAGATGCTGCCTCTCCTGCAGGTTGTGCCCTTTTGTGTATCAACCAGTATCTGCAGTTGTTTGTTTCTACTATTTGTACAATGATAATCCCTTACTCAGTTATAGTGGACAATCAGCAATAAAGAACAACATTCCCCCACAATGGGCCAGTATAATGGGGGTTTAGTGTACTAATATGGCATCAAAGTAATCATTTGCAGGAATAAAGGCCAGTATAAGTAGTTACTTGTTCAGTCAGTAGATATTTTCCATCAGAATTTATTTAAGTACATCATGGAATTATACTGAGACCAATAATGACAAAGAAGATGTTAGCTTTAAAATCTGTGTGCTCCATGTGGTATGACTTTGATAGGTTGATGCACCAGGCACTGGCTACAATAAAGGATTTTCCATTGATACCTTTGCTTCTGTTATTATGCAAGGAGTGGCAAGAAAGAGCACTGCGTTATAGTAGACATATCTCAAAATAAATTCTCGCACATATTTATCCAACCCCCTTTGAAGGCCACCATGGAGCCTTCCATCACACATGGGGTGATGAGCCTTGATAAGATAAGAGCCTTTAAAACAATTGTTCTATTTTGTGCCACTTAGAAGAATTTCCTGTTGGATCCAGAGAATAGCATTGAATAACAGTAAAAACTTGTTATTTTAGACTCAATTTATTCTACAATTGTCAGAGAAAATTATGATGAACACTCAGTTTTCAATATTTGATGTTTTATTCTATCATTCTGCATTTTCCATGCTTTTTTTCTGTATGTCTGCAATAAAACATATTAAATCTATTTTAATAAAATGCCAGATCTTCTATAGAACATGGACAATTAACTGCAAACTCCTTAATAGAAACACAAAAATCCCTTCCAATGAAATATTGAATTCAGTTTTTATAGTTCATTTAGTAGAACCTTCTTCAATGGATTTTTATAGATACTGAAAACTAATTTCATATTGAAGTTTGATTTAATTAGTTTGTATGATGTATGCCAGCACTAATTTCCAATTCCTGTTTATGAGCCTTCCTCCTTTTGCCAGCAAACAATCTGTCAGCCTCATTTTTAACAGTATTGAAAAATTCAAGCTTTATTATTGCCCACTCACTCTTTCTCTCCCATCAGGAGGAAAGTAATGAGCTTTTCTTCTTATGAGTGCAAGCAGAGAGTGCAGTGGCCTATATGCTGCAGGCATTACGCAGTATTAACAGTCTGATTCATGAGTTAAGTTTCTCACTGCCCGCAGCTATTAGCACTCAGTCCTCTAGCTGTCATTTGGTTAAAAAGACTCCATGGTTAATTCACTCTTTTAATGAGACCATGCTGTTCAACTAATGTATTTTACTGTATGAAAGGTCACTCCAGGAAGCAAAACAGATTGGAGCGAATGTAGTGGGAAGCTGGGCTGTCAAGAAATGGTTCCAGCCTTGCAGGCATACAGCAGTCATGGCAGCAGTAATAGGCTGTGGAACTGATGGGCTGGTGTTCACCTCAACAGTTGAGTACTATAAATCAAGGCTAAATAGAAAGGAGATTAATCAGCTGCACAGACAAAAAGGCACGTGTTTCATTACCCATATAATCACTAACATGATTGCCATACAAGCAATGGAACTGTACACAATGCTGACAAAATACAGTTCAATAGAGTGTTGGAACTCGATTCAGTAGCTGCCAGCACTAAATATATTAAATCTATCTCTGCTGTCGAGACTTTAAAAAAAAAAGTATACAACACAAAAATCTAATTTATTTAATATTGTACTTTCCATATAGTTTAAAGTGATATTTAGTGCAAAGGAAGCTTCATAGAGCAAGATCAAATATTACCTCCATCAACACACCTAAGAATTTATTTGGTTAAGATTGATCAAGTGTTAATTCTTTCACACTATTGTACATAAGCATAAAGGTGACACGGAAATAAAATAAATATGTCTTTTAATAATTTGTCATGAAGCAATTTAGATAATGCAATTGAGTATTGGTGGGAAACAGAAACATTGTAGTTGTTCTTGCCTCATGTCAGAACATTTTAAATTGTCTGAAATTGGTGCCAAATTGGCTTTAACAATGACTTCCAGTCTGATGTAAAGGTTATAAAGGTTACATAATGCCAAGAACTGCAACAAGTTGAAACAATACCCAGGACACAACTTGGTGAAGACATATCTGAAATTCCAGTTTTTCTACCTGACAACTGCTGGCATCTTTTCACATTGCAACTGGACCAACATTAATGGTAATAACCATTATCACAGATGTTACATGTAAATTATGAGATTTTTTATGTTGTTGTGATTATATTCCTTTGGTTCATCCAACTTTATATTTCCCAATTAACTGCTTTGAAAAAATTCCTAGTGATATAAAATTGCCAGTTTTGAAGAAAAGAAAGGCAAGGCGGATTATCATCAAGCGAACGGGTTAATAAATTGCTGGGAATCTTTCAGTCATTTGGCCTTTAAAGGCCTGTTGTAGTTGGTGAAGTGTTTTCCATGGATGGAAAACTGATTTGGAAATCTACATAAGCTGCTCCATTATAAGCATCATGTACATTCTTCCTTTTTCATTCCTAACTGGGGGGTCACAGTTTTAGACTGTGGATTGCAGGCATGTATCCATCTGCAGCACATAATGTAATCTACAGATTCCATCCACAGAATGCACTGCCACAATTCACCAAAACGTCTTCAACAGAACCTCCCAAAATTACAATATTTGCAACCTAAAAGGACAAGGACCAATGGCACATTGGAATACCCTCATCCATAGATTCTCCTCCAAGTTGTACAGAATCCTGATTTAGAAATATGTGGCCATTCCTTCATAAGTTCATAAATTACAGGAGCAGAATAAGGCCATTCGGCCCATCAAGTCCGCTCCGCCATTCAATCATGGCTGATCTAACTTTTCCTCTCAACCCCATTCTCCTGCCTTTTCCCCATAATCCCTGACACCCTTACTAATCAAGGAATATATTGAAGTTGGGTCTAAATTCTGGGATTCTCTATCCAAGATTAAGCTATCTGTGGGAGCACCTATTTCTTGGGTACATTTGGGAGGAGGAAGAGTAAGACGAGTCAAGAGAGTCAAGAGTGTTTTATTGCCATATGTCCCAGATAGAACAATGAAATTCTTACTTGCTGCAGCACAACAGAATATGCAAACAAAGTATGATACTAGACTAAGTGGGACCCGTTGGGTCCCAGCATCACATGGGAGGGGTGGTCCCCCAACACAATATTCCACCTCTCCACCAATTGCAATATTGGTGGCCAGTGGGGGGAGGGGGCTTTCTGGAGCGCTAGTATGGGTGTTGTGGACTGAAGAGACTGGTTTCCAGTGGACTAGTATGGGCATTGTGGGCTGGATGGATTCTTGGGCTGGTGGCTCAGTCACTCAAGCCTGTTGTGCTGGCAGCTCACTCATTCACGACTGGTGGGCTGGCAGTTGACTCACGGCTATTCCTTGAAATTTTTATACCACTTCAAACTGGGTGCAAGGCCAGCAAATTCAAGTGCAGTTTTATACCACTTCAAGCAGGGTGCAAGGCCACCAAATTCAAGTGCAGTTTCATACCATTTCAAGCAGGGTGCAAGGCCACTAAAGACAGCGAGTCGTGACCTCTCCCTCCCCCATCTTGCAGAGACTGAGCCACACCCACACTTCTGGGTTTTATAGTCCCTCCCCCTGCCACATGAAGAGGCGTGGCCTTCATGGCATGATTGATAGGAGAGAGAATCTCAACATTTTTTAAACACTAATAAATCTTTTATTTTTCATAGATGGGTAAAATCCTCGGCACCTGATGAGCGGAGGGGGATTCTGAATACGATGGCCAAAAATCACAGCCGTACGTGGTAGCGTTTTTTCTAAAATCAATATAAAGCACAAACAGGAAGTGGTCCAGATTAGACTTTTAATTATATAGTAGGCAAGGCAACTTTAATTAGGCAAGGCAATGTTAATTAGGCAAGGCCACATTAATTAGACAAGGCAACTTTAATTAGGCAAGGCAACTTTAATTAGGCAAGGCAGCTTTAGCATTTTCAAACCAAAGGCAAGGCAGCTTTAGCATTTTCAAACCCAAGGCAAGGCAGCTTTAAGATTTTCAAACGCAAGGCAACACAGCTTTAGCATTTTCAAACCAAAGGCAAGGCAGCTTTAGCATTTTCAAACCAAAGGCAACACAGCTTTAGCATTTTCAAACCAAAGGCAACACAGCTTTACATTTTCAAACCAAAGGCAACACTGCTTTAGCATTTTCAAACCAAAACACACTTTTGCATTCTCAAACTACATTTTCAAACCACATTAAGGGCACTGACAGGTCAGTAAAACCACTCACAGTTTAGTCGACATGTGTTCAGTGTTATTCACAGCTCAGAGAGACGTGACCTTCCCGCTCCCCCATCATGCAGAGAACTGAGGCACCTCCACTCTTCCGGGTTTTATAGTCCCTCAGGAAGGGCCGTGGCCTTCTTGCCCTGACCAGCGGAGGCAAGGTCAGAACAAGATGGCCAAAAATTACAGCTGTAAGTGGCAGCGTTTTTTCTAAAATCAATATGCAGTGCAACAGGAACTGGTCAAGGTGAGACTTTTAATAATATAGATGACAAACGAGAGAGAGAAAAGAAAAGCTCAGTGTGTAAAGTTAATCCAGAACATTGTGAGCTGTGTTCCTTGTTCCCCAGTTCCACCACTATCCTTGTATGAAGCTTTGATTTTCATTTTATGCCAGAAGTAACTGAAGCTTGCATTACACAATAATTGGCATCATTAGACAAGAATCTGCTGCGGGAAAACTATTAAATGTAAGAACATGAATTGCATTATGAATCACCCAGTCTAATTTGGCAATTGTTGAAATTACACCTAGAAAGGATATCTAACAAAATTTACTCCAGGCAAATTTCAATTTAGACTAGACTAAATGGGACCCGCTGGGTCCCAATCACACGGGAGGCCTGGTCCCCCAACGCAACTCATTCCCCAATGCAATATTCCATCACTCACCCGTTCCCCCAACACAATCCGTTCCCCCAACGCAATATTCCACCACTCACCCATAGCCCCTAACTGTGCAGGTGCGGCTCATTTCCCCTCATCGCCTGCACTCCCTCCCCCTCCTCTTCATGTGTGGTAGGGGAGGAGGGCAGGGAAGGGGGGTGTGGGGGTGGGAGGGGAGGGAAGGGGGGTGTGGGAGGGGAGGAGAGGAGTGGGGGGGTGTGTGGGCAGGTTGGTGTAGGAGGGGGGAGAGCATAGTGTGGGGGGAGGGGGGCGTGTGGGGGAGAGGGGGTATGTGGCAGGGGTGTGTGGGGTGGGAGGGGAGGTGTATGTGGGTGGGAGGGGTGAGAAGGGATGTGGGAGGGAGGGGGGTGTGTGGGGGAGGGAGGATATGGAAGGGGGACAGGGGTGTGTGGGTGGGGAGGTGTGGAGGGGAGAGGTGTGTGTGGGGGAGGGGGGGTGTGGTGGTGGGGTGTGTATGGGGGGAGGGGAGGGGGATGTGTGGGCAGGGGAGGGTTTGTGGGGGGAGGGGGGTGTGAGGGCGGGGGGTGTGTGGGGGGAGGGGGATGCGTGGGCAGGGGGGGTTTGTGGGGGGAGGGGGGGGGGTGTGACCGGGGGGGAGGGGGGGTGTGACCGGGGGGGAGGGAGAGAGCTCAATGAAAAGATGGGGGTTGTGGGGGAGTGGAGGGTATCACAGGGGATGGGGCAGGAGCCAGCGAGGACCAGAGGGGAAGGGGCTGGAGCTGGTGGTGCGTTTGGGACTCACAGCGTGTGCTGGACGTTCTCCTCCGCCGGGATCAGATTCTCCGCTTTCTGTTTGGCGACCTTGCCCACGCCGGGCAGGGCTGCTTCCGGTCCCTCCGAAAATGTTGTCCGGTAGGAAACGTCCACCAGATATCCTCAGCTCCAGTAAAGATGCGATGGTGCAGGAAGGTGCGGACCGTCCCGCAGAGTGACAGGAGAAAAGACCAATCCATGCCCTTGTGGCTAAACGTCCACCGGTCATCCTCAGCTCCAGTAAAGATGCAATGGTGCAGGAAGGTGCGGACCGTCCCGCACAGTGACAGGAGAAAAGACCAATCCATGCCCTTGTGGCTAAAGGGATCAGGGGGTATCGAGAGAAGGCAGGGATGGGATACTGAGTTGGATGATCAGCCATGATCATATCGAATGGCGGTGCAGGCTCGAAGGGCCGAATGGCCTACTCCTGCACCTATTTTCTATGTTTCTATGCGGCGCTGACTGGCAAGGAAGGAGATCGATCTGCGCACGCGTAATTTAAGATTTTTAAACCTAGCTAAGTTTTACAATAGACCACCGATCGAAATGAAACTTGGTGCACTTGCAGCACAGGGGAACAGTGAGTGAGCTGGCGAAAAATCGTAGCGTTATGTATAGATATACACGTACAAACAGAATAGTGCAACAATAATAATTATTGTAGTTCAGAGGCTATATGAGGTTGTAGTGTTTAATAGCCTGATGGCTGTAGGGAAGAACCTGTTCCTGAACCTGGATGTTACAGGTTTCAGGCTCCTGTACCTTCTTCCCGATGGCAGTGGTGAAATGAGTGTGAGGTCAGGATGGTCTCTGATGATGTTGTCTGCCTTTTTGAGGCAGTGACTCCGATAAATCTCTTCGATGGTGGGGAGGTCAGAGCCGGTGATGGACTGGGCAGTGTTCACAAATTTTTGCAGTCTTTTCCGTTCCCGGAAGTTCAAGTTTCCGAACCAGACAATGATGCAACCAGTCAATATGCTCTCTACTGCACACCTGTAGAAGTTCAAGAGAATCCTCTTTGACATACCGAATCTCCGTAATCTTCTCAGGAAGTAGAGGCGCTGATGTGCTTTCCTTATAATTGCATCAGCGTGCTGGGTCCAAGAAAGATCTTCGGAAATATGCACGCCCAGAAATTTGAAGTTTTTGACTCTCTCCACCATTGTCCCACTGATATAAACAGGATTGTGTGTCCTCATCCTTCCTCTTCCAAAGTCCACAATAAGTTCCTTGGTTTTACTGATATTGAGAGCCAGGTCATTTGTGCTTGCACCATCTGGTCAATCGGTCGATCTCACTTCTATACTCTGACACATCGCCATCTGTAATTCGTCGCAGAATGTTGGTGTCGTCGGCGAACTTGACAACAATGGAGTTTGCAATATGTACGGCTACACAGTCATGAGTATAGAGTCAGTAGAGCAGGGGGCCGAGCATGCAGCCTTGTATGGGAGTACATGCTAATAACTACTACACAACCCCGGTAAAGGGGCAAGCATCTGGCTCGGACAAAGCCGTGACTCGCGGATGGCCAGCTTGGCCAGGCCTAGGAGCAACCAAACCAAGATATCTTCAGCCCTGCCTACTCCCTAGATCCCATCACCAGTCCTTCGGTCACTGACAGCAGAGCCACTCCTCCCCTTGCGGACCCTAGGTGGAGTGGCGGCGCTTCTTGCCCTCCGGACCCTGGCTACAAGGGACGCACTACTGGTCCCTCTACTCTCAACAGGAACGACACTGGTCGACGTCCTTCTGCTGGTCATCCAAGGACCTGAGATGACGCCGGTCGTTCCCCTTCACCCCCATGCCCCTCCCCCTCCTTCTGAGGATGAGGTTCAGTGAACTGGTGAGCCTGTGTAAGTTTGGCCACTGGAGGGAGGCCAGTCTGGGCGAATGTTGGGCTCCTTCAGTGGCCTGGATGAACTTGCAGATTTCCTCCACTGGAATGAGTGTAGTGGCGTCGGGGGGAGCGAGAACATCCATTGATTCATTGTCCGAGGAATCCCCTTCCACCTGCTCACTGCAGATGGAGACACCATCCCCATCCTCTGACACAACCTTAGTGCTCGATACTCCTGCCCCTTCCTGTGCGGCGGTTGCCTCTTCCCCACCCGCTGGTCTCTCCTCCACCTCAGTCCCAACTCTGGGGCCAGAGGCAGAGGGGCCTTCCCCAGATGTACCTGGGGAGTCAAGACCATCGACAGTGGGGGCGACTATCCCTCCCCCAGTTGGGCCCAGAGTGGACTGGTGCACCAGACTCAGGGAGTCCCTCTGGAGCCAGGTCCTGAGGGAGAGAAGGGCTCGTTTCCCCAACCCCCTCCCCACCAGAGGCGTGCTCTGCGCCTCGTCCTGGGTGGGTTGCTCCTGGGCTTCCTCGGGTGCATGATGCGGGACCCTCCCCAACAGGAATCTCCCCCTGCTCCATATCACCCGAGTGGTCCCTATCACCACCCTTCGTAGAATCCCCACCAGAACATGGGACCAGGGCCCGAACCAGAGGGCAGGAGTCTTCCTCCACCACAGTACTTCCCTCCCCCCTGGAGGATTCCCGCTCGTCCCCCTGCCGCTCCTCCCTAGAGAGATTCGATGGGGAGGAGCTCACAGACTCTGAGATCACCTGAGCAACCTTCCTCTGTGGCACCCCCTCCTCCTGCCCGATCCCCACCGCCCCCAGCTGGATTATGGGGCTTGAAGACTCCCTAATGGGAGGTGACGGGATGGGTGGATCATTCTTGTCCCTGGGGGTTTTGTTCCCCAGGTGCTTCACCTTCTTCGCCACCTTGCCCCGCTTCTTTTGACCCTCCCCACCCCCACCCACACTCTGCGCAACCCCAGGGTTCCCTGACTCAACTACAGGGGGGGTGGAAGCGGGGTGGGGAGGGGGGTTAGTGGCACTGGAGGCGGAGGCCTCTGCCCGGGATTTGGGGCAATTCCTCTGAATATGCCCCACTTCCTTGCAGGCATGGCACCTTGGGGGCTCCGATGTCCAGTAGACGGTAAAATCATGCCCATCCTGCTGAACAGAAGCACCCGTCAACTACTTCCTCCCGGTCCAACAACATCGTTAGCTGGCACCGGAGGGAAAGAACGTGCCACAGCTTCTTCCTGTGGAACCCCTGGGATTTCGGGGTGATGTCCTTGAGTACCTTCCCCAGGGCGTGAAGGCGGTGAAGGAGGGCCTCATCTCTGATGCAGGGTGGGACTTTGAGCAGGACCACCCGCTGCACGGTGGTCGCCAAGGGCTCGACCTGCAGGAATGCTCCCCCCACTGAGATCCCTTTAATCACTGCCGTATTCACCCCCTCAACAGATATGAGGAAGTACACTGCCTTCCCAAACATCCTTCCCATGTACAGGGGAAAGATGCTTGGCTGCCACGGACACGGCAGCCAAGCAGCCTTCCAGGTTCATATGAGGGTCTAGGTAGCACCTTATTCCATGCTCGAAAGGCAGGTTCCTCATGGAGAACCGGTCCCCCAGAGCAGCAGCCGAAGCAGCTGAAGCAGCCACCCTTGCATAGCTCCTGGAAGTCCCCGCTCCCCCAGAACACTGACCCAGCATGGTATCAGGTGCTACAATTTAAAAGATAGCACTTACACAAAGCCTGAGACACAGACAGTCCAAATGCACGAGACCAAATCCAAACGTAAAAATAATGTGGATAATAAATGCGGCTCCCCCGAGGTCAATAAATGCGGCTCCCCCGAAAAACTGCTGTGTCACCACCTCCGCCCGGCATTCTCGGCTCTCCTGAGTTCCCTGGCGAGCTGCTGACAGTCACAGGCAATCCCAGCTGTTCTTTGCCGCTCCTACAGCTACAAAAGGAACTTGCCTACAGTCTTGTTGTTGGAAGCCTCTTATCTCCATCGGTCTTGCCGAGAGAAAGGAGGCTTAGTCTTCAGCTCCAGGCTCCAAGGCCACAGAAAGGTGTTGAGACAGTGCAGGAGCAGAAATCCTCCCGCACCACACGAAAGCCAGACCGGCCCAGTCAGCATCGACGAGGCAGTAAGGAGGGTTGTTCTGGACGCAGGTGTAAAAGTCCAGAAAGATTTTCTCCTCCCGTTTGGTGAGCCGCAGTTCCTGGTAGGTTGCCAGCCAGTTGTGGGAGTTCAACAGTTAGTTGATAAGACTGCTCGCAGTCCCAAAAACAAGCAGGAACTTTAAAACAAGTCTCTGCAACATCGCAGCGATACACAAAGATGTTTAAAGTACCGCTGTATCTCCTCCGAATTCCATAAAGATGATAAAACACACTAGTTCTTGTGTCTGAACGGGAGCTCCTAATCACCACACCTCCTCGCGTAACCAGCTTTTATTTTATTTATTTATTTTTTTTAAATTTATTCAATTATTAAAAATAATATTTACACTACAATAAAACAAGCCAGAACCCACCACCATAATACAATACAAACATGTATCCATAATAAACTACTATACAACTATGATACAATCCTTATTGAGGATACATTCAACACCCTGCGGAGCCCAGCGGTCCTGGAACTCCCTCAGGGTGCCCGCAGACAGGGCGTATTCCCTTTCTAATCCCACCCGGGCACGGACGTAACCCCGGAAAAGGGGCAGGCAGCTGGCTCGGGTAGAGCCCTCCACCGTCTGGCGCCGTGACTCGCGGATGGCCAGCTTGGCCAGGCCCAGGAGCAACCCAACCAGGACATCTTCAGCCCTACTCTCTCCCCTACGCACAGGGTGTCCAAAGATGAGGATGGTGGGTGAAAAATGCAGCCAGAAGGCAAGGAGCAGCCCCTTTAGATATTCAAACAGTGGCTGCAGCCTCACGCACTCCATGTACACGTGGTACACAGACTCTTCCAGCCTGCAAAAGTGGCAGGCGGCTGGCGAGTCTGTGAATCGCGAGAGAAACAGGTTGCAGGGAACACCTCAGTGCAATACCCTCCATCCCAGGTCCCCAATGTAGAGGGGGAGAATCCCTGCATAGAGGGACCCCCACCGGGGGCCCCCCTCGCGACCGGAAGGCAGCACCGACTGCCACTTGGTGTCCGGACGGTGGACCAGGGCGAGGAAGTGCAGGTGTGGAGGAGGAGCCTGTACAGGACACGCCCCCCTGCGTCTCGGAGGGAGACGAAGGGTGTCCAGGAAAGGCGGCTCAAATTGTATGGGAACGGCTCCTGGGATGGATTACGGCGCCTGGGTCCGATGAGTACTTCCGGCTGAGCGGGGGCTTGCTCAACCACCAGTACTCCACACGTTTGAGCCCCCCGGTCACCCGATGGGGCGGGACAAGGACCGGCTGCTCTCACGCCCGGGCCGTCACCCTCCGCCGGCGGAGGTGGGGCCCGGTCAACGGCAACCAGGTTCCAGACTCTCAACAAGTCCCTGTAGAAGCCAGGCATCCCCATCAGGACCGCACGGCTGACCCCCACCATCGGGATCCGCGTACCTCCTTGAAGGCAGCGGCTCCATTGGAAAAAGTGCGTTGCCAGCACGTGCCACCTGGGAGGATGCCCTGAGTACAGGTATCTCTGCAGGGTCCTGAGGCGGAGAGCCGCCACCTTGGAGCGAATGCACACCAGCGACTGACCGTCCTCCTCGATCGGGAGACTCAGGACCGCTGCAGAGACCCAGTGCTTTCCGCTGCCCGAGAAGAAGTCCACCAACTTCTTCTGGATGATCCCAGCAAAGGTGGCTGATGGGACCAATGTGGTCAATCTGTACCAGAGCATGGAGGCCACGAGTTGGTTAATGACCAACACCCTGCCCCGGTACGAAAGCACTCTGAGGAGACCCGCCCAGCGCCCCAGCCGGGTGACGGCTTTCACCTCCAGCTCCTGCCAGTTCGCCAGCCAGGTCTCCGCACCGGGACTCAGGTAGACTCCCAGGTAGAGGAGGTGTGTGGTACTCCACGTGAAAGACCTCATCTCCTCCAGGAGGGAGTCCACCTGCCAGGGACCCACCAAGAGTCCAGAACATTTCCCCCAGTTGATCCTGGCAGAGGAGGCTGCCGAGAAGACTCGTTGGCACTCATGCATCATCTGCAGGTCGACGGGGTCGGTGACCATGAGGAGCACGTCATCGGCATAGACCGAGAGGACCACCTCCATGTCCGGCTCGCGTAGAACCATGCCCGTCAACTTCCTCCGAAGCAGACTAAGGAATGGCTCCACGCAGATGGCGTACAGTTGGCCAGACATGGGGCATCCCTGACGTGCTCCTCTGTGGAAGGGAATGGGGGCCGTCAAGGATCCATTGACTTTCACGAGGCACTCTGCGGTGGCGTATAAAAGTCGGATCCGGGACACAAAGTGCGGTCCGAACCCAAACGCCCGCAGAGTCCTCAACAGATACTCGTGATCCACCCTGTCAAAAGCCTTCTCCTGGTCGAGGGAGAGAAAGGCAGTGGGTACACCGGTCTCCTGAGCCAGGTAGACCAGGTCCCGGACCAGATGGATATTGTCCTGGATGGACCGGCCTGGGACCGTGTAAGACTGGTCAGGGTGGATAACTTGAGCCAGCACTGGGCCCAGACGGTTTGCCATTGCCTTGGCAAAGACCTTGTAGTCGGTACAGAGGAGGGAGACTGGGCGCCAGTTTTTTAGACGGCGGAGATCGCCCTTCTTGGGCAGAAGGACCACGACAGCCCTTCGCCAAGACAGGGGCATCTCTCCGGTCGCCAGGCTCTCCCTCAATACCATGGTGTAGTCCTCCCCAAGGATCCCCCAGAAAGTGCGGAGGAACTCTGCTGTCAGTCCGTCTAGGCCAGGGGATTTGCCCCTTCGGATCTTAAAATGTCAGTTCATCCAGTGTCAGGGGGGCATCCAGACGCTCGGCACCCTCCGGGTCGACCGTGGCTAGACCTTCCCACAGATCACTGCACTCGTCCCCGCCAGAGCTATCTGGTGAGAACAAGGTCCCATAAAAGGAACGAACTGCTGCGTTAATGTCCTCTGGTTCAGTGACGGAGGAGTCATCATCATCGAGCAGCTCCACTAACTGCTGACGGACTCCCCACCACTTCTCCAGCGAGTAGAAGAAGGGTGAACCGCTGTCCAAATCGTGGAGCAATTGGATCCGCGACCTCACGTACGCGCCTCGAGATTGCTCCAACTGTAGCTCCTTCAGCGCGTCCTTCTTCTCCTGGTATTCCCTCCAGAGGATCGTGTCCCCGACGGTCTGACTTAGACGCGAATCCAAATCGAGCAGCTCGCTCCCGAGCTGTCTGATCTTGGAATCGCATCTCTTGGTCGACCCTCTAGTGTACTCCTGACAGAAACTCCGGATGTGGGCCTTGCCCACATCCCACCATAGCCGCAGGGAGTGAAATCCTCCCCGCTTCCTCTTCCAGGTATTCCAGAACCTCGCAAACGAGTCCCGGAAGCGGCGATCCTCCAGCAGCCGGTTGTTAAAATGCCAGTACGCGGACCCTCCCCTCGTGCGCAGTGGGTTAAACTCCGCCCACACCAGGTGGTGGTCCGAGCACCGCACCGGCAGCATGGAGGCCGCCGAGACGCGGGAGACGTACGCCCTAGAAATGTACAGGCGGTCGATGCGAGACCCACCCCCCTCTGACCTCCTGGAGAAGGCCCTAGAGTCGGGGTGGAGGTTCCTCCAAGTGTCTACCAAGTCAAAGGAGCCCACGAGCTCCTTCAACTTCTTCACCGACTCCTGACCACGCTGGAGACCGGAACGGTCTCCTTCCTCAAGGGTACAGTTGAAATCCCCCCCGAGGATCACGCAGTCACCAGGGTCGATGGAGCTCAGCAGCGTAGACACCTCCCGGAACAGGCGCGTCTGCAACACGGCAAGCTTGGGGGCGTACACGTTGACAAAATGCAACGGCACGCCATCCAGGCGCACGGCCAAGTGAAGCAAGCGGCCTGGCACCAGTTCCTGGACCTTTAGGATCTCAGGCCGGAAATTCGGGGCCAACAAAATGGCCACCCCACTGGAAATGGCGCTGAGGTGGCTCATGAAGACCTCGCCACCCCACTCCAGGAGCCAAGTGGCCTTGTCTCCTGGGGTGGTGTGGGTTTCCTGCAGGAAGCTCACCGCATATTTCCCATCCCTCAGGGTTGAGAGATGGTTAAACCTGCGGAGAGGCCTCCTGCTGCCATTTATGTTGTAACTGGCTATGGTGATCGCCATGTCAGGAGTACACTAGATCCCCTCACCAGTCCCCCGGTCGCTGACAGCAGAGCTGCTCCTCCCCCCCCGGACCCTAGGTGGATTGGCGGTAGGTTTTACCTTCCGGATCTTGGCTACAAGGGACGCTCTACGGCTCCCTCTACCCTCAGCAGGAACGACGCTGCTCTCGGCCTTGGCGTCCTTCTCCAGGTCATCCAAAAAGGACCTGAGCTGACGCCGGTCGTTCCCCTTCACCCCCTTTGACCCCTTGCCCCTCACCCTCTTTTTGAGGATGAGTTTTAGCGAGCTAGTGAGCCCTTTTATGTTCGGCCACCGAAGGGAGGCCAGTCTGGGCCGATGTTGGCCTCCTTCGGTGGCCGTGATGAACTCGCGGATCTCCTCCACTGAAATGAGTGGAGTGGCGTCAGGGGGAGCGAGAACATCCATTGACTCATTGCCCGAGGAGTCCCCTTCCACCTGCTCACTGCAGATGGAGTCACCATCCCCAACTCCGGACACACCTTCTGTGCTTAAAACACCCGCCTCACCCTGTGCAGCGGTTGCCTCTGCCCCACCCGCTGGTCTCTCCTCCACCTCAGCCCCAACCCTGGGATCAGTGGTAGAGGGGCCTTCCCCAGATGTACCCAGGGATTCAAGACCATCGGCAGTGGGGGTGACTATCCCTCCCCCAGTTGGGCCCAGAGAGGACTCTGGTGCATCAGACTCAGGGAGTCCCTCTGGAGCCAGGTCCTGAGGCAGAGAAGGGCTGGGTTCCCCACCCCCCTCTCCATCTACAGTCTCTAACTCCAGAGGTGTGCTCTGCGCCTCGTCCTGGGTGGGTTGCTTCTGGGCTTCCTCAGGTGCCTGATGCGGGAGTCCCTCCCCAACAGGAATCTCCCCCTGCTCCATAGCACCGGAGTGGTCCCCATCACCACCCTCCCCAGAATCCCCTCCAGAACATGGGACCGGGGCCTGAACCAGAGGGTGGGAGTCCTCCTCCACCACAGTACTCCCCTCCCCCCTGGAGGACTCCCGTTCGTCCCCCTTCTGCTCCTCCCCAGAGAGATGCCTCCTCCTTTTCTTCACAGGGGAGGAGCTCACAGGCTCTGGTGTCGCCTTAACAGCCTTTTTCTGTGGCTCCCCTTCCTCCCGCCCGATCCCCACTGCCCCCGGCTGGATTATGGGGCTTGCGGACTCCCTAATGGGAGGTGGCGGGATGGGTAGATTGCTCTTGTCCTTGGGGTTTTTGTTCCCCAGGTGCTTCACCTTCTTTGCCACCTTGCCCCCCTTCTTTTGAACCCCCCCACCCCCACCCACGCTCTGCGCAACCCCAGGGTTCGCTGCCTCAACTACATGGGGGGTGGGAGCAGGGGGGAGAGGGGGGTTAGTGGCACTGGAGGCGGAGGCCCCCGCCCGGGATTTGGGGCAATTCCTCCGAATATGCCCCACTTCCTTACAGGCATGGCACCTTGGGCGCTCCGATGTCCAGAAGATGGTAAAGTCACGCCCATCCTGCTGGACACAGAAGCGCCCGTCAACTACCTCCTCCTGGTCCAGCATTATTGACAGCTGTCGCCGGAGGGAAAGAACGTGCCGCAGCTCCTTCCTGCGGAACCCCTGGGATATCGGGGTGATGTCCGTGAGTACCTTCCCCAGGGTGTGAAGGTGGGGAAGGAGGGCCTCATTTGTGATGCAGGGTGGGACATTGGACAGGACCACCCACTGCGCAGTGGTCACCAAGGGCTCAACCTGCAAAAACATTCCCCCCACTGTGTCCCCTTTACTCACGGCCGCATTCACCCCCTCAACAGACTCAAGGAAGAGCACGGCCTTCCCAAACATTTTGCCCACATACAGGACACCTGCGGGCTTGGCCGCCACGGCAACGGCAGCCGAGCAGTCCTCCAGGTTGATCTGGGGGGGCAAGTAGCACCTTCTCCCATGCTCAAACGGCAGGTTCTTCATGGGGAACCGGGCCCCCAGAGCAGTAGCCGAAGCAGCTGAAGCGGCCGCCTTTGCATAGCTCCTGGAGGGCCCCGCTCCCCCAGAACACTGACCCAGCATAGTATCAGGTGCAACAATTTTAAACCATATCACTGAAAACGACACAGTCTAAATGGCACGAGGCCAAGTCCAAAGACAAAAAATCAAACGAATGGAAGTTCGAGAGAGGGAGGCAAATTGGTGTCGCCTCAAACGCTGATAATGGCAGCTCCCCCGGAAAACTGCTGCGTCACCACCTCTTTGCTGGATTATCTCGGCTCTCCTGCGTTCCCTGACGAGCTGCTGACCTTCGCAGGCAATCCCAGCTGTTCTTCGCCGCTCCTACAGCAACAAAAGGGGACTTGCCTGCAGTCTTGTTGTTGGAAGCCTCTTATCTCTCTCGGTCTTGCCGAGAGAAAGGAGGCTTCGTCGTCAGCTCCAAACTCCAAGGCCGCAAAAGAAGGTTGAGATGGTGGAGGTGCAGAAAACCTCCCACACCCCACGAAAACCAGACCGGGCCGGACAGCCTCAACGAGTCAGTAAGGGGGTACACAAAATTGCTGGAGGAACTCAGCGGGTGCAGCAGCATCTATGGAGCGAAGGAAATAGGCGACGTTTCGGGCCGAAACCCTTCTTCAGACTCTCTCCGGAGTCAGTAAGGGGGTTGTTCTGGACGCAGTTGTACAAGTCCAGAAAGAATTTTCTCCCCTCTTTTGGACACAAAACAGTTTCCTGGCAGGTTGCCAGCCACCGTAGTGGGAGCTACGCAGTCAGTTGATAAGACTGCTCGCAGTCCCAAAACAAGCAGAAAGACTTTAAAACAAGTCTCTGCAGCGTTGCAGCGATACAAAAAGATGTTTAAGGTACCGCTGTATCCATAAATGGATACCTCCTGTACCTCCGAATTCCATAAAGATGTAAAACACACTAGTTCTTTTGTCCGGACGGGAGCTCCTAATCACCACACCTCCTCGCGTAACCAGCTTTTTTTTTTTAATCAAAAATATTTATTCAAATATTAAAATTGTATTTACAATACAATAAAACAAAACACCACCATAATGCAAGATCAACAATTATGCTAATCAACTGCTAAACAACTATATTACAATCCTTGTCAAGGATACATTCAACCTCCCTCGGTGCCCAGCGGTCGCGGAACTCCCTCAGGGTGCCCGTAGACAGGGCGTATTCCCTTTCCATCCGCACCCGGGCACGGACGTATCCCCGGAAAAGGGGCAGGCAGACGGCTCGGGTAGAGCCCTCCACCGTCTGGCGCCGTGACTCGCGGATGGCCAGCTTGGCCAGGCCCAGGAGCAACCCAACCAGCACATCTTCAGCCCTACCCTCTCCCCTACGCACAGGGTGTCCAAAGATGAGGATGGTGGGTGAAAAATGCAGCCAGAAGGCAAGGAGCAGCCCCTTTAGGTATTCAAACAGTGGCTGCAGCCTCACGCACTCCATGTACACGTGGTATACAGACTCTTCCAGCCCGCAAAAGTGGCAGGCGGCTGGCGAGTCTGTGAACCGCGAGAGAATTTCCGGGATCGACGCTCCAGTCGTGGCCTGCGGATTCCAACATCGAGGAGCTCGCAGTCTCGGGTAGAGACTGATGTTGGGAAGCTCCAAAGTCGCAGGAGGTTTGACCAGCCCCGACCCGGGGCCCGATCGCTCGGTGCGGGTAGCTGAGATCCCTCGGATGTAGTAGCATGATCGCCCCGATGCGGTGGGCCCGACCGCCGGCTACGGGAGCCAAGATCGTCTCGTCAACGGAAGGCTCGAGGCCCTCGACTGCGGGAGAACAAAGAAGGGAAGAGATTGAACTTTTTTTTCGCCTTCCACCACAGTGAGGAATGTGGAGGAGTCACTGTGGTGGATGTTTATGTTAAAATGTATTTTGTGAGTCTTGGTGCTTTTTATTGGTTTGATTGTATGGCAAATCAAATTCCTCGTATGTTGGAAAACATACTTGGCTAATAAAGTATGATTATGATGTTGATGATTAATTGAAGTTTATAATTTTGAAAGACATAGAAATAGATAAAAAGGACAGGCCATATTTCTCTTAGCAGAGGTGTTCCTGGCGAGATGTTCAATCAAATTGATAGGAGGGTTAGAGGGGAGTTGAGGACATTTTGTACATCGAAAGAGTAGCGAGATCTGGGATGCAGAACCTAAAAGGATGGTAGAGGCAGATTTCCCCGTCACATTTAATTGCTTAAGCACTTGAAGTGCTATGATCTACAATACAACAGCTAGGAAACAAGATTAACCTAAATAAGATAGTCAACATAGATGCAATATGCTGCTTAGCTTTCTTAGCCTGCTTCACCACTGCATATGACCTGTAAAATAAGCAGTCATTGAAGAATTAAAGATGTTTGTCTTTTTTATTAATTTACATTTGTCAGTATGGATTATTTGTTTTGAAAAGGTCTAAGATGAGAAAAGAGCATTTTTATTGCACAAGCAGATGGACATGAGGGAGACCGTGTGAAATCTCCAGTAGTCTATCCAACCAGAGTTACAAATGAACACAAGACCCTAACACCTCTAAGACCAAGGAGCTGATTATCAACTTCAGAAGGACACATAATGGGGAATGCGCTCCAAACTCTATCAACGGGGACAGTGAGGAGAGAGTATCCAGCTTTAGGTTTCTGGGCACACACATTTCAGAGGACCTCACATGGTCCACCAACACCGCTGCGCTGGTCAAGAAGGCACAGCAACGACTGTTCTTCCTGAGAACACTGAAAAAGGCTGGTCTGCCCCAACAGCTGCTGACAACCTTCTACCGCTGCACCACAGAGAGCATACTAACATATGGCATCTCTGTGTGGTATCTCAGCTGCACGGAGGCAGAGAGGAGAGCTCTTCAGCGCGTCGTCCACAGAGCGCAGAAGATAATTGGGACACAGCTACCAGCCTTGGAGGGCATCTACTATACACAGTGCCTCAGGGAGGCCGGCACCATTCACAAAGACTCCACACTCCCTTGTAATAGTCTGTTCGAACTTCTACCTTCCGGCAGATGTTACAAGGCCTTCTACGCCCGCACCTCCAGACTCAGGAACAGCTTCATCCCCAGAGCTATAGCTGCTCTGAACCGGCCCTGCTGAGTGCCCCCACCCCCATGAACTGTCTCCCTCGGATGGTCACGTCGCACATCGACCCGGCACAGACCCATTTCCACTTTATACTGTTTTACTATTCTTTTTTTATAAATCATGTTTCTCTGGGTATCTAAATTTTAGTTGTTTAAGTTATGACATCGGATGGAAGCTGCATACTAAATCTCGTTGCACCTATGTGCAATGACAATAAAAGATATTATTATTATTATTTATATTTATATTTATATATATATATATAATATATATCAGGCATGTGCAGTGAGTAATTAGTCAGGGTAGGCAGTGGCTCTTAAAAATCTTGAAAACCGCACATGCGCAGATTGTTCTCTCCCCGGTGAGCTGTCAGTCGGCTTTAAAAAATCTTGGAAACCGCGCATGCGCAGATTATTCTCTCGACTTTTATCAAGTAATTTGTCTTCAATATGTCCTATCTCTTAATAAAGTATTTAAAAACAATTAGCTCAAAGAAATTTACTTACCATATTATTTGTACACAAATCCATTCTTCTCTTTGTTTGCAGCAAAACTATCCATAGCTTTTTCATGGAAATTCGCAGTGGGACTTTGCTCCTTCTGAGTAAATCTTTCCTTTTCGATAGAAATTAAAGCAAGTGATGAAAGCCTTTCATTGGACATTCTATTTTTGGTGAAGCTTTTAATTCTTTTCAAAGCTGAAAATGATCTCTCAACAGAAACTGTTGTAGCAGGAATTGTTTAAATTAATTGTAGCAGGAATTGTTTAAATTAATTGTAGCAGCTTCACGGCTTCAGGGAATGTTTGTTCCAGTCCATTTTGAAATATAAAAACAAGTAAATCTTTAAATGATTTATCCCAAAACACTTGTGCATTATAAATTCCAACTAGATCCGCTTTCAGTCTTATGACATCAAAGAAGTTACCGTAGTTTCTTTCTAAACTTTCTGCCTCCTGATCAATTTGACAAGCAGGTTTTTTAAACTTGTTTCCATCAACTAAGGAAATGAATTGTAAATTTTTGAAGTCGCTGTATCTTGCTTCCATATGCTTCAATATACCAACCAATATCAGATCAAATATTCGTGCTCTCTCTTCTTTAATTGGAAATTTTGAACAAGATTTTGATTCTGTCTGGTCATTTTCTTTGCAATATTCTTCAAACATTTCATGAATGTCATCAAAATATTGGCGCAGATCCTCAAGCGAATGTATTGTTTCATTGATTCTTTCAATGCAATAAGACATATCTATCATTTTAGTTTGCAAAATGTTGTAGAGAGTGTCAGTTTTAATGAAAATTTCATTATAAACCATGAGAAGAAAGTATGTAGAATCTTTTGGTAGCCAAGCATAAAACCCATTGCTCCTCCCACAATAAAGGATTGTTGTTAATGCTGTCAAAACATTTACAGAGGTCTCCATAATATTGCAAAATAGTTTGGATTTGCTTTGAGTTTGAAGTCCATCTGGTTGGTGCTGCCTTTGGAATGCGTTTCTGCACTATTTCATCAAGAAATTGCGTTCGTTTTGTAGAATGACTAAAAAATGAGGCAAGAGCGTCAATGGTCTTGAAAAGGCCTGTATATTCAGGTATGAATTTAGCTGACTGAGACAGAACAAGATTCAACATGAGCATAGCAGTTGGTAAATAAAGCTGATGGTGCCTTTTCTCTTACTTTAGCTTGAACACCATTTAAGTTTGATGCCATTACCATTACTCCATCGAATGTCTGTGCTACAAGTTTCTCAGCACAAGTATATTTGTGTACGTTATTGAATATGCATTCTGTTACACTAGTAGCAGTTCTGTCCTTAAGTTTGTCAAAGCCTATGAATGCTTCTTTAATTTCAGAATCCAATATATACCGTAATACTGTAGAGCACTGACCTGTATTTGAAATATCAGTGGATTCATCCACTTCTATGGCAATGAATGGGGCTTTTGTGATCTCTTCTTTAATATTATTTTCTACAACTGTGCCTACTGCTTCAATCAAGTCATTTTGTATCTTGTTAGAAATGCCAGAAAAAGCGGGTGAACTCTGTAAATAATGTGCTAACTTTTCATCAAATTTTGCTGTATATTTCAGTAACTCAATATAGTTTCCACGATTTAGCGAATCTTTGTTTTCATTATCACCGCGAAAAGCAAGTTCTTGTCTGATCAAAAAGCAAGTAGCACATATTAACTTTTTTTAGTATCTCTCTGTTCTCCGTATCTTTTTCATTGTGAATATCGATGCTAAGTTGCTTCTGCTTACCTATGAGCAAGTCGATCCGTGTAGACCCAAATGTCTTCAATGCTATTTGGCTTTCATAATGCGCAGCAGATCTCTTGAGCTTGTTTAAAGCATTAGGCAAATTATTTAAATCACTGTATCCATTTGCTACCCACACAATTCCACTAGATACCGAAAATAACAGGCACGGGAAACAAAACAGTCTATTTGTTGAAATACAACCACATAGCCACTCTTTCCTGTTGTACCAAGCTTTTTTAAATGTTCTAATTATTTTTGTTCCTTTGTGCTGTAGAAGTTCTTTAAGTTCCGGTGTTGGTCTGCCATTTTTAATTATTTTGGTCTTCAGGTAATTACTATCCATCTTTGAAAAACCCGCCAAGAAACTTGCGCGTACGCATGCGCAGTAGGATGGTGTGCAGTGCAGCACATGCACGCAGTCCACGGTGTAAGGGCAGAATTTCAGCTGCCTTTACGGACCGTTCCCACTGATAGCTTGAAGCATCGTCGACGGCACGTGAGTAGCATATACTTCCGCGTTTTAAACGTACTGCGGATGAAAGACATGGGAGAATTATGCCTCACTAAGAGATCAATCTCTTAGGGAAGCATAATTCTCCCGTGCCTTTACTATTTATGACCATTTTATATATGTTATATATATATAAGATAATGACCATTTTATAATTTTAGTCAGGGTAGGCACTGCCTACCTTGCCTACCCTGACGGCATGTGCTATTTATATATATATATATATATATATATATATATATATATATATATATATATATATATATATATATATATATACTAGACTAAGTGGGACCCGTTGGGTCCCAGCTTCACACGGGAGGGCTGGTCCCCCAACGCAATATTCCACCTCTCCACCAATTCCAATATTGTTGGCCACTGGGGGGGTGGGGGGCTTTCTGGAGCACTAGCATGGGTGTTGCGGGCCGAACGGACTGGTTTCCAGAGGGCTAGTATGGACATAGTATGGGCCGAATGGATTCTTGGGCTGGCAGCTCGGTCACTTGTCTGGCAGCTCAGTAACTCAGGCCTGGCATGCTGGCAGCTCAGAAACTGCCAGACATTCTGCCCAAAATAGGTACAGACTCTGTGAGAGAGGGGGAGAGGGTGGAGATACAATTTTAGACATTTTCATCTTTTCTTACAGATCACAACAATGAAGGAGAAAAGTCTATCCTTGCGTGGATCGCTTGAGCGCTAGTATGGGTGTTGTGGGCTGAAGGGACTGGTTTCCAGAGGGCTAGTATGGACATTGTGGACTGAATGGATTCTTGGACTTGCAGTTCAGTGAGTCATGGCTGGTGGGATGGCAGTTCACTAAGTCATGGCTGGTGGGCTGGCACTTCAGTCATTTACAGCTGGTGGGCTGGCATTCACTTACTCATGGCTGGTGGGCTGGCATTCCAGTCACTCACAGCTGGTATGGTGGCAGTTCACTCAGTCACCCCTCCTCCCTTCACCCCCCACTCTGCTCCTTGCCATACCCCTCCCCCCACGCATTCAATCCATCTCCCCTCAACTCCCCCCCCCCCCCCATGCACTCTTAGTGGCTCTCAGACATCGCAGCCATTCCTGCCTATTAGGTTCCCATTGTGATGAAGAACACGCAGGCATGGCAAGTGGAAAAAGGATGTATTAAAGTTTAAAATGTGAATGACTTAAAATATAACAATTTAAATGTTAAAGATGAGATTTATCAAATTCAGTTCTTTCTTGTTGTGTATCTTGTTGCGTTCTGCTGCTCACTGCCTCAATGTCTCTTTGCTGTTAATAAAAAAAGAGACAATTTTAATACAGAGAGATTGGGCAAAGTGGGAAATTTTAACAAAGAAAATCTGAGAATTTACCTCAAAGTCATCATTCAGTGCAGGCCAGCAAATTCAATTTCATAGCATTTCAAGCAAAGTGCAGGCCAGCAAATTCAACCTCGTAGCATTTCAAGCAGGGTGCAGGCCAGCAAATCCAATCTCGTAACATTTCAAGCAGAGTGCAGGCCAGCAAATCCAATCTCACAGCATTTCAAGCAGAGTGCAGGCCAGCAAATCCAATCTCACAGCATTTCAAGCAGAGAGCAGGCCAGCAAATCAAACCTAACAGCATTTCAAGCAGAGTGCAGGCCAGCAAATTCAATGTCACAGCATTTCAAGTAGAGTGCAGGCCAGCAAATCCAATCTCACAGCATTTCAAGCAGAGAGCAGGCCAGCAAATCAAACCTAACAGCATTTCAAGCAGTGTGCAGGCCAGCAAATTCAATGTCACAGCATTTCAAGTAGAGTGCAGGCCAGCAAATCAATTGTCACAGCATTTCAAGCAGTGCAGGCCAGCAAATCCAATTTATAACACCATTTCAAGCACAGTGCACACACACATACACTCACATACACAGACTCACACACACACTCACACTCTCCACCTCACACACAGACTCGCACACACACAGGGTCACACACACACACACACACTCACACACACTCACAAACACACTCACTCACACACACACAGACACATGCACACACACATACACACACACACACATGCACACACACACACACCGACTCACACACCATATATATGACAGTAAACTTCCTTCAATTGACTCACACGGCTGAGCACAGCCTCTTCACTGTGGGTCTTCCGCAGTCAGTGGCACTTCCGCAATCAGCGTGACTGCTGCACTTACTGGAAATTACGTAATCAGCATGACCTGTGCACTCACTGGAAATTACGCAATCAGTGCGACCTGTTCACTGAACGGAAGTCACGGAATGCGCGGGACCTTTGGACTAAACACAGTCAGACCTAATAAAGCATTTATTCCTTCCAAACACAGTCAGACCTAACAAAACATTTGTTCCTTCCAAACACAGTTAAACCTAACAAAGCATTGCAGTTTCAAGCACAGGCAGGGCAGCAGGTCAAACAACTCAAGGCATTGTCATTTCATTTCATTTCCAATTTAGCATTGCAGTTTCATGCACAGGCACGGCAGCAGGCCAAACAACTCATGGCATTGTCATTTCATTTCACTTCCAATTTAGCATTGCAGTTTCAAGCACAGGCAGGGCAGCAGGCCATTGCCGACTCACAGTTCAGTTGATTCACAGCTTAGAATGACAGTCGTGTCCTCTCCCTCGCAATCTTCCAAAGTGACTGACTCACGTCCAGGCATCCGGGGTTTTATAGTCCTGCACCCCCCTCCCCCCGGAAGGGGCGTTACCTTCATCTTGGTGATTGACAGGCGAGAGGACCAAGGAGCTAATCTCAAGATTTTTTAAACACTCATAACTTTTTTAATTTTTCATCGATCGGAAAAATTTGCAGGGCTGCCGCAGCGGAGCAGGACTGTGAGTAAGATGGCCAAAAATCACAAGGATTCTGGGTAATGTTTTTTTTTAAATCAATATACAGCGCAGACAGGAAGTGGTCAAGATGAGACATTTAGTTATATAGATAGTCTGCAATGTACTTGCCCTTAATGAAAATGCCATGAGTTGCTGCGGACTGCAGAAGCCCCACAGTGGAGAGGCCGTGCTCAACCGTGTGGGTCGTTTACTGCCATATATATGGTGTGTGACTCAGTGTGTATGTGTGTGTGTGTGAGTGAGTGTCTGTGTGAGGTGGCGGGTGTGTGTGTGCGTGTGTGTGTGTGAGTGAGTCTGTATGTGTGTGTCTGTGTGTGTGAATGTGTGAGGTGGTGTGTGTGTGTGTGTGTGTGTGTGTGTGTGTGTGTGTGTGTGTGTGTGTGTGTGTGTGTGTGTGTGTGAGTGTGAGTGTATGTGTGTGTGTGTGTGTGTGCACTCTGCATGAAATGGTGTGAGATTGGATTTGCTGGCCTGCACACTGCTTGAAATGCTGTGAGAATAGATTTGCTGGCCTGCACTCTGCTTGAAATGCTGTGAGATTGGATTTGCTGACCTGCACTCTGCTTGAAATGCTACGAGATTTGATTTGCTGGCCTGCACTCAGCTTGAAATGCTATGAGATTTGATTTGCTGGCCTGCACTCTGCTTGAAATGCTATGAAGTTGAATTTGCTGGCCTGCACTAAATGATGACTTTGGGGTAAATTATCAGATTTTCCTGGTTAAAATTTGACTGCCCAATCTCTCTGTATTAAAATTGTCTCTTTTAAAAAAAATCAACAGCAAAGAGACATCAAGGCAATGAGCAGCAGAACACAACAAGAGACACAACAAGAAAGAACTGAACTTAATAAATCTCATCTTCAACATTTAAATTGTTGTTATATTGTAAGAGTCATTCACATTTTAAACTTTAATAAATCATTTTTCCACTTGCCATGCCTGCGTGTTCTTCATCACAATGGGAACCTAATAGGCAGGAATGGCTGTGCTGTTGGAGAGCCACTAAGAGTGCATTGGGGTTGAGGGGAGATGGACTGAATCCGTGGGGGGAGGGGAATGGCAAGGAGTAGAGTGGGGAGGAGGGTGAAAAGAGAGAGTGGGGGGATTGAGGGAGAGGAGGGGGTAGGGACTGGGGAATACCTGGGGTGGTGAAAAGAGAGAGTGGGGTGATTGAGGGAGAGGAGGGGGGAGAATAGAGGGAAAGTGGGGAGGTGAGAGGGTGGGGGAGGAGGGAGAATAGAGGGAGAGGAGGGGGGAGTGGGGGAGGTAGGGAGGGGGGAATAGAGGGCTTGGGGGAGGTCAGGAAGGCTAGTGGGGGGGGATAGGTGGAGGTGAGGAGTGGGGGAGGTGGGGATATGGTGATAAGACAGTGTAGGGAGGGGAGATGAGTTATGGAGGGAGGGAGTGACCGACGGTAGGGGATATGAGAGGGGGGAGAGGTGAGGGAGGGATTGGGGAGTGGGTGAAGAGGAGGGGGAGGAAGTGCTGGGGGATGAGGGGAAATGAGCCGCGCATGCGCAGTTAGGGGCTATGGGTGAGTGGTGGAATATTGCCTAGGGGGAACAGGTTGCATTGGGGGAACGGGTGAGTGGTGAAATATTGTGTTGGGGAATGGGCTGCATTGGGGGACCAGGCCTCCCATGTGACAGGGACCCAACGGGTCCCACAGTCTAGTATACATTTATTGCTCTCACATTTCTGAAAGAGCGGGGTTACATTTATTACTTCCCAGTCAATGGTAAATGTTCTAGACACCATTTAATTTTAGAAAATGACAACCATCATCTCCAAAGCTAGATGATGATATGGAAATCTTCAGTCCAAGAAAGTTATCAGCTTTAAGACCCATTAATTCCTTTATTCCATGATCATTGTATTAACATTGTTCCAAGTTTCTCTAATCTCCTTGCTCTAAATTTTCTATATGTTTATTATTAAAACTCTCATCTTGTTTGTTTGTTTGCAGGTTTGTGTTTTACTTCTATTTGCGTAAAAACAGTACACGATCCGGCTACAATTTTTGGCCCACCTTACTCACCATTGTCCTGTGGTTTAAATGAAACAAGTTTTGTTGAGATTGATGGTATATTTTATAGGTTATTAACGTTTAAACCTTGAATTACCAAAACATAGAAACATAGAAATTAGGTGCAGGAGTAGGCCATTCGGCCCTTCGAGCCTGCACCGCCATTCAATATGATCATGGCTGATCATCCAACTCAGTATCCCGTACCTGCCTTCTCTCCATACCCTCTGATCCCCTTAGCCACAAGGGCCACATCTAACTCCCTCTTAAATATAGCCAATGAACTGGCCTCGACTACCCTCTGTGGCAGGGAGTTCCAGAGATTCACCACTCTCTGTGTGAAAAAAGTTCTTCTCATCTCGGTTTTAAAGGATTTCCCCCTTACCCGTAAGCTGTGACCCCTTGTCCTGGACTTCCCCAACATCGGGAGCAATCTTCCTGCATCTAGCCCCCCCATCCAAACATGCACAGTTGGGGGAGGGTTCACGTGCGTGTTTTTACTGGCATCACAAAGGCCACACAATGGGTCCTCAGCTGCACCTGCGCATTTAGGGCCTTTCCAGAATTCAGATCGTCATCTTTTTTTCCCAAAGGCGACACAGGTAAGATTGCTTTCATTTTACTGTTGCTCCGGGCCCGCGGGGATCTGCCGCCTTGGCACTAAGGCTGGGGCTATGTCTGCGGGCAGCGGTGGCTGGCTCCGGGGGCAGGGAGAGCTTGCGCCGACGATCCGGGGCCTGGGTGCTGAGGTGGGCTCTGAGGCCGACAGCTGCTGCTGCTCCGGTCCTGCGTGGCGGGCACCGTGGGCGGGGAGAGGCCCGGCTGAGGATCCGAGGCCTGGGCGCTGAGCCTGGCTCTGAATGCGGCGGCACTGTTGCTCCGGGCACGCAAGGAGGGAAAGGAGTGGCACCCTTGATATCCTGGTGAGGCGAGGAGTAAGATGGGGGGGAATGAGGGCGAGGAGGGGGTAAGGAGGGAATGTGGGGGAGGCAGGGTGTGGCGAATAGAGGGAGAGGAGGGCAGTGGGGGAGGTGAGGAGGGATAGTGGGGGGGATAGGGGGAGGTGAGGAGTGGGGGATAGAGCGATAGGAGGGGGTGGGGAGGGGAGCAGATTTATGGAAGGAGGGAGGGAGTGTGAGGGTAGGGGAAAGGAGAGGGAGAGAGAGGTGAGGGAGGGATTGGGGAAGGGAGGAGAGGGGAAAGAAGAGGGAGGGTGAAGACGAGGGTGAGAGAGTGCAAGGGGATGAGGGGAAATGAGCCCCGTCTGCGCAGTTGGGAGCTATGTGTGAGTGGTGGAATATTGCGTTGGGGAATGAGTTGCGTTGGGGAACGGTTCGCGTTGGGGGACCTGGCCTGCCGTGTGACAGGGACCGAATGGGTCCCACTTAGTCTAGTCAATACTATTTGAGGGCTTGGAGGCAATGTCACCAGAGTTTTCTGTCTCTCGCTATTCCTTTTCTCCTCTCAAACGGATTCCAATTCTTGATCTTCTGAACAATGATTTATTTTCCCACATTCTTTCAAGAACTCATGGCTTAATGACTGCCGTCCAGTTGCCTTGACATCCACTGTCATAAAGTGCTTTGAGCGACTGTTTATGGCACATGTTAAATCCAGCCTACCAAGCAGCCTTGATCCATTGCAATTCACCTACCGCCACAACAGGTCCACTGCTGATGCTATCTCCCTGGCCCTACACTTATCCCTGGAACACCAGGATAAGAAGGACACCTACTTTCAATACCATTATCTCAACCAAGCTCATCTCCAAACTCATGGAACTTGGAGTCAGCTGGATCCTTAACTTCCTGACCAACAGACCACAATCATTGAGGATAGGTGAAAAATCATCCTCTACTATAATTCTCAACACTGGTGCCCCACAAGGATACATTCTTGGCCCCTTAACGTACTCCTTATATACTCACATCTACACAGCTAAATACCAATCCAGCTCAATTTCCAAGTCTGCATATGACACCATCCTAGTGGGCTGGATATCAAATAATGATGAGAGAGTTTACAGAAAGGAGATTGAGAACAATGTAACCTGGTGCCTCTTTCCAGCAGAATAACTTCCTTCCTTTCTCAGGGTGAGCAAAACTGAACATAATACTCCAAATGCGGCCTCACCAATTCGTATATAAGTAATAATAATAATAATAAATTTTATTTAATGGGCGCCTTTCATACATCTCAAGGACACCTTACATAGTAATCGGAATAAAAACATATAATCGGAATAAAACAAGTAATTAAAGACATCACAGTGACACAAATTAAAAACAGAATTCAATCCAAAAACAGAAAATCAAAAACACAGTGTGAAAAGAGAGCAGCGGCAGCCACAATAGTTGTACATCAAAATAATATATATATTGAGGGAAAGTAATGTTAACTTTTCAAGTCAGCTACTTTTAAACAGAACTTTGAAAATGTTCTGACCAGCTGACCAATACCATCATTTTTTTGTTTTTATTTAAGATTTTCAGCATACGCGAGATTTTGTTTTTTCTTCCAAAGTACTTTGTCGGCTATAAAGAGCTTTGAGACATCCTAAAGGGTCTGTGCAATTCTTTTTCATTAAGACCGTAAGTCTTTTTCACAGCTATTCTCACAGGTTGACATAAAAACCTCATGGCACAATTTTAAAGCAGAGCAGGTGTGTAAGTATTTCTCACTGCTAAATCACAATATCTCATCATTATCACATTCTTGTTTATGAAATTTTGCTGTTCATAAATTGGCTGCCATATTTCATTCATTATAATAGTAGCTGCACTTTGGAAATAAAATTATACATTTTGGGTTGTGAAATATGGTATATAAATGCAAGCTGTTTTCTTCTTTCCTTTCTTGAGTATATTTATCTTGAAATAACAGTGATATTTTTTTAACAATTTTCACATCACTTAATATGATCGGGTGTAGAATTGTTAATCTTGTTGCAATGTGTGATTGGCTGATGAAATACCCACCCAGCTGCATTTTGATTACCAAATAATAGACTCCACTATAAATTCTGAGCAAGCACAAGGGAGTGGAATTACTAGGATGACATGCCTACCGAAGACGGGTGAAATTCTGCTCACTGCTACTCCGGACGTTTGAGTTTCAAGCCATAATCTTTCCAATCATCACTTAACCCTTCAACTTGACCAAGTTTACCAGATACATAAACCTGTAACTGTAGTTCCTCCTTTAAATCCTTTCTTCATTTAAATTTTAAGAACTGAATTTGATGCACTTCACATTCAGGAACTAAGACTGGCAGCTAGAGCAGATCTGGGATTCCATCTTGCAGAATCTACATGAAAACTTGTAAAGAAAGCAAACTTGTAAAGAAAGCAAACCTTTGGATGTTCAAATCGTTCGCCTATGCTGATAATGGTAATGGTCTAGAGATACAGGGAAATTGGTATAAATACATATGGAACCTTTTTAGTTTTTAAGTACTGTATAAAAAAGTATTGTTACCTGATTAATCATAGATAATATGCCCCAAAATTCCATTGGCATGACATCATGTTTCACTCAGCAGTAAATTCGGCTTACATTTCAGCATAGATAGTGCTGCTGTAACGTAATAGTTATTATGTTATAATGAATGAATAGTTATTACTGTTATAATGAATGAAATATGGCAGTCAATTTATGAACAGCAAAATCTCATAAACAAGAATGTGATAATTATGAGATATTGTGATTTAGTCTATAACATGAGAAACCTCATGTTATAGAAATTTGTGTTAGAAAAACAATTGTGTCATTAGGGAAAAAGGGGTTAGAGACTGGAGTTTCAGGCTCGCAATATCAAAGTTATTTTCCCCCAACAGGAATTTCAAAAATAAAAGGTCTTTTTTTTTTTTTTTTTTTTGAAAATATTTTTTATTGGAGATAGGTACATAACCTATTTACATCATTACAGTCTTACATTTGTAAATTGATAATATTGTCAATTATTATTACATTGTCTCCAATACTTTTTGCCTTTTTTTTTTTTTTTAAACTAGATAGAACTAAAGAGATAGATGAAGTAAAGAAAGAAAAGAAAAAGAAGAAAAACAAAAACAAAAACAAACAAAAAAAAAAAAAAAAAAAAAAAGGAAAAAGTTGTTAAAGAAGAATGGAAAAATTAATTAAAATAAAAAAGACTTCATTCGAGATATATTCGTACATTTCAGAGTATAGTATTTCATCCATTCTTTAGCCCGCGTGCTAGTCAGGTTCCTGTGCTGAACTATTCTGACCCTTTAAGTAATCAATAAAAGGTGACCATGTTCCAACGAATAATTCCTGTTTGTCCAACAGGGAAAATCTGATTCTTTCCACGTTTAAGGTCTCCGTCATTTCTATAATCCACATTTTGATTGTGGGGGCCGTAGGGCCTTTCCAAAATTTTAGAATTAATTTTTTCCTGTTATTAAACTATAATCAATAAAGTTTCTTTGTGTTGTTCTAAGTGTTTGATTTAATTCTAATATTCCGAGTATTATTAATTTTGGATCTGGGTCCAATTGTGTGCTGGTTACTTTAGATATTATACTAAAAATATTTACCCAGAATTTTTACATTTTTATACAGTTTGCAAACATATGAGATAATGTAGCTTCTAAATGTTGACATTTATCACATATAGGTGAGATATGTTGAAAAATTTTATGTAGTTTTGTTTTTGAATAATGTAACCTATGTATTACTTTAAATTGTATTAGAGAATGTCTGGCGTTTAGTGAACACTGATGTATGTGTTGCAAACTTTCTTCCCAAGTATCTTTCGTTATTACTTGATTTAATTCTTTTTCCCATGTTTGTCTGTGTAAGTCCGTCGAAGGAATGTCACTGTCTAATAAGATATTATATATATAAGATATTAATTTTTCTGTATTAGGATGTTTGTTCCAACATTCATCAAGAATTTCTGAATTTCTAATTCGAAAATTTTGGGAGTTCGATTTTACATAATCTCTAAGTTGAAGATATCTGAAATAATAATTTCCTCGAAGTCCATATGTCTGTTGCAACTCCTGAAATGTCAGAAAAGTGCCTTCCTTGTAAAGTTGTCCCATATTTTTAATTCCATAATTCTTCCATTGTGTAAAACCCCCGTCCAACCATGAAGGCTTAAACAAAGGATTATTCACAATTGGAAGAAAAAGTGATAAATTATCTAATTTTAATGTCTATAAAAGGTCTTTTTAAGAACTTTTTAAGAAGTTTATTATTGTTACTGCAAGCTGAAAATACTAAAGGCTGTACATTGTTTAATAGACTATCATTGCACAAGCGATTGCTTGTCAATTTCAATGGTCTTCTGCAATGAACGTTGCAGCTGTGTTTTTAGGAGACATTGTGCCTGAATACTGTGGGGAGACTATATGGAAACATTTATTTTCCAAGACAGCTGTTTTTCTGATTGCCAATTTCTTCTTTTTTTTTTTTTTTTTTTTTTTTTTATTAGAAGTAGACATATTATAAAATGTAGTTACATATTATAGTAAAAAAACTTTTCGTATACATGTCATACATTACTAAAATTTTCCATTATCAATTACTTCTGCTTCTAGTGTTTTTATTTTTTATAGAAAGAGGGAAGAAGAGAGGGTAGAAAGTTACAAATAAAAAAGAAAGCAAAAAAAAAAAAAAACACCTCAGAAAAACAAGGGAGGTGGAATGGGTTACCTGTAATACGTCAATGGAGATAGGTTCGTAGGTTATAAAGTATAGCTTTTCATCTGTTCCTGAGTTCAAGTTTCAGTTGGGTCCTCGTGCTGTGCCAATCTATCCCTTCAGATAGTTAATGAATGGAGCCCAAATTTTATGGAAAAGATCTTGTTTGCCCATTAAGACAAGTCTAATTCTTTCTAAGTATAGGGTCTCCGACATTTCCGTAATCCACATTTTAATTGTGGGGGTTGTAGGGCCTTTCCAAAATTTTAATATTAATTTTTTTCCGGTTATTATACTGTAGTTGAGGAAATTTCTTTGGTTTGTTGTGAGTGTTAAGCTTTGTTCTGATATTCCAAGTATTATTAATTTTGTGTCTGGGTCCAGTTTTGTATTAATAACTCCTGAAGTTATTTCAAAAATATCAGTCCAGAAATGTTTAAGTTTTATACAGTTTGCAAACGTATGTGTTAAATTAGCCTCTAGATGTAGACCTTTATCACAAATAGGAGAGATTTGTGGGAAGATTCTATTTCGTTTTATTTTAGAGTAGTGTAGTCTATGTAAGACCTTGAATTGTATTAAAGTATGTCTGGCATTTAATGAACATTGATGTATTTGTTGTAAACTTTCGTCCCACATATCTTTCGTGATAGGATGACCTATTTCATTTTCCCATTTGTATCTATATGGTTCGGTCGGTGGTACCTCGTTGTTTAGTAGGGTGTTATAAATATAAGCTATTAGTTTTTCAGTATTAGGATGCTTGTTCAGACATTCATCAAGAATTTCTGATTCCCTATTCCTGTAGACTTGTGTATTAGATTTAACATAATCTCTAATTTGTAGATATCTGAAGAAATTATTTGAGTGCAGTTCATAATTCTGTTGTAACTCTTGAAATGAAAGAAAAGTACCTTTCCCATAAAGATGTCCTATATTTTTGATTCCATAATTTTTCCATTGTGTGAAACCTTTGTCCATAAAGGATGATTTGAATAAAGGATTATTTACAATGGGAAGGCAGAGTGGTATATTATTCAATTTTAAATCTTTTTTTATTTGTTTCCAAATTCGTATTCCACTATGTATTATGGGGTTTTCTTTATAGGTTTTTTTGGGCAGTTTTGTGGGGGCAAATATGATCGGTCCAATTTCAAAAGGTAGACAGTCTTCCTTTTCCATCATTAGCCAATCTGGTTGTTGATCCATTTCTTCCAGCCAGAAATTCATGTTTTTAATATGGACTGCCCAAAAATAAAATAAGAAATTTGGCAAAGCCAAACCTCCATTTATCGTTGATTTACATAAATGTTTTTTACTTATTCTATGATTCTTATAATCCCAGACAAAACTTGTAACAATGGAATCGACTTTTTTGAAAAAAGTTTTTGGGATATATATCGGAATTAATTGAAGTAGGTACAGCAGTTGCGGTAAAAAAATCATTTTTATAGCATTAATTCTCCCAAGCATAGAAATGGGGAGTGTTTTCCAGTATTGAATATTCTTATGTAGTTTATTCAGTAACATAGAAAACATAGAAATTAGGTGCAGGAGTAGGCCATTCGGCCCTTCGAGCCTGCACCGCCATTCAATATGATCATGGCTGATCATCCAACTCAGTATCCCGTACCTGCCTTCTCTCCATACCCTCTGATCCCCTTAGCCACATCTAACTCCCTCTTAAATATAGCCAATGAACTGGCCTCGACTACCCTCTGTGGCAGGGAGTTCCAGAAATTCACCACTCTCTGTGTGAAAAAAGTTCTTCTCATCTCGGTTTTAAAAGATTTCCCCCTTATCCTTAAGCTGTGACCCCTTGTCCTGGACTTCCCCAACATCGGGAGCAATCTTCCTGCATCTAGCCTGTCCAACCCCTTAAGAATTTTGTAAGTTTCTATAAGATCCCCTCTCAATCTCCTAAATTCTAGAGAGTATAAACCAAGTCTATCCAGTCTTTCTTCATAAGACAGTCCTGACATCCCAGGAATCAGGCTGGTGACCCTTCTCTGCACTCCCTCTATGGCAATAATGTCCTTCCTCAGATTTGGAGACCAAAACTGTACGCAATACTCCAGGTGTTGTCTCACCAAGACCCTGTACAACTGCAGTAGAACCTCCCTGCTCCTATACTCAAATCCTTTTGCTATGAAAGCTAACATACCATTCGCTTTCTTCACTGCCTGCTGCACCTGCATGCCCACTTTCAATGACTGGTGTACCATGACACCCAGGTCTCGCTGCATCTCCCCTTTTCCTAGTCGGCCACCATTTAGATAATAGTCTGCTTTCCTGTTTTTGCCACCAAAATGGATAACCTCACATTTATCCACATTATACTGCATAATACTATATAAGGGTGGGAAATTTAGTTTAAATAAAGAGGTATATGTCTTAGTTACATAGATTCCTAAGTATTTAAATTTATCTTTAACTATTTAAAAAGGGGATTGTTGTATTGTATGTAAATTGAATTTTGTTATTGGCATGATTTCGCTTTTATTCCAATTAATTCTATGTCCCGAAAACTGACCAAATTGAGTTATTAGATTTAATAGGTTTGGAATACTAGTTTCTAATTTTGTAATATATATTAGTATATCATCTGCATATAAGGAGGTTATTCCTTGTGTCTCTAGTATTGTATCCAAATATTCCTGGATGGTTTCTAACGCTTTCCGCTAGGGGTTCGATTGCAAGAGCAAATAATTGTGGGGATAGTGAGCATCCTTGTCTACAGCCTCTAGAGAGATTAAATTTAGTTGATAACATTTTGTTTGTTAATATTCTAGCTGTTGGATTAGAATATAACAATTTAACCCATGTACAGTACTTCTCTCCTAGTTGAAATTTTTCCATCACCGAAAATAAATATGGCCATTCTACCTGGTCAAATGCTTTTTCAGCATCTAACGAGATAATTGCTAGCTCTGCGTTAGGGATTCTATTGGAGTATATAATATTAAATAATCTTCTCAGATTATAAAATGAATACCGTTTGGGGATAAACCCTGTTTGGTCGGGATGTATTAATTTGCTGATCACTAAGCTCAATCTATTAGATAGAATCTTAGTTAATATTTTCTGATCAGTATTTAAGAGGGCTATAGCTCTGTATGAACCTGGGTCTTCAAGATCCTTGTCCGTTTTTGGTATAAGTATGATTGTAGATCCATTTAGAGTTTCTGGAAGTTTCTGTTGAGTATATGCGTATTTATACATTGTCTGTAGGCGTGGGGAAAGCAAATCATAACATTTTTTATAAAATTCCAAATTTAGACCATCGGGTCCTGCAGACTTTCCGTTTTTTAAGGATTTTATTGATTCTTCAATGTCTTTTATCGTAATTTCAGCCCCTAGCAATTCTCTCTCTTTCTGATCTAGACCCGCAAACTTACAATTCTGTAAAAATGTTTCCATTCCCGTTGATTGTTCTGTTATTTTAGATGAATACAATTTTTGGTAGTATTGTAGAAATCTATCATTAATATCTTTAGGCAGTGTTAATGTTTCTCCCTTGTCTGTTCTAATTTTGTATATTGTTTTTTCCCCATCCAATTGGCGAAGTTGACGCGCTAATAGTTTTTGTGGTTTGTCACCAAATTCAAAATTTAATTGTTTTGTATGTTGATAAAGTTTTATAACTTGGCCTGAATAAATCTTGTTTAATTAATATTTCAGTACTGCAATTTTATTGTGTTTTATCGTGGATGGTGCTGCTGCATTTTCTGTGTCTAATTGCTTTATTTCCATTTCCAGTTTCTGTTGTTTGGCCCTATTCTCTTTATTAAAAAATGATTGGGAAGAAATTAATGCTCCTCGTACAAATGCTTTAAATGTTTCCCAAAGAAGGGAAGCAGAGATTTCAGGGCTATCATTAGCCTCAAAAAACATTTTAATCTGTTTTACTAGGTATTCATTACATGACTTATCTTTTAAGATTTGGGGATTAAATCTCCATTGTGACTGTGTCTCTGCCATTCCGTTTACTTTGATCATAAATGTTAATGGAGCGTGGTCTGAGATTATGATGTTATGATATTGTGAGTTATAGGTAAATGGGATAAGTTTTGATTCTACTAAAAAATAGTCTATCCTTGAGTAAGTTTTATGTACTGGTGAGTAAAATGAATATTCTCAGCCCGATGGATTTTCAATTCTCCAAACGTCCTTAATATTAGTAGTATTAATGTATGAATTTAAAAATTCACTTGATCGAGATTTTAGTTTTCTTTGAGTTGATGATCTATCCAAACAAGCATCCAAAGTGCAATTTAAATCTCCACCGATTATTAAGTTTTGTTGTGTACCTTCCGGGATATTGTTAAGAATTCTCTTAAAAAACAGAGGGCTATCAAAATTTGGTCCATACACATTGAGGAGTCACCTTTTTTAAGTATAACTCCCCTATTATTACAATATATCTGCCTTCAATGTCTTCTATCGTTGAAATATGTTTAAAGGGTATACCTTTAAGAATTAATATTGCAACACCTCTTGATTTGTGTGAGAATGAAGAGTGGTACGCTTTAGCAATCCATTTTGCTTTCAATCTGTGTTGTGCTTCCTTTTTAAGATGTGTCTCCTGGAGAAATATTATATCTGTTTTCAATTATTTAAAATGAGCTAACACTTTGCCTCTCTTGATAGGTTCATTAATTCACTTAACATTCCAACTACAGAATTTAATTCCCTCACCCCCAATTTTTATATTCATGTCTTGCATCTTGTGATTAAGTGGTAGAGCAGATGATTCAGCACACTCAACCCTACCTTATACTTGAACATCAGGTAGATGAATTTTAGGTCACGTCTGTTTTCCATCCGAACATATCTCCTTAAATAAAATATGCAATTCCATTCCAAATACAAAATATAATATGATATAAGATAAAAAAGGTGATAGCAAATAGGGTTAGTAAAGTGTGGAAAGTAAAAAAGAAAAGCAATTACAACTACAATTAGTGCAGTTAGTGATAGCCACCCTAATGTGGCTAAGCATCTATGGACTTCCGTAGCTTTTGGTTTATAAAAATACTAGCTCCGTATTTTCCTTGAAAGGAAAGTTTCCAATTCGATGCATACAATTTGTGGGGGGGAAAGAAATATTGATTATATTCCATTAATGGTATAATTAGTAGTCTCAAATTGAAATGTTAGTTTTGTATAATATAAACATTTATCAAAGAATAATCAAAAACGAAAACATCAGAGAGAGCCACTAAACATTTCTCATTATAAAATACCTGAATCACACTTTACTTATATTTCATACTTTTAGTTAATTCTTAAATAATCTAAATAATCTTATTATCATTAGTTAGTGTTAGTTAATATTCTTGATTATTAATAGTTGTTAGAGGTTAGTACTAGAATGTTAGTATTATATATCCGTTGCAGGAAATATACCCAATTCTTATTGCGAATTTTAGGCAACTCTTAAATATAATAGTTTAAAGTTTAGAGTTCCATATCTTCTCTGCGAGATAGCTGTATCCAGGTAGGTGTTAAGAGTTGAATATTTTTCAATCTTCGATCTTGTCCTCGATGTTCTTGGCAAATTCAAATGCTTCCGTGTGCCTGATGAAGAAGTATTCCTTCTTCTCGTAACTGACTCTTAGTGTTGCGGGGTATAACAGTCCATATCTCAGATTCTTTATGTTCTTCAGTATTCTTCTTGTTTCTATGAACAACGCTCTTTTCTCAGCAACTTCCACAGGGTAATCTCTGAATACGCTAATCTTGTCTCCTTCATATACAAGATTTCTGCTTTTGCCAATTTTCCTCATCATGTCATCCAATACATGGTCATATTGGACCTTTACTATCATTATTCTTGGTCGGTCGCCCACCTTTGGGGGACGTCTCGGCACTCTGTGCGCTCGGGCAAGTAATGGCGCCTGGTCCAGGTTCAAAATTGTTTTCAGTACTTCTGCAGCAAATTAACGGGGGTCACGAGTCCCCTCTCTGCCTTCCTGGATGCCCACGATTCTTAAGTTCTGACGCCTCTGTCGTCCCTCCAAGTCTGTACATTTTTCAGTTATTTGATGCAATAACTTTGATAGGCGTTGGTTCTCAGTGATGAGTTGTTTTGTAGTTGCGGTGCTTGTCTCAGCAAGTTCCTCAAGTTCTTTTACAATCTTGTGGTGTTGGTTTAATGTCAGGAGAATAGGTTCAAGTTTAGAATCAAATCTGGATTCCATCTTATTCAGTTTTTCATTTACTTCTTCAACATTTTGAGTCATATTTCTTTCCATATCTAATTTCCAGTCTTCAAGGACTTAGTGTACAATCTCTGTAACATCTTCTTTAATTTGTTCTTTAATTTCTTTTTTAAAAGATGTCAGCTCCTCTTTAACCTCTTGAAAGTTCTGTCTAAGATTTTTAAGTTCCTCCTTAAGGAACGTTTTTAATTCTTCCATCTCAGTCTTTTTCTTCTTCTTTGAGATGTCTTCTCGGGATGCTGTTAAACCTGAGGCCGAGGCTTCAGTTGGGCCTACCTCTTTAGTCTTGCCGTTTTTTGTCTTGCGGGGGGGGAGTATGTTGAGTCGACATACAGCCGGTGTCGCGCGCCTGATGACGTCACGGGCTTACTTCAAAACAATCGTTGCCGTTTTCTGCAGGTAGGATCTGTCTTTTCCCCCCGTTTTTTCGTTTTTTTCACGGAGCTAGTTGGCGCGAGTCTCTCCTACTCCATAGCGCCACCGGAAGTTGATTGCCAATTTCTAAAGTAACTCTTAAGTGGCTCTAGTTTCCGATTAAAATTGTGTTATAACCAAATAAGTCCATGTGATATAAATTCCCTAATTCATCGATCGCGTTATATATCCAATTTCCAGTGTAGAAACGCGTGTTATAGCAGAACTACCTGTACTGTATCGTCTACATACAGTGTGCAGTTGACCACTAATGAGGAATGCAGAGTTGTAGGACAGCTTGTCTGATTTTTGATCTCTCGACTTGTATGGAAGGAATGGCAAGAAAAACAATTTCCCAACACCATAAAGGAATGCTAAATGTCAGGTCCTTCCTTCTTTTACTTATCTGATACAGGTTGTATGCCCAGGAGACTAGTGTGATCTTCATATTTCCTTGTCTTGAAAATATAATAAACTTCCTCCAGAATAAATGAAATCAATATCTTCATATTACTAATTAATGCATAAACGGATGAGTATGTCACTGAATCGGCCTCCATTTAACTGAGCTAATAATCATCATATTATGCTTCATTTCTAATGAAAGTAATAACAAATAAATACTGTTCAAAAGGGAACTGCAGATGCTGGAATATCGAAGGTACACAAAATTGCTGGGGAAACTCAGCGGGTGCAAGCTGGAATATCGAAGTTACACAAAATTGCTGGGGAAACTCAGCGGGTGCAGAAGAAGGGTTTCGGCCCGAAACGTCGCCTATTTCCTTCACTCCATAGATGCTGCTGCACCCGCTGAGTTTCCCCAGCAATTTTGTGTACCAACAAATAAATACTAATTCATTTAAGGCTAAATTCTTCAATTACCCAATCCTCCTCTATTCGTTATTTCATTCTTTGAATTCAAAGATAACCATAAGATCACTAGTTGCTTTGACTTCTGTGTATCTCTGGTCATGTAAGTAGCTAATCCAGCCAGTTCAGGCTTAAACTGTGACATAAAAAAAGAGGCAGTACTTTATGTTGCAAAGTTAAGAGCAGACAAGGGGCTTTTTACAGGGAGGAGTTGATGGGGATGTGGGAAGAAAGAAATTAGATTATTGTAGATTAGTGTAAATGGGTATATGACAGTCAGTGTGGATTTGGTGGGCGAATAAAGTCTGTTTCCATGTTCTATGACTTTATAATGCCACAATTCTAGGTCTCTAGATGTCTTCAGTGCTAAACTTGTTAAGTTAACCAGGAATTGGCAGGCACCATTATCAAGAGTCCATACAAATACCAACAATATGGTTTCTTCCTGTTGAGGAAATGCATTGAAAACAATTTGCTCATCCCCAACACACTTTTGCAACTGTTAAAACACAGTAAGATATTTTGAAAGTACTCCAAGCATTTATTATGTCATTATCAGAAGACATAGGGAGCAAGTCATTGTCTCAGGTCATGAGAGTTCCAGTATGTGGGAGTGACCACAAACTCGTTGCACCACAAATTGACTATCTGATAAAAGCGAAAGCACCAAAATTTTTCCATAAATCAGAACAGCACTGAAAAAATGCACAACAATGTGGTAACAATTGATATGCTCTAATAACAGTAAGGAAAATTGAGCACCATTCAGAGATTCGCATGTTCAACTGCATATAATATCTATAGTTCCAACCTTAAGTGGGAAATCTAAAGACATTCCTACAACCTTAATTGGACATTTCCTCAGTACCAGGAGCTATCAATCTCCAAACAGAAGAATTCTACTGTCTCATCTTGTGCAACGCATTGAATAAGAGCAACTGCTGGGAGTCGCTGTAGGTTCGAGAGAGAACAAGGGACAATGAACATGATACAGTATTTGCAACTGGTTAACTTTAAGAGAAATGCCATGGCAAACTTCAGTTGCCTGAAGTAATTATTGCAATGGTTTTTTTTTAATGGCAATCTGTTCGATGACGTTGAACTTGGCAGTGGTAAGGCCTTCAACATTGAGCTGCAGTAGTGCTAAACCTCGACAATTGGCGGCATTTAACGGTGACGCCTGGCCTGGGGAGGCATGGCGTTTAGCGGTCTGCAGACACGGTAAAGACATTGGTTTAGCTTTGTGGGCTTATGAGCCTGTAAGTTACTCGTGGAGGAGGCCGTGTAGAGGCTGTCTTTGTCTCCCCCTGAAGGGCCTCTCTGAAGACATGAACATCCTGTCTTCATACCTGAGGAACTGGCGCCTCAAGCTCAGCATGGGTAAGACAACATCTTCAATGTTCCACCTCAACAACAGGGAAGCGACCCGCGAGATGAACGTCATGGTGGATAATGCCCGGATACGGTCCCAGCCCGTCCCCACGTACCTCGGTGTGAAGCTCGACAGAACGTTGTCATTCAAACAACACCTGGAAGGTGCCAAGGCAAAGACAAGCGCCCATGCCGCACTGATACTCCGCCTAGCTGGCACCATATGGGGAGCCGCGACGTAGACACTGCGCATGTCCACAGTGGCCCTGGTGTTCTCAGCCGCCGAGTACTGCACTCCGGTCTGGTGCCGTAGCCCTCACGCCACGAAGCTGGATGCTGCCCTCAACAGCGCCCTGCGGACTGTCTCTGGATGCCTACGAGCCACTCCAGTAAACCAACTGCCCGTCCTCACTGGCATCGCCCCAGCCAACATCGGACAAGAAGCAGCCACACTGGCCCTCTCTCGAAAGGCGCAGACCAGTGAATCCCACCTCCTCCATCAGATCGTCATAGAGACACCACGACGAGTGTGCCTCAAGTCACGGCAACCCTTTGCCAGGCAAGCCCAAGAGCTGCTCTGCACAACACCGGCTGATGCTTCTAAGGCTGCCTGGGTCAAAACAATGACCTACATGACCTACTGTATAACAACTTGGTCACTGGCATGTAAGTCCACACTAAAGCCTGTTGAAATTGCTTATAAACAAGCCCTAAAAGCCCAGAATGTATCATCACTGTAGCATCCTGAAGAAATTTGATCTGCTGAGCTGGGAAAACGTAATAAAATATTCGGACTCGATTTTGGTTTACAAAATCTTCCGTGGACTAGCCCCACCTCCGTTAAAGGACTTCATAAAGAAAAACACAAATAGGTCGACAAGAGCAGCCTCCAGGGGTGATTGTATAGTCCCGTTTAGGAAAAGTGTCTTTGGGCAGTCAGTATTTTCATATCGAGCGTCGCAGACCTGGAACGCGATACCATGCGTCATACGGGATCTGCCAACCCTTACCTCATTTACCAAACATCTAAAAATATGGTTACTGCAAAATCAAAATTGCAATCATAATATACATTAAAAATAACCTATGGTACTCTTTAATTGCAATTTTTTTACTTTATTGTTTGTTTTGTTTTTATTTTTGTCTTTTGTTTTTACCTTGTTTGGAATGTGTTTACCTTGTGTTGGGACAAAAGATGGAAATTAGCTACTGGCTACAATCTTGCATATTACATGCAAATGTTTATTAATATGCACTGTCCCTAATAAAAATCAATTCAATTCAATTCAATTCAACAAGATGGAGAGACCAGTGGAAGTCATCAGAACCATCTAGGCTACACCATTACATCAATGACCCCATGGACATCCCTGACCAGGACTTGCCCAGAAAGCAGTGGACAACCCTCAACCGCTTGAGGACAGGCGTCGGACGCTATGGAGTAGCGATGAAGAGGTGGGGCCTCGTGGACTGCACCTCCTGCGAGTGTGGGGACCCAACACAGACAGTGGAGCACATAGTCACCAGTTGCCCCAAACACCAGCCACCGAATGGTGAATGAGGTCTGATTGACCTGGACGATGACACGTTGGCCTGGCTTGCCTCAACGGAGCTGCAGGTCCAAAAGACATACGACAGAAGAGAAGATTAATGCAATAGCTCAGCAATTCCATAATGGGATATATTTGTTGCGTTTAGAATGACAGTGAATTGCCTAAATCATTTCTTCTAACTAATTGAGTAATGTAGGCATGTATTGGCCTAATACTCTGCCACACTTACAGATCAGATGGCACGTTCTTCAGTTTGTTAAAAAATTCCGTCTTTATAACTAGGCTAGTTAACATCCCTCCCTCCTCACTTTTATAACTGGGCTGTTATATCACCCAATCCTCCACATTTATATATCCAGCATATAATCTTGCAACACTTTCGCCACTTCCAACGGGATCCCACTACAGGCCACATCTTCCCATCTCCACCCCTTTCTGCTTTCCACAGAGACCGTTCCATACGCAACACCCTGGTCAACTCGCCCATTCCTATCCAAACCACCCCTCCCCAGGTTCTTTCCCCTGCAAAAGATGCAACATCTGTCCCTTTACCTCCCCCCTCGATGACATCCAAGGACCCGGACAGCCTTTCCAGGTGAGGCAGAGGTTCACTTGCACCTCCTCCAACCTCATCTACTGTATCCGCTGTTCCAGGTGTCAACTTCTGTACATCGGCGAGACCAAGCGCAGACTCGGCGATCGTTTCGTTGAACACCTCCACTCAAGTCCGCCTTAACCTACCTGATCTCCCGGTTGCTCAGCACTTTAACTCCCCCTCCCATTCCCAATCTGACCTTTCTGTCAGAGTGAGGCCCAGCGCAAATTGGAGGAACAGCACCTCATATTTCGCTTGGGTACTTACACCCCAGCGGTATGAACATTGACTTCTTTATCTTCAAATCGACCTTGCTTTCTCTCTCTCTCCATCCCCTCCCCTGTTCTCCCACCAGTCTTACTGTCTCAGACTACATTCTATCTCTGTCCAACCCACTCCTCTGACGTCAGTCTGAAGAAGGGTCTTGACCCGAAACGTCACCCATTCCTTCTCTCCAGAGTTGCTGCCTGTCCCGTTGAGTTACTCCAGCATTTTGTGGCTACTTCCACATTTCTAACTAGACTATCCCATCAATGTAACCTCCAGGATTTATAATTAAACAAACCTTTTTCTGTCCTCACTCATTCATAATACAACTGACAGATCATTGTGTCTTTCTCCATCAAAACCCATATTTAATAACCGAGTCCCTTGAGTGCACAGGCATATTACTCATCACTGTTGAATTTACAGTCAATTTGATTCACCAGGCAGAGGCACTTACACATCTTTTTTTTTGTATTTTAATAATATAAACATCACAGATGTTATCAGTGAATAAAGGCATGATATTTAAAAAATGTGCTACCTAAAATTCACTGTTGGGTCAAATTCAATTAAACTTTTTATTTCTAAAATAAAACAATCCATTGTTGTCCCGTACAAGTGACAGTGACTATATTCAAAGCAAACAAAACATATTAAATTACAATCTGCAGAGTGTAAAGTGTGTTATGTTACCTGTTGTGTGAATAGAAGCTGAAATCTCCAATACCCTATCGCCTCTGAGCCCACTCATGCCCCCATCATTTTTAACACCATGCATTTTGCATTCTCAGATCAGTCTATGTGCCTCACTCTACAGTTGTGTCTGCTTGATTATTATTTTCCTCCTTAAGCTCTCTTCGTAATGTTTTTCTTGCTGCAAACTTTGTTAAATGCAAATTTTCCCAGCGGCAAACCTATGCCATTCTAAGTCAATTTTTTGTTGTTGGGATTGTAGGATATCATAATCTCATCCTGCACTGTTCAAACCTGGACAAGTTGGTGATCATTACATCATGTGTTTCCTTACCCCTGGTATTGTTATCAACATGTTTGCATTGTTAAATGTGCAATGGAAATATGCATAAACAATGCAATGTCCATTGTTGGCCATTGTTGACCACTTTTGTCAGTTATCCTACCTGAGACTGAAATGCCTTCCATTCATCCAATTAAAAATTCACCCTCTTTTCCTCTAGTGTACTAGAGCTGCAATATCATCTGAGATGTACTTATGTGCTTGTCAAGGCTTCGTGAACAGCAATTCCTAACCCCCATGACAGGGGCAGCAAGCGCATGGGAATGCCAACACCTCCAAATAATACAAAACCTAATCCGTAGACACAAAGAACTGCAGATGCTAATTTACAAAAAAGGCACAAATTGCTGAAGTAATTCAGTAGGTTCGGCAGCATCTATCGAGGATATGGATAGACGGTGTTACAGGTTGGAACTATGAGACTAAATGTGGTAGTAGGGAGAAAGCTGGGAGATGGGAGCAGGACAAATTCTGGCAAGTGATAAGTGGATACAGGAGAGGGTGTTTTAACTAAACATTCATTGCTCATTCAAAATATTGCAAATGCATATAAATAATCTACAGCATATAGATTGTAGTAGTTCAAGGAAGTGACACATTATCATCTTCTCAAGGCCAAGTAGATCAGCAATAAGTCTTGTTCTTGCCAACATATCCAATGAAATTAATTTAAAAAACCTGCAGTCACACCTATTGTTTTGTTTTAAATAATAGTCAGGTTGACAGTTGATAAATGCAATGAAACACCCATGGCACAACATTTAATTAACGACAATTATCTAAATGACAGTGATAGAAGCTTACTCCAATTACTGCATGCATGACTTTTAGTCTTTGTCTAAGGGTCTGCTTGTATGTTTTTGTTGCAGTATGCTTCCTCTAGAATATAGGTTAAATAGAGTAAATGATAAATTACCTCATTATATAATCAAGCATTGTAAATGATTGAATCAACAGTATTAGGAAAAGGCTCCAGGGGCTGAATGGACCATTTTGTCCCCATGTTCCTACTTTTCTCTTTGTTACATTTGGAATACTATAAAAATCAGTGGCACTGCTGCATAACCACGTAAAGGGTGCATCACCTAGCACAGGAATTTTCCCATTTGCCTGGGCTCTGCTGTCTTTGTAAATGAGTAGGTGTTTCACATGAGCATGGACATAGAATGACAGGCAGATGTGCAGCATGTGATAAAATCATTCCAAATGGGAACCAGGATTGAATGTTTCTGGAGTGAAGTGACTATAATTACTTTATTATTTTAATTACACCTATACTTCTAGCATATTAGTTTCTTCATTCGGATACAGTGCACGGTAGTCTATACTGAAGGATGTCACAAGGGGGATTATGAAAGCTCTGGGAGCAAGACTATGCTCACTTTAACCCCTGAACTGGATAAGCTATCAGTAATCCATTCAAAACTAATCAAACATTTACACACTGTGCGAAATGGTGGCACACAGGGTGGGAAACAATTCATCATCTTCATACACTCATTACACTTATACCATCTCAATATAACTATGCAAATTAGACAGGGGACTTGACATCAGGTCCGTGTACACAAATTATAAACAAATATTCATCCATTACACTGCAAAAATTAAACAGCTGAAGCACTAACACTAGATGAACTCCAAGCCCTGTTTGTCAATTATTTATGAACCCAAACTGACAGGACTGTCTACATGAATTAGCAGCATATGCCAAGGTTTGTTATAAATCCCAGTCTACTGTAAAACTCATTTTCATAAAATGTATGTACATGGCTGACAATATATCAACAGTTCTGGATAAATAATTTATTAGAATGATGCCATGAGAGCACACAGATACTTTGCATTAGAGTAAAAGTGCCAAGTGGTGATTATATGAAAACTATATTTTCCTTAATTTTTCAACTTCCTTCAGTTACATCTTAAATCAGTATCAAAATGCTCAATGACTGAGATATGGTTATTGCAAGAAATTATAGCATGGAAAATGATCTCAACTTTTGAAGGATGTCTAGAATTTAACTGAGATTTGAAATATGTCCTCTACTAATTAACAGTTATGTGTCCAATAAATGGCTGCAAATAAAAATCATAATTTAAATATGACCAAGATTTTTAAAGTAATGTACAGATGTGCTGTAGAATTTTATGATTATACTAGACCAAGTGCAGACCCGTTGGGTCTGTTTCCCCAACGGCGTTTGCGGGGGGGGGGGGGGGGGGGGGGGGGGGTGAGAAGGGGGGAGGGAGGGGAGAGGAGGAGGAGGAAACGGGATAGATTTGGGAGTGAAAGGAGAGCGGGGTAGGGGGGTGAGAGATGGGGAGAGAGATGTGGGGGAGGGGGGATGGGGAAGATGGGGAGGAGGGAGGGAGGGGGAGAGGGGTGGGGGAGAGAGGGGAAAGAGTGAGGAGGGAGAGTGGAGGGGAAGGGGGAGAGAAGTGGAAGAGTGGGGAGGAGGAGGAGAGGGGTAGGGGGAGTGATGGAAGAGGGACAGAGGGATAGGGGGAAGGAGTGGGGGGAGAGAGGGAAGGGGGTGGGATAGAGAGGGAAGGGGGGGGGGGGAGAGAGGGAGGGAGAGGGGTGAGGAGAGGGGGAGGAGAGAGTGGGAGAGAAGTGGAAGAGTGGGGAGGGAGGGAGGGGTAGCGGGAGTGGTAGAAGAAGGACGGGGGAGTGGTCGGAAGAGGGACAGAGGGGAAGGGGTGGGGGAGAGAGGAGAAGAGAGCGGAAGAGAGAGGGGTGGGGGAGGGAGAGGCATCGGGTAAGGGGATAGAAGTGGGGAGGGAGGGGTAGGGGAGTGGTGAAAGAGGGACAGAGGGGTAGGGGCAAGGCGGGTGGTGGTAGAGAGGGTAGGGGGGTGGGGGAGAGAGGGATGGGTGGGAGAGGGAGAGGGGTGACAAGAGGGAAACATAGAAGCATGGAAATTAAGTGCAGGAGTAGGCCATTCGGCCCTTCGAGCCTGCACCACCATTCAATATGATCATGGCTGATCATCCAACTCAGTATCCTGTACCTGCCTTCTCTCCGTACCCCCTGATCCCTTTAGCCACAAGGGCCACATCTAACTCCCTCTTAAATATAGCCAATGAACTGACCTCAACTACCTTCTGTGCCAGAGAGTTCCAGAGACTCACCACTCTCTGTGTGAAAAATGTTTTCCTCATCTCAGTACTAAAGTATTTCCCCTTTATACTTAAACTGTGACCCGCTTGTCCTGGACTTCTCGAACATCGGGAACAATCTTCCTGCATCAGACAAATGCAATTCAGGACTTTTCTCTTCACAAGCAAAGTCAGAATGACGGTTAGTGAAGAATTCGAATATTCGCTGAGCGTTCAGATGCTGCGCGCGCCTCCTGCACCAAAGGGGGGGGGGGGGGGGGGCGTGTGGCGTCCCACACAAAGATCTTGTAGCGGAGAGCTCCGCTATAAGATCTTTGGTCACATACTAAGCACGCGCCTCCACAAACAGATGAGCGTCTTCATGAATGGAGAGCGCGTGGCCGCCTCCACAAACAGTCACACACACTGAGGATCCGCCACCACAAAAAATATTTTGTGAGGAAGGGGAGGAGGAGGGTGGAGAGGGAGAGGGGGAGGGGAGAAGAGGATGGGGGAGAGAGGTGAAGGGGGGGGGGCGCGGTTGGAGCGGGCGTGCATGAGTCGAGAGAAGAGAAAAGGGCAGAGAGAGAGAGAGAGGCTGGTACAACAACAAAAAAGCTGGATAAACTCAGCGGGTGCAGCAGCATCTATGGACCGAAGGAAAAGGGCAACGTTTTTGGCCGAAACCCTTCTTCCGGGTTTCGGCCAAAAACGTTGACCATTCAATTCGCTCCATAGATGCTGCCGCACCCGCTGAGTTTATCCAGCTTTTTTTATGTCTACCTTCGATTTTCCAGCATCTGTAGTTCCTTCTTAAAGACAGAGACTGTGCACGGTAAGGGAATGAGGAGGGAGAGGGGGAAGAGTGTGGAGGGAGGGGGAGAGTGGAATTGGAGGGGGAGAGGGGAAGTGGAAGAGAGGGGAGGGAGGGGGAGAGGGGTAGCAGGAGTGGTGGAAGAGGGACAGGGGGAGTGGTGGAAGAGGGGCAGAGGGGTTGGGGAAGGGGTGGGGGAGAGAGGGGAAGGGAGGGGGGGTGAGGGAGGGAGAGGGGTGGGGTAAGGGAAGAGAAGTGGGAGAGGGAGGGGTAGGGGGAGTGGTGGAAGAGGGACAGAGGGGAAGAGGGCGGGGAGAGTGGGAAGGGGGTGGGGTAGAGAGGGAAGGGGTGAGGGAGAGGGACCAAAGGTTTCCTGTTTAAAAAATTTGAGCCTTAAGGGCCTGTTCCAAATAGGCGATTTTTTCGGCGACTATCACAGTTGTGGCAGGTCGCCGAAAAAGCAGCGACTGGACCCCCCCCACCCTCCACAACAATGTCTACGACAACCTACCACCTAGTCAACGTCAAGCTACGGCATGGCACCGAAAACCGGCGACCCAAACGTCGTGACTTAGGACGTCCACCTACGACCACACCTACGACAACCTACCATCACACAGGCGACAACCGGTCAACCTACGTCCACCTGCGGCAAGCCACGACAAGCAATGACCCTGTCAGCGACAACTGAAGACACCTACGATAATTCAGTCGCTGGTACCTGTCACCGGTTGACATAGGTTGACATCGGTAGTCGCCAATGGAATTCACCGAAGTCTGCATCCGACGACAACCAACGTCACCTGGCGTCATCCTGGTGACAACCTACGACAACCTACGACAGCACCTATGGAGAAGGCAGGCAACGTCAAGCCCGTCAACGTGAAAGGTTTTGAACATTTCAAAACCACCGGCGACAAGAAAAAAGTTATGACACTTGAGGAGACAACTCATGACAATAAAGGCGTCACCCCGCGACCATGTGGCGACAGCCTATTTTCCAGCTGTCGCTGAAAAAATCGCCTGTGGGACAGGCCCTTTAGTTTGGCTGATCAGAAACCAAACAAAAAATGATTCTGATAATTAATTGGCAGATTTGATCATAACTAATATTGAAAAGTGATCTATAATTTGGGATATTCATGATCATATTGGAGGGGGTTTCTGTGAGGAATGGATAAATTGAAAGATTCAAAGTGAGTTGGTCAAACCTTAGTCCTGTCTTTAGCCATTCAAACATGCAAATGCAGTACCAGGAAAAGCTGAAAAAAATATTATTTTGGGAAGAGGAAATGAGAGGCTTGGCTTAAAAATACACTATAGTAAGTGTGAGATTCAAAAATCACAATGCTCTTGAGACAAATTCAGACAGTGTTTTTATTAATTTCATATTCTGCAGAATAGGTGCCTCTCCTCTGATGTCCCCTAGAGGCACCCCGAGGATCGGGATGTCTTCCATCTTTATACATTTCTTTTCATTATTATCACATTCTCATCTCTCCCCATTGAGCTTCTTCCAATCATAACATAAAGCCCAGATTCCCACGAGAACGTCGTGGAACGCCCACCCAACGTCAAAGACACCTCCCCTATCATGCATCGCATGTGCATTTAAATTAGGCATCTTGTCATAGTGGGTGTGTGTACATATTCATGGAATCTCATCAAGCATGCGTAGTTGAGCGTGACTTCGTGTCCCTCTCCCCTTTGTTCTAATTTCTCTGCTATCCCCTGCTGAAGTCTTTCTATTGCTACTTTTTATCTAGAATTTCTCTCTGTTCTTTATATCGTTACTTTCTATTCTACTAGCAGTCTGGCTTCTGCTGACACCTTATTTCTTTCTATGTTATTTTTCTATCCCTAGTCTAAATCAACCATGTCTGTTAATTCTTTCCTCACAGTAAGGTTGTCTGTCCTTCTCTCTTCACTGTGTAGAAATATTTCATTGTTTGGTGTCAATATCCGATGAGGTCACTTAGTGTCTTTCACATATCAGCCTTTGGCTGTAAATACTCCTTCAATTAGATCTAAGAAATTAAGAAAGGCATACACTTACTGCCTTCAGCAACTATAAATAACAATGTAAAATTGACTAGTAATCCATTTTACTGATTTTGATTAAGGTATAATTATTGCTCAACTCACCTGAGATAACCCCTACTTTTCTTCAAAAGAGGTCTGCGAGAGGGCATACTGGACACAGGTTTAACAATTATCTAAAAGACAAATTATGGATTATGTTCGGGGCTAATGCAAGAATGATTAGATTATCTATCTCAGTAATAATTGTGAACAGATAAATATTGGCCAAGGTATCTTTTGGTAGCACAATGGACTTCAAATTATATAGTTGGGAGCTTTAACATCAACCTGAGAGGGAGTCAATTTAACACCTAATTCAAAGATCATCATACTGACAAGCAGTAGTGTATTGAAGCATCATCTTATTGTATGTATTTATGTCTGTGATCAAATAGTAAAAATAATAGCAGTAGTGGAGGTGAAAGGGATATAAAAGCCCCTGTCCCACTTAGGAAACCTGAACGGAAACCTCTGGAGACTTTGCGCCCCACCCAAGGTTTCCGTGCGGTTCTCGGAGGTTTTTGTCAGTCTCCCTTCCTGCTTCCACGACCTGCAACCTCCGGCAACCACCTGCAACCTCCGGGAACCGCATGGAAACCTTGGGCGGGGCGCAAAGTCTCCAGAGGTTTCCGTTCAGGTTTTCCAAGTGGGACAGGGGCTTAAAAGGATGTTGTTCTGCACTGTAGAACACTGAAATGTAGTAGCCAGGGATAAAAATACATTAAAAATAATGTAATGTTAACCATCATAAGGGAAGAGCAGTAACACCCTAGTAAGTGCACTTTGTGGACCACTGTATATAGTACCATGGCCATTTCACTTTTCAATGGGATCAATGGGGATCTCGCATTTCTTCAAGGAGACCCTGAGCAAATTGATGAACATCTCCCTCTGTCCTTCTGGTAATCTCTTTTCATGACAGAGTCGTTTGAGAAACTAATGTCAGGCATGTAAATGATGTGGTATTTCCAATGTAGCTGACAGAGTGTAATTTGGCTTTCAATATTTGAGATTTTGTTTCTTTTATCCTGCCAATGAATTGAGTGGATTTTGCAGAGACAGCATTGGTGGTAATTTTCCAGTATTTCGAGATGTGGAGTTTAATGCAGATGAGTGTGAGGTGTTGCATTTTGGAAAGTCAAAACATGACAGGACCTTCACCGTAAATGGCAGGTCTCTAGGGAGTGTTGTAGAGCAGAGAGATCTAGGAGTGCAGGTACACTGTTCTTTGAAATTAGCATCATTGATAAAATACATCTCTTGATGCTCCTGAACACATCATCAATGATGTAACCTGGGGTCATTGGGTGTTTCGGGTCTTTCAACATCAGACACCCTCACACAGGCGACCCAGCCGTGGTTGTTCAGACCATAACTTGTGTTCGGGTGGCATTCGCTCCTCCCCATGGACCTCCTCTCCTGATCCAGAGCCATCTCGAGGCTTTCTCTGCTGCCTCTGTGGTGTTCTTGAGGTGGTCAAGAAGGCTTTCGGCATATTGGTCTTCATCAGTTCGGGTACTGAGTATAGAAGTTGGGATGTTATGTTACAGTTATACGAGACGTTGGTGAGGCCACATTTGAGGTATTGTGTTCAGTTTTGGTCACCCTGCTGTTGAAAAAATGTTAAGCTGGAAGGAGTACAGAGGTTTTCAAGTTTGTTGTCAGGACTTGATGGCCTGAGCAATAGGGAGAGGCTACGCAGGCTTTCTTGGAGCAGAGAAGGATGAGGGGTGTTTTTTTTTTTAAGGTGTATAAGATCATGAGGGGTACTGATAGGGTGGATGCACAAAGTCTTTAGTACAAAGTGGGGAAGACAAGAATCAGAGGACATACTGTAGGTTTAAAGTGAGAGGGGAGAAATTAAATGGGAACTTGAGGGGCAAACTTTTCACAGACAGTGGTGGGTATATGGAATGAGCTGCCAAAGTGGATAGTTGAGGCAGGTACTATAACAACATTTAAAATACATTTGGACAGGTACATGGATAGGAAAGATTTAGAGGGATATGGGCCAAAGGCTGGCCGTTTGGTCTAGTGTAAATGGGGCACCTTGGTCGACATGGGCATGTTGAGCCAAAAGGTCTGTTTCCATGCTGTATGATTTTATGACTCTCTAGATTTTAGAATTTACTTTAGACTTTAGAGATACGAAGTGGAAACAGACCCTTAGGCCCATGGAGTCCTCGCCGACCAGTGATCACCTGTACACTAGCGCTATCCTACACACTGGGGAAAATGTACAACTTTTTTTTACAGAAGCCAATTAACATACAAACCTACACATCTTTGATGAGAGGAAACCGGAGCAACTGGAGAAAACCCACGCAGTCACAGGCAGCCCCATAGTCGGGATCGAACCCTGGTCTCTGGCGCTGCAAGGCAGCAGACTTCTAACCGACTACACGTCTTCCCACCCTGCCCCCTGTAAAGACTCCATCCCCTACTCCCAATTCCTCCGCCTACGCCGCATCTGTTCCCAGAATGAGACGTTCCACACCAGGGCATCGGAAATGTCCTCGTTCTTCAGGGAACGGGGATACCCCTCCGCCACCATAGATGAGGCTCGCACCAGGGTCTCATCCATACCCCGCAACACTGCTCTCTCTCCCCATCCCCGCACTCGCAACAAGGGCAGAGTCCCCCTAGTCCTCACCTTTCACCCCACCAGCCAGCAAATACAACAAATAATCCTCCGCCATTTCCAACGTGACCCCACCACTCGCCACATCTTCCCATCTCCCCCTATGTCTGCCTTCCGCAAAGACCGCTCCCTCCGCAACTCCCTTGTCAATTCTTCCCTTCCCTCCCGTACCACCCCCTCCCCGGGCACTTTCCGTTGCAACCGCAAGAAATGCAACACCTGTCCCTTCACCTTTACCCTCGACTCCATTCAAGGACCCAAGCAGTCGTTCCAGGTGCGACAAAGGTTCACCTGTATCTCCTCCAACCTCATCTACTGCATCCGCTTCTCTAGATGTCAGCTGATTTACATCGGGGAGACTAAGCGGAGGTTGGGCGATCGTTTCGCCGAACACCTCCGCTCAGTCCGCAATAACCTACCTGAACTCCCGGTGGCTCAGCACTTCAACTCCCCCTCCCATTCCCAATCCAACCTCTCTGTCATGGGTCTCCTCCATTGCCAGAGTGAGCAACACCGGAAATTGGAGGAACAGCACCTCATATTCCGCCTGGGTTGCTTGCGTCCGGATGGCATGAACATTGAATTCTCCCAATTTTGCTAGCCCTTGCTGTCTCCTCCCCTTCCTTAACCCTCGAGCTGTCTCCTCCCATCCCCCCACCCTCGGGCTCCTCTTCCTCCTCCCTTTTTCCTTCCTTCTCCCCCCCACCCCCCATTAGTCTGAAGAAGGGTTTCGGCCCGAAACGTCGCCTATTTCCTTCGCTCCATAGATGCTGCTGCATCCGCTGAGTTTCTCCAGCATTTTTGTGTACCTTCGATCTTCCAGCATCTGCAGTTCCTTCTTGAACACAACTCTGCCACTGTGTCTTCCAGGTTTCAGAAGCATCTCAAAGTCCAGGGATCAATTCTTTAATTGATTTCTGAGGTTTTGATATTCAAATACCATTTTTTTCAATCAACCAAAGGCTGTGTTGACACATTGAGGGTGTGATGTATTTCATCATTTTCATCTACATTTGTCAAGAGGTGGATCCCACTGTGTGGAAAACAGTCCACAGAAACATTAGGAAATGTGAAATAATGTGCCTACAAACTGTAATGTTATCTCTGTTTCTTTTTCCACAGATGTTGGCACAATCTGTCGAGTATTTCCAATATTTTCTGTTTTTATTTCTGATTTCCAGTATTTAGTTTTTCATTTTCAAAATATACAAACAAAGGTTTGTAAGATGTTTATGATTCTTTAAGTAGTTCTCATGTGCTATAATGCTGTTTTGTTTACCTGTTTGCTCAAGGGTCGAGCTGCAAAAATAGCAATTCTCACCAAACCATCATCCGCATTCATGCAATGGAAGTGAAATGTGCATGCAATAACCCCTTTACCATTAAAGTGTTCAGTGCACTTTGCATCAGAATTGTGCGCATGTACTATGCATGTAAGTTTGTAGTCCTTTAGGACCAAATGAGCTGGTACAATTGAGTCCAATTTTCAATTCCAATGTTCATTATTCTGCAAGCATTTGTTTGGAACTGGATGCCTATGCCCACTGATTTGCAATTGACAGGGCTGAGTGATATGAATTCTGTATTCCATTTTCTTGGGAAGTTAAATCCATTATTTTCTACTTGTCACTAAAATTGGCCAAGAATCATAAAATACTGTGGTCCAGAGGAACATTTTTCACCTCTACATTCCTAAGCTAGTTCTTTGAAAGGGTTATTGATTTAGTTTCCAGCTCCTCTCCGTATTTTTGCAAATTTTCAAATTGCTCTTGGGCAGTTATTGAATCTACTACAATCAACTTTTTGAGCAGTATATTCCCGATACAAACAGCTTACTGTATTATTTCCCTTCATAGAGTCATAGAGCCCAGAAAGGCCCATCAGCCTATCGCCCATGTCGACCATGATGCCCCTTCCACACTAGTTCCTGCCTTCCCATGTTTGGTCCATATCCTTCCAATTCTTTCCTATCCATGTACAGTACCTGTCCAAATGGCTTCACATGTTTATTTGCAAATTATCTTAAAGCTCTGCCATCTGGTTACTGTCAAATCTGGAACTGGGAACAATTTCTTATTTGCTCCCCAAAAATATGTTCATTTTGATGATCTCTTGATGATCAAGATTTTGAACATCTCTTTCACATCTGTAATGTTCTCTGTTGAGAACGTGGAGCTGTGGTCTGCGGAGGCCTGGGATCTTTAACATCGCGGAGGCCTGGGATCTTTTGCCGAGGTCGCCACTGTTGGAGCTCCGCCCAGCTCGGCCTGGGGACTTTGGGAGCCGTGGTCTCCGGTAGGAAGCAGCCGATTCGGAAACTCCAAGCCGCTGAGAGTGTTCTTCTAACGCCGGTGTACCATCATCCGGCGAGAGGGCCTGAAACATCGGCCGTCCCTAGTGGCGACTGCGGAGGCCTCAAATAGGCCCCGACCACGGGTGAACAAGGGGAAGAGGACTGAACTTTTATTGCCTTCCCTCACAGTGGGAAACGTTGATTCCGCTTTGGGGGATGTTTTATGTTAAATTCTATAGTGTTGTGTTTATCTTAATTGTGTGCTGCATGATAACTCAAATTTCACTGCACCAATTGGTGTATGTGACAATAAATGCCCTATGTCCTTTGTCTTTGTTTTTAAAAAAACAAGCCTAGTTTCCTTTGCCTATCCACTTAACTGCAGTCATTCATCCCCAGTTCCATTGTAATCAATTTTCTCTTTATCGTATCAAATGGTCAGATGTTCTTTCAATAGTACTGATCACAGTCGCAGAGTCATACAGCACAGAAACTGGATAATAGGTTTTAAATAGGATTGAAATGTTACCATATCTGCCGCAGCTACTTCCTCTGGCAGCTCGTTCTATATACCCTCAGTGTGAAAAAGTTACTCCTCTGATGATTCCCCTGGCTGAGGTGTCTAGGGCCACGAGTCACAGATTCAACCATGAGTCGCATACCTTCAAGGTCGGAAGCGGAGCGGCAGGTGAAGGAGTGCGGGGATTGGCTGAGAGGCAAGCTCTTGGGAGTTTTTTCAGTGTTTCTTTTCAGTAGCGGTTGGTTTAAAAACTGGGCGGGACCAGCCTAGAGCACATACCTTCAAGGTCAGAAGCGGAGCGACAGGTGAAGGAGTGAGTTCGGTGATTGGCTGAGGGATTTAATTCGCAAATTGGTAAATTGGCGAATTAGCCAGTTAATCAGCCAATATAAGCAAGGTTTGCTCTAGAGGAGCAGCCTGTTGGGGAAGTGCCTTGAGAGAAAAGTACGAGTCTTTGGCTCACGAGTCTTCGGCGAGGAGGTTGAGGAGAGGAAACTATGCCAAAAGTTGGAGAGGACGGGACGCGGTGAATATATGACAGGTAAGTTGATTTAGTGTGAGGCTTGCAGGATGTGGGAGGTCAGGGACAATGATGGTGCCTCTAGCTGCTACAACTGTGGTAAATGTGTCCAGGTTCAGTTCCTGAAGGACCGTATTGGGGCAGTGGAGAAGCAACTTGATAACCTCAGGATCATCCGGGAAAACAAGTTTCCAGGACAGGACCTACATTAAGATCGTTACACCGAAGATACCCGAAGAGAGAAGGGGGATGACGATGGGGAAGGGAAGGAAGACAGGTTCACTCTCTTGGAAGCTGTCGGGACAGGAGACACTGCCATTATGAGCAGGGGACAGGTCTGCGAGGCAAAATGTGGCGCTGAGGCAAAACCGAAGAGACAGACGTCAGGCAGAGCCGTGGTAGTTGGGGACTCTATCGTAAGAGCTACAGACAGGGGTTTCTGCGGCAACAGGCGGGATTCAAGGATGATGTGTTGCCTCCCTGGCGCCAGGATCCAGGATGTCACGGACCGATTGCAGGGCATCCTCAAGGGTGAAGGTGAGCAGTCAGAAGTGGTAGTGCATGTCAGCACAAATGATGTTGGGAAGAAGAGGAAAGACATTCTGCAGCGTGACTTCAGTGAACTCGGAAGAAGGCTGAAAAGCAGGACCTCGAGGGTGGTTATTTCCGGTTTGCTTCCAGTTCCTCGTGCTGGTGAGGGCAGGAACATGGAGATAGGGGATCTGAATGTGTGGCTGAGGAGCTGGTGTGGGAAGCGGGGATTTAGATTCTTAGACCACTGGGGTCTGTTTTGGGGAAAGGGTGAATGTTTCAAAAAGGATGGGTTGCACCTTAACAGGAGGGGGACCAGCATTCTGGCAGGCAGGTTTGCCACTGCTACACAGGTGAGTTTAAACAAAATAGTGGGGGAGGAGACCAACTGGAGATATAAGGATGGGGTTAAAGGGAAAGAGAGTATAAGAAGAGTTAAGAAAGACACCAGAATTAGCGAGGCTGAAAGCTCAGGAAGGGATAGGGGAGGATGGACAAGAGAAATAGGAAACAATGTGAAAGGTGAGGGGAGTAATGGATTAAAAGTATTATAATCCGTACTCCACATCCGTACTCGCTAAAATTTAGAAGATTGAGGGGGATCTTATAGAAACTTACAAAATTCTTAAGGGGTTGGACAGGCTAGATGCAGGAAGATTGTTCCCAATGTTGGGGAAGTCCAGAACAAGGGGTCACAGTTTAAGGATAAGGGGGAAATATTTTAGGACCGAGATGAGGAAAACTTTTTTCACACAGAGAGTGGTGAATCTCTGGAATTCTCTGCCGCAGAAGGTAGTTGAGGCCAGTTCATTGGCTATATTTAAGAGGGAGTTAGATGTGGCCCTTGTGGCTAAAGGGATCAGGGGGTATGGAGAGAAGGCAGGTACAGGATACTGAGTTGGATGATCAGCCATGATCATATTGAATGGCGGTGCAGGCTCGAAGGGCCGAATGGCCTACTCCTGCACCTATTTTCTATGTTTCTATCTATGTTTCTATATATGAAAGCACGAAGCATAAGAAATAAAGTGGATGAGCTTGAGGCTCAGTTAGAAATTGGCAAGTATGATGTTGTGGGAATTAGAGACATGGCTGCGAGGGCCAGAGCTGGGAACTGAATATTCAAGGGTATACATCCTATCAAAAAGACAGACAGGTGGGCAGAGGCGGTGGGGTAGCTCTGTTGGTGAGGAATTAAATTCAGTCCCTTGCGAGGGGTGACATAGAATCAGGAGATGTAGAGTCAGTATGGATAGAACTGAGGAATTGTAAGGGTGAAAAGACCCTAATGAGAGTTATCTACAGGCCCCCAAACAGTAGCCCAGGTATAGGGTGCAAGTTGAATCATGAGTTAAAATTGGCATGTCACAAAGGTAGTGCTACAGTTGTTATGTGAGATTTCAACATGCAGGTAGACTGGGAAAATCAGGTTGGTGCTGAACCCCAAGAAAGGGAGTTTGTGGAGTGCCTCCGTGATGGATTCTTAGAGTAGCTTCTACTGGAGCCTACCAGGGAAAAGGCAATTCAGGATATAGTGTTGTGTAATGAACCGGATTTGATAATGGAACTGGAGGTAAAGGAGTCATTAGGAGGTAGTGACCATAATGTGATGTTTTAATCTACAATTTGAGAAAGAGAAGGGAAAATCGGAAGTGTCAGTGTTGCAGTTGAACAAAGGGGGTTATGGAGCCATGAGAGAGGAGCTAGCCAAAGTTGACCTGAAAGATACCCCAGCAGTGGAACAACAATGGCAGGTATTTCTGGGAACCAATATAGAAGATGCAGGATCAGTTCATTCCAAAGAGGAAGAAAGATTCCAAGGGGAGTAAGGGGCAACCGTGGCTGACAAGGGAAGTCAAGGACAGTATAAAAATAAAATAAAAGTAAAACATAGCAAGATGAGCGGGAAGCCAGAGGATTGGTTAACTTTTAAAGAGCAACAGCTAAGCCAAGAATCTAAAGGAGGATAGTAAAAGCTTCTTTAGGTATATGAAGAGGAAAAAATTAGTTAAGACCAAAGTTGGAACTTTGAAGACTGAAACAGGTGAATTTATTATGGGGAACAAGGAAATGGCAGACGAGTTGAACAGGTACTTTGGATTCGTCTTCACTAAGGAAGACGCAAACTATCTCCCTGATGTACTAGTGGCCAGAGGATCTTGGGTGACGGAGGAACTGAAGGAAATTCACATTTGGCAGGGTAGACTGATGAGACTGAAGGTTGATAAATCCCCAGATGATTTTCCAATGTTCTATAGATTCAGGATCAGTTCCTGTGGATTGGAGGGTAGCTAATGTTATCCCACTTTTTAAGAAAAGCGGGAGAGAGAAAACAGGAAATTATAGACCAGTTAGTCTGATATCAGTGGTGGGGAAGTTGCTGGAGTCAATTATAAAAGATGAAATAGCGGCACATATGGATAGCAGTAGCAGGATCGGTCTGAGTTAGCATGGGTTTACCAAGGGGAAATCATGTTTGACTAATCTGGAATTTTTTGAGGATGTAACTGGGACATTGGACAAAGGATGTAATGTACCTGGACTTTCAGAAAGCATTTGATAAGGTCCCACATAGGAGATTAGTGAGCAAAATTAGAGCACATGTTATTGGGGGTAGGGTACTGACATGGATAGAGAATTGGTTGGCAGATAGGAAACCAAGAGTAGGGATTAACGGGTCCCTTTCAGAATGGCAGGCAGTGACTAATGGGGTACCGCAGGGCTTGGTGCTGGGACCGCAGCTATTTACAATATACATTAATAATTTAGATGAAGGGATTAAAAGTAACATTAGCAAATTTGCAGATGACACAAAGCTGGGTGGCAGTGTGAACTGTGAGGAGGATGCTCTGAGGATGCAGGGTGACTTGGACAGTTGGGTGAGTGGCAGATGCAGTTTAATGTGGATAAATGTGAGATCCACTTGGCTGGTAAAAACAGGAAGGCAAATTATTATCTGAATGGTATCGTTGGGAAAAGGGGAAGTACAACGAGATCTGGGGGTCCTTGTTCATCACTCACTGAAAGTAAGCATATAGGTACAGCAGGCAGTGAAGAAAGTTCATGGCATGTTGGCCTTCATATAGGAGCAAAGAGGTCCTTCTGCAGTGGTACAGGGCCCTAGTAAGAACACACAAGGAGTATTGTGTGCAGTTTTGGTCTCCAAATTTGAGGAAGGACATTCTTGCTATTGAGGGAGTGTAGCGTTGGTTCACAAAGTCAATTCCCGGGATGTCGGGACTGTTATATGTTGATAGAATGGAGCGGCTGAGCTTGTATACTCTGGAATTTAGAAGGATGAGAGGGAATCTTATTGAAACATAAGATTACTAAGGGATTGGACATGCTAGAAGCAGGAAACATGTTCCTGATGTTTGGGGAATCCAGAACCAGGGGCCACATTTTAAGAATAAGGGGTAGGCCTTTTAGAATGGAGATGAGGAAACACTTTTTCACCCAGAGAGTTGTGAATCTGTGGCATTCTCTGCCTCGGAAGACAGTGGAGGCCAATTCTCTGGATGCTTTCAAGAGAGAGTTAGATAGAGTTCTTAAAGATAGCGGAGTCAGGGGATATGGCAGAAGGCAGGAACGGGGTACTGATTGGGGATGATCAGCCATGATCACATTGAATGGCTGTGCTGGCTCGAAGGGCCGAATGGCCTACTCCTGTGCCTATTGTCTATTGAATCCCTTCATCGAAATCATTGATGTACATTGTAAATAGTTGCGATCCCAGCACCGAGCCTTGCGGTGCCCCACTAGTCACTGCCTGTCATTCTGAAAGGGACCCGTAATCCCTGCTCTTTGTTTCCTGTCTGCCAACCACTTCTCTATCCATGTCAGCACTCTACCCCTAATACCATGTGCCCTAATTTTGCCCACTAATCTCCTATGTGGGACCTCATCAAATGCTTTCTGAAAGTCCAAGCACACTACATCCACTGGCTCTCCCTTGTCCATTTTCCTAGTTACATCTTCAAAAAATTCCCCTTCGTAAATCCATGCAGACCCGGACCGATCCTGTTACTGCTATCCAAATGTTCGGCTATCTCATCTTTTATAATTGACTCCAGCATCTTCCCCACCACCTATGTCAGGCTAACTGGTCTATAATTCCCTGTTTTCTCTCTCCCGCCTTTCTTAAAAAGTGGGATAACATTAGCTACCCTCCAATCCACAGGAACTGATCCTGAGTCTATAGAACATTGGAAAATTATCATTAATTTGAATTAACAATGGAAAATCTGATAGTTTTGGAAAAGGGTAGAAGATACATTCATGGGCTACTCCTTCATGGGTTATGCTCAGATGGTATCTGATGCCCAGACATAAAGAAAACAATTGATCCTGGAACTCACCATTGCATCATAAAAGACAATCTAAAAATTACCTGCACTATTTGACTTGCAAATGATTGTAATGATTTTTCTACTTCAGAAAACAGGAATTCTACCAGACATGTATTGCTAAAACAAGAAACACAGCTATGTAACTGAATTTCTAGCCTGAAATATCAACTCTTACTGATTTTCCCAGTTATGTGGATTTGATATCCACCTTCTGATCTCATTACAAAGTGCTCCAAATTCATTGAAATCTTTACTGTAAATCTTGTATGCCCTAACATTCATACCCAGCTGCAGGGCGCCAATGATTGGGAGAACTGCATTGAGTGAATGAAGTGGGGATTGTCAGAGTAATAGTGCATAATTGATAAGCAGCAACCAAATCAAGATGCAGAACTGGCAGGTGTGATGGCAGGAGGGGATTTGGCTTGAGGCTTCTACTGCAGCATGACTGAGGGTTCAGAGCAGTTAGAGTTGCCAACTCTAATTCAAACTATTCCTGGAGATTTGATCATGTGATAATTAATCACATGGCATTCAATCACATGAGAATTTAAAATCATATGACATTTGAATACTGAAATCTTCCTGACAAAGAATGGATAAAACATGCTTGACCTTAAGTTTCATAATGAGATGGATAACAGGTTATAAATTAAAAGTCTGAACAAGACTTTGTGAAATGTAATATTTAAATAAAAATGTTATATAAATAATATTTTTTAATGAAATATTAAAATATTATTTAATGGCACAGTGTCCCAATGGTAGTGCTAGAGGTCCAGGTTCGATACAAACTATGGGTTCTGCCTGTACGCAGTTTGTACGTTCCCCATGTGACCGTGAGGGTTTTCTCAGGAATGCTCAGGTTTCGTCTCACACTCCAAAGACGTACAGGTTTGTAGGTTAATTGGCTTGGGTAAAATTGTCCCTAGTGTGTAGGATAGTATTAGTGTACAGTGTGATCGTTGGTCAGCGTTAACTCGGTGGGCCAAAGGGCCTGTTTCTGTGCTGTATCTCTAAAGTCTAAGGTAAAAAAACAGTGTCTGCAATGATTTCATAAAGAGCATCGCATATATCCCTCTAATGTAACAAAAATATAACAGACATCAGTTATGCCTAGTTAAAGTTTCAGTAGTGTGAATAATTGCATCAAATACAATCCTTCGAATTACTTCTGAAAATAAATCTAATTCAAAGCATTGATTCCCACACTTTCACTGTGTTATATTCCGGACGGCAGAATGAATAACAACTTACACGCAGGCTGCCTGGATCACAAGAGATTTATTACCCAACATCCCCTACTTATATACAACACCAACTCATTAGCATATACATGAATATGCATGAATACATTACACTGCTCTCCTTTTTTTAAGTATTACATCTAGGTACACAGTTACAATTTTCTTGTTGTGATACTTGATTTAAACCAGTATTCATTAAACCTTAAATGATAACATTTATTTTACATATTTACACATTTTCATTCTACCTAGACAGTGAGTTACTTAACTTAAAAACCTAATCTGACTACTGGTTTACGGATCCTGCCTGATCGTCTAACAGTAACAGGTGCAACAGGTTTAGGTGTTGGCTTGTTTGGCTCTGTTTTAGTACCCTGACTTTGACCAGAGGAATCTGTTTCTTTGTCTGTACTGACTGAACTTTGTGTTTCAATCACAGTTGGCACTTCCAACTCACTTTCAGATAAAGACTCAGGGATTAGGACTTCATGCTCAGTTTTTTGTTCATCTTTGGCTGGAATCATTTGATCAACATGAACACTTTTGATCCTGTCTCCAACTTTAACTATCTTTTTGTTCCACAAACTTCCACTATTTTCCCAACATCCCATTTGTCTCGACTGGACTTGTTGGGAGGACTGAGAACACGAACCTGCTCATCTGGCTTGAAGTACCTCTCCTTTTTGTGGGAGTCAAAATGGCATTTCTGACTTAATTGTTTTTGTTCAACTCTCAAAGCCAAATTGGGTTGAACTAGACTTAGGCGTATTCTTAGCCTTCTCTTCGTCAACAGTTCTGCAGGTGAATAACCTGTTGTTGTGTGTGGTGTGGTTCTGTACTTCAGCAGGAAACTAGCCAAACGATGTTTCATGCTGAGCTTTGAACTACCCTGCAAAACCTGTTTCTTGAGAGCGTCTTTGACAACTCTAACAGACCTTTCCTCCGCCCCGTTAGAGGCTGGATGGTATGGGGAACAAGTGTGTGTTTTACACCATTCCGCTGCGCAAACTCTTTGAACTGTTCTGAATGAAACTGAGACCCGTTATCAGAAACAAGTTCTTCCAGTAAACCATGGCATGCAAAAATTAATATCATCTATGGTACGCTCAGTAGTAGTGCTTGACCCCATATGTTTAACATCAATCCATTTGGAATGACTATCTACCAGCACCAGAAAGTGATCATTACCCTTTTCGCAAAAATCTACATGAACTCTCTGAAAAGGTCTACTTGGCCATGACCAGGGTTGCAGTGGTGTTTTTGGTTGTTTACTCCGGCAATTTTGGCAGACGCTACATTTGCTCACCAGTGACTCAATGTCACTGTCAATACCAGGCCAATACACAAAACTTCTGGCAATTGACTTCATGCTTACTATGCCAGGATGTTCGGCATGAAGTTCGTTCATAATTTTGTTTCTCAAAGACTCTGGTACAACCACTCTGTAACCCCACTTAATGCATCCCTGCTCACATGATAATTCATGGCGTCGATTATGGAAAGGCTTCAGCTCTGATTTCAGAACTGAGTTCAATCCACTATCGATTTCAGTCCATCCGTTCAATGTCTGTTCATAAACCCACTTCATCACATTGTCTTTCTTTGTTTCTGCTGCAATTTCTGTTGCAGTCACTGGAAAGTCTTCATCTACAACTTGCAATGTGTAGATTGAGTTCTCACTTCCCACGTCAGAGTTCTCATGGGGCAACCGGGACAACGCATCTGCAACTGTGTTGCGCTTGGAGCTTCTATACTCCACCTTGTAGTCATACTGGGACAGCAAAATTGCCCAGCGCTGCATCCTTGATGCCGCCATGGAAGGTATAGCTGACTTGGGACCCAGTATCACTAATAGTGGCTTGTGATCAGTCACCAGGGTGAATGGTCTGCCGAGAAGAAACTGATGGAATTTCTTGATTCCGAACACGATGCTGAGTGCTTCCTTTTCTATCTGCGCATAGTTGCGTTCACTCGATGATGGGGTGCGGGATGCAAAAGCAATAGGCTTTTCCTGTCCATCATTCATTACGTGGGAGATCACTGCACCTACACCATAACTTGAAGCATCACAAGAAGTTTCATCTCGCATGTCGTATCAAAGTGAACAAGAAGTTTGTCACGTCAAGTTTTCCTTGCAGATGTCAAAAGCACGTTGCTGTTCCTTTCCCCATGTCCATTTCACATCTTTTTGTAGCAGATGCTGAAGTGGCTTTAGCACAGTTGCTAAATCTGGAAGGAATCGTGCATAGAACTGCACCATCCCAAGGAATGATCGTAGCTCTTACACATTGTTGGGTTTTGGAGCATTCACTATTGCTTCCACTTTCGCCTTTACAGGGCGAAGTTCGTTGGCGTCTACTTTGAGTCCAAGGTAGACCACCTCTGACTGTGCAAATGCACATTTACTTTGACACAGTTTGACGTTGTGGCAGTTCAGTCGTGTGAGAACTTGCTCGAGGATTTCCAGATGTTCATCCTGGTTGCACACACAGTGCGGAATGCCTTGTAATATTTGGTCCATGACAGACTGGAAAATGTTCGGGGAGGATTTCACACCATAGGGCAGCTTTGTATATGAATACAAGCCCTTATGTGTGTTGATAGTCAAGTACTGCTGCATTTCCCTATCGACATTGAGTTGGGCGTAAGCGTGAGATAAATCCAGTTTAATGAAGACTCTTGTTCCGCTAAATTCTGCGTACAGATCTTGCGAGGTTGGTAACGGATATTGTTCGTCATCAACGGCTTGGTTGATTGTGACTTTGTAATCACCACATAGTCGAACAGTTTTATCAGCCTTGGGTACAGCCACTATTGGAGGTGCCCAGTTACTCTGGTCTGTCTTCACAAGTACTCCATTACGCTCTAATCTGTCGAGTTCTACCTCCATTTGTTGCTTTAGTGCATATGGTACAGGTCTTTGTCGACAATACACAGGCCTCACATCTTGCTTAATTCGAATGTGTGCAGAGTACCCTGTTATTCCCGTGTAACTGTCAACAAAAATGTTTGCATGTTTGCTTATGACTTTTTCACGATGTGATTTGGACAAATTGATGCTGAAAATGTTCTTCCTGTCTAATTCTAATCCACTCAGCCAATCTTTTCCAAGGAGGGTTGGTTTATTTCTATAGCTGGCTCCTATGATGGGCAGTGTTACTGACTGACCATTATGCTGAACTTTACAGTTCATTTGTCCACAAGTCTCCAAAACTTCGCCCGAGTAGGTTCTCAGCTTGACCTTACTCTCAAACAATGGTATCTGTGGGAACTTTGTTTCGTACAGGTCTTTGATCATGATCGAACAATCTGCTGCCGTGTCAATACACATATCGATTAACTGTTCATTAATCAATAATTTAGTTCAAAAGTCCTTGCCTTGGCTGGTTGTAGGCTTATCGATGTTGGTTGCATAAATGGTGTACAACCCAAGTTCATTTACATCTGGGTTCACCTCCAAGTTATGAACTCCTCTCCGGTGTTGTTGCCTGATTGCCGCAGATTGTTGGTTTCCTGTTTTATGCTTGGCCTGACATGCTGAGACGATATGGCCTTTCTTCTGGCAGTAATAGCAGTTGGCCATTTTGAACTGACAAAATTGGGATGAGTGATTACCGTTGCAACGATAACTGGCTGAACTTGGCTCCCCGCCATACTTCGGTTTTGGTTTAGCGCCTCTTGGTTTGGCCATAGGCATTGCCTTGTGACTGTAAACGGCCACTGCAGTTCGTGGTGGGCGAAACTCGCAAGCATTCTTTGATGCCATCTCCATTGTGGTAGCAATCTTGCATGCTTTCTCGAATGTGAGATCTGGAGTGTTCATCAGTTTGGACTGAATTTGTTCCTCCACTAGACCACGAACAAATCTGTCGCATAGTGCTCGTCCAAGAAAGGTTCCAAAGTTACAATGTAAACTTAAGTTTTTCAAGGCAACAATGTACTCATTGATTGTCTCATTCTGCTTCTGGTTTCTAGTGGCAAATTTATAGCTTTCTGCAATTTCCAGAGGCTTTGGGTTAAAGTGCCCCTCCAACTTCTTTATAACGTAATTGAATGGCACGTCTTTTGCCTTTAAAGGTGCAAGGAGATTCACGAGTGTGCCGTACACTTCAGGACCGATCTCCGTGAGCAGAATTGCTTTCATGGGTTCGCAAACGGCCTTATTTGTTTTAGTCACTATCTCTCCTTCACCACTGATCTCCAATATATTGTTTGCCGTGAAAAACATGCTTGCTCTCTCCATATAGGAGCTGAACGACTCTCTACTCTTGTCAGAAGTCCCATGATTTCCAATGTAGCCCGTGGACGCTGCCATCGTGTCGTTCTCTTGTTTTAAATAAAAGGTCCGTTCAAAAACCCCGAATTCCTGTCTGTTCTGGTGTAGCAATTCACCTAAAACTTAGCTGTACAAAGGCTATTCAGCTTGAGGAATTCGACAAAAAAAAACTCAGTCTAAAATGTAATACAGTCCCAAGGACGACATCTTGCCACGTAGACACAACATAGAGATAGCCTGACAAACTCTCACCGATTTATCCAGCTGCTGTTTTAAACTAGTCCCCTGCATAGAAGGATCTGCAGGCCTCTCGTGTCCAGCTCGCAAATAACTGCGACACAACTCCGTATTTACTGTTTAAACTGTTAAACAATACTGTGTGTTGCAAAACAGTCCTGCACTGTATTTAATGGATGAGTTCACAAACTCTATCCCATCCCCGTCGCCAATTTTGTTATATTCCGGACAGCAGAATGAATAACAACTTACACGCAGGCTGCCTGGATCACAAGAGAGAGATTTATTACCCAACATCCCCTACTTATATACAACACCAACTCATTAGCATATACATGAATATGCATGAATACATTACACACTGCAGAAGCTCGGTTTCACAGTCCTCAGATCTGGAGATCAACCTGACTCCTGCAAAGAAACACATTGGGTAGAATCAGCTGTCAGTTGTCCACAACCATCCTTTTCCTAATGATGGGTTTCTGGGCCAAACATAGACAGGTGGGACTAGTATAAATGGGGCATCTTGATCGTCATGGGCCTATTGCCGTGCTTAATGACTCTATCTGTGACTGCCCACTGCCACCTTAAAAAGTATCCTTGACATCCAATCGCTGTAATATGGTAACAACGGAAGGCATTTCAAAGGTTCAAAGGTCTTTTTTGTCACGTGTAGCAATTAAGGTACAGTGATATGCAAATTACCATAGTCATTACAAAAGCACCAAGACATATAACCACATAAAAGTTAGCATAAACATCCACCACAGCAGATTCCCCACATTCCTCATTGTGATGGAAGGCAACAAAGTCCAGCTTCTTCCTCTTTTATTCTCCCGCGGTCGGGGCAGGCGAACCATCCATCAGGGCGATCGAAGTTCCCGCAGTCGGCGGTCAAGGCCCCCGTGTCAGGGCGATCAAAACTCGAGGCGATCAATGCTCCCAGGTAAGGGCGATTGAAACTCCCACATCGGGCGGTCAAAGCTCCTGTGGCTTGGAGTTCCCGACAGTCGGTCTCTAACCAGAGACCGTGAGCTCCATGACGTTAAAGTCTGCAAGCTCCCACGGTTGGAGTTCCGAGGTTGATCCCTGGTAAAGGGATCGAGAGCTCCACGATGGTAAGTCTGCAGGCTCCCCACAATGGAGCTCCTGGTCGATCTCCAGCAAAGGCTGCCAACTCCTCGATGTTAGGCCGCAGTGCGGATGGAGATACGATACGGAATAAAATCGTATCTCTGTCGAGGTAAGAGATTAGAAAAAGTTTCCCACAACTCCCCTCCCCCCCCCACCTCCCTACCCTAAATGAAACAAGCCAAAAACATACATATATAGATAATAGGTGGAGGAGTAGGCCATTCGGCCCTTTGAGCTAGCACCGCCATTCAATGTGATCATGGCTGATCATTCACATTCAGTACCCCATTCCTGCCTGCTCACCATTTTCCTTGACTCCACTATCTTTACGAGCTCTATCTAACTCTCTCTTGAAAGCATCCAGAGAATTGGCCTCCACTGCCTTCTGAGGCAGAGAATTCCACAGATTCACAACTCTCTGGGTGAAAACGTTTTTCCTCATCTCCGTTCTAAATGGCCTACCGCTTATTCTTAAACTGTGCCCCCTGGTTCTGGACTCCCCCAACATCGGGAACATGTTTCCTGCCTCTAGCGTGTCCAATCCCCTCAAAGGGCTAGGTAGTAGTCAATGTTGTTCTTTTGTTCAACCACTTTAGCTGTTGTTATCCCTTCAGCTGTCGCTTCTCTCTACCATCATTTCTCCTCATTTTTGGAATTCTGAAGTAGGATAAATGTCTCTCACGGTTACCCCGATTTCCACAATTATTTACAGTGCAAAAATTGACCTATTCGGCGGTTTTTAACAGGTAAGAAAGTACGCGTTTTGTGTATTAAGTGTATGCCGGAAGCTGCCATGTCCTCCACATGGATTGAGCTACTCCGTGCATCACGCCCTTTGACTCGATGACCTTACGTGCGACCCCCCCTATAGGCAGGGAATGGAGGGATATAGATAAGATATGATCTAGGTGATTTATCAGATATAGATGCTGTCAGTATAATTTGGTATCATCGTAGTCTTAAACAATGAGACGTGGACCAAAGGTCTGTTCCTGCTTGTACTGTTTTATGCTCTATTTTTACTTTTACATAAAATGCACAGCAGGTCAGGCATAAAAATGTGAGCTATCGCTTCAGACCAATAACTTTTTATGGTACGTACCTGGAAAAAAAGTGAGATGTGGGCAAGTACAGAGTATGTGATGAAGAACAAGAGGACCTGCGGCAATATAGAAGGCAGCAGGGCAAATAATGGCGAAAGGGACGGTGGTGTAAAGGCAGGTAGACACAAACTGCTGGAGTAACTCAGCGGGACAGTCAGCATCTCTGGAGAGCAGGAATGGGTGACGTTTCGGGTCCAGACCCTTCTTCAGACTGATAGGCAAATAGGTCGAGACGAGCGGGTGTGTAAATGGGGGTGAGTCGAGCAGCGTCGAGACGAAGAGGTGCTGAGCATGAGTCAGCACCGTGGTGCCGGGAGCACGCGCCGCCGGCTGTGCGGTGACGCGCGCCAGCACTTTGTTGGCCAACTGCCGGAGCGAGCACGTGGCTCGCTGTTTACGTGCAGCGCACGTGGCGGATGGAAGGTGACAGGTGGCGCGAGGCGGTGCGGAGCAGCGGTTGCCCGGGACAACCTGGCGGCCTGGGTCAGGCTGGGAGCGCAGCGCTGGGCAGTCGTAGCCGTGGACGGCGTGGTGCTCGGAGGCTGCGAGATATTGTAAGTCTTACTCGGAGCCACAGGCGCCTATTAACTAACGTTTGGTTGATTGAATGACGCAGCCGCCCGCCAGTGCTTTATCCAAAACTTCCAGCATGACATAAGAGAGTAAGGGACATAACATTAGAGACACGAGAGAATATCAAATGCTAACAGGGGACACTGCGGCCGCTCACGCCCTCCCCAAAACGGCAGAAACGTTTCGATGCACTTGTCAATGCAGAGCAAACATTATTAAGCAATGCTTGTGAACGATTAATCTGTTTATTGCAACGATTATTCTGCAGAGCTGCCAACTAAAAATGGACGTAGACCTATTGATTCCAACTGTTGTATATTGGGCGCTTTCAAGTCTTATTATCAGGACCGGGCGCTTTAAAAATTGGGCTTGGAAGAACATTATATGTATGTTCTTAAAACAGCTGTCATGGTCATATGTGCGGATAAATGATCTTTCCAATTACGCAATGTTACTTTCCACGTGTTTGTATCTTGTTTTCTTATGATGTGCGACATTGTGCAATATCGGCCAGTCGGTAATGTTTCCAAAACAGTAACGAAGTCGTTTACTTCAGTTTATGTTCTGACGTTGTGATGATGGTGAACTGGGAAATTACATATTTGACAATACCCAGGGTCAGGAAGACGATGTGCTTGCTGTATTTATTTGGATTTCTCCTCATTGCTGTCAGCAACTTTTGCCATTGTTTCCCTGATTGACATGGACACTGGACTCTCATGGAGTCATAGAGTAGTGTGGAAACAGGCCCTTTGGCCCAACTTGCCCACACCGGCCAACATGTCCCAGCTATACTAGTCCCACCTGCTGGCGTTTGGTCCATATCCCTCCAAACCTGTCCTATCCATATACCAGTCTAACTGTTTCTTAAACGTTGGGACAGCCCCAGCCTCAATTACCTCCTCTGGCAGCTTGTTCCATACACCCACCACCCTTTGTGTGAAAAAGTTACCTCTCAGATTCCTAGTAAATCTTTTCCCCTTCACCTTGAACCTATGTTCTCTGGTCCTCGATTCCCCTACTCTGGGCAAGAGTTTCTGTGCTTCCACCCGATTTATTCCTCTCATGATTTCATACACCTCTATAAGATCACCCCTCATCCTCCTGCGCTCCGAGGAATAGACACCCAGCATACTCAACCTCTCCCTATAGATCACACCCGCTAGTCCTGGCAACATCCTCATCAATCTTCTCTGAACCCTTTCAAGCTTGACAATATCTTTCCTATAACATGGTGCCCAGAACAGAATACAATAATCTAAATGTGGTCTCACCAACATCTTATACAACTGCAACATGATCTCCCAACTCAATACTCTGACTGATGAAGGCCAATGTGCCAAAAACCTTTTTGACCACCTTATCTACCTGTGACTCGACCTTCAAGGAACTATGCACCTGCACTCCTAGATCCCTCTGCTTTACATCACTCCCCAGAGACCTACCATTCACTGTGTAGGTCCTGCCCTTTTTAGACGGAGACGAGGAAATACTTTTTCTCACAGAGAGTGGTGAGTCTGTGGAATACTCTGCCTCAGAGGGCAGTGGAGGCAGGTTCTCTAGATGCTTTCAAGAGAGAGCTAGATAGGGCTCTTAAAAATAGCTGAGTCGGGGGATATGGGGAGAAGGCAGGAACGGGGTACTGATTGGAGATGATCAGCCATGATCATATTGAATGGTGGTGCTGACTCTAAGGGCTGAATGGCCTACTCCTTTGTCTATTGTCTATTGACATTTCTCTGTATTAAATTCCTCTCTAGAATGCACTGAGAATCAAGGAAAACAGAGATGAGTCGAAAACATAGACTATAGGCTCAAGGTTCGGTTGTGATCTTATTGAGTGATGGAGCAATCTCTGCAGTCTGCTCTTGATGCATAGATGTGTAATATTGTGGATATTCTAACCCAGCTATATTGAGATATTGTTTGTGCCAGGTTAAACTAGCTGCAGAGTTTTTTACAGTTACATTCAATTAATTTGGCTTGTGGAGCTTTGAATAAATTCAAGGTTATGGAACATGTAAAGCTGACTAGGAGAGCATTGTAACAGATGTCAAGAAATAATAAGAGTCACAGTTAAGGATTATGACAGCAAATAAGCTGAGTTAGTGGTAGGATTGGACACTAAAGAAAGTAGATTGTCTCGGATGGAGATTGTCTCATAAGTTCTGGGAGCAGAATAAAGCCATTCGGCCCATCAAGTCTACTCCGCCATTCAATCAAGGCTGATCTATCTTTCCCTCATTTGTCCCCATTCCCTCATCAACCCCATTCTTCTGCTTTCACCACATAACCCCTCCCACCCTTACCAATCATGAATCTGTCATTCTCAGCCTTAAAAATATCCATTGATTTGGCCTCCACAGTCTGGCATGCATGGAACGAGCTGCTTGAAGAGGTAATTGAGGCAGGTTCCTTCGCAACATTTCAGAAACATTTAGACAGGTACATAGATCAGATAGGTTTAGAGGGATATGGGTCAAACGCAGGTTGGACTAGTGTAGATAGGGCATGTTGGTTGGTGTGGGCAAGTTGTGCTGAAGGGCTTGTTTCCACTCTGTATGACTCTATGACTGCATCAAATGTGATAAATCACAAGGCATGGAATGATAGTGAGTTAATGAGGATAACAGCGTTCTGAAGTTAGTAAAATTTAAAATTCAGTGGTGAATACCAATCCAAAAATATATTCTCCAGACATGAGAAGGCCTTATAGTTGCCCCCAAATCATTTTTCTTTGCTAGGTTATGTGTTGTATCATTGTCTTCTTTTGAAAAGGTGGGGCATTTTCATTATAATATTTAACTTGGGGTCCTGCAGTGTAGTTGTGAGCCCAAGTTAAATATCATAGTGAGTACTCCTCTGTCAGCTAAATCTTCTGCTGTGATCAGAACCTCACCCCAACTAAGTTTTTGCCTTGTACTTGCAATTGTTTCCCTTGTTTATTTATCCATGCATCCTTTAAGTAATGTAGTCCACTCGCCTTGTGGCCAAACATCTATGTTGTACTCCTTCCAACTTGCTTATCTGGCCAGTGGACAAAGAGTAAATGGGAGAAAATGATAATGTGGGTAGATATAACTATTCAGTTCTTTTTCGGTAGTTGAGTAACTGATAGGAGGGATACCTTAGTGTGAAAAATATACATCTTCTAGATGCGCTGGGACGCATCCTCAGTGATGTGACCTGGGGTAATCGGGTGTTTCAGGTCTCACAACATCAGACACCCTCGCCCAGGTGACCCAGCCGGGGTGATCAGGCCCCGACTTGCGTCCCAGCAACAACCGCCCACGGATCAGCCATCTTAATAACTACTCTGCAGGGGTTGGGAGATTCTAGTGCTTGGAGGGACTGGGCTCTGTGGGGTGAGTCCTGGCCGGGCTCCTCCTATGTCTCACTAGGTTCAAGGCCTGTGCGCTGCACCTCTTTCTCCTCCGAGCATTTCATTCTCGCCTGATGGATTTTTAGGCCATTGTGGTTCATTAGGTCTTTCCGTAGATTTATTTCTCACGAAAGACACAGACTGGGGTGCTAACACAGCCTGTCCCAGGTGCCGTCTTTCCAGTGCCGTCAACTGTCTCCAGTAGTCACCAAACTATTCTTGGTTGTCACCCAGTCTATTCCTAGGTGCCATTGGCTGAGCCAGACTTTAGTGTGAAAAATATACATCTTCTAGATGCGCTGGGACGCATCCTCAGTGATGTGACCTGGGGTCATCGGGTGTTTCGGGTCTCACAACATCAATATCAATATCAAACACCTTCAATATCAATCATGATCATTAAAAAAAATATTCCCAGATTATGAGGATCGATAATAAGGCCAGCAGCTTTTGCCCATTTCTTGGTATATTTGAGAAGAAGGTGAAGAACCTGGTATAGCTTATATGGTGAAGGTGCTTAAACGTGACTGCAAGGGAATTCCACGACATCTTCATTTTGATAAAGCAACATTAAAGGAACCAGTGGAAGATCAGAGCACTAACATGGGGAGACAAGATGGAATGATGTATGACCTGAAGTGAAATTTGAAATAATGGTGTGCTATTAATGCATCTATTGACTTATCCTTTCTGCCTTGGCTTTTCTATAGTCCTTTTCTATGTTCAGTGTTCCATTTGGTCCTGAACTCATCTTCAGATCTCAAAGTCTCTATCACATGAAACCTTCAGGACTACTTAATTCCCGGACCCAATTCCAATATCAGCAGTGAAGAGAATGGATATTTATGTTGGAGAGTGGGCTATCAAAGTTAGAATGCTGGGACCAATAACAGTAAATTAGAAACATATTGATAAATACATTTGTTCAACAAATCAGTAAATCAGTGGTAAAGTGGGAATTAGTGAATACATTAATTATGTAAGATTACCAGAGAATAATAATACAATGGACATTGGTGAATGAATCGAGCAGTATTCCCTTAATTATTCCACAATTAAGAAATTCACAGAGCAGCAGAAGCACCAACAGATCAACAAATTAATTGAGCAGCACTAAATGAATGAATTAAATGCAGAGGGAGCAAAAGAACTAATGGATTGATGTCAATGGAGGGTAAAATCATGAGTGATGTAAAACAGGCAGCTGACCCCATCATATCAATTTCCCACTGGGCAGGTTAAAATTACTGCTGAATGTCGTTTTGTTACAACACATTATGTAACTGGCATTATAATAATTTGATCTGCATAGCCTTTGGAGCATGGAAGTCTATTAAATTTACTTCCATATATGTTTAAAATCATACTTAAGACCTGCAAGGCTGTATGACTTGGAACTGATGAACATTAAATTCAGAACAAGTTGAAAGGAAATGATGCTTGCAGTCTTCAAACCTCTGCCTCGTATCTGATACTTTTGGGCAATCTTATGGTGCCTGATTAAAATATACTTTGTCTCCCCATGTTAGTGCTCTGATCTTCCACTGGTTGTGTTCTTCCTCTCTCTCTTTATATGTGTGTGTGTATATACATCATCATTAATCTATCAACAACATGACATCATATATATACAGGTTATCCCACAGCAGCCGCAGCCTCATCACTTCAGCGATATTCTCTTTATCCTTTCCATCCCCACCTCTCCCTCCATGAAACTTCAAACTATTATATTTTTACTTTTTCCCAGTTCTTATGAAAGGTCTTTAATTTAAAATGTTAATTTTGTTTCTCTGTCATTAGATGCTGCATGATGTGTTGTGTGTTTCCAGTGTTCTATATATTATTTTCAAAGTCTGTAGTTGTTTGATTTTCTTCATAATAAGGAACCTATTGCACATTTTGTCAAATATGGCGCACTACCATCTGGAGGAGAGAATTAGAGGAATATCTGTGGGTAAATTGAGCAGTTTTGTCCACTGTCATTTTATGCAGCTGCAACTAGTGTCTGACAGTATTCTGCTCCACTCAGAAGATGCACTGCCCCTTGATATTCAACTATGGCTAATTTTCCTCCTTCAGCCTTTGGAAATGTTGACACATGTTTACGAACTAATCTAATCTAATCTAACTACCTTGTGGTTTAAAAAGAAAAGTGATTCCTTTTAACAATTACATTGATATTCTCCTCGTATGTCAGTTGCATGCATTATTCCTGCAGCAGTGTGCACAGGATGACTATTCAAGTCAAACTGGTGTTTCCAACTCTGACAAGGTCACAACAGCTTAGTTTAATTTATTGTCACATGTACCGAGGTACAGTGAAAAGCTTTTGTTGCGTGCTAACTGAGGTTTCATTACAGTGGAGTCCCTGTCATAATGTTGGTTGGAGTGCATAATTGTCCCCATATTCAAGGTGATGTCATATTTTCTTGCAGGCCTGCAAGCCTCCCTTTCTACTCCCCTAGTCCAGAAAACAATAAAATTGATTAACTTTACATTTTAGAACAAGTTTAAATCCAGATTAGGGCCTGGAAGTTCAACCGCAAAATCCTTTGCTCAGCATTATGTTACTAAAAATTGATTACCCCAGAATGGAATGTGTTTATAATACTGTTTGAGTTATTAAAGATATCATTAACCCTGTCACTTGCAACCTCTGTACACTGCGGCATAACATTCTGTTGGTTGACTGCTCATTCTAAGACATGTTTCCAAATAGAATAACTCCATTTAGAGCAAGCCGCCTCACCCCCATTTCTACACGTTCTAATTTCAGTAAGAGTGTTAATTTCAATGCTGAGGAGTCATGATGAACATACATAGAACTGTGATGCCTAATTTCTTCTGCGAACCAGGGACATGGAGCTTGCCTTATCAAGAGAAGACCATTTAGTTCTGAGAGTATTCCCTTCCGGCTGAAAAAGATAGGTAGTGGTTGTGACCTGGTCTTAAGATGAAAAAAAGAAGCAAATTAGTGAATTAAGCCATCAAAATAATATCCCTAGTTGATGAATATGTTTGTACCACTGTCAGAATGTGTGGATGTGGTCAGAGGCAAGGGATGGTGAACTCTCTGGTGGTCAATGACTGTTAGACATGGGGAGAAGGAGGAATTAGAGTGATACAGTGTGGAAACAGGCCCTTTGGCCCAACTTGCCCACACCGGCCAACATGTCCCAGCTACACTAGTCCCACCTGCCTGTGCTTGGTTCATATCCCTCCAAACCTGTCCTATCCATGTACATGTCTATGTTTCTTAAATGTGGGATAGTCCCAGCCTCAACTACCTCATCTGGCAGCTTGTTCCATACACCCACCACCCTATGTATGGAAAAAGTTACACCTCAGATACCTATTAAATCATTTCCCCTTCACCTTGAACCTATGCCCTCTGGTCCTCAATTCCCCAACTCTGAGAAGAGACTCTGTGCATCTGCCCAATCTATTCCTCTCATGATTTTGTACACCTCTATAAGATCACCTCTCATGATTTTGTACACCTCTATAAGATCACCTCCAAGGAATATAGACCGAGCCGACTCAACCTCTACCTATAGCTCACACCATCTAGTCCTCGCAACATCCTCGTAAATCTTCTCTGAACCCTTTCAAGCTTGACAATATCTTTCCTATAACATGGTTTCCAGAACTGAACACAATATTCTAAATGCAGTCTCACCAACGTCTTGTAGATGAGGACCCACAATCCTGTTTATATCAACAGAACGATGGCGGAGAGAGTGAAAAACTTCAAATTCCTGGATGTGCATATTTCCAAAGATCTTTCCTGCAATTATAAAGAAAGCACGGATACTTTACTTCCTGAGAAGATTAAGGAGATTTGTTATGTCAGAGATGATTCTCTTGAACTTCTACAGGTGTACAGTGGAGAGCACAGGGCTCTCGCTTAACTTTTTTTCCCTGTTGCCAGCCGGGCAACCTAGGCAGCTTTTTAGGTTGCCAAATGACAGTTTAGGTGGTCATTTAAGACGGCTTGCATGACTCGTGCGATAATGTGCTCGGAGGAAGTGCGTAGTTACCAGTCAGAATTATGGTCAATGAAGCATTCGCGTATTATTTCTGCTTCAAATAAAGTCACAAACTAAACATATTCACCAATCAAGACATGATATATACCACAATGACATGCAGCAAAATTACAATACAGTATCTCATCCCCTTTTACACGTTGCAATGAATGCAATTTTTATTATTTCTTTCCACTTCCAAACAAAATTCTGGTTGGATTATTCAGCGTATGATCAACATCAGGGAGACCAAGTGCAGGCTTGGCGATCACTTCGCACAACACCTCCACTCAGTTCGCAATAACCAACCGGATCTCCTGGTGGCTCAGCACTTCAACTGCCCCTCTCATTCCGAATCCGACCTTTCTGTCCGGGGCCTCGTCCATGGCCATAGTGAGGCCCACCGTAGATTGGAGGAGCAGCACCTTATATTTTGCTTGGGCAGTTTATACCCCAGCAGTATGAAAATTGACCTCCAATTTCAGGTAGTCCCTGCTTTCTCCTCCGCTTCCCAGCTCTCCATCAGCCCACTGTCTCCGCCTCTTCCTTTCTTCTTCCCACCCCCTGCACCCTCACATCAGTTTGAAGAAGGGTCTCGACCCAAAACGTCGCCTATTTCCTTTGCTCCATAAATGCTGCCTCACGCGCTGAGTTTCTCCAGCATTTTTGTTTCCCCACTCACATAAGTTCTGTTATCCCACTTTCCTCTCCCACTCCCTACACATTAGGGGCAATTTTACAGAGACAAGTTAATCTACAAAGCCAATGCATCTTTGGGATGTGGTAGGAAACCTACGTGCGTGCAGGGAGAATGTGTAAATTCAACACAGACAGCGCCCGAGGAGAGGATCGAACACAGATCCCTGGCGTGTGAGGCAGGAAGTCCACCAGCTGTGCCACTATATTTTATTTTCCAACACACAAAAAATTATACGTTGTTAACTTTGGTTACTAAAAAAAAAAGAAGCTATCCATTTTCAGTCTTAAATCTCTAAGTGATGCTATGTCCCCTTTTACAGCTACTGTATGTTTTACTTCAGTTCAAGACTATGGGGCAGTACATTGGCCATAAAGTTGCTGCCTAAAATTGCCAGAGACCCGTAATTGATCCTGAATATGGGTGCTGTCTGTATGGAGTTTGCTCCTTTTTCCTTTGATCACATGGGTTTTCTTCGGGTACTCTTGTTTCCTTCCACATTCCAAAGGTGTGCAGGAACCTTTTAATGACCGAACCCAAAACGTGATATTTTCCTTTTGTCCAGAGATTCTGTCTGATCTGTTGAGTTACTCCAGCTTTTTGTGTCTATCATCAGTTTAAACCAGCATCTGCAGTTCTTTCCTACACACATGAGACTTTACGATAGAACTTTATTAATTGTGTGTGTGTGTGTGTGTGGTTTTCTTGTCTATAATATTGTTTACAGAGTACTATGTTTACATATTCTGTTGTGCTGCTGCAAGCAAGGGTTTCATTGGGACTCATTTCCCCCACTCTCTCCCCTGACCCTCCCCCCTCCCCTTCCACCTCGCCCCCTCTCCAGCCCCTTCCCCTCTCTCCAGCCCCTTCCCCTCTCTCTCCCCCTTCCCCCCTCTCTCCATCCCACCTCCTCCCCCCTTCCCCCTCCCTCCTCTCCTCTCTCCCCCTTCCCCCTTCCTCCCTCCCCCCTCTCTCACCCCTCCGCCATCCCCCCCCTCTCCCCCTCTCCTCTCCCGCTCTCCTCCCCCCTCTCCTCTCCCGCTCTCCACTCCTCTCCTCTCCCGCTCTCCACTCCTCTCCTCTCCCGCTCATGTGCAAGGCGGCCAGCCGTGCCGGCGGATGAGGAGCGGCCAGAGAGCGGAGACACGGCTGCCCGGTCACGGATGGCGGGTGGAGTCGGAGAGTGACAGAGAGAGAGCGATAGATGGGGGGCCAAGCCGGGCAAAATCACACAGATTTTAGGTTGCCCGGCGTGACTTTAGGTGGCCATTGGCAACCGGGCAACCGTTAATTTTGAGCCCTGCCAAGGCGCATGTATTTCTTGAAGTAGGGTAAGTGACTGTGAGTATATGGTCTGGAGGACCATATTGGGGCTCTGTAGGACATTGCTAGGTGTACTTTTTCTGTAAGAGTACCTGCCCTGTTGGTTTGCTTACCGTTCCATCTTTTTCAGCAATGGCAAACATCTATTGGTGATGCTATCAAATCATTAATTATGGATACTAAAGACAATAGACCGAAGCTCTTGCTATTTTCACTTCTGATTTGACATATTCATGCAGGAGCACTGTTTTTTCAGTTAACGAAGAACAATTGATGATAGGCTTCTTTCCTGCATTTGACCAACTACCTTGAGACTCAATGGGCTTTGGTACTGAGATTGAAAATTCCTAAGACAACTCCTTCCCATCTCTACATCACATGCCACCCATGTGGGTCTGTTCTGTCATGAGACAAGGGGTTGTGATGGTACATTGTCTATGATGTCTTGTTCTGTGAATTCAACGTGTCAGGATGTTACTTGAGCAGGCCGTAGGCAGCCATCTCAATTTAGACAGCAGTCCCCTTTATGTTTATGATATGCCTTTCTCAATATCAAATAAAAAGTTAAATGTAATTTTTATTTTGTTCTGTTTGTACAGTTTTTTTTATATAGATTTTCTGCTATCAAGTTTAAATGTAAAGATGCTCAAATTGGAGAGCCGCCTAGTCCAGGTTCAACAAGCATGTGGCCCAACAAAATTTCCTGAAAATGAAGAAAAACTTACTGAAGTGCAAGCTTTTCAGAAGTTTCTTTTACAGCTAAGGTTAGGTCCATAATTAACAACATTATTAATCGGTTACAATCTTTTTGATCTCCAGTATTAAATTATTATTGGTAGAAAAATGATGAAATTTAGCTATGACTATAATTAGTTGCTTTCTAATTGTTTAGGAATTTTTGATATCCACTTAATGCATCCCATGTAATATATCCAGGCATATATCTTATGTGCGTGTATTCAGCATATCTCTGTGTTCTACTGCAAGCACAACATAAACCTGCTGACCCCCACTGGACTATGCCACCCCCCCCACCCCCTTTCTGTTCTGCTTTCCGCTTCCCATCTTCCCAGATGGAACAAAAATAGAGTTCCCTTGGTCCTTACCTATCTCCCCACCAGCCTCGCATCCAACACATCATTCTCCAACATTTCCGCCACCAATCACATCTTCCCATCCCCTCCCCATTTCTGCTTTCTGTAGAAACTGTTCCCATTGCAACTCCTTGTTTCACTCCAGGCACGTGCCGTCAGGGTAGGCACGTGCCGTCAGGGTAGGCACTGCCTACCCTGACTAAAATTATAAAATGGTAATTAAATATAAATAGTAAAGGCATGGAAGAATAATGACTACCTAAGAGATCTCACTCATGTCAGCCGCTTCCCGCAAATCCTTAAATTCCGACAGCGCGATCAAGGGACCAATTGAGGTTACTCAGCTGTCGGAATTTAAGGATTTGCGGGAAGCGGCTGACAAGAGCGAAGCCGGCGTGCGGCAGGTCAGAGATGTTCAGATGGAGAGCACTGCCAGAAGTGAGCGGGCCGGCAGAAGGCGCTGAGGTGGCGTCCAGTTCCACTGGCCGGTCCCGAGCTGCTTCCCTCCCCGGCCACAATGTGGTGGCTCCGCGCCCGGAGTGCCGCGGCAGCGGTGAGTGAGTTACTGGCATGATTCCCGACCCCCTCCTTCTCAATGCTCCTGCCCTCCCTGCAACTTTACCTCTGGCCAGACTCCCCACATGCTGTGAACGGAACTCCCCTCTCTTCCCCCCCCCCCCCCCCCCCCCCCCCCCCAATTGGTCCCTTGAACAAATATTGTCATTCAATAAGATAACAACTGATTCAACGTGTCCCAGTGTGCTTTCGTTCTTCCCACCATCTCTCCACCTGCTGTCACCCTCCACCCCCCCCACCTATTCAGTAATTCAGAATGAAGGAGATTTGGAAGCCTTGGGCAAATTGCTTTCTTTATTTTTATTTTTTTGAGCGTTTTTTAGCAACTCAAAATGGGGGTGCGTTTTCATTGCCAGGAACTTTATTGAGAGATTTGGCTTTTGAAGACTTTATAAAAGTCGACTGACAGCTTACGGAGAGAACAATCTGCGCACGCACGGTTTAAGATTTTTTAAAAGCCGACTGACTGCATACCCTGAGTAATTACTCACAGCACGTGCCTGGTTCACTCACGCCTTCCTGCCCATATTATTAATGATAATAGTTAATGTAACAAAATTTTAAAAATCTTGTTTGACCATTACTTCAATCCAGTTTCATATAACCAACTAATTGCTACATCCCCTAAGCATTTGCCGAATCAGGAATCAGTCAAGATCTCTTCATACGAGGCAGCATCCACATCAATCACAAACAATGAGAATACAATTCTACAAGTTAAGAATGAATGAAAATGCATTGTCATTAAAATAATACTTTGTATATTTTGTTAAAGATTGCTTGGTGGATTGGCAAAAGAAGCAATTTTTTGTAATCTGCGAGTCCCAGACCAGTTTCAGAAATCGAAAGAGGAGATCAACGTTGTCATCCTCACAGGTACATATCTTAGAGAACTAAGCTTTTTCATTATGTTTGTGATGGGCTCACTGCTGCATGCTGATGCACCCCACACTCCAATAATCCTGATGCAGGGTCTCAATCCAAAATGTCAACCAACCCTTAAACTGCAAAGATGCTGAGTTCCTCCAGTTGTTTGTTTTCTTGATCACTATGACATTCTCTGGCTTTTGTGTACACACAAACAAATAAGAAGCAATGCAGATGTCAATTGTAATACCAAATCATCAATGTAAACCAAATTAAAGTTATAAGACAAGTGGAAAACTAAGTATTAAAATTCAGACTATTTTAACATCAAGAGCATCACATTTTTGAATTAGTCAAATTTTCACCAGGTGGGTGAAGTTTAAGCATTGAATACTGCTTTGTAATCTTGCAATAATAAATCGATTGTTGGCTTCAGAGCACATTTAAAACGTTACGGAAGTAATAGAGTGTATAAGCATGTGCTTTTTCTTCTATTGCAATATTGCTGCCATTATGTTCAGGACACAATTTTTACATTGGTTAAAAAGTATGTTGAAGAAGAGATTCAAGTACTGTCACATTTCAAAAAATGTCTTATCCTTCCTCCAATTATCATCAGTAACTTTGGAGGAGCATTGTTAAAAACACTGGTGAAATGGCATGTGCTCTATAGTGGATCATCAGTAGTATTCTCAATGAAATGATGCTTTTACCCATTGGGAATTAGCACATTTGAAATTAATCAATGAAAGACCGATCTTCTGGAGCTGCAACTCCCCCGCAGACCCCACCGCACAGACTGCCTTCCAGTGCCTGTGCAGTGCTTGAGAAAACCTGGTGTCAAACTTTCCTCACTCTCCCCACTCCTGATTCAGACAGCATAGAGCAGAATGGTTCTGAAGAAATTACAACACTTTATTTTGACAAATTTGGTTTAAAACATGAAATATTTAGTGACCTAACTACTTCATCAGTTTGTCTCTAATTGATATGTACTATGTTTATATTCCTCATGAGCATCCTCCCACACGGTTCATCTAACTCCATCAGCATATCTTTAGTTTAATTTAGTTTAGAGATACAGCATGGAAACAGGCCCTTCAGCCCACCAAGTCCATGCTGGCCATCGATCACCCATTCACACTAATTCTAAGTTGTCCCATTTACGGACACCACCCTTACAAAGGCCAATAAACCTAGAAACCAACACATCTTTGATATGTGGGTGGAAACTGGAGCACCCGGAGGAAACCCACTCAGTGTCACCGAAAACGTGCAAATTGCATACAGACAGCACATTCAGGATCGAACCCAGGTCTCTGGCGCTGTGAGATAGCAGTTCTCCCAGCTACACCACTGCACGCCTGTGCTGTCGTAAGTGGTCCACTGCAGCCACTATCCTACTATAATTTTCAAACTCAAGTGCTCGGTTACCTACTTCTTCAATACATCTAATCTTTTCAACTGAACTATCCCACATGCTGTTAGCTTTCTATAGATAACGGAAAAGATTTCCTTGCAATTAATTTCATTATACTGCCCTCCCTCCTTGTATCTCTGAATGTCCTCTACTGTAGTTAAGATAGGAAAGGGTGATCAGGCTCATGTGGATTTGCCCCACTGTATGATGGAATCATCTGCAAATACACAACCAGTGCCGGATTTAGATGAAGAGAGGCCCTAGGCTATTGCACTTGTGAGGCCCCTCCCAATCCCCCACCCCCACGACTAGAGGACGATGTAAGAGTGTTTTAAATAATTTGAGTAAAACCAAGGATGATGACGGGTGTTTAAAATTCCGCAATTCGTAATTCCTTCTCTAAAGGACATTAAATGTTATTGTTAAATACCGTAGTGATTGGGGGAAAAAAAAGCATAAATGTTAAAATGAACACTGAAAAACCTTTGCTACAAATAAGCTTAGTTTTATTACTAACCTGACAGTGGCAGCCACAGCACTACACAGTAGGTTTCTAGCAATGATTATCAGCTCTACCCCAAGCATTGCTCCTTGCCAACTTCCTAGTTCAAATATCTTTGCAGTTTCCTACTTATCCCTGAGTTTTGACTTTTTTTAAGTCTGCAAGTATCCAAAGATGTTCCTTGCACCCGCCATCGCTGCTTACTGGAGCACGTGTGAAAGATTGCCTGACCCCGGTGCCACCAGATTGACACGGATGTGCAGCCGAGCGTGGCCAATGAGATATGGGGCTGGAAAGCTGCGCTTTTTAAAAATGTATTTATTGACAGTGCTAGTGTCGAATTATCGGCTTAAAGCAGTATTATTCTGAAATGGAGGGCAAGGAAAATTACTAAAGGGTTGTTTAGAGACTACAGTGCGTTGTGACAGCATATGTAAGAAAGGCCTATATGATTTAGAAGCCCCAATTACCCCAGTCACTTGCTTCCTTCATGTTATCCAACTGTTCTCTTATTCGCACTGCCAATCAATGTAATCATGGCTGATCATCCACAATCAGAATCAGAATCACACTTTATTCGCCAAGTATGTTTTGCAACATACGAGGAATTTCATTGGCCAGGTCAAAATTATTATGCACCTTGGCCGAAGGCCCCCTAGATTTTGAGGCCCTAGACTTCAGTCTACCAAGCCTATAGGTAAATCCGGCACTGTACACAACCTTCTGGAAAAGAAAAATAAAGAAAGTGCAAAGATTCATAACCAAATCTTGAATTAACCCATCTTCTCGTTGGTAATCATGCAATAATGCAGGTGCCTCTCAACTCATTTGTTATCCATACTCTTGTCAACTTTCCGCTTGGAATCAGTATTTTTCAAAACCTTCCTGACAATTGCAGATATCGGTTTCCACTGCCTCTCACAATACCATGCAAATAGGCATGCAACCCTTTTTTTTAATAAAGATTAAAACTTACATCTGTTAAAGTTCTTTCTTCCTCTCTTAAAGTGAGAAACAATTTGCTTAACCTGATCACATCACCTCAAGTAATCTGTTTACAGATCAGGTTTATGGTTGTCATAAATATCTAAATCATATCCTGTGCTTCTCTAGTGAATGCAGAGAAGAAGGATGAAGTTTGAGTTATCCAAATGGAAATTTTGTCGGATCATTACAAACTTGCATTACCAGTAAATGAAGATCCTAAGAAAGGACATTACAATAAGAGTGGAATGGAATAATATAATAAAGTTTCAGATTTTTTGTAATACACCATGTAGTAAATTGAAGCTATTTCTTCTGATTCAGTATTCCGCTTGTGTGCCACATTTTGCTATTATTTTTATTATGAGAAATATTTTCTGCCCGTTGAATCCTTTCATATATACATAGTTCTTTGTTTACTACTTTGTTTTCTTTCAAAAATAGACAATTTTCAGGGCAATATATCTCACATTTGTGGCAGAAATAGGTAATATTGAATAGGCAGCCTGTTTAATAGTCACTTGATTTTCTTCTCCATTGAATTCAGTGCAAAAGAAAATTGGGTGTGGTGAACATAAAAGTCTACTGATTGGTACTCATCCATTTCATGCTCATGGTCAAAAATACATTAATCCTGATAACTTCACATTTTTACCAGAATTGACCCTGACCATTCAAAAGAATAAAGTGCAACTGATAATTCCGGTAATTCTATCCCTTAGTCCGTTCAGTGAAAACACCGACTAGAATACTTTAAATCGCCTTTATTTCACCAAGGTGACCGTGTTTCTCTGTACCGGCCAGGGAAGCTCTCCCAGTGAATCATGGAGAAAACACATGTGTGCAAACAAAGGAATTAGCATATAAATATGATTAATACAGTGGGAGGTAACTTAGAAAGGGTGGTAATTCTAGACAAATAACTACAGTATCACATGGTTATATAGGTGGGGACAATCTTTCCACCCAATTACAATCATACACAGCATAATACATCTTAGCCAATCACAATAGCATTGAACATCACATATTTTCCAAGAAAATGATGTCACAGTAAGGAAAGTGAAACTTAACTTCAATCAGCCCCTGATCTTCAAAAACAGAATACTTAACCCTTTAATCCTAGAGTATCCCCAGTTCTGCATATTCTCATTCCACCCTTTTATCATTCCATGATAACTCCCCATGTTCCTACTTATTTCTATCCTTCCCAGTCGTTCAAACTTTTCCTGCACCCTATCAACGTACTCAGTCTTTCTTCATCACATACTTCATTCTGTTTTACCAATAACATTCTCGGAGCACCTATGCCTTCCAGTGCTGTCTGCATTCTCCCCAATACACATTTTACAACTACTAATCTTACAAAAATACAAATAATCGCAATGGCTAGGTTCATAGCCATGTTGAATAGCCAGTCTGACCAGCTTCCGAAGCCCCAATTACCCCAGTCACTTGCTTCCTTCATGTTATCCAACTGTTCTCTTATTAGCACTGCCAATCAATGTAATCATGGCTGATCATCCACAGTCAGAATCGGAATCACACTTTATTCGCCAAGTATGTTTTGCAACATACGAGGAATTTCATTGGCCAGGTCAGTCATACAATTAAAGCAACAGATCTCTCAAAAACACATTTTAACATGAACATCCACCACAGTGACTCCTACACATTCCTCACTGATGGAAGGCGAAATAAAGTTCAAGTCCTTCCCTTAGTTCTTCCTCGGTCGTGAGCCACGAGCCCCCGTTGACGGGACGATCTTGACTCCCGTAGCCGGCGGCGTTCGGGCCCTCCGGGTCGAGGCGATCAGCTCCCGCATCGGGGGGATGTCAGTTCCCCCGCGCCAGGACATCGAACCTCGCGTCGGGGCTGGTCGAAATGTCCGCGACGTTGGAGTGCCCGACTAGCCTCTCCCGAGACTGCGAGCCCTTGATGGTACGTCCGCGGTGGGAGCGATCCCAGGCAAGGGATCAGCTCCGATGTTAAGTCCACTCCCCGTGATGGGGTTCACGACAGTCCGAGGAGGCTTCCAGCTCCATCGATGGTAGGCCACAGAGCCCGGAGAGTGTGATCCGAAAATTTATCACATCTCCAGGAAGGTAAGAACCTGGAAAAAAAAAGTTTCCCCCGATCCCCTCCCCCCTCCCCTCACATAAAACAAACCAAAGAACATTAAAACAAAACTTCAGTACCCCGTTCCTGCTTCTAGCGTGTCCAAACCCTTAACAATCGTATATGTTTCAATAAGATTCCCTTTTATCCTTCCAAACTCCATAGTATACAAGCCCAGCTCTCCAAAACTGCACACAATACTCCAGCTGTGGTCTCACTAGGGCTCTGCACAACTGTAGAAGGACCTCTTTGCTCCTAAACTCAAATCCTCTCGCAATGAAGGCCAACATGCCATTAGCTTTCTTAACTGCCTGCTGTACCTGCATGCTTACTTTCAGTGACTGATGTACAAGCACACCCAGGTCCCGTTGCACCTCCCTTTTTCCTAATCTGACACCATTCAGATAATAATCTGCCTTCCTGTTCTTGCCACCAAAGTGAATAACCTCACATTTATCCAGATTATACTGTATCTGCCATGCATCTGCCCTTTTCACCCAACCTATCCAAGTCCCCCTGCATTCTCACAGCATCCTCCTCACACTTCACACTGCCACCCAACTTTGTGTCATCAGCAAATCTGCTAATGTTACTTGTAATCCCTTCATCTAAATAGGCAAAGGGACTTTTACTCCCTCCTTTTGACATGCACACTCAAATTTACAAGGAGCACGATAACATGGCAATACTCCATAATTATGATTCTCCTTCCTTGCTCTCGCCATCATATTGCAGTGCATCTCCTTCATATTGGTGATAGATTACATCGGCATACTCTTTCGCAGACCCGATGGCTATCCATGTCCCAAGATAGGCGAACAACAGCGGTATGTCCCTCGTGATGTATCCTAGAAAGGGATTTCTTAAAAGAAAGAAGAGGTTAGCACTTTATATCTTAGGCACCAGACTGACAATCTTACAGTGGTCACAGTGAACCCATGCGTCCCTCCCCTCCACCTTACCTGCGGTAGGGCTTGTTAGAAGGACCTGGTAAGGTCCTTCACACTGAATGTTCAGTCTCTTCCTCGTCCAATTCTTGATCATTACATAAGTACCAGGTTCAAGTTTAGAGGTAGTGGTTACAGTGTAGATCTTTCAAAGCCCTGGCTAACGCTAAAATATATTTAGTCATTTCCATTGTCATGTGATGAAAGTGAACAGCCTTTGGAGTATTCTGGTTCCATGGTGTTCTTAGTGGACGGCCATAAACAATCTCTGCTGGACTCAACCGAGCCTTCCCTGCTGGGGTGGTGTGCATCTGGAAAAGCGCCACAGGCAGTAGTTTAAGCCAATTGCTCCCTGTTTCCATCTGTAATTTGGCAAGTTTATTTTTCAATGTTTGATTGGCTTGTTCAATGAGTCCAACAGGCTGTGGCCGATGGGCACAATGTAATTATTGTTGGGTGCCCATCTGAACGCAGAATTCTTTGATAACCTTTCCCACAAAATGAGGGCCATTATCTGAACTCAGCCCAGTTGGGATTCCATACCTGGATATAATTTTTTTCACAAGTACTTTAACAACCATAGAAGCTTTGTTGTCCACGGTGGTATAACCTTCAATCCATTTATCAATAATAACGAATACATATTTATAAAACTTATAAAACTTGCGTCTTTCCAACTCAATGTAGTCCATCTGGAGGGTATCAAAGGGACTCATGGGTAAGGAGGTTCTCCCTTTTCTGCAGGTTATACCCTTCCTGAGGTTATATTGCTGACAGGTCAGACAACGACTACTAATCCCCTGAGCCAGAGTCTGCAACTTTGGATGCCACCATGTATCTGGAAGCGTATCATCAGTTGCTCGGGCACCACAGTAAGTTGCAAAGTGAATACATTCAATAACCCACATCGCGAGTTCATCTGACATACACGTTTGCCCTGCCGGGGTAACCATAATCCCGACATGCAATCAACTTACAACCAAGCTGTTTCCACATTTCTATATCTCGGCCAGGAGCATCCTCCTGTAATCTAATGACATCTTCGATGGTTGGCATTGGTTTTTCCGAGGGAGACTTGCCTTTATCTATACTTTTAATTTGCCTCATCATTTTAGGTACCACCACCCTGCGACCTTGGGACACTTCCTTAGCTTCTTGGAAATTTGTTTTGGTAACATTAGGGCTTGTAACAGGTCTGATACCAATTTCTGGTGGGATATCTGTGTTCCTGCTGAAGTCAAGAATCCCCTATTTTTCCACAACTGACCAAAGTCACGGACCACTCCGAAAGCATATCTAGAGTCAGTATAAACGTTTATTCTCAAGTTCTCCCCTAAGATGCAGGCTCTTTCTTATCAGGGCAAACAGTCCACAATAATGCCATCCTGATCTATAATTGCGTATCCTGAAAGTCTTTTACCTAGTGGTCCAATTGATGCATTCCCATCTACATACAGAGTTAAGTCAGGGTTTATCATGGGAATATCTGTCAATCCTCCTGAACAGAGGTATCTTCTTTAATCACAGACATGCAGTCGTGTCCTGACGGCTTGTTCCTCCGGTGGTTTGGTGAGAAAGGATGCCGGATTTATGATGGTACAATACTTAAATTGCAAGCTTGCCTGCTGCTTCAGCGGGTACTGTCATATAGAGGGCAGTGTTGCATTTTCTGGGGAGCTACTTCGATGGGGTTAATCTGGACGCATCCTACCTGAGTAGATTCTTCTGCCCACACCTGTGGGTCCACATACTCTGTTACCTCACTCCCCAGATGATAGCGTAACTGTGTAGTAACCTTCCTTGGTGGATGATAAAATTGAACAGTACAATTATTAGATGGTTCTTGTTCCTGGCTCCTGTTTGGATTCGCCAGACCTATCGCTTACTTAAAGATAATTCCTAAATCCTTTGCATGAGATGGGAAGTTCACTTCCTTTGTTACATGCGTGGCAACCTCAGAGTCCTGCTACAATTCCGAAGGCACCTCAGCATACTCTGCTGTTCCCTGTGGTGATTACAAACTGATGCTGTACAGCCTTGTTCCAGTATGTTACTTCGACTGGCATATCTGTCCTTGGAATCCAGATAGTCTCTGAGTCTTGTCGGATTTGGGGAGGTTGTGAGTGGACTAAATAGATGACATGGATGCCCCTGTATCCATTATGACAATACACTGTTTTCCCGCAACATGTAATACCAGAACAGGTTCCTTGTCAGTGTAGCACCGTTCACCATTAAGTTGGCTAGTCAGCATTGAGAAAATGAATCAGCCTGGGAGAAGTCTGTGTACCTCCCTTGTCCTCGATCTCCTTGCCAACCTCCCCTTTGTTCTTACTGATAACCCCCTCCCGCTTGTCTCCGGCATGGGCACTCCTTGCTCCAATGGCCTTGCTGGATACAATTAAAGTAGCGTTTAACTGCACAGGCCATTTGGCTCTGAGAATTGTCAGTCCAGTCCATATTGTTAATTTTTATTGCCTCTGCGACAGTGGCTGGGAGACAATTTATCAGCATAGCACAATGCTGAGGTGAATTCTCACCGTATCGATATTTAGTATCCCCCGACTGGCTGATGTATATCTCTCAACACCTCTGAAAACCTCTTGAAAAATTCTTCTGCCCCCTCTCTTTTCCGGGGTCTAGTATCCAGGACTTTTAGATGTCAATAGGTTTTTTTTTACATAGTGGTAGCAAGGACGGTAAGGATTGCATCCTCCCGGGCTGGATTCTGGGCATGTTGATTGATCAACATATCATGGGTTGGGGACCTCAAATTAGCTAGGAATCTTGCGTGTTCTACTGGGGTTAGAACTTGTTGCACCAGGCCCATAATTCGCTGGAATCAGCATTATAGACACGTTTAGTGGTTCGGAGGGAGTTTACAAATGAGGTGGGTGATTTATAATTTTGTTCGGCTTCCAAGGGAGGTAAATGTCCATATTGACACCAGCTGGAACTGCTGGGTCAAAAGCAACCGGTGAAGTTGACACAGGTGGTACTGCAACAGCTGATGATACAGCCGGAGCTGGTCTAGTGGACACAGGTGGTACTGCAGGATCAATTACCGTAGGGTGGGGGGTATTGGAATGATGACGGTTGCCAGACCATGTGAGCATTAGAATAAATTTTACTCTCCCACTCATCCAAATCAATCCTCGTAGTCTCTCTATCAAACCAAGCCAACCATCAAATTATGTAATCTTAAGCTCTCCATTAGTGGCCACAATTCTATTCTTCCACCATGTGCTCCTTTGTTTTGGCTACAATATTTCGCTCTCTGTCTGGCTCGCTCCAGATTTCTACAGTACAAGATTTACAGGGCCCCCACACAAAACTCTCAGAGTTTCTTGAAACAGTTAACAAAGCAAGACACACAGTTTCTAAAAACCACAAAAGTTAACAATGCAAGAACAAAATCATACAAACTCTAATAAAAGTATTTGATTTTAATACTTTAAATCTGAAATATCTGAGTCTACCACTTTAAGTGAAAGCACTCGACTTACCGCCTTCAATCTAAAGCCGTTACTCTCCAAATTTAAAACAGAAGAATGCCCCAGACCGTTATCAGAAGAATGCTGTATCCTCCTCACTACTTCAAATTTAAAGCTAAATCAGACGAACTTAAGCAAAAGCATAATCAAACTTAAGCAAAAGCATGCAATACAATACAATACAATACAATTCAATTTATTGTCATTTGGATCCCTTGAGGTCCAAACGAAATGCCGTTTCTGCAGCCATACATTACAAACAAATAGACCCAAGACACAACATAATTTACATAAACATCCATCACATTGCTGTGATGGAAGGCCAAAAAAACTTTTCTCTCCACTGCACTCTTCCCACCCCCCCCCCCCCCCCCCCCCCCCCCGATGTCAGAGTCAAAGTCAAAGCCCCCGGCGGGCGATGGCGATTGTCCCGTGGCCATTAAAGCCACGCCGGGTGATGCAAGGTCGCACACCGGGTCTTGGTGTTAGAGCCCCCGGCGCGCGCTCGCAGAGACCCTCCGCCATTCCAAGCCGCGCGGGGCGGTGCTGTAAGGCCCCGCTCCAGGAGCTCTTCAACCCCGCAACTCGGGCGGGAGAAGTCGCCGTTGCGGGAGCCCGGAAAAGCGGACTCCCTCCAGGGACCCGCGGGCTCCCGGTGCCGCCCGCCAAACCCGCAGTTGCAGCCACCGAATCTCCGGGGGTCGGGTCGCAGCAGCGTCCACCACAGCTCCACCCGCTCTGGACTCGGCCAGCTCCGCGACGGTGAGGTGAGTAGTCAGCACCACAGCCCCCGGTCTTCCTGTTGGAGGCCACTCCTCGTTGCAGCCCCAACGACAACGGAGACCCGACAAAGAAAAGGTCGGGTCTCCCGTGCAGGGAGAGATTTAAAAGTTACCCCCTCCCCCCCCACACCACCCCACACCAATTCGTCATATTTTACTTCATCCCGAAACGTATTTCCAATTACACCTCAATACTGAAATTCTCCCTCAGCTGAACCCCTTTATCAATATAACCGACCAATATCAGTATTCTTCGGACTACTAACCTCAGTCTCTTCGGGAAGCCTCTCGAAGGCCAGCGAATTGCCGAGCAGCTGGATCAGCCAATCGGAGGAAAACCGATGGAGTACAATCACTCATCGGGGGCCCAATTCCTCCATTCCCGGACCCGCCAACTCAACCCTTTTACCGCAAACCTGCGAGGGCCTCCTCTAAGACCCCCGGACGACGCCCCCAAATGATAATTCTGGTAATTCTATCCCTTAGTCAGTCAGTGAAAACTGTCTAGAATACATTAAATCTCCTTTATTTCACCAAGGTGACCGTGTTTCTCTGTACCGCCCTGGGAAGCTATCCCAGTGAATCATGGAGAAAACACATGTGTGCAAACAAAGGAATTAGCATATAAATATGATTAATACAGTGGGAGGTAACTTAGAAAGGGTGGTAATTCTAGACAAATAACTACAGTATCACATGGTTATATAGGTGGAGACAATCTTTCCACCCAATTACAATCATACACAGCATAATACTTAGCCAATCACAATAGCATTGAACATGTTTTCCAAGAAAAATAATGTCACAGTAAGGAAAGTAAAACTTAACTTCAATCAGCCTGTGATCTTCAAAAACAGAATACTTAACCCTTTAATCCTAGAGTGTCCCCTGCATATTCTGCATAATCTCACAACTATGGATTTAATTGATCAATTTATGTTGGATAATGCATCTATAACTGGTTGATCTCAAATTTGATTTGAGGGTTTGTTAAGTTGAGGCTTTGTTAAAAATCTCAATATATCACAGTTTCAATAAGATTTAGTTCACATTTAATGCTGGTTAATTTATTTGTCTCTGATCTGGCTTAACTCTTCTGCGTATCTGATGTTTACTGCTATTAGAGCATTTCATTTCAGTGAATACCAATGTATTCAGTCTGCTTGTAATTAAACGTGTTGATATGGCTGATCATATTTTAGGAAAAGGAGTGTTCTGTTTGGATCTGAAGAATTGGAAGGGCAGAGTTTCTTCCCAGAACAACTGCTGGCTGTTGCAGGTACCAGAGAATACAGAATTGTTGAAAAACACTTCAATCAAACAATTTGCAGACCCAGTTCAGAGAATTAAGGTAAGACTTAAGTGGCGCTGCATACAAAGTTATTATGTGACCATAATGTTCTTTTTTTTTTGTCATTGAATCAACCTAACCTTTATTTGAAGCTATCCTTGATGGCAGTAGCTGACATGTACATGTGTTTTAGCCAATGTCATCTTCAAAGGTAGACTTACAGAATTGTACAGTCCTGCTGCAGTGATGACCTGGATTCTAAAATTGCATGGCCAGAGAGGATAGACCTTATACCAGGGAGACTGCATCACCTAGGTTTCTTCTTGTGCTAAAGCCATCATAAGTGCCATTGGGTGGTGGAGCTAACTTGGCAATGGAAAGAAATGAAGGACAGCCAACGGGTTCAGGAAAGGGGATTCAGGTTAGCAGGCTGAATTGACCAAAGGCCTTGCAGAGAGTGGTCAACTAAAAGGGGAAATGACACAAATATTGATATCATTAAAAGGGAGTGTTCAGAAGGAATTAATGCCTAGGAATTTAGTGCATTGTGTAGGTTACCATATGAAGTTTTGATTACTTTTGAGGACTCGCGTTTCCTGGAGAAAGTGAAGCACGTGTCCTTCGGCTTAGCCATACACCAGATTGAACCTGATGGGATAAGAACATTAGAAATCAGGGATTGGAAGTTGAGATTGCCATTCTGCATCAAAGATTGGGGATGGAAGGGAAAAATATTGTTACTTTTAGTTGGGGTGTGTTTGGATTCATACCTAGGGATGGTGAGAGGGTGGTCTAGTGAGGAATGTTGGTATATCATGAGATAGGACATCCTTTGATTAAGGATACATTTTAGTTACTTTGCCGGCTTCTGATCCAGAACTGTAGAAGTAAGATCGTCACGGGAGTTTCTCACAGTGGTGACAATGCAGCTTAAATTCTCTTGAAATACCCAGAGGGAGCATAGCATGTGGAATTATGTTATTTCTCCACACATCACAAAGGTGACTCACACAGGAAGTGTCTGGTGAAAATGAACCAGAAATGAATGCTATCGACTTTCATTTAAAAAAAATCAATTCTCCAGTGATGATTTAACACAAATGTCCAGCCAAGTATATTTAGAAGATAGGATGCCACTCTGATCCTCATCAGAGTACCTTGGATGCCACTCTGATCCTCATCACCGGCAGATATGCCAGGAGGCCAAACGTCAGCACCATTGGTAACAGCTGGATTCAATTAGCTAATATTGGATTGGCCCACCTAAACCTTGTAAACCTACTCCTTATAAACACAGGCATTCCAGGGAGAAGGGAGCCTAAAGGGGCTGTCCCACTTGGGCGACCTAATTGGCGAGTTTAGAAGAGTTTGAAAAAAATGTCATGTTGAAGACCTCCTTTGACTATGTGGAAGACCTCCTTCGACCAATCCTAGAGCCAATCTGATGAGGATCAGATTGGCTCTAGCCCGAGTGGGAGGAGAGAAGTGAGTCAGTGCCGGGAAAACAGTTGAAAACTGAGGAATTTGGTTTGTAAATTGGTAAATCAGGCAATTTATCAGTCAATTTAAGCAAGACTGCTCTTAGGGAGCGGCAGTGAGTGAGCGGCCCTGTGAGTAAAGTGTGAGTCTTTGGCTCGAGAGTCTTCGGAGAAGAGACCACGCAATACGCTTGAGAGGTAGAGACGAAAGAAGGAGATGTCAGGCAAGCTGATTCAGTACGATGCTTGCAGTATGTGGGAGGTCAAGGACACCGCTGGTGCCTCTGGCTGCTACAAATGCGAGGTGCATCCAGGTAGAGCTCCTGAAGGACCGTGTTGGGGAACTGGAGAAGCAAGTGGATGACCTCCGGTTCGTCCGAGAAAGGGAGTAATTCCTCGACAAGTCCTACAGTAAGATTGTTACACCTAAGGTACTGGAAGAGAGAAGGTGGGAGACAGTGAGAAAGGGAGGGAAGCATGGAATGCCAACGTCCCCGGGTGTTGTACCTCTTGTGAACAGGTTCACCCACTTAGAAGCTGTTGGGACAGAAGAAGTGTTTACACTGAGCGGCGGACTGGCTTGCGATGCGAATAGGGCTGTTGAGCCAAAACCAAAAAGGCCTAAGGCAGGCAACGCCATTGTAGTGGGAGACTCCATTGTGAGAGGTACGGACAGGGGTTTCTGCGGCAACAGACGGGATGCGAGGATGGTGTGCTGCCTTCCTGGTGCCAGGATCCAGGATGTCACGGACAGAGTGCAGAAAATCCTCAAAGGCGAAGGTGAACATCCGGAAGTGGTAGTGCATGTCGGCACAAACGATGTCGGAAAGAAGGGGATGAATATTCTGCAGCGTGACTTTAGAGAGCTCGGAAAAATGCTGAAAAGCAGGACCTCCAGGGTTGTTATCTCCGGTTTGCTTCCAGTTCCTCGTGCTGGCGAGAGCAGGAACAGGGAGATATGGGACCTGAACGTGTGGCTGAGGAACTGGTGCACGGGGCAGGGATTTAGATTCTTAGATCACTGGGATCTGTTTTGGGGTAAGGGGGAACTGTACAAAAGGGACGGATTGCATCTTAACAGGTGTGGGACCAGCATTCTGGCAGGCAGGTTTGCCACTGCTACACGGGTGTTTTAAACTGAATAAGGGGGGTGGGGTGTCGAATGGGATAGTGGAGGATGGAGTTAAAGGGAAAGGGTTTCTTAAATGTGTGAGCGTAGAGACAGAGGGGTGTAAAATGAGGGTAGAAGCAATAGGTAGCAAGGTGAAAAGTAAAAGTGGCAGGCCGGCAAATCCAGGGCAAAAATCAAAATGGGCCACTTTTCAGCATAATAGTATAAGGGGTAAGAGTGTTGTAAAAACAAGCCTGAAGGCTTTGTGTCTCAATGCAAGGAGCATTCATAATAAGGTGGATGAGTTGAATGTGCAGATAGCTATTAATGACTATGATATAGTTGAGATCACGGGGACATGGCTCCAGGGTGAACAAGGCTGGGAGCTGAACATCCAGGGATATTCAATATTCAGGAGGGATAGACAGAAAGGGAAAGGAGGTGAGGTAGCGTTGCTGGTTAGAGAGCAGATTAACGCAATAGAAAGGAAGGACATTAGCTTTGAGGATGTGGAATCGATATGGGTAGAGCTGCGAAACGCTAAGGGGCAGAAAACACTAATGGGAGTTGTGTACAGGCCACCTAACAGTAGTAGTGTAGTTGGGGAAGGCATCAAACAGGAAATTAGAAATGCGTGCAACAAAGGTAAAACTGTTATAATGGGTGACTTCAATCTACATATAGATTGGGTGAATCAAAATGGCAAGGGTGCTGAGGAAGAGGATTTCTTGGAATGTATGCGGGATAGTTTTCTAAACCAACATGTAGAGGAATCAACGAGAGAGCAGGCTATTCTAGACTGGGTATTGAGTAATGAGGAAGGGTTAGTTAGCAGTCTTGTTGTGCGTGGCCCCTTGGGCAAGAGTTACCATAATATGGTTGAGTTCTTCATTAGGATGGAGAGTGACATCGTTAATTCAGAAACAAGGGTCCTGAACTTAAAGAAAGGTAACTTTGAGGGTATGAGACGTGAATTGGCCAAGATAGACTGGCGATTGATTCTTAATGGGTTGACGGTGGATATGCAATGGAAGGCATTTAAAGACTGCATGGATGAACTACAACAATTGTTCATCCCAGTTTGGCAAAAAAATAAATCAGGGAAGGTAGTGCATCCGTGGATAACAAGGGAAATCAGGGATAGTATCAAAACAAAAGATGAAGCGTACAAATTAGCCAGAAAAAGCAGTCTACCAGAGGACTGGGAGAAATTCAGAGACCAGCAGAGGAGGACAAAGGGCTTAATTAGGAAAGGGAAAATAGATTATGAAAGAAAACTGAAAGGGAACATAAAAACTGACTGCAAAAGCTTTTATAGATATGTGAAGAGAAAAAGATTAGTTAAAACAAATGTAGGTCCCTTGCAGTCAGAAACGGGTGAATTGATCATGGGGAACAAGGACATGGCAGACCAATTGAATAACTACTTTGGTTCTGTCTTCACTAAGGAAGACATAAATAATCTGCCGGAAATAGCAGGGGACCGGGGGTCAAATGAGATGGAGGAACTGAGTGAAATCCAGGTTAGCCGGGAAGTGGTGTTAGGTAAATTGAATGGATTAAAGACCGATAAATCCCCAGGGCCAGATAGGCTGCATCCCAGAGTACTTAAGGAAGTAGCCCCTGAAATAGTGGATGCATTAGTAATAATTTTTCAAAACTCTTTAGATTCTGGAGTGGTTCCTGAGGATTGGAGGGTAGCTAATGTAACACCACTTATTAAAAAGGGAGGGAGAGAGAAAACGGGGAATTACAGACCAGTTAGTCTAACGTCGGTAGTGGGGAAACTGCTAGAATCAGTTATTAAAGATGGGATAGCAGCACATTTGGAAAGTGGTGAAATCATTGGACAAAGTCAGCATGGATTTATGAAGGGTAAATCATGTCTGACGAATCTTATAGAATTTTTCGAGGATGTAACTAGTAGAGTGGATAAGGGAGAACCAGTGGATCTGTTATATCTGAACTTTCGGAGTAAACGGGTCCTTTTCACAATGGCAGGCAGTGACTAGTGGGGGACCGCAAGGCTCAGTTATGGGACCCCAGCTATTTACGATATATAATAATGATTTGGACGAGGGAATTGAATGCAACATCTCCAAGTTTGCGGATGACACGAAGCTGGGGGGCAGTGTTAGGTGTGAGGAGGATGCTAGGAGGCTGCAAGGTGACTTGGATAGGCTGGGTGAGTGGGCAAATGCATGGCAGATGCAGTATAATGTGGATAAATGTGAGGTTATCTACTTTGGTGGCAAAAACAGGAAAGTAGATTATTATCTGAATGGTGGCCGATTAGGAAAGGGGAAGATGCAACGAGACCTGGGTGTCATGGTACACCAGTCATTAAAAGTAGGCATGCAGGTACAGCAGGCAGTGAAGAAGGCGAATGGTATGTTAGCATTCATAGCAAAAGGATTTGAGTATAGGAGCATAGAGGTTCTACTGCAGTTGTACAGGGTCTTGGTGAGACCACACCTGGAGTATTGCGTACAGTTTTGGTCTCCTAATCTGAGGAAAGACATTCTTGCCATAGAGGGAGTACAGAGAAGGTTCACCAGACTGATTCCTGGGATGTCAGGACTTTCATATGAAGAAAGACTGGATAGACTCAGTTTGTACTCGCTAGAATTTAGAAGATTGAGGGGGGATCTTATAGAAACTTACAAAATTCTTAAGGGGTTGGACAGGCTAGATGCAGGAAGATTGTTCCCGATGTTGGGGAAGTCCAGAACAAGGGGTCACAGTTTAAGGATAAGGGGGAAATCTTTTAGGACCGAGATGAGGAAAACTTTTTTCACACAGAGAGTGGTGAATCTCTGGAATTCTCTCCCGCAGAAGGTAGTTGAGGCCAGTTCATTGGCTATATTTAAGAGGGAGTTAGATGTGGCCCTTGTGGCTAAAGGGATCAGGGGGTATGGAGAGAAGGCAGGTACAGGATACTGAGTTGGATGATCAGCCATGATCATATTGAATGGCGGTGCAGGCTCGAAGGGCCGAAGGGCCTACTCTTGCACCTATTTTCTATGTCTATGTTTCTATGACCTCCTTCGACTATGTTGAAGACTAGCTTCGACTAGCTACGACTAACTTCACGAAAATTGGACACCGAATAATGGAGAGTGAAGGCGACCTCCCTTCGACTATGATGAAGACCAACTACGACTACATTTGACTACCCTCGATTACCTACGACTAACATGCTGACCCACTACGACCTACTACGACTAAACCTACGAGTTAAAAAAAGTATCGATTTTTTCCATGGCGACCTTTTACTCGTGGGCATTTTTCAACGTTGAAAAATACGCCGCGACCTAGCTGAGGCCTCGAGTACACGGGGACTACCCTCGAGCATGAAGGAGAGTTACAAATACCTCCTACAACCTCGTTTCGACCATGCTGCGAGTATGAGTCGAGGGCAAACTCGCCAGAACTCGCGGAGTAGGTCGCCCAAGTGGGACAGCGCCTTAAACCTAGATCTGCATGGGGCTCTTTGGTCATCCACGACCATCTCCACTACAAGTTAGCAACCTTCTATCTGTGTTGCAGTTATGGAAAGAACATTATGTAACAACACAATGCTTGAAATCCAAACTGTTGAAACGCACATCATAAATAAATGATACATAAATTGCTGTATGCCTCTTTACTGTTTGCCTTTATGGATAGATAAAAGTTTCACTGTCTTGTTTAAAATAAGTTGTGCTAAAAGGGAAAGGACAAGGTGGAAAAAAATGGTTATATTGGAATAGGAGTAGGAATAGGAAATCCTTATTGTCACATGTGACCAAGAACAGTGAGATTCTTTGCTTGCATACACAATGTATACAAATGGCAGCCACCTACGGGTGCTGACAAAGTTACAAAGTACGCCGGCTACCCCTTTTGTCCCCCCTCCCCACCACCACAGCAGTTCCCCCACGCTGGGTCCCCATTGTCCTTTGTCCCCCCCCTCGTGTCCAATGTTCTTCCCCTCTCCCCTCTTCCCCAGTTCCCCCACTGCTTGTTTTGGATAATTGGCAATAAAGAAACCATTTTCTTCCTCCACCCACTTCACGGTCCATTAGAACGAGGATTTCCTGTACCTGTACCTTCTCTGCAGCTGTAATACTCTAACATGTAACATCACAGTCCCCTCCATAATCTTTGAGACAAAGACCCATCATTTATTTATTTGCCTCTGTACTCCACAATTTGAGATTTGTAATAGAAAAAATCACATGTAGTTAAAGTGTACATTGTCAGATTTTATTAAAGAGTATTTTTATACATTTTGGTTTCACCATGTAGAAATTACAGCAGTGTTTGTACATAATCCCCCCCATTTCAGGGCACCATAATGTTTGGGATACAGCAATGTAATGTAAATGAAAGTAGTCATGTTTAATATTTAGTTGCATATCCTTTGCATGCAATGACTGCTTGAAGTCTGCGATTCATGGACATCACCAGTTGCTGGGTTTCGTCTCTAGTGATGCCCTGCCAGGCTTATTTTGCAGCCATCTTTAGCTTATGCTTGTTTTGAGGGCTAGTCCCCTTCAGTTTTCTCTTCAGCATATAAAAGGCATGCTCAATTGGGTTCGGATCGGGTGATTGACTTGGCCACTCAAGAATTTACCATTTTTTAGCTTTGAAAAACTCCTTCGTTGCTTTAGCAATATGTTTTGGATCATTGTCTTGCTGTAGAATGAACCGCCGGCCAATGAGTTTTGAGGCATTTGTTTGAACTTGAGCAGATAGGATGTGTCTATGCACTTCAGAATTCATTATGCTACTACCATCAGCAGTTGTATCATCAATGAAGATAAGTGAGCCAGTACCTTCAGCAGCCATACATGCCCAGGCCATAACACTGTGTTTCACAGATGAGTTGGTATGCTTTGGATCTTGGGCAGTTCCTTCTCTCCTCCATACTTTGTTCTTGCTATCACTCTGATATGTTAGTCTTCGTCTCATCTGTCCACAAGACCTTTTTCCAGAACTGTGGTTGCTTTTTTAAGTACTTCTTGGCAAATTGTAACCCGGCCATCCTATTTTCGCAGCTAACCAGTGGTTTGCATCTTGCAGTGTAGCCTTTGTATTTCTGTTCATGAAGTCGTTTGAAGACAGTGGTCATTGACAAATCCACACCCAACTCCTGAAGAGTGTTTCTGATCTGTCGGACAGGTGTTTGGGGGTTTTTCTTTTTTATAGAGAGAATCTTCTGTCATCAGCTGTGGAGGTCTCCCTTGGCCTGCCAGCCCCTTTGCAATTAATAAGCTCACCAGTGCTCTCTTTCTTCTTAATAATGTTCCAAACAGTTGATTTGGGTAAGCCTATGGTATGGCTGATGTTTCTAACAGTTTTATTCGTGTTTCTCAGTCTCATACTAGCTTCTTTGACTTTCATTGGCACAACTTTGGTCCTCATGTTGATAAACAGCAATAAAAGTTTCCAAAGGTGATGGAAAGACTGGAGGAAAGACTAGGTGCTGAGCGCTCTCTATACCTGCATTAAGGAGGCAATTACCTGAGCAATTACAAACACTTGCGACGCCAGGTATCTCAAACATTATGGTGCCCTGAAATGGGGGGACTATGTATAAACACAGCTGTAATTTCTACATGGTGAAATCAAAATGCATAAAAATACCCTTTAATAAAATCTGACAATGTGCACTTTAACCATATGTGATTTTTTTTTAAATTACAATTCTCAAATTGTGGATTACAGAGGCTAATAAATAAATGATGGGTCTTTGTCCCAAACATTATGGAGGGCACTGTATACTATGGACTCTGGTTATTTTTTCTTTGCACACTTGGGATTGCACATGGGTTAATTATACATGTGTATGGTATGATTTGACTAGACAGCATGCAAGCATTTTTCAATGTATCTCAGTACACATTACATTAATGAACTCATACCAACAACTATACAACATTTTAAGGGAAGGTTTACTACAGCCTACCCTGTTGATACTCCTCATAGGTTTAGAAACCAGTCAGGTCTCTGTCAACCTCCTCTGCACCAGGGAAAGCAGACCTAGCCTCTCCAGTCTCTCCATTACTGAAATGTTCCATCTCATTCCAACATACATGCATTTTGAGGGACTATCCACTTGCGTAAATTTGGTGCGTGTGCAGATGTGGTGAAGATGTCGCTATTTAGAGCATACTGCACACCCCTCTACACTGCGCACCAGTGGTCGAACTGTTTAAAGACAAGTATGCAGAGACTAAAAGTGGCATATAACGATGCCATGAGAACACTGCTAAGGCAACCTAGATGGTGTAGTGCCAGTAATATGTTTGTGGCTGCAGGAGTCAGTAATTTAGAAGCTATCCTAAGACACCACATGTATAAATTCATTTGCAGGATAAATGACTCTAAAAATGTGCTTATTGTGGCCTTGACAAACATAAGGGTTAGCACTACACGCTACGAATCCCAGTTGTGGAGACACTGGTATCGTTGTCTCGTTGTAGGACATTGATCATCTTTTAATCTGGATTTTTAATTTAAGTATTGTGGGTTTTTGTTAAATATAAATTATGATGTTTTTATGTGATATACCATGATTTTATATATATTTATGATATTTGATATGCAATGCATTTTTTATGTAATGTTGCCCCTTGTCTGGACCTTGAGTCCGTAATAAAGTTTATTATTATTATTATTATTATTATTGAATCTAGTCTCTGAGAGGCTGTTGGGTTTGGCCTCAATATATGCATGATTTGATGAACACGGTTGCTGTTGTGTGCTTCAGTGACTTTGGTGCTGCACTGAGGTGTACTCTCATGCAAAAAGATGGACATGTAGAGACTTCCGTTAATGGACCGGTTACGTAATTGAAGTACATTCTAAGTTAGCCTACAGTGTGAATCTTGTAAAATATGGTTCTGCCTGACATTCTTGTTTATATTTATCATCTCAATCTGTTCCTGTTCTGGAAGAATTTCTTCAACTGTCAGCTCTCTTAAGTTTGTTCCCTTTTTGTACAGCAATTTCAGATTTCAGAGACCTTGTCAGAGATGTATAACATGCTCGTTAGTTTAGTTTAATGGAAACGGTATAATGGAAACATGTATTCCTCACCTTGCTCATACAGTAAGTGCCTGTTAATTTGCAATCTGGTTAGCACCAAAGATGGATGAGTGATTCCCTTCACAATTTCTACTGATATTACATATTTGATTTCTTTAAATTTTTGTAAAATGGCCAAAACAGTAATATATGACTCAAGTTTTAATTTTGTTGCATGAATGAAAAAAACCTCCTGGATTATGGTTAATAGTTTTGTAATATAGCTGATAGAGGTTTGTCATGTCCTGCATCTTGATTCCCTTTTCATGCTGTCTTTGTTGCAATTAAAATAAAGAGACTTCCAAGAAATGTTGTTTACATTCAAATTATACTGAAATCTAATACACAAACTGGCGATCTGTACTCTGTGTTACAGCTCTAAGGGAAACTAGCAAACCTGTCTCCTGAAAGAAAATCAGATTCAAATGCCTATCTCCATATGCCAGTCATGTGCTATAAACTAATCCCTTAACCTCATATGCCATTTATTTTTATTTCTTAACATTTCTTAATATTAATTACTATTTCTTAATCCTTTTTTACAGACAGTCAGACAATTGAAATCTTTATGTCGTGGTCACATATTTTTGCCATATAATAATCACAGATCTGCTGATAAATTAATTTTAGTAAATATAACTTGTTAAAACAAAAATGATTAAGGATCAGCATAAATAAAAACAGGAACTGTGCTTACTTTTCTGAAGTGAAACATGATGAACTAACTGACCCATTGGAAAATATGTTCAGTTGGTTTGTGCTTGTTCATGATGTGATATATACAGAATAACACATTTATGTGTGTAATCTTACGCTGCTGCTACTACATGCAAAATGAAAATATGCATTTGGATTTGCATTTCTCGCCAAGAATAGACAAATACATACATAAAATATTTTTACTGTTGTCTGCAAAAATAATAAAAATCATAGTACATCGGCATCCTCTCCCAGATTCATCTAGATTTATTATTTATTCAGGAATCACTCTATCAGAACTGATTCTGTGGACATCAGTGATTGATATAGTCATGACATGTACTTACTGTTCTAATGTTAGCCAGTTGTTGTTGCTTTTAAGACACAATGAAGTCTATTCCTGACCATGCTTCCTTGGTTACACAGTACAGGGCATAAAACATTTGAACCAGTTAAACACAAAATGCTGGAGTAACTCAGCAGGACAGGCAGCATCTCTGGAGAGAAGGAATTTAAACAAGTTAGGTCAGTAGTTTCTCTTTTCTTGCCCTTTTATTGATGATCAGAGCAGGCATTGTTTTTATTAGAATTGAACACATTCCCAATTTCATGTGGCTCGTGAAACCATTAAATGGTTCCAGATCACCTCAAATCAAAAATTGTCCCCATCTGATATATTTCAAGATTCTGCATTTGCACTTACTTGCAGAATAACAATGGGCGGCACAGTGGTGCAGCAGTAGAGTTACATAGAAACATAGAAAATAGGTGCAGGAGGAGGCCATTCGGCCCTTCGAGCCAGCACCGCCATTCATTGTGATCATGGCTGATCGTCCCCTATCAATAACCCGTGCCTGCCTTCTCCCCATATCCCTTGACTCCACTAGCCCCTAGAGCTCTATCTAACTCTCTCTTAAATCCATCCAGTGATTTGGCCTCCACTGCCCTCTGTGGCAGGGAATTCCATAAATTCATAACTCTTTGGGTGAAAACGTTTTTTCTCACCTCAGTCTTAAATGAGCTCTCCTTTATTTTAAGACTGTGGCCCCTGGTTCTGGACTCGCCCAACACTGGGAACATTTTTCCTGAATCTAGCTTGTCCAGTCCTTTTATAATTTTATATGCTTCTATAAGATCTCCCCTCATCCTTCTAAACTCCAGTGAATACGACTAGTCTTTTTAATATTTCCTCATATGGCAGTCCCGCCATCCCAGGGATCAATCTTGTGAACCTACGCTGCATTGCTTCAATCACAAGGCTGTCCTTCCTCAAGTTAGGAGACTAAAACTGTACACAATACTCGAGATGTGGTCTCACCAGAGCCCTATACAACTGCGGAAGAACCTCTTTACTCCTATACTGAAATCCTCTTGTTATGAAGGCCAACATTCCATTAGCTTTCTTCACTGCCTGCTGTACCTGTAAGCCAACTTTCAGTGACCGGTGTACGCCCAGGTCGCGCTGCACCTCCCCCTCACCTAACCTAACCCCATTGAGATAATAATCTGCCCCCTTGTTTTTACCGCCAAAGTGGATAACCTCACATTTATCTATATTGTACTGCATCTGCCACAAATCTGCCCACTCACTCAACCTGTCCAGGTCACCCTGCAACGTCCTAACATCCTCTTCACAGCTCACACTGCCACCCAGCTTTGTGTCATCCGCAAACTTGCTAGTGTTGCTCCTAATTCCCTCTTCCAAATAATTAATATATGTGGTAAACAGTTGCGGCCCCAACACCAAGCCTTGCGGCACTCCACTCGCCACTGCCTGCCATTCTGAAAAGGACCTGTTCACTCCTACTTTGCTTCCGGTCTGCCAACCAATTTTCTATCCATGTCAACACCCACCCCCAATACCATGTGCTCTAATTTTAGTCACCAGTCTCCCGTGCGGGACCTTATCAAAGGCTTTCTGAAAGTCTAGATACACTACATCCACTGGCACCCCTTCATCCATTTTACTTGTCACATCCTCAAAAAATTCCAGAAGATTAGTCAAGCATGATTTCCCTTTCATAAATCCATGCTGACTTGGACTAATCCTTTTACTGCTATCAAAATGCCCCATTATTACCTCTTTAATAATTGACTCCAGCATCTTTCCCACCCCCGAAGTCAGGCTAACTGGTCCGTAATTCCCCATTTTCTCTCTTTCGCTCCTTTCTTGAAAAGTGGGATAACATTAGCTATCCTCCAATCCACAGGAACTGATCCTGAATCTATTGAACATTGGAAAATGATCACCAATGCGTTCACTATTTCTAGAGCCACCTCTCTGAGGACCCTTGGATGCAGACCATCAGGTCCAGCGGATTTATCATCCTTCAGTCCCATTAGCCTACCCAATACTATTTCTCGCCTAATGAAAATTTCTCTCAGTTCCTCTACTCCCTTAGATCCTCTGTCCTCCAGTACATCTGGGAGATTGTTTGTGTCTTCCATAGTGAAGACAGATCCGAAGTACCTATTCAACTCTTCTGCCATTTCCTTGTTGCCCATAATAATTTCACCCGTGTCTGCCTTTAAGGGACCCACATTTGACTTTGCTACTCTTTTTCCCTTAACATATCTAAAGAAGCTTTTATTGTCCTTCTTTATATTCCTGGCCAGCTTCCCTTCGTACTTCAACTTTTCAGCCGGTATTGCCCGTTTTGTTTCCTTCTGTTGTCCTATGAAAGTTTCCCAATCCTCTGGTTTCCGGCTACTCTTTGCTGTGTTATACTTCTCTTGTCAGACACGGTTGCCTCCTACTCCCCTTAGAACCTTTCTTCCTTTTTGGAATGAAATGATCCTGCGTCCGGATTATGCCCAGAAATTTCTGCCATTGCTGTTCCACTGTCATTCCTGCTAGGATCCCTTTCCAGTCTACCTTGGCCAGCTCCCCTCTCATGCCTTCATAGTCCCCTTTGTTCAACTGCATCACTGACACTTCCGATTTAACCTTCTCCTTCTCAAATTGCAGATTAAATCTAATCATATTATGATCACTACCTCCAAGCAGTTCCTTTACCTCGAGTTCTCTTATAATATCTGGTTCATTGGACAACACTAAATCGAGAATTGCCTTATCTCTGGTCGGCTCCATTACAAGCTGCTCTAAGAATCCATCTCGGAGGCATTTTACAAACTCTCTTTCTTGAGGTCCTGAACCAACCTGATTTTCCCAGTCTACCTGCATATTGAAATCCCCCATCACCACAGTGGCATTACCTTTGTTACATGCCAGTTTTAACTCCTGCTGCAACTTACACCCTACATCCAGGCTACTATCTGGGGTCTGTAGATAACACCAATTAGTGTCTTCTTGCCTTTACAATTCCTCAACTCAATCCACAATGACTCTACCTCGTCAGTCCCTATGTCTTCCCTCTCAAGGGATTGAATTCCATCCCTCACCAGCAGAGCTACCCCCCCCTCCTCTGCCCACCTGCCTGTCCTTTCTATAGGATGTATAACCCTGAATATTAAGCTCCTCCTCATTTTTCCTTTCTTCTCCCCGCCTCCCCCCACCCCCCATCAGTCTGAAGAAGGGTTTCGGCCTGAAACGTTGCCTATTTCCTTCACTCCATAGATGCTGCTGCACCCGCTGAGTTTCTCCAGCATTTTTGTGTACCCTGAATATTAAGTTCCCGATCCTCCTGCAGCCACGTCTCAGTAATCCCCACAATGTCATATCTACCAACCTCTAACTGAGCCTCAAGCTCATCTACTGTACTTCTTATACTTTGCGCATTCATATACAATACTTTTAACTCCTTACGCATCTCACCTTTCACATCGATCCCTATTACACTCTGCCATACGCTCCTTACAATTGCTGCCTTACAATGCCAGAGACCTGGGTTCGATCCTGACTACAGGTGCTGTCTTGTACAGAGTTTGTATATTCTCCCTATGGCCACCTGGGTTTTCTCTGAGTGCTCTGGTTTCCACTCACATTCTGAAGACATTCAAGTTTTTAGATTAATGGTCTTCTGTAAGTTGTCCCTGGGGTGTAGGATAGAACTAGTGTGTGGGTGATCTTTTGTTGGCGAGGACTCCGTGGACTTGAAGGCCTATCTCACCAATGAACTCTAAACCAAACTAATCTAAACTAAAGCACTGCATTTCTTTTTGCCAGCGTTGCTGATGTTTCTGATTTAAATTCCTAAAAAACAACAGGCGTTTTGAGCGCTGGAACCACATGCATTAGGAACAGGATTAATCTTACCCAAATACACTTCACATGTACACGATTTTCTTGCGAGTAATCTGGGTTGAAATCAAACTTGGACCTCAGACTGCTCTATTCTATTTTCCTTCCTTATCTTATTTAGTTTACATCTTGCAGCTGTTATTCTTAACTTATTTACAATTTTGTACTGCATATATGAATAATATCTCACTTTTTTGCAAGCCTATTGAGCTATCTTTATTTGTTCTTTCATGCTCTGGTCCCACTTCCCATTACTCATTTGCCTCCTTTCATAATCTTCCATAGAAGAAAACACTAAATTTATGGAATCATTTGATGAAAAATGGTGCGTGTCTTCGCCAGAACGCCTTCTTCCCACGAGTTGTCTTTCTGAATCCTGTATGTGAACTGGACTCAGAAGTGCCTCAGATAAATGAGGTCATAGCTCCAAGCAATGTTGAATCCTTTATTTGTTCGTTCAAGCAAGGCTATGTGTCATGGATGACCAATATTTTTACACCACATTGGTTATCTGGTGAGTACTGCAGCAAATTTAAATATATGTTTACTGTTTGAATTAGAGACCTGAATTAGTTGACAAAGTGAAAATAAATTAATGTTGTTAGCACTTAATAAAACTAATTTTTATGTTTCACTAATCAAGATTTCAAATTGTTAGTTTTTCACCTTGTCTAAAATTAGAATAAATATTAGGTATGATCAGCTGCTGACGTCACGATGCCCACCAATCCAGGCCTACCTGCCTCCTGGCCCCGGCCCCCTGCCGCTGTGGATTAAAGGCGCAGATAGATCGAGAAAGTTCTGCAGAACAAAGATTCTACAGCTCCGTCCCACAATAGGATCTTTGTTCTACAGATCTCGGGGCAGCGGCGCCTCACGCGCTGAACCTTCTCCTCGCTGTCGGCGCAGCTCGTGAAGCCCCGCCCGCCTGTGCACTCATTCCAGCTGTGGGTTTCCAGAGTCAGAAGCCGCTTCTCTCTGTCTTCTCATTTGGCAGCCCACCCACTCCCCTCACAGCTCCCCTCTCCTTCCTCCCTCTCTCCCCTCTCCTCTCTACCAAAGATCCTATACTGCTCTAGGATCTTTGCTCTCTACCCGTCACAGGTGACGATCGTCTGTCCCCCCCCCCGGCCTGGCGGAAGCCACGATCGGCTGGTCCCCCCGCTGCTTTTCACCGTCGTCAGTTCGCTCCGTGCCTAGCTCGGGCTGCTCTCTCTCTCTCTCTCTCTCCCTCTCCCTCTCCCTCTCCCTCTCCCTCTCCCTCTCCCTCTCCCTCTCCCCCTCCCCCTCCCCCTCCCCCTCCCCCTCCCCCTCCCCCTCCCCCTCCCCCCCCCCCTCCCCCTCCCCCTCCCCCTCCCCCTCCCCCTCCCCCTCCCCCTCCCCCCTCCCCCCTCCCCCCTCCCTCCCTCCCCCCCCCCCCCTCCCCCCCTCCCCTCCCCCCCCCCCCCCCCCCCCCTCCCCCCCTCCTCTCTCTCTCTCCCTCCTCTCTCTCCCTCCTCTCTCTCCCTCCTCTCTCTCCCTCCTCTCCCTCCTCTCTCTTCTCTCTCTCCTCTCTCTCCTCTCTCTCCTCTCTCTCTCCCCCCTCTCCCAGCCCCCCTCTCCTCCCCGCTCTCTCCTCCCATCTCTTGCTCCCCTCCTCCCTCTCTCTCAGTCCACCCCGCTCTCTCCTCCCATCTCTTGCTCCCCTCCTCCCCCACCCTCCCCCCTCACCCACCCTCCCTCTCCTCCTCCCCTCCACCCCCCCTCTCCCTCTGTCTCTTGCCCTTCTGTCTCTGTCTTTCCCCATTCTCGCTCTGCCCTCACTCTCTACTCCCCCTCCCCTCCCTCTCTAGATGTTGGGGGCTATGTGTCAGTGGATAGGGCGGTTATGGGGTAAAAGGAGCAAATTAATAATATTAATATAATATCAAGGGGGGTAGTTAGCGTGTGTGCGGGGGGGGTAGTTAATGTGTGTGACGCCGCATGCCGTCCCCCCCAGCCCCCCCTCCTACCCGCAACCACACGTTGGGGGAACAGACCCAACGGGTCTGCACTTGGTCTAGTGATTAATAGAATCAGATGAATCACCAGGCATCATTCTCTCTGGCTGACATGATAATGGTACATTTTCCAAAATTTTCCACTGACATGGCAATGTGCTAAAATTTGAAGAACTGTCCAATAGATCAGACAAACAGCAGTCTCATACAGGCACGGGGAAGACAATGGGGACGGTGTGGGGAGACCGCCGTGAAGAACAATGGGGACCCAGCAAGGGAGGACCGCCGTGAGAGTCGGTGGGGACCCAGCGATGGACGTTGGGAGAAGAAAAGGGGAGCCAGTTTGGGGGAGGGGGGGATTTCGTTAGTTTTATAATCCTCTGCCCAGGGGATAAGCCTGTTTGTTTGTTTGTTGTTCGTTCTGGTCCATTCCAGTTTAGGTGCTGTGCACACGGCATCCAGCCAACGGTTGCCTGTCTTTTTTTGCACTTTTAATTTCAAGTTTTTGTGTATCTTGTGTGTTGTGACTGTTGGCAGACCAATTTCCCTCCGGGCTTTTGAATAAAGTTTTAGGCGGACTGGGCTAAGGTGTTCAGCGAAACGATCGCCCAGTTTACGTTTGGTCTCGCCGATGTATAAGAGTCCACATCTTGAACAACGGATACAGTAGATGAGGTTGGAGGAGGTGCAAGTGAACCTCTGCCTAACCTGAAAGGACTGTCAGGGTCCTTAAACGGAGTTGAGGAAGGATGTATGAGGACAAGTGTTGCATCTTCCGCGGTTGCAGAGGAAGGTACCTGGGTAGGGGGTGGTTTGGGTGGGATGAGTTAACCAGGGAACGGTTCCCCTTCTCTTGGACCTGCCCAAACGGCCTTCTACCCTCTCTAGATCTTTTTATTTCTAACTGCCGGCATGACATCAACCGGGGGCGGGGGGTGTGGGGTGTGTTGGCGGGGGGGGGAGGGAGGGAAAAGAGCTTGGAGAAAAGACTGGGGAAAGGCAATACGTTGAGGAGGGTGTCACAGGGGAGGGGGGCATGAGCCAGCGAGGGGGACCAGAGGGGAAGGGGCTGGAGCTGGCGGTGCGATGGGGACTCACAGCGGGCGCTGGTCACACTCCCCCGCCGGGATCAAAGTCTCCGCTTTATGTTTGGCGACATCTCCAGTGCCGGGCCAGGCTGGGCTGCACCGGGCTGGGCCACTCAGCCGGCGGGAGGGTGGGAGTCATTTTCCCACACAAGCTGTAGGTGACTGGGCAATATGAACCCAAGCACCAAGTTGTAAGACGCCGAAGGTGCGCATCCCTCGGGACAGCCCCCACTCTCCCACAGCCACCCACCGCGGGCTGTGGGTCGGGTGGAGCGGAGGTGTGGGACAATGTTCATCCCTCCATAGTGATGTGATGGACATGGGGGTCTGGACCAATCGCTGACAAGTCCCGCCCCCCGGCAACGTCATGTTCGTTATTTTACTTTTCTGTTGAGCGGTATTCAGTTCGTTGGCTTGTAGGCGACGCCGCCTTTCGGGTAGGTTAAGTTTTGGCAGAGCAGCCATTTGGTGAGTTTGCTTTTAGGCGACGCAGCCGTTCGGTTAGTTGGCTTTTAGGCGTCCCGCTCTTTCGGTTAGTTGGCTTTTAGGCGTCCCGCCCTTCGGTTAGTTGGTTTTTCGGCTTCGTTTCCATTCGGTTATTTGGCGTTTCGGCTTAGTTTCCATTCCGTTATTTGGCTTCCACTTCTTTGCTTCGGCTTCGGAGGGGAATATGGGACTGAAGAGGGTTTGTTCACATTGCGTTCACAGATGCGTTCACATTGATCTTGTATTGTACAGGTTATTGCCATTTTGAACTTTAAAAATGTTGCAGTCGCGCTCCCACTTGCCGGCCACACCTGCGCAGTTGGGGGAGGGTTGCCGTGACTCGCGTCACAACGGGAACCCGGTCAGCCGCGCTTGCGCAGTTTGGGGCTATGAGTCAGTGGTGGAATATTGCCTTGGGGGATGGGCCCAATGCGTCATAAATCTTCTCTGCACTCTTTCAGGCGTAATGACATCCTTCCTTTGGCAGGTTGACTAAAACTGAGCACAGTATTACAACTGTGACCTCACCAACGTCTTCCACACTTTCAGGTTTCTGTACGTAAATAAAGGAAGCAGAGAAAGGGACTACTTTTTTCTTTTTGACTAAAGCTAATTTTAAATTACATTTATTCTTGAAACATCATTTGTTACTGTGCTTCATCCACTATTGACCTGAGGGAAGAAATTCACCTTAGATTTCAATGTTGAATTAGTGCAGAGGTTTAGGTTACCAGATGTACTTGTTACTACACTTTCCGTTCTGGGGTCTTAGGTAGAATCCATTGTGCACTCTGGTATTTTTCTCTCTTTGCACTAATTGTTGTACTTGGGTACGGCGTGATTGTACTTGTGTATAGTATGATTTGAATTGATTGGATAGCACATAAACAAAATGTTTGCACTATATTTCAGTACATGTGACAATAATAGACAAATGCCGATACCAATGAAGGAAGTTAAGAAGTATTACCTGCGACAATTTTTTTGACATTACATCCCATGTGGTAAACTTCCTCCAGTCATTATCCAAAATAGCAGTTCATATATATTTTTGACAAATTGGGCAAATAATCTTATTCGATATTCAAATGTCTATGGTCTAGAAGATGGACTCATGTTGTTGTGATTCTGTACTTGCTAATAATTCTTAGCTATCCTGCTCCTCAAAATAGACTTTAACATTTAAAACATTTATTTAGAATATAACGGTGTCGGTATTATTAGCTAAATGCAGTCTATTAATGTTTGTAAAGCCCCTGTCCCACTTTGGTGATTTTTCCGGCGACTGTCACAGTCGTAGCAGGTCGCCGAAAAAGCGGCGACTGGACCCCCCCCTACGACAATGCTACGACAACTTGCCCCCAAGTCGATGTCAATGTATGGCAAGCTACCGACAACCGGCGACCCATTAGGATGTCCACCTACGACAACCTACGACCACACAGGCAACAACCTACGACAACCAAAGTCAATCTACGTCCACCTACGACAAGCTACGACAAGCAACGACCCTGTCGGCGCCAACTGAAGACAATTCAGTCGCTGGCACCTGTCACCGGTTGATGTAGGTAGTCGCCAATGGATTCCACGAAGTCAGCAGCTGGCGGCAACCAACGTCACCTGGCGACAACCTGTGTCATCCTGGCGACAACCTACGACAGCACCTACGACAGGAGAAGACAAGCTACATCAAGCCCACATTCGGCAAAAGGTTTTGAACATTTCAAAATCCAGCGGCGACCAGAAAAACGTTAGGAATCTAGGCGACTTGAGGAGACTACTCACGGCCATACAGGCATCACCCCGCGACCATGTGGCGAAAGCTGTGGTCGCCAAAAACATCGCATAAGTGGGATGGGCTCAACAAAGGAAATATAGACAATGTCGTATTCACTTTCTGAACACGTTGGTAGTGTTTGTTAATCTACACAAAATGCATATTATATTATTGTAAACAATCATTTAGAAAAAAAACCAGATGAATATGATTCTGTGCCAGACTTCATAACAGTATACCACTATCTGCCGCGATCTTGCTAGTATGTGTTTTCAAATTTCTCGAACATCAGGATTGTATGTAGGAAATCTACTGCTTTATTAAGGAAATTTATTGAGGTTTAAAATAGTTCAGAAAACAGTAATGGGGTCACTTGTGAATTATGTGATTTTTATTTTCTAAGAAGGAAATTTCAGATATTTTTGTGGGGTTTTTTGTCACCTTTTTTCTCTGTATATCCAGGCCACTTATCATTCCGCCACATCAGTGATTTGACAAAAGCACTTGAAAAAATTGGCACATGGGACATTTTGGACCTGCATGGTGGACAACGGTTGATAGGTGACTATCAAGGGTGCGTACATATAGCTGTGAATCGAGATGAGACAGATGAACTAGAATTTTCACATCAGAGGAATTTGACTACTGGGTATCTCTGGGCCCTGATAGGTTATTCACCACAGGTAAGTCTACTCATTGGTTATTTAGTGTATGTCTTAAATGTTTCTATACTGAACAAGAACTCTGACTGAGAGATGTTGTGAAGATAATCATATTGATGCCTTATCCAGTTAGTGGAAAAGGAAATCTATGAATAATATTGACATAGGATATGTATATCCCAACTTACACCTCATAATTATTTTTAACAACTATCTGAACAGCCCACAATCATAATCTGAAATTGAGACTATAGAACATGAATTTCAAAAAGTGAAGAAACAAGTCACTGAAGAATTATATTAGGCATGCATCCAAATTGGTCTTTTGGATTTAGATAATGATCTCTGTTATTTAATCGCATTCATCCTAAGATATGGAATGCTTCTTGACCTAGCTTTCACCTTGCTTTAATAGATTGATGTGCATTACATGGCAAATCACTCCAGCTTAGGAGTTACTCTCGGGAATTTAAGCCATAAAAGCATATAATCTGTCAGTCTTCAGCTGATGCACGCAAATGTTGTGATTGTTAGAAATATGAATTTCATGAAAAAGAACTGACATAATTGACATATTAAATACTTTTTAAATTAGAATTAATGTAGAAGAGAATAACCTATAAACTGATTTCACCCACTATATGTGTTATCAATCCATTTTAGAGCTGTGATAACACTTGTGGATTATTTTTAATTCATTCACTCTTCCTTAGACAGTGAACTATTAACTTAGAACTATCCTAGCAAAAAAGTACAGCTTAATAAATGGTCTATAAATACCTTGTATCACAATATGGAGATTGACGAGCAATTTGCATTGCTTGAGAACTACCATTCTACTAAGTCTATTATCTCTGAAAAACATAATGACCTATGTTAAATCCATCTTTTACCAAGAGCATGCTCATGATAAAATAAAATGAGATCTCATACGTAGAATACATTGTTGTAAGGAGTTTAGTAACGGATTGACTTGTGATTTCTCATAATTCTCCACTGAAGTGTGACAATGTAATATCATTCAAAGATTTAATTATTTCAAGATTCAAGATTCAAGAAGTTTATTGCCATGTCAACAAGTTGATAGGAATGTGTCTTGGTTCGCTCTCAGACAGATACAATACAGTACAATACAACCACCACATACACCACAATAAATAATACAGACAATACCGTACGAAGGACAATATATACAGGAAGGACAGTACCCAGCAGCGTCATGTTAAGCGTAAATGCAAGTGCAAAAGAAAGTGCAAAGTGATTAGTGCAAATTCAAATATCTGATGGCTTGGAGGTAGGTGCTGTCTCTGAAGCGAGATGTTTTACTTTTGATGCTTCTATATCTCCTTCCTGATGGGAGGAGATTAAAGAGGTAATGTGCCGGGTGAAAGTGGTCTGCTATGATTTTTTTGGCCTTTCTGGTGAGTCTTGTTGAGTAAAGTGATGTCACTGAGGGAAGTCTGCTGCAACCGATGATCTTAGAAGCTCGGCGCACTATTACACAGGAATGATACGTTAAGGTTTCAATGTAGCAAACTAGTTTGCAAAATAATCCCCTTTAGTCTGACATTAATAACTGTTGACTTTTCTGGTCATTCTCCCACAATGTGTTGATTCACTTGCACCAAAAGTAGAATCGTGATTTTGAAATAATTGTATTAACGCTGGTAGAAGAAAATATATTTTTGCAAGAACTAAACCTGTTTTAATAGGGAACCTCTGCAGTAGTTTCATGCAGCAACTTGATGCCACCATAATGTGGACCTGTGCACACGTTGAAAAATGATAATACTTTTTTAAAAATGTGAATATCACTGAGACAGCCCACATTTTCAATGAACATTCTGCTCATAAATAGAGGACTGTGGGGACATACAAGGTTGACAAAGACACCACAGGCCTGTTCCATAAATAATTTTTTTAGAAATTAATTAGGAAACAGATCTTTGGACTTAGGACAATAGAAAGGCACCAGGCACTGATCTACTCCACAGACTGAACAGTCAAAACCCTTCCCCGGCAAAAATCAGGTAAGTCCAAATTCAAGCAGATGGTTGTCAGATTGGTACAAGTTTTGTAGGAGAGTGAGGATGGAAGATAGTCAAGTTTTCGACATCAATGGGTTGTGGTAGGCCTGTTGATTATGGGAGGGTTGTAGGTCTGTCTAGATGTTGTTGTACAGGCAGTATAAAGTTGCCCTGTTAGTCCATGAAATAACGTGTAATATTATTTTCAGTTCAATGTCACTAGTTGGAGAGGGGTATGATTAATGAATGTGTGGGGGGTATTAATGAGTTGGAAAGGTGTCAAATGAATCAATAAATTAAGGAGTCAGGGCAAATCAGGTGAAGGCCAAGGGTTTGAAAATAATTCTCTGGGGAAGGAACAGAATTATTTGGGGCTTATAATAAAGAACCAGGTTTTGAAAGGGGAGCTACTTGTGTCAGTTAAGTGAAGCATCCCTGCAAGAGAGTACCACAAATATCTCCCCCAACAGGCAATGACTTGCGTTTCTTAGGCTGCAGCTGTTTTTCTAGTTGTCTTTGGGAACCAATTTCCACCTGTTTGTAAGAGGGAGTCTCTGTAAAGCAGAGTTTTTGCAGCATGCAATCAGAGTCTGTAAGATTGTAGCAGATTACATTGTAGACTCCATCAGATTGATCCAGGGATCTAAAGCATGGCTCCACACAGCTTTCTGATGTGCTTTGTCATTACTCTCGTTGATAAATGCACTTTATCACATGTCTAGATTGTGTTTAGAAATATGACAAGGTGTCATTGGCCTTGGCTGCAGATATTAACTTTCGTCTCCCAGACCCATCACAAGACTTTTTAAGTCACAGTGGTAGTAGAGTGAACTGCTTTAAAATTAAGGCATCACAACAACACATTAACTTGCATAATGTGTTGCTACTTGCTGAGGGATTGAAATCCTGTACAATTGGTGTTGTCAGCAACAAAATTCAGCAACAAAACACAAAAAAATCAAAAAGGTTTAATATTTGGGGTATTATTTACTGCTTTTACCACCAGACCTATTGCACTGTTTGCTCAGATAATACTGGCAGAGAGAATCCAACACTATTTTCCATCTCTTTGTTAATATGGATGAAAAATCAGCACAGGGCAGACCTCAGATCCTTAATGAAATGTGCTATTTTTTTCTATGTTCATTTAAATTAATTAAAAACTGGACAGCTCCATTTTGATGATGCTAACTCTGCCTCATTTTCTGAATACAAACAATGCAAATAAAGGAATAGGGAATTCTGCCTCATATCTTCTGCTCCTCATAGATCAGTTGATCCTAGCTGGAAAATTTAGACTGAGCCTGTGTTTATCACGAGAAACTATGTGCACCTTATTGCCTTCCTAAGCCTCATACCTGGATTAATGCACTATTTCAAAAAGCAAAAGTCTGCAGATGCTATAAATCTGACATCCTGAGAGTTATTATAGTGGTTGCATGTCTATTAAGGGAGCTAATCGGTGATTTTGTACAATTACCGTTTTTGTTTGATGATTGCAAACTAGGTTGTTCATTAATTATAACGTACCAACTCAAATAATGCACAATAAGTAAACCTGAGTATTTCACAGAAAGGTGCTAAAACTATCTTGATAATCAAAGCAAGAATTTTTAAAGATTTTGAATAAATTATATTTATAATAAAATGTGTTTTCTGTTGTTTTCATCAGAATTCCTCAGTCTTTCATTGACTCTTTTTATTTAAAGTAAATTCCAAAATTTCAGAAATAGATGCATATGATTTAATTCCTTCCAAAGCTCAATTACTATTATCCTCAAGCAAAATGTTTGGTTTGATTGTATGAATTTTGTAGTTTTCCAGCTAACAGTGTGGTAGATGTTAAAAATCATCAAAGGTGAATTGAAATATAGAGATTTGATGTCTCACTGCTCCTGATGCAGAATAAGTAACATTGGAAAGCCATGGTGTAATAATAATAAAAAAAACCTGCAGATGTTGCTTTATATCAAAGATAGACTCAAAATGCTGGAGTAACTCAGCAGGTCAGGCAACATCTCTGGAGAAAACGGATAGGTGACATTTCAATGCAGTACCTTTCTTTAGTCTGAAAAAGGATCTCGACCCGAAACGTCATCTATGCATTTTCTCCAGAGATGCTGCCTGACCCCGCTAAGTTACTCCAGTATTTTGTGTCTATGTTTGGAAAGTCATGAGATTTGCAATGACTTTGGCCAACAAAATCAAAATTTCCCTTGACAATGTATCACCTTCTGTATTTTGACTACTTGTTTACTTCTTAAGTATGTGAAGTACTATTTCATCCTTTAATAAATTTAGTACAATGGTACAGTAAGCCGGTAAACTGATGATTTGTGGGTTCAGATTCATTTTCACTTAGCAGGTTAAAGATTGTTATCAAAATATTGGACAGTTCTGCAGCTATCTAGTCACTCATTTACGCTAATTGTAATAACAATTCTTATCCTATCAAGTGTGTAAGATTATTAAATTATATGCCTTTAGGTTACCCATGAAGAAACAAAACTACACTGATTCCTGTCTAGACATGCAATTAAAATTTGAATCATAGACAATACATTTGACTTCATATATCGCTTTCTCTATTGGTCAAAAATGTTCAAACGTTCCTCACAATGAGTTGTTTGGTTTTGGAAGTATAGGTACTTCTACATACAAAATAATAACTTTGTGCTGCAAATGATCATTTACTGTGGTAATGCATGAGTAACTGGTTAATCTGATTTGACAATGTTGCCTTAGTGAAGAATATTAGCTATGTCAATGGAAGAATTTCTCACTGTAGTTCAAATTATGTCACAGGATTTATTACGTTCACCATAGCGACCAATGTTTGATTCAGGTTAACTTATTCAAAACACAACATCTCTGCCAAAAAACCCCACCAAAGGTACTAGTTTAGCTCAAGGATCAGACGAGCACTGGCACAATGGCACTGGTAAGAGTGCTATCCATTGTTTACAAGTCATAGGAGCATAATTGGGACTTCAAGCCCATCGTGTCTACTCCACCATTGAATCATAGCTGATCTATCCTTCACTCTTGACCCCATTCCTCTGCCTTCTCCCTGTAACCTTCGATACCCTTACTAATCAAGAACCTAGCAATCTCCACTTTAAAAATTCCCAAATACATGTCCTCCACGCTCCACATTCAATGAATTCCACAGATTCAGACTTAACTTTAGTTTGAAGTTAACTTGAAGGAAGCAAAAAGTGCCTTGCCATTTTGTAATTTAATTTGATATGTTATATATCATCTTATATTTAAAAACAGACAATATATGATGGTATATCAGTGTATATTTACATACAGCATATCCAATTAATTCCATAATATCTAAGATATATTATGTGGTTGAAATAATGTCTCTATAAATCTGGACCATATATGTTACCTATTAATTTTCTCATATTAAAATAAACAATATCAATCATTAATGTAGATTGCTTTGCTTAGTGGTTATTGATATCTTACACAGCTTTTTTTGCAGATAAATTTAAAGGATTGATTGCTGTGGAATAGACCTTTTTCATGTAGGCTTTGAAAGTTCGTCAACATCCCTTTCCCATCACTGAAGACACAGCATTTTGGACTGATTTCTCGGTCCCAAATAATGTTTGGTGTTAAGATTAAAGCCTTTATTCGGTTATCTACACCTCAAACTTAACTACAGCCTAAGGGCCACGTCATCAACCTGATCTTGTGCATCAATAGCATCTAGTTATTTGTTATGAAACATAATTTCATCTAAACATGCTAATTCTTTCACTGTAAATTAACAGCCTTTACATATATCTTGCGATATTACTATTTGTTGCAACTTGTCACTAGAGTGGTAATTTGTGTATTCGGCAGTGAAAGTTACTGAATTAAATTGTTATCTTATATTTACACAATATTAATATATATTGTTGCTTAACAAAAGCAAATTGTTGCCTGTGACTGCACCAGAACAAAGCTGGTGCTTCACACAGCACCGAGACCTAGCATTGGTTGCAGCAGTAATAAATTACATACAAGTACTGCAGAACAATAACAAAAAACTGCTAGCCGTCCATTTAATACATTTACAAGAAATCAATATCAATACTTAATGCAGCCCTGATGAAAAATGAGGAAAGACACAGAAAGCATAATAAATGTGAAATGAAGTACCTTACAATTCTCCACTTTTAAGGAAAAAGCTAGCTGTCTATATTTTCATGTTCTAAGATATTTCACAGATGGTAAGCTTTGAAAAAAGGTTTCCTGATCATAAATTTTTTATAGGATACAGTTTATCTGTTACATTTTATTCTACATGCATTCATACTTTATTTCTAGAGGTTTTAAAAATTATATTTTTGAAGAATATGAAATATAGACAACTTGGCATATATTTATAAATTTTGAAATTAAACTTTTGAGTCAAAATTTATTCCTCCAATTTTGTGCAAATTAAATGTTATATATCTGAGTGTGCTGTAGTAACTTAATATGTGGTATATCGGGGCATTTGCTGAATCATAAAATCAACAAATAAAGCATTTGTACCTCCCCAATTTTTACACGTATAAGGCTCAGATTTCTCCTTTCTCTTTCCAAAAACAACATTATTTCTTATTCCCCAGATGAATGTATATTCTGACCAGTTCAACTATGGTTGCCATATAACAGCAAATTAATTTGGTTGTCTGCAAAGAGAAGCTTGCAAAGGAATAAAGTTATTGAATAGCCAGAGAAATTTTTAAAAAACGGGTACGACATGGAGAGAGGAAAAATTGAAGGAGGGATAAATAGATAGATAAGGCAGAAGGGAAAGTAGAGCTATACAAAGAATGCAAAAAAAAAGCTGAATAACGTCTTCGACTGTAAGCTCTTTTGGAGCTTTGCTGGTATAGTTATTTTTGATAGGAGAGGCTGCAGAACATCTTGCCATCCATGAAAACATATTTGAGAGTTTCTAATTTAACACGAGACCTTCTGCAAAAAAATTCTGCACACCCAAGCCATCATTTGCAGGAAGTAGTGCCTTTCAACTTCACGTCAAAGCTCCCAAGTCACCATTTGCAGTAATAGTGCCTGTAATAGTGCCTTTCAACTTCAAGTCAAAGCTCCCAAGCCACCATTTGCAGTAAGTAGTGCCTTTCAACTTCAAGCCAAAGCAACCAATCCACCATTTGCAGTAAGTAGTGCCTTTCAACTTCATGCCACCATTTGCAGTAAGTGGTGTCTTTCAACTTCAAGCCACACCCAAGCCACCATTTGCAGTAAGTAGTGCCTTTCAACTTCAAGCCAAAGCAACCAAGCCACCATTTGCAGTAAGTAGTGCCTTTTAACTTCAAGCCAAAGCAACCAAGCCACCATTTGCAGTAATAGTGCCTTTCAACTTCAAGCCAAAGCTCCCAAGCCACCATTTGCAGTAAGTAGTGCCTTTCAACTTCATGCCACCATTTGCAGTAAGTAGTGACTTTCAATTTCAAGACACACCCAAGCCAAGCCAACCAGGGGAGGGGGGGGGGCGCTTTCTGGAGCACTAGTATGAACCATTTTAGAACCAATGGACATTTTGTTTGCAAGCTTTAGAACCAATAGAGACACTATTTGCAAGCTTTAGAACCAATAGACATTTTTTGCAAGCTTTAGAACCAATAGACATTTTTTTTAAGCTTTAGAACCAATAGACATTTTTGTGCAAGCTTTAGAACCAACAGACACTTTTTTGCAAGCTTTAGAACCAATAGACATTTTTTGCAAGCTTTAGAACCAATAGAGACACTTTTTGCAAGCTTTAGAACCAATAGACATTTTTTTGCAAGCTTTAGAACCAATTGACACTTTTTTGCAAGCTTTAGAACCAATAGACACATTCTGCAAGCATTTTAGAACCACTAAGGGCACTTACATTTGAGTAGACATGTGTCCAGTGTTATTCACAGCTCAGAGAAATGTGACCCTCTGCCTTCCTCCATCTTGAAGAGACTGTGTGGCACACCACTTCCTGGTTTTATAGTCCCTCCCCCCTGCTGCCAGCGGGGGCAGCAGAGAGAATGGGGAATTTTGTAAAAACATTAATATCTCTCATTTTTAATCGACGGGAAAAATCCTCAGCACACATGCTGCGGAGGGGGGCTCTGAGCAAGGTGGCCAAAAATGATGGCCGTAGGTGGCGGCGTTCTCTCGGAAATCGCAGCACAGATGGCCAAAACCGGTCAAGAACAGACCTTTAGTAATATACTAGACCAAGTGCAGACCCGTTGGGTCTGCTCCCCCAATGGTGTGATCCCCCAACCCAATATTCCACCATGCACCCGTCTCCTCCAATGGAACTGAAGCCGTTCCCAAATGTAAGATTCCAGCACTCCCCTGCCTCCCTCAGCAGTGGATTTAAAAAAAAATCCAATTGCACCTCCTCTGCCTGCTGCAGCAGTGAAAAGTTCAGAGTGTTCCTGTCTTGCAACGTTGTTTCGAAGTGTGTTGGAAGCTGACGTGTAAATGGAGAAGCCAGTTTATTTTTGAAATACTGGGGGGTGGGGGGGGGAGAAGGATTTGATTAAAAACGTGTACTTCAACACGACGAAATGTAATGAGGAGCGGATACTTAGAAAGAAAAGCGAAATCTCTACCGAAATGGAAAAGATCTCAAAGATTGAGCGTCTGGATTGGGCGTGGCAATGAATCAAAGGAAGAAATGCAGCCGGCAGCCGTACATGTAAATGGATCCATTCCGATTGGACATCTACGAGCATCGGCCATTCCGATTGGACATCGAGTATCGGGCACGAATCAAAAGGCAGAAAGGGAGCCGGACGGCAGCCGGACGGATGGCACCAGAGTTTTATAGATGTTCCACCATGCACCCGTCTCCTCCAATGGAACTGAAGCCATTCCCAAAAGTAAGATTCCAGCACTCCCCTGCCTCCCTCAGGAGTGTATTAAAAAAAAAATCAAATTGCACCTCCCCTGCCTGCTGCAGCAGTGAAAAGTTCAGAGTGTTCCTGTATTGCAACGTTGTTTCGAAGTGTGTTGGAAGCTGACGTGTAAATGGAGAAGCCAGTTTAATTTTGAAATACTGGGGGGTGGAGGGGGGAGGGGGGGGGGAGAAGGATTTGATTAAAAACGTGTACTTCAACACGACGAAATGTAATGAGGAGCGGATACTTAGAAAGAAAAGCGAAATCTCTACCGAAATGGAAAAGATCTCGGAGATTGAGCATCTGGATTGGGCGTGGCAATTAATCAAAGGAAGAAATGCAGCCGGCAGCCGTACATGTAAATGGATCCATTCCGATTGGACATCTGCGAGTATCGGGCACGAATCAAAAGGCAGAAAGGGAGCCGGACGGCAGCCGGACGGATGGCACCAGAGTTTTATAGATATACTAGACCAAGTGCAGACCCGTTGGGTCTGCTCCCCCAATGGTGCGATCCCCCAACCCAATATTCCACCATGCACCCGTCTCCTCCAATGGAACTGAAGCCATTCCCAAATGTAAGATTCCAGCACTCCCCTGCCTCCCTCAGCAGTGGATTAAAAAAAAAATCCAATTGCACCTCCCCTGCCTGCTGCAGCAGTGAAAATTTCAGAGTGTTCCTGTCTTGCAACTGTGTTTCGAAGTGTGTTGGAAGCTGATAGGAAGGAGCAGCCGTGAACGAATCAAAAGGCAGAAAGGCAGCCGGACGGCAGCCGGTTGGATGGCACGAGAGTTTTAATAGTATACTAGACGAAGTGCAGACCCGTTGGGTCTGTTTCCCCAATGGCGTTTGGGGGGGGGGGGGGGTTGAGAAGAGGGGAGAGGAGGAGGAGGAAACGGGATAGATTTGGGAGGGAAAGGAGAGCGGGGTAGGGGGTGAGAGATGGGGAGAGAGATGTCGGGACCCGGCCGTCTTAAAATAGCGTATCTTGAAGTAGTCGAAGTCGGGTCCGTCTCGGCAACGCGGGGGGGGGGGACGGGTGGCGGGGCGGCATCACACACACGAAGCATCCCCACACACAGAGCCTTAAAAGTGTAATGCCCCAACGCAGCCGTTGCCTACCCGCAGCCCCCACGGGAGACGTGGTCCTCGAAGTAGAGCCGTTCCCGAAAGGCCGTTTTTAAATGGCGTCGCTTGAGGTTGTGCTGCGGGCGCCAGCAGCCGTTATGGTCGCTGGGCAGAAGGAGGTGACAAAATGAGTGAGTGGGGCGGGGGGGGGGGGGTGAAAGTTTTAATGAAAAAAATGGACATAAACATAACGAAATGTAATGAGGAGTGGATAGCTGGAAGGGAAAGTGAAATGTCTACCGAAATGGCTGCTTGTATGGGTGAGAAGCCAGTTTGTACTGTCACTATGGCAACGATGTATTTGAGCATTGGGCATTGTGACATCACACGATGGAACGTTCACCATTGGCTAGGGCTCCTGCATAGGCATATGTAAATGAATCCATTCCGATTGGACATATGTGAACATTGGGCATTGTGACATCACACGATGGAACGTTCAGCAGGGGCTGGGGCTGGTGAAGCTTCTGTGGGTGAGAAGCCAGTTTAGTTTTGAAATTTGGGGGGGGGGGGGTGTAAGGATTTGATTAAAAACGTGTACTTAAACACGACGAAATGTAATAAGGAGCGGATACATAGAAAGAAAAGTGAAATCTCTATCGAAATGGAAAAGACGTCGGCGATTCTGCGTCCGGTTTCGGAGTTGCAGGGAATCAAAGGAAGAAATGCGGCAGGAAGCCGTACATGTAAATGGATCCGTTCCGATTGGACGTCCGCGAGCGTCGGGCATCGCGATTGGACGTCTGCGAGCATCGGGCATTGTGACATCGCACGGCGGGAACGAATCGAAAGGCAGGAAGGGATCCGGACGCCAGCCGGTCGGATGGGGCGAGAGTTTTAAATAATAGATAGACTAGACCAAGTGCAGACCCGTTGGGTCTGCTCCCCCAATGGTGTGATACCCAAACCCAATATTCCACCATGCACCTGTTTCCTCCAATGGAACTGAAGCCGTTCCCAAATGTAAGATTACAGCACTCCCCTGCCTCCCTCAGCAGTGGATTTTAAAAAATCCAATTGCACCTCCCCTGCCTGCTGCAGCAGTGAAAGGTTCAGAGTGTTCCTGTCTTGCAAGTTTGTTTCGAAGTGTGTTGGAAGCTGATAGGAAGGAGCAGCCGTCAACAAATCAAAAGGCAGAAAGTCAACGAATCAAAAGGCAGAAAGGCAGCCGGACGGACGGCAGCCGGTCGGATGACACGAGAGTTTTAATAGTAGATAGATAGATAGACAGACAGACAGACAGACAGACAGACAGACAGACAGACAGACAGACAGACAGACAGATAGATAGATGTGAAAGGTTGCAAACTTTTGTATTTGGCAGATAAAAAATATGACATCGGTGCAAAAGCCACAGAGTTCAGTTTCAATTGAATTCCACTTGAGTAGAAGATCTTTTAGGAGAGATGCTAAAAGTGTGGTGAATGCAGTTTGAAAAACTTAATGTCTATAATGGAACATTGGAACTGAATTGACAACCTATTTAGAAAAGAAAAATACATACTTGAAATGTGCATCATATTTCTCAAAGCCTCAAATTGGTTATGTAGGAAATGCAACATGTATTTAACCCATAGATGCAACAAATAGCAATTAGGCGGTGCTGGTTGAAAGAGTATGTATGGCCATCACAAGGTACAGACTATCAAATCCACTGACTCCCACAGTTATCTGGACTAGACCTCCCACCCTGCCTCTTGCAAAGATGCTATCCCCTACTTTCATTTTTTCTGTCTTTGCTGCATCTGCTCATAAGATGAGGCTGTCCATTCTAGGACATCCAAGTTAAACATGGTTTCTCCCACCCTCTGCTGTCATAGATGGATCCCGCAACCATGTCTCATTCGTGTCCAGTAATTCTGTTCTCGCTCCTCCTTCCCACCGACTGATCAAGGATAGAGTTCCCCTTGTCCTCACCTTTCACCCACCCGCCTCCGCATCCAACATATAATTCTCCGACATTTCTGCCACTTTCAACTTGATCCCACCGTCAGTAACATCTCCCCATCCCCACCCCTTTGTTCCTTCCACAGAGACTGCTCCATCCACAATTCCTTGGTTCACTCATCCCTTCCCACCTAAATCACCTCTTCCCCTGGTACTTTTCCTGCAAAAGCAGGAGATGTAACACCGTTCCCTCTACCTCCTCCCTCATATCAAGCATAGACGAGGTGACTGTTTCACCAAACACTTGTGCAAAGTCTCCCAAGGCCTACTGGATCTCCCAGTTGCTAACCATTTTAACTCCCCTTCCTATTCCCACACTGACCTTCCTGACCTGGGCTGCATCCATTGCCAGAGTGACTCCACACACAAACGGAGGAATAGCTCCTCATATTCCATCTAACCATATAAACATTGAATTATCCAATTTTAGATATCTACCCCCAAACCCCCCACCCCTCTTCCCCATATCCCACCTGGACATGCACCCAGTTCTTGCCTCCAGTTCCCATCCACCTATGGTCCTACTACTGGCTTCACAGTTTGCATTTCTATCCTTATCACATACCTTTATGTATTTTCATCTCTGGTTTTGTCCAACCATCAGCCTATGCACATCCTCCCCCCCCCTCACCTATATCCAATAATAACTCACCAGGCTTTCACCTGCACCTCCTCCTTTCCAGCTTTCAACCCCCGCCACCCTTCAGACAATCACTGAAGAAGAGTCTTGATCCGGAACATCACTGATCCAAATTTTCCAGAAATGCTGCCTCACCCGTGAGTTACTGCAGCACTTTGTCATTTTTTGTAAACTAGCATCTTCAGTTCCTTGAGTCTTCAGTCTGAAGAAGGTTTCAGCCCGAAACGTTGCCGATTTCCTTCACTCCATAGATGCTGCCACACCCGCTGAGTATCTCCAGCACTTTTGTCTACCTTCGATTTTCCAGCATCTGCAGTTGCTTCTTAAACATCTTCAGTTCCTTGTTTATCCTTTATTCATGTCTTATTGTTCTGGAATACTTGATCTCTACTGAAATCACTAGAATAGATATATGACATGCCCTCAATTCTTGATTATTGATTCAAAATCTATGCTTAGCTCTCTCATTATACTTTTAGCTCATAACTGTTTCATATGGTGGAACTAAGTTAATACCGTTTGAAGATAATACATGCTACAACGTTATATGTCTGTCTGTCTGTCTGTCTGTCTGTCTGTCTGTCTGTCTGTCTGTCTGTCTGTCTGTCTGTCTGTCTATCTATCTATCTATCTATCTATCTATCTATCTATCTGTGTGTGTATTGTGCGATGTTCCTGTCCGTTTCACAGCTCCTCGAAAAAACGACGTGCTAACGGTGACATTTTTACATATTCCGATAGAGATTTACGCTGTGATGTCAAAAATCGCCTTATCTGAACATTTCTTGCATTATTTCTCGAGTTATTTATGAAAATGTAAAAGATTTTTAAATTAACGTGGAAAATAAATGAGATTGTCTCGCTGATGACTCTGTTCCTCGCGGCCTGCTGCTCCTCGCAGCCTGCTGCCCTAGGCTTCCAAACGCCCGCGAGGTCCCGAGCGTTTCCCGAGAACTCCCGAGCTTTTCTCTTGGTTCCTCGGTCGCCTCTCTTCTACCCCCCCCCCCCCCCCGTGCTCTCTCTCCCCCACCCCCCGGGTTCTCTCTCTCTATCTCCCCCCACCGGGCTCTCTCCCTCCCCCCCGGGCTCTCCCCCTCCCCACTCTCTCCCCATCTCCCCCTCCTCACTCTCTCCCCATCTCCCCCTCCCCACTCTCTCCCCATCTCCCCCTCCCCACTCTCTCCCCATCTCCACATTCCTCAGATATTTAATAAAAATGTTCACAAAACATCAAAAAAATGTTTAATCAAACTGCTGCATGAGTCAGTGCCACCTCACAGATGTCCAATCACAATGGATCTCACTTACATATGTGACATCACAATGGGACAGGTGTGGGAGATTGGAACCTTCACATGGTCCCACTAAAATCAAACTTCTGCATGAGTGCCATCTCACAGATGTCTAATCACAATGGGACAGTGGTTTGAGATCTCTCCCCCTCCCTCCCTTTCACAATGCCTTTGCACCTGGCCCAACTGGCCCCGCCCGGCCCTGCCCCCCCCCCCCCCCCCCCCCGCTCCAGCATGCCTCGTGTCCCCGCCCGCTGACCTCACAATGCCTTTGCACCTGGCCCAACTGACCACGCCGGGCCCTGCCCCCCCCAGCCTGCCTGGTGCCCCCCCCCTCCCCAGCCTGCCAGGTTGTAGATTCCATTGGTTTTCATTGAATTGAATTGAATTATTTGTCACTTAACATCACTAAGGAGAGGGGAGGAGGGGAGGGGAGGGGAGGGGGGGGGGGTGGTGGTAGTTAGAGGGAGGGGCGGTGGTTAGTGGGGGTGGTTAGTGTGTGTGTGACGCGGCAGGCTGCTCCCCTGAATTCCATAGAGCTGCCGACAGCTTTCGTGCATGAGAAGCGCACGCTTCATTTCCAGAACATTCTGAACGCGTGACGCACGATTGCATTTTCCTCTCTCTGTCTCTCCCCCTCTCTCTCTCTCTCCCCATCTCTCTCTCTCTCCCCATCTCTCTCTCTCTCTCTCTCTCCCCATATCTCTCTCTCTCCCCCTCTCTATCTCTCTCTCTCTCTCCCCCCCTCTCTCTCTCCCCCCCTCTCTCTCTCCCCTCTCTCTCTCCCCCCTCTCTCTCTCCCCCCTCTCTCTCCCCCCCCTCTCTCTCTCCCCCCTCTCTCTCTCCCCCCTCTCTCTCTCCCCCCTCTCTCTCTCCCCCCTTTCTCTCCCCCACCCTGCTGCATTCCCCCACCCTTCCTCCCCTACCCCCTTCCCTCCACCCCACCCCCCACCCTCCCTCCCCCTCCCCCTCCCTTCCCCTCCACCTCTCCTCTCCCTCTCCCCCTCTCAGCCCCCCTCTCTCCCTCTCCTCCCCTCTCTCTCTCATCCATCCTCCCCACCCTCCCCCCTCACCCACCCTCCCTCTCCTCCTCCCCTCCACCCCCTCTCACTCTCTCTTGCCCTTCTGTCTGCTCCTTTCTCACTGTCTCTGGATAGGGCGGTTATGGGGTAAAAGGAGCAAATTAATAATATTAATATAATGTCAAGGAGGGTAGTTAGCGTGTGTGCGGGGGGTGTGGGGTAGTTAGTGTGTGTGATGCCGCATGCCAGCCCCCCCCCCCCCTCCCTCCCCCCCTCCCCTGCAACCACACTTTGGGGGAACAGACCCAACGGGTCTGCACTTGGTCTTGTTACTGATTAAAAGTCTAAAAAAGTCAAAAGACTTTGAAATTAAAACCACCAGCTTCAACTGATGACGTCACAATGGCAAGGCCAGCAGTGATCATCTTTTGCAAATTAAATCCACCAGCTTCAACGGATGACGTCACAATGGCTAGACTATCAGTGATCATCTTCACTAAAGATTTCATCCTATATTTGACACGTTATTCGTGAATAAAGCTTTTAAAATGCCAACTTCACAAGATTTTTACATATTATGATTCACATTTTCCCCCTCTAGGCAGAGACCACTTTCACTGAACATTTTATGCTTTATTTCTCGACGTATTACTGATTAAAAAAATTTTTAAATTATTTTATGCCTTGAATTTCAAACCGACCAGCTTCAACTGATGACGTCACAATGGCTCGACTTGCAGGGGGAGGGCGAATTGCTATTGCAACAAGCAGCGCAAGTGTGATTGGAATTTTATTGTAAAGAGCACTGCTAAGGGAGGCAAGGGTAATGCTGGAATCTTAGGTTCGGGAATGGCATGAGTTGGAGGACCACGCCTCCCATGGGGGCTATGGGTAGGGAACAGGTGTGTTGGGCGAACACTGTACTTGGTCTAGTATATTACTAAAACTCTCATCTTGTTTGTTTCTATATAATTTCTATATTTGTAGCTATATTTGTGCAAAAATGGTACACGATAGTGCTACAATTTTGGCCCACCTTACCATTCTCCTGTGATGTTTCCTTCAAATTGATGGAATATTTTAGAAGTTATTGACATTTTAATCTTTACAAAAACCACATTAAATACTACAAAAAACAGGGAGGGGAGGAGGAGAGGGAAAAGAAGAGGGAGGGTGAAGAGGAGGGGGAGGGAGTGCTGGTGGATGAGGGGGAATGGAGGAGGATAGGGTAGGAAGAGTGATGGCGAGGTAATGGAGGGGGAAGATGGAGGAGTGGAGGGAGGGGGTGAGGGGAGGAAGGAGAGGAGGGTTGGTGCAGGGTTGGGAGAGTGAAGATAATGGAGGATGGGAATTGGGGACTGAAGAGGGAGAGTGAGATGCGTTCACATTGGTCTTATTTTTTACAAGTTATTGCCATTTTAAACTTTAAAAACATCAGCCCCGCCTGCGCAGTTGGGGGCTAAGGGTGAGTGTTGGAATGTTGCATTGGGGGAACGGGGCCCAATGGATCCCACTTGGTCTAGTTACTTTTAAAACTATATAACATGTTTTATGTCTGAAACATGGCAAAAATCAATGATCTAAAGCCAGTAACTAATTTGATGGTATCGTTTCCATATCAGGAAGTTGGAGGAGCTGGGGTACAGTCTGATATCCTGGTGCTACACATTAATTTAAAGTCTTCCCATATTCCCAAAACTGGCCATATAGGATGTGAATTAGTTGTGAACATGGGAGCAGAACAGAGGAAATACTTTTCGGCGATCCTGTTGGGAGAGCAAGTGGATGTTAATGAGTTCTGCTCAGGATGAAGTAACCGGCTCTACAAAGTTATAATTACATATTGGTTCCAACCTTCTGCATTGTTATGAAAACCCTAGGACGACCACTTTTTTTTCTGTGGGTGTCCTAGATGCTCAGAAATCCGTGACTTCTCTCCAGAGATGACTGCCTGACCTGCTAAATTAATCCAGCATGTTGTGTCTACCTTAAACCAGCATCTACAGTTCTTTCCTACATACATACCTTTTTGGGGGAAGGAAAATTAAGGCCGAATTTGATCCAACTCATGAGAATCTTATCAAAACCAGACCTCGGTATTCTTAACATCCAGTTTACTCATTATTCTAATGAACACATTCTTGGCTATCTATTAATCCACATATAACAATATATATCTCCCACAATGGTCGTCTTTGTCGAACAGATCTCTGTAAGAATGGTGAAATCTTATTCAACCCATTCTTATAATACAGATCACTGTATGCCAGAGTTTTTTCTGCTACTATGTGGAAATTAAGAGTGTATGTGATGACTTCTTGAAGTAAATTACATGCATTATTGTCTGATTTCTGATTAATTTTAGCTTGTTGCCGAAGTCAATACAAGCAACCCATACATCAATACCTGGCAACTAGCAATCTGTGTATTAGGTCTACATTGTGTGTATTTCAAAACCTATCCACGGGATAAATATATGAATAAATACTGAATAGAAGAAAGATTTAGTTGTGTGATCCACCACTATAGTTAATTTCCTTTCTTGCAATAATGTAGATCAAGAGGACAGGGGGGTCGGGTAGAGATGAATTGCAGAAAGTGAGGCCTGTCTACTTTATTTCTAAGCGTGTGTGCTTTGATTGAATTACAGCATATTAAAAATCAGTACTTCTTGGAGATGATTGAGAAAAACAGTGTTCATGCTTTGCTGGTGTTAATATTGTATCATGAAAATCAGACATTGAGAGCTCAAAATGATGTTAAAGCATAAAATATGCACAAGAAGATAAGCAAATTTGATAGGGAATCCAGCATGACAGTGAATTTGAACAGTTTTTAAAGAATTAACATTGTAAGTTGGCTGATTTAAACCATCATTAACTTAATAAAGGAAACAATAAATTATTAGTAACTTTTGTGCTTATCATTCAATAAGTGTTGATGAATGATGATGAGCTGAAACGCTGCCCAGTTTTTAAATTTTCAATAATTTACACTTAATATGGAGCTTCTGTATAATATTTACCAATACATCTCTTTTTGCTGTGCCCAACTTCAATCTTTTAGCAGCATTGAATATTGATAGAAGAGTGATTTTTTTTGTTTTCTCTCAACTTGATAGCTCTCAATCCAACAGTATGTTTGCCTTGAGGATTCCCTTTCTCCATGTCTGCGAACCATCTTGGAGCAGCATCATATCTTGGAGGTGGCAGACCTTCTGTATGCAAACACTTTCAATTAAAGTGTTTCTATAGCAACTCTCACTCACCATTCAGCCTTGGATTGCAGTGAACACATAAAAAATTCTGACAATATTTCACAATTTCTGACTGCCCATATCGAGGAAATTATGCTTTATTTACTCAGACTTAGAATATGAGTGAACTTGCTATCGATTTGGAGCCTTGAATCTCTGACATCTGCTTCCTGTGGATGTCCTCTGGAAGTGTGAATTTGGTGAATCATTCTTCTTAATTACCAGGTATTAAATTTATTGATTCATAATTTCAAATTGCCTCTGCAGGTAGAATATATGGCACCGTATTTAGCCATTTTCCAGTGTGATTTATGTACAGGCCAACCAGCTTTTCCAGCAATATAGGTTAAGGACAGGTGTTTCAAGGACTGAGACGCACAGATATAAATTTATATTACAAAGGAGTGTGAGGAGAAATTCCTTATCCATTGGGGAAGAAGAAACAAAATCAATCAGGGTTTTCAAAAGGGTTTGATGGAACTGAAAGTAGCAATGTTACAACATTTTGAGATTTTAAAAATCAAGTCTACAATTTATCCCATCAGACAAAGCATAAAAAGAAGTTTAATTTGACACCTAATTCACTTTCATATCTTCAGCATTAAAAAAGGTTATGGCCATTTTCATACGCTGAAATTAGCATCTTGTTCCCTATTGCTTTTCCATTGACTTAACTCAAAAGCTGTGATCGAGGACAGTCAAAAGCCCATAACTTTCTTAAAAATTAAGAGAACTGAAAGAAATTTTCAGTTATTATAGATTGAAGCATTCTGAAACAAATATGAAACAATCTTACTTGGACGACCTGAAATTAAAGCATATAATTAGTTAGTTACCTAATTGTAGCTAATTACAAAATTCAATTACTAGATCTAAACATCTATCCATTTCTTAAGAAAAGGTTAAAAATTTTAATAGCCTAAGTGTCCAAATAACATTCACACAAGAATTCATAATATAACATGATTTTTAAATCTCTTGTCATGAATTTATAGGCCAAATGGAGGGAATTTAGTGTTTAATTCCCGTAAATTAATGGCCATTTTAATCATCTTGCGAGTAGGTTTTTGTGGAACGCAATCGATTGGAACGTTGCGGTTTGCGGTGAATTTGAACCCCATATCAGCAGGAAAAACACTGCCGGTTCGTATGGGGCCCAAATCACATTTTCGCAACGTGAAATTTTGATTAAAGGCATCTTAAGAAGCAAGTTTATATGTAAAATAAACGACTTCCCTTGCTTTATCCGGTACGTGAGATCCGTCCCGTTATCGGCGTTGATGGCGTTAGAAGTCGATTTGTATTTTACTCTAGCGCTGAAATTGTCCCGCGGTTTTTTTTTTTTAATTCCAAGAACGGCAGTCGGAACGAATTTTCAGCATTAGGTATCAGCCCGAGAAAATATATCTCAGACAGGCAGGAGAAAACGGCATTTTAATCCCGCCCCCCTCCTCAAAGGCGCCAAAGTCGAGCACACGGCCAGTGACAGAACTGCAGCGCCGCTGAAGGTAAGTTTTGTAACATACCTACTGAAAGGAAAATAATTTGCAGAGGTCTTGGAGAAGAGTGAGGAATTGGGAATGATGGGATAGTGACTAGGGGCTGACAATTCTGAATGTCTTGCACTTTATTCCTCCTTCAAAATTGACTCGTCCCCAAAACCTCACAAGTCATGGCCTTACCTGCAATATGCCAGCTATATTGGTTGAGATACTTTAAATGAGGGGAAACATTATAGAAGTTTGTAAAATTATGAGACAAAAGATAGGAATAAGATACCAATAAGATCATACTGCAGAGCATCCTGGACAACACAGCTCACCCTTGATGTAAATGTTAAAAACCAGTGGGCATACTTTGTACACAGCAACTGGTGGTGCTTGGAACTTGCTGCCTGAGGTTGTGATGGAAGCATATATGATAATGGTATTCTAGAGTCTCTTAAATAGGTATAAGAATATTCTAGGAATAGAGACATATAGATCATATTCAGGCAGAGGAGATTAGTTTAACGGCATCATGAACAGCACAAATGTGGGCTGAAGGGCCTGTCCTGTGCTTTATTATATATTCCTTGTACCAAGGATATGGTAAATTGTTGGGTTGGGCAGCTCAATATATGTAGATATGAACTGTAGTCTGTCACTGATGTCCACATTATAAGGAGGGCCAGGGATGCTCCAGCTGCTAATGTCAAAGTAGTTTGCAATCCTAATTTTTCCAGTAGTAAAAATACTATTTGTACAGCATCATTATCTCACTAAAGAATAGAACTCTGATTTTTGTCTCCTCCATTGTTTAAGGCCTAGGAGGCAATTGATTTAAAACATAATTTAACTTAATGCCACATCCACAGTTTCTGTCTTTTGTTTCACTATATAATAATAATAATAATAATAAATTTTATTTATGGGCGCCTTTCAAGAGTCTCAAGGACACTTTACAAAAATTTAGCAAGTAGAGGAAAAACATGTAAGCGGAATGAAATAAATAGTAGAGGCATGACTAGCACACAAATTAAAGACAGAATTCAATTCATAACACAATATGAGGCAATTCAAGCACAGATGAAAAGGGAGGGGGACGTGGGGCTAAAGATCGGCAGAGGTGAAGAGATGGGTCTTGAGGCGGGACTGGAAGATGGTGAGGGACACGGAATTGCGGATCAGTTGGGGGAGGGAGTTCCAGAGCCTGGGAGCTGCCCTGGAGAAGGCTCTGTCTATGGTGTCTATATATGGTGCTTTTGCTTTACAAGTTTACAGTGGCTTGCAAAAGTTTTCATACCCCTTGAACTTTTCCACATTTTGTCACGATACAACCACAAACGTAAATGTATTTTATTGGGATTTTATGTGATAGACCAGCACAAAGTGGTGCATAATTGTGAAGTGGAAGGAAAATGATACATGGTTTTCAAATTTCTTTACAAATAAAAAACTGAAAAGTGTGGCGTGCAAAAGTATTCAGCCCCCCTGAGTCAATACTTTGTAGAACCACCTTTCGCTGCAATTACAGCTGCATGTCTTTTGGGGTATGTCTCTACCAGCTTTGCACATCTAGAGACTGAAATATTTGCCCATTCTTCTTTGCAAAATAGCTCAAGCTCAGTCAGATTGGATGGAGAGCGTCTGTGAACAGCAATTTTCAAGTCTTGCCAGAGATTCTCAATTGGATTTAGGTCTGGACTTTGACTGGGCCATTCTAACACATGAATATGCTTTGATCTAAACCATTCCATTGTAGCTCTGGCTGTATGTTTAGGGTTGTTGTCCTGCTGGAAGGTGAACCTCCGCCCCAGTCTCAAGTCTTTTGCAGACTCTAACAGGTTTTCTTCCAAGATTGCCCTGTATTTGGCTCCATCCATCTTCCCATCAACTCTGACCAGCTTCCCTGTCCCTGCTGAAGAAAAGCATCCCCACAGCATGATGCTGCCACCACCATGTTTCACAGTGAGGATGGTGTGTTCAGGGTGATGTGCAGTGTTAGTTTTCCGCCACACATAGCGTTTTGCATTTAGGCCAAAAACTTCTATTTTAGTCTCATCTGACCAGAGCACCTTCCTCCACATGTTTGCTGTGTCCCCCACATGGCTTGTGGCAAACTACAAACGGGACATCTTATGGCTTTTTTTCAACAATGGCTTTCTTCTTGCCACTCTTCCATAAAGGCCCGATTTGTGGAGTGCACGACTAATAGTTGTCCTGTGGACAGATTCTCCCAGCTGAGCTGTGGATCTCTGCAGCTCCTCCAGAGTTACCATGGGCCTCTTGGCAGCTTCTCTGATCAATGCTCTCCTTGCCCGGCCTGTCAGTTTAGGTGGACGGCCATGTCTTGGTAGGTTTGCAGTTGTGCCATACTCTTTCCATTTTCGGATGATGGATTGAACAGTGCTCCGTGAGATGTTCAAAGCTTGGGATCATTTTTTATAACCTAACCCTGCTTTAAACTTCTCCACAACTTTATCCCTGACCTGTCTGGTGTGTTCCTTGGGCTTCATGATGCTGTTTGTTCACTAATGTTCTCTAACAAACCTCTGAGGCCTTCACAGAACAGCTGTATTTATACTGAGATTAGATTACACACAAGTGGACTCTATTTACTAATTAGGTGACTTCTGAAGGCAATTGGTTGCACTGGATTTTACTTTTGCACGCCACACTTTTCAGTTTTTTATTTGTAAAAATTTGAAAACCATGTATCATTTTCCTTCCACTTCACAATTATGCGCCACTTTGTATTGGTCTATCACATAAAATCCCATAAAATACATTTACGTTTGTGGTCGTAATGTGACAAAATGTGGAGAAGTTCAAGGGGTATGAATACTTTTGCAAGCCACTGTAAATATTATTACATGAGGTTTATTTTACAATAGTACCAAACTTAAGAAGTAAACATAGTATATAAATTGGAAGCATATCTATACTAATTGAAGTAACCTGGAGTTAATATACTTTATCAAAGATTTTGACTTCTCCTTCTCCTGTGTCCAATCAAACCAATAGAATATGAAGTTTGAATCAAGTCATGGCAAGAGATGCATGGGAGGTAAATTGGTAATTTCCAGTCCGTCTTTGTCTACCAATAAATAGCTTCACATTGGATTGAATTTGTCCATTGATTTAAGTCTTGGGGCATTATATAATATGGGGAAAGCATACCATATGCAATATAATCTATCTGCAATCCATGGTAATGTTTTCATATGCCTGCTCAACATATGGGTTTCCCAGACACTCACTATGGTTCAACCTCTTAAAGTGTGTAACAAAATCTGGATAATCCACTCTCTTTATATCATACTTTAGTTAAATATAGTAATCTCAGTGAAGTTAGTAAAATGAACTGTTGATATTCAGGTCCACCACTGATTTTCTGGCAGCTGGTAGTCCGGCACCTCCTTTAACCTGGACATAATTACAAGAGGGCACTTGAAATAATTACAAGAGCAGGCAGATCTGTTCCTATTGAACTCCGTGACCAACTTTATGGGCGGGTATCTCGACCACCAGTGACTTCTGTCGGTACAGCAAAACGGATAATCTAGCAAGACTGAAACCAAGGGTGCCAGAAAATCGGTGGTGGATCTGTAATTTATAATTAATATCTTTAATCCTTGATTTATCCTTTGATCATAAATTGCACATGCAAGTCGGATGTTCTTATCATTGCATGATCTCTTTCTACCTGGAGTATGCTGGCTAGAATAATGATGCATTTCTGTAATCAACATAAGTATCAGTATAATAATCATTTTGTTATATTGGGCAGCAAAGTGGCACAATGGTAGAGTTGCTGCCTTACAGCGCCAGAGACCCATGTTCAATCCTGACCATGGATGCTGTCCGTATGGAGTTTGTACATTCTCTCTGTAACCACATGGGTTTTCTCCGGGTACTCTGGTTTTCTCCCACATTCCAAAGACGCAGGTTTGTAGGTTAATTGGCTTCTGCAAATTGTCCCTAGTGTGTAGGACAGAACTAGTGTACAGGTGATTGCTGTACGGCACCAACCCAGTGGGCCCAAAGGGCCTGTTTCCATGCTGTATCTCTAAAAAAAACTAAAACTAAATAAATCTTGATTTGGAAAAGAAAACTACCGAAACAATTCTCACAGAAGCTGTCGTTATCTACAATGTAACTGCTAAACTGGAAACATATTTTTGAAAATGTTGATATGAATAGGCATGCATTTATTGAAATGTTATCTGTTGCCTTATCGTCAATATATGTGGAATCTCAGTTTAAAGCCAGTTATTGTAATACGCGATACTGTAATACGTGAAACATTGGTTGTTTAATTTATCTGCATATTGCATATATAACTGTCCAGTTATACCTTAGATTGTCAGTATTATATTGTTTTGGCTGATTTTGTGAAATTATTGGAATGTGGATTCTGCCTTTGCATTGACAAATTCTATGAGTTACATTAGAGATTACATATTCACATTAGTTACTTAACTCGGAATCATACAATATTATCAGTGTAACTGATTAGTAATAACTGGTAAGTCAAATATTAGGCCAAATAAAATATGTATTTCTTTAAATCATGTAACAATATAAATAAAAAAGGTGTTCAATATTGATTTAGAGGTCAATATAAATAAAGCACTGTAAAGAATCTGACGAATCGTACAAGATTTATGTGAACTGTTCTATGGGTGCATTTAATTTTCTTTCTTGTTTCTGATTTGAAATGAGTTTTGCTTCCTTATTTTCAGAGCTAGGTTCTTGGAGAATTAGACAGGGTAAATAACTGAAGTGTCAGTACATGAGCTTATTGGGATCAACAATCGCCAGTTCTATTAGCTTTACAATAGTTATGGATAATGATAAAATTGGTCCATAAGTTAAAGTTCTAAATTGGGACAAGGCCAACATTGATGGTATTAGACAGAAACTTGCAAAAGTTGATTTGAGTAGAATGTTTATGGGTAAAGAGACTTCCGGAAAATTGGGATACTTTTAAAAGTGTGATAGTGAGAATAGGGTGATTTCACGAAAGGTCACTGGATCATAGATCCTCACCCACGTGACCGCAAAATCCAACTGGGGTACAAGAGTCACTTCCGGTACATGTTATTGATGCTGAAAACGCGCACTTTCACACCCGTTAAAAACCGTGAAAATGGCCCGTTTTTGAGCTGTAAATAACTGTGCCAGTCGGGGTGACCGTGAGGCACAGTTATCTTACTTTACAGTCGAGAAGATAAATAAAAACGAAGGTAAATACAAGAGGGAGCTGAAGGGGCAACAACAGTGGAAGTGGTTGGCGGACATTCGCCGTGGAGATATAAAGATCGAAAATATCGGGAATTATCGCGTTTGCTCGCTGCATTTCATCAAAAGTAAGGCATTATTGACGTTTTATCTTTATTCATTTGTTATATGAAAAGGTAAAAGTGAAAAATCTGTCAGTAAAATAAATAAGTAGTTTGGGTGATTGTGCAGGCTTTAAACAAGAAACATTGAGAAATATATTTTGGCAAATAATCAAATGTCCTGATTTTGTCCAATTAACAGCTGACAATTATCCCATTCCTTAGCTTGCATCTGAGTAAAATTTATTTCAAAATGCATTGATAGTTTACGATTATTTAAATGGTAAATGTAGCTTCAGAAGCGTTTTCATTTTGCATGTTAAAACCCACCTGAGAACCATGGGCGATTTTGCAATTTTACTGACGGATTTTTCACTTTTACAACTTTTTATATAACTAATGAATAAAGATAAAATGTCAATAATGCCTTACTTTTGATGAAATGCAGCGAGCAAACGCGATAATTCCCGATATTTTCAATATTTATATCTCCACGGCGAATGTCCGCTAACCACTTCCGCTGTTGTTGCCCCTTCAGCTCCCTCTTGTATTTACCTTCGTTTTTATCTATCTTCTGGACTGTAAAGTAAGATAACTGTGCCTCACGGTCACCCCGACTGGCACAGTTATTTACAGCTCACAAACGGGCCGTTTTCGCGGTTTTTAACGGGTGTGAAAGTGCGCGTTTTCAGCATCAATAACATGTACCGGAAGTGACGCTTGTACCCCAGTTGGATTTTGCGGTCACGTGGGTGAGGATCTATGATCCAGTGACCTTTCGTGAAATCACCCTATTCAAAGTAATTGTTAGAGTGAAGGGCAAGGCTAGTAGTAGTAAGGAACCCTTGATGACAAGAGAAATTGAAGCTCTGGTCATGAAAACGAAGGAATCATGGGTAAGGTATAGGTAGCTGGGATCAAATGTGACCCGGGAGGTGTATCGGGGATTGAGGAGCATATCTTATATTACTAAAAGTCTGATCTTGACCGCTTTTGGACCACTGTGCTGCGATTCCCGAAAGAACGGCGTCACCTACGGCCGTCATTTTTGGCCACCTCGCTCAGAGCCCCCCTCCGCCTTCCGTGACTGGAGGATTTTTCCCATCGATGAAAAATCAGAGAGATATTAATGTTTTTTTTTAAATCGCCATTCTCTCTGCTGCCCCCGCTGGCGGCAGTGGGGAGGGACTATAAAACCCAGAAGTGTAATCCCTCACTCAGTCTCTGCCAGACCCTGGAAGCAAGAGGGTCACGGCTCTCTGAGCTGCGAATAACACTGAACGCACGTCTACTCCACGGTGAGTTCCCTCGATGCGGCTGTAAAGTGGCTGCTGCCCAATTGTTTGCCTCGCCTTTTAAAAAAAGTTTGTGTTCACAAAATGAATTTTGGTTGTCAGGTGGCTGCTGCCCAATTGTTTGCCTCGCCTTTTAAAAAAAGTTTGTGTTCACAAAATGAATTTTGGTTGTCAGGTGGTTGCTGCCCAATTGTTTGCCTTGCCTTTTTAAAAAATGTTTGTGGTTACAAAATGAATTTTGGTTGCCAGGTGGCTGCTGCCCAATTGTTTGCTTCGCCTTTTAAAAAAAGTTTGTGTTCACAAAATGAATTTTGGTTGTCAGGTGGCTGCTGCCCAATTGTTTGCCTCGCCTTTTAAAAAAAGTTTGTGTTCACAAAATGAATTTTGGTTGTCAGGTGGTTGCTGCCTAATTGTTTGCCTTGCCTTTTTAAAAAATGTTTGTGGTCACAAAATGAATTTTGGTTGCCAGGTGGCTGCTGCCCAATTGTTTGCCTCGCCTTTTTAAAAAAGTTTGTGTTCACAAAATGAATTTTGGTTGTCAAGTGGCTGCTGCCCAATTGTTTGCTTCGCCTTTTAAAAAAAGTTTGTGTTCACAAAATGAATTTTGGTTGTCAGATGGCTGCTGCCCAATTGTTTGCCTCGCCTTTTAAAAAATGTTTGTGTTCACAAAATGAATTTTGGTTGTCAGGTGGCTGCTGCCCAATTGTTTGTCCTCTGGAAACCAGTACCTTCGGCCCGCAACACCCATACTAGCGCAACAGAATGCCCCCCCCCCAAAAAAAATAATTTATAAATATATTAAGGAACAAGGTAACTGGAGAGGGAATATTGATGCTCAGAAATTGCAGGAGAAATATGAAGTCGAGGAAATTTGGGAAAGTTAATGGTGAAGTCTTGAGGACAGTTTGTTTTATAGTCGAAGAAGTGTTGAATGTCCTAAGATGTATAAAGGTAGATAAATCTCCCAAGCCTCATCAGTTTATCCAAGGACACTACAGGAAGCTTGAAAAGAAATTACAGGATCCCTGGCTGAGGTGTATGAATCATCATCATTAGTCATGGGTGAGGTGCCAGTAGACTGGAGGGCGGATAGTGTGCTTCTATTAAAGAAGGCCTGAAAAGAAATACCAGGAAATTACAGACCAGTAGGCCTATCATCTGTGGATGGATATGTGTGCATTTGGAAAGACAGGTTGATTAGGGATACTCGGAATGGTTTTGTGCATGAGATATCTGCGTTTAACTAATTTGTCGAGATTTTTGAAGATCTAACCAAGAAGGTTGGTGAGGGCAGATCCGTGGGTGTGGACTATATGGACATTAACAAGGCCTTTGATAGGGTTCTGCATTTTAGGCTGCTCTTGAAGGTTATATTGTGTGGGATCCATGGAGAGCTAGCTAATTGAATACAGAATTGGCTTCATGGTAGGAAGTAGAAGATGGTGGTGGAAGGTTACTTATTGGACATAGGACGTGATGGATGGTTTAGTTTACTTTAGAAATGCAACATGGATACATGCTTCGGCCTGCGGAGTCCATGCCAACTATCGATCACACTAGTTCTATGTTATCCCATATTCTGATCTACTCTCAACTCACGAAGATCAATTTACAGAGGCCAATTAAACTATAAATCCTCACGTCTTTGGAATGTGGGTGGAAACCGGAGTACCCAGAGGAAACCCATGCGGTCACAGGGTGAACATGCAAACCACACGGACAGCACCCGAGGTCAGGATCAGTGTCACTGATCACTGCACCAGTGGGAAATTTACTTTTACTCCTGAAGCACTCGCATCAATAAATTTTAATAAAAAGCTTAAATCTCTAATTCAGTGCATTGATAATTTTATTATACTGCATTGCTGATGGAATATTGATATATCACCAACTTTCCTGAACATTCCCCCAAAAATGATAACTACGTACCTCATTGGCTTCTTTGATATTATTTGAAATTTGTCACTAATTCTCTAAACACTGGTTTCAACCTTCTGGAAAAGCCTGTTTATTCTCTCAATAAAACATCCATTCTGCAACCTATCATTAATCTCCAAAATCCCTGAATGTGTCTGACATTCATTTGCTTTTGACACTTTAGTTTGGATTTGGCCCCATCTGTAAAATATGAACACATTTTAAAGTCACAACTTACATTCTATTTCAACACAACAGCTCATTTATAAGCCATTACTTTCTCAACTTAATTGCATACTTTGGATGTGATAATCCTGTGTTTTTCTATTGTCTGCAATGTCTATCCTATCTACAGTATATTCTTATGGCTTCACCAGTATATTCCAGTGCAGTCACCATATCACCTCTTTTTCTGTATTTGCTGTATCCCAGGGCTCCATTTTTAGCCTGTTCTCGTTAATTACATGCTACCCTTTAAGTAGGTTTGTACATGCACCAATAAGACTCAAACCTATATTTTTGCTTCAACATTAGTGCATTATTATATTAAAATTGTTTTTAATTCAACAGCAGGCAAACAAAAACTGTCCTTTCCTCCTGTTATTGCAGCATAACTCCCCTTATCCCTCCCTTTTTAAATTATTGTTAAATTCAGAGGCATTTAATTTCAGCATTCACTTCTTAAAAATTAGGAGTAGGGTATCTAGCACTTTGAGCCTGCTCTACATTTTAACAAGATCAGAACAATTTTTTTACTTAACTTGAACACCATTTTGCTGGACTATTCCTGTAATATACTGATTCTCTTAAAAACAGATACAGATATCTATGTTTTTTTTGTTTTTAATAAACTCAATAACTGAGCCTGTACACTGTTCCAATAAGGAGACTTGCAAAGATTCACCACCTGAGTGAAGAAATGTTTTAGGTCCTCAATGACAACCCATTATTCAGAGATTATGAGCCCTGGTCCTAGAATCCAGCCAGGGAAATCATTCTTCCTGCAACCCATCTAGTCAGCAGTTGAAAGAATGTACATTTCACCACTAGTATATTCAGGCCTAGTCTACTCAAAATCTCTTCTGTCAAAATGTTTGTCAGCAATGGCTAGTTGGGTTGTAGGGCCTGTTTCTGTGCTGTATGGCTCTATTACCTGCCTGGTAAAGTTCTATGATCCATGTACAAGAACAGTGAGATCTCACTGTACATTACTCATCTGCAGCTTTCTCTATTTAGATAATGGTCTGCCTTCAGATGGAGCACATGAATTCATTATTTTCCACATTAAACTCCATTTGCTAAGTTTTCACCTACTCACAACTTATCTATATCATGCTGCAAAGCCACTATTGCAACATTACCAACCAGCCACTCTTTATGTAATGGACAGACTTGGATGTATTGCATTCTGCCCCCTCTGGGTCATTAATATAAATCATACGTTATTGAGGGCCAAGAACTAATCATTAGGGCACTCCACTTGCTACATCCTTCCAGCATGAAAAATACCCATTTATTTTTACTCTTTCTAGCCAATAACGCATATTAATTTGCATCCCCGCATACCATCTCTTGTGTACTGACTTTTTATATGGCACCTTGACTAATGTCTTTTGAAAATCCCAAAACATACATGAATGGTTCCCCTCTATTAATGCTGTGCATACTGTGCATTCAGAAAGTATTCAGACCCCTTCACTTTTTTCCATATTTTGCTACGTTACAGCCTTATTTTAAAATTGATTAAATTCATTTTTTATCCCCAATCTACACACAATACCCCAGAATGAAGAAGCAAAAACAGGTGTTTAGATATTTTTGCAAAGTAATTGAAAATAAATATCTGAAATATCACATTTACACAAGTATTCAAACCCTTTGCTATGACACTCAAAATTGAGCTTAAGTTCATCCTGTTTCCATTGATTATCCTTGTAAGCTGTGTGCCGGCCGAGCATCAAAAATGTGTCTAGAAATCCATTTTCGTGACCCACCTCGGAACTACATGAAATTTTCCACCGATTTAGATGAAATATAATTAAAAAGGAAGTCATAACTCGTCAGTGCCAAAAGTTGCACATTAAATAATTATACTAATTAGAAAATGAGGTCAGGAAAGTTAACGCCAACTAGTGGCCAATACCCATATCATGGGGAGCCTATTTCCGTGTTGCAGTCCATTCAAACTATATATTATTATACCTATGTACATATATATATATGACTTGTAAATATGACTGTAATCATATATAATTAAGTATAATTATATTATATTATATAAAAATAATATAATGAATATAATTGTGAGTGTGTTTTTTGAATGAGACTGTTGCAAATGTCTGGTTCCTGAACCAGCCTAAATAATGGGTGAGGGCAGTTCTTGTGGGTTCCTCCCTTTACTAAACCCCACTGACTGCCAGTGTGCAGAGTGAGGGTCACGGCCATAGTGGGATTGGGGCAGTGCCAGGCTGGGGGACAGACCTGCAAGGCATCTTCCAGTCACTTTAATTGGAAAATGAATGAGACTGCCGCAGAGTCCCAGATTTTAAGGGCTCATGAACCTGCCTAATTAAAGGGTCAGGACATATCCTCTGGGTTCCCCCGTTTACTGACCCCACTGACTGCCATAGTGGGGAGAGTGGGGGTCACGGCCATAGTGGGACTGGGCAATGCCAGGTTGGAGGACTGACCTGAGAGAGTAAAGTCTTATATCTGATGTAAATATCACACCCTGACCAAGAATCTAATGCTCTGATGTTTACTCGATGAGTATTCATTTTAAGCTACAATGAGCCTATATTTATATTAGAGACCCCCCCACCATGGTGCCTTTGCAAATGAGGGCTATTACCTTTAACCTAAAAGAACCTTAAAAGTGTTGCATTGTTTGAGTATCTGTAGTTTGTGTGTGTGTCTGTGTATACCTGTTAAACGTGTATCCGTAGATGTGTGGATGTAAATGTGTGGATGTATGTATGTGAATGGATGGATGTGTGTGGATATACGTGTGTGTGTGGATGTATATGTGTGGATGGATGTGTGCATGTATGTGCATGCGGATGTATGTGCATGCGGATGGATGCGTGGATGGATGTGTGCATTTATGTGTATGTGCATGCATGGAGGTGCGTACGGATGGATGTATGTATGTGTGGATGGGTAGGTGGACTGTCGCACTGTCATTCACCAGCACGCCATTATCATAAGTAATTCACTCATTGTTTAAATAATTTGACCAAATAAACAGTGAAACGATCGACATTAAAATAAAACTTTATATAATCATTTATTTCCCCAATTTATTTGTTTACATTACATCTGATCGTCATCTGAATATTCTTCATCAGATTCCAAGTCTTTTGCAGTAATAGAGTTTCTACAGTCAACACACTTACATAAATCTGTACATGGCACACCATACTGTTGACATGAGCATCTTCCTTTCCCTGCATTTGATTTCTCACAGTTTCTTTTCTTGCATGAACAGTATGTTAATTCTAGCAAGGTGCTTGGGGCTGGAGGCAGATCACTCCAGTCAATGTCCAATTCGCCACCTACAATTTTCCACCCATGTCCATGTTTGTTGACCATCACTTGTCATGGATCGAAGCAGTCTCTTTGGGGCCGGCTCATCTGCTTCACCATCAGGAACTGCCACTTGAGGTGATTCACCTGCTTCAGGCTTTTCAGCATCTTGAACTCAATTGAAAGATGAAAAAGAAAACAGAAAAGGAATGAAAAGTAAAATAAATCAACATCCTCAAATATATATTTTCATTTTTCAAAGTAGCATCATATGACCGTAAATAAAAAGAATTGTTGTTTGAGTCTTCGGGGCCGAGGTTGGGCAACCAGCACCGGCTGGTCAATGTCCAGGTACGCCGCCTACCGGACTGCCATCTCCGGCCTCCGCCTTGAGGATGTCCCTCTCGGTCCTGGGGGAGTGACAATCCTGTGCGATGTGTCGTCCGGTCAGCCGCGCCCCATCGTCCCTGCCACCTGGCACCGGAGGGTGTTCGAGGTGATCCACGGACTGGCTCATCCATCAATCCGGGCGACAACGGCACTGGTGGCAGCTCGTTTCATGTGGCACGGTCTGCGCAAGCAGGTTGGCCATTGGGCTCGCACCTGCATTCCGTGCCAGACGGCAAAAATCCAGCGCCATGTCCGTGCGCCTCTCCAGGAGTTTGGTCTACCTCACCGGCGGTTCGACCATCTCCACATAGACATTGTAGGGCCTCTCCCGCCGTCCCGGGGCATCACCCACCTTCTGACAATGGTGGACCGCTTCACGCGGTGGCCGGAGGCCATTCCGTTGGCTGACACTTCAACGGCTACGTGTGCTCGTGCGTTGTCCGCGCACTGGATTGCTCGCTTCGGGGTGCCGGCGCACATCTCAGACCGGGGGCCACAGTTCACCTCTGAGCTGTGGTCAGCCATGGCTCGCTTGCTGGGTGTGCGGCTGCACCACACCACGGCTTACCACCCGCAAGCTAATGGTCTGGTGGAGAGGTTCCACCGGCAGCTAAAGGCGGCATTGAAGGCACGACTCTCCGGCCCGGACTGGATGGACGAGTTGCCGTGGGTCATGCTGGGCATCCGGACCGCTCCCAAAGAGGACAAAGAGAACATCTTTTCATGTTTTATATTATGTGAGACAATATCAACATATCAATGGGGAAATTATACATGTCGCATGTCCAGGTAGATGGGATGGCGTCTGCAAATGATCAAATTAGTGTTCATCATTGGCGGGTAGCAAACGTAACCCCACTTTTTAAGAAGGGAGGGAGAGAGACCGGGGAATTACAGACCAGTTAGTCTAACATCGGTAGTGGGGAAACTGCTAGAGTCAGTTATTAAAGATGGGATAGCAGCACATTTGGAAAGTGGTGAAATCATTGGACAAAGTCAGCATGGATTTACAAAAGGTAAATCATGTCTGACGAATCTTATAGAATTTTTCGAGGATGTAACTAGTAGTGTGGATATGGGAGAACCAGTGGATGTGGTGTATCTGGACTTCCAGAAGGCTTTCGACAAGGTCCCACATAAGAGATTAGTTTACAAACTTAAAGCACACGGCATTGGGGGTTCAGTATTGATGTGGATAGAGAACTGGCTGGCAAACAGGAAGCAAAGAGTAGGAGTAAACGGGTCCTTTTCACAATGGCAGGCAGTGACTAGTGGGGTACCGCAAGGCTCAGTGCTGGGACCCCAGCTATTTACAATATATATTAATGATCTGGATGAGGGAATTGAAGGCAATATCTCCAAGTTTGCGGATGATACTAAGCTGGGGGGCAGCGTTAGCTGTGAGGAGGATGCTAGGAGACTGCAAGGTGATTTGGATAGGCTGGGTGAGTGGGCAAATGTTTGGCAGATGCAGTATAATGTGGATAAATGTGAGGTTATCCATTTTGGTGGCAAAAACAGGAAAGCAGACTATTATCTAAATGGTGGCCGACTAGGAAAAGGGGAGATGCAGCGAGACCTGGGTGTCATGGTACACCAGTCATTGAAAGTGGGCATGCAGGTGCAGCAGGCAGTGCAAGAAAGCGAATGGTATGTTAGCTTTCATAGCAAAAGGATTTGAGTATAGGAGCAGGGAGGTTCTACTGCAGTTGTACAGGGTCTTGGTGAGACCACACCTGGAGTATTGCGTACAGTTTTGGTCTCCAAATCTGAGGAAGGACGTTATTGCCATAGAGGGAGTGCAGAGAAGGTTCACCAGACTGATTCCTGGGATGTCAGGACTGTCTTATGAAGAAAGACTGGATAGACTTGGTTTATACTCTCTAGAATTTAGGAGATTGAGAGGGGATCTTATAGAAACTTACAAAATTATTAAGGGGTTGGACAGGCTAGATGCAGGAAGATTGCTCCCGATGTTGGGGAAGTCCAGGACAAGGGGTCACAGCTTAAGGATAAGGGGGAAATCCTTTAAAACCGAGATGAGAAGAACTTTTTTCACACAGAGAGTGGTGAATCTCTGGAACTCCCTGCCACAGAGGGTAGTCGAGGCCAGTTCATTGGCTATATTTAAGAGGGAGTTAGATGTGGCCCTTGTGGCTAAGGGGATCAGAGGGTATGGAGAGAAGGCAGGTACGGGATACTGAGTTGGATGATCAGCCATGATCATATTGAATGGCGGTGCAGGCTCGAAGGGCCGAATGGCCTACTCCTGCACCTAATTTCTATGTTTCTATTATGGCACAGTGCCCTGAAGGGCTGAATGGTGGAGGGGCAGAAGCTGCAGAAAAAAAAATCTCATACTACTTAGGTCTGCATGGACTTCAATTCATAAAATGTCAATCTCTTCTTAATGTCAATGAGACTTACACTGTAATTTACTGCCATAGATAAGTTAGTTCAAGTTCAAGTGGAGGGGCAGATGCTACAGAAAAAAAAAAACATCTCATAGTCATTAAGTCTGCATGGACTTTAATTCATAAAATTTCAACCTCTTCTTAATGTTAATGAGATTAACACTAAATTATTACCATAGATAAATAAGCTCAAGTTCACATACACAAATTAATTTCTACATAAAGATCAACCTTTTCTGACCATTTATCACTCCAATGGAAGCCTATAAAGTGCAGTCAATTTTCCTCCGTTGTTCTCCAGTGGTCACAGCCTGGAAACGGCCGCTACGGACGGCACTATATACAGCCTCCCCCCCGTGGAGATGATCCAAACACCGGCCGCTTCTTAATTGAGACCGCGGCTTCACTATGTTAAGTACATAGGCCTCGCAGTCGGAGCACTTTTCCTCAGTAAGTTATCGCAGGCAGCTTCGAGATTAGATGTTAAAGATTTATTAGACTACAACAAGCTGGCATTAGTGAAAATTTGTATTTTACTTTGTTATGGATACACATAGTTTAGGCCCTCAACTTCATGAATGAATGAATGAATGAATGAATGAATGAATGAATGAATGAATGAATGAATGAGTGAATGTACATCCTCCAAATCTTATTTTTTCAAATCATAAAAGGGTGCAATTAAATTAATTAAAGTCCATACAGATTAATTTTCTTGAATTCAGACTTTAGATCTTACCTTTCAGTTCCAGTTAATTCACAATGTTTCAATCAGTAGAAGTACTCTCAGCCATGATGTGTGCTCCCTGCCTAGCTTGCCTGAAACAAAGCATGTGATTGGCCAATTGGTGTCTAACAATGTTAAAAGTGCTTTGATTGGACTAAAGCTACCCAAACATTTTTAGGTTTTTCTCTCATTTATTTAAAATGTGCAAGTTTTGTTCTTGACGAGTTTCAAGGATGATTTATATAATATTTTTACACAATATGTGAACATTTCATGTAGTTCCGTGAGTTGGGTCACAAACTTGCACAAAAAAGCTCATTGTCCCACAGCCTATTGAGATGTTTCTACAACTTGATTGGAGCCCACCAGTGGTAAATTAAATTGATTGGACATGATTTGGAATGGCACACACCTGTCTACAGTTGACAGCGTATGTCAGAGCAAAAACCAGGCCATGAAGACGAAGGAATTGTCCGTAGACCTCCGAGACAGGATTGCATCGAGAGACACAGATCTGGGGATGGGTATAAAACAATTTCTGCAGCATTGCAGGTCCCGAAGAGCACAGTGGCCTCCGTCATTCTTAAATGGATGAACTTTGGAATCACCAGAACTCTTCATAGATCTGGCCGCCCTTCCAAACTGAGCAATCGGGGGAGAAGGGCCTTGGTCAGGGAGGTGACCAAGAACCCGATGGTCACTCTGACAGCTCCAGAGTTCCTCTGTGGAGATGGGAAAACCTTCTATAAGGATAACTATATTGGTAGCATTCCACCAATCAGGCCTTTATGGTAGAGTGGCCAGACGGAAGTCATTCCTCAGTAGAAGGCACATGACAGCCCGCTTGGAGTTTGCCAAAAGGCATGAGAAACAAGATTTTCTGGTCTGATGAAACCAAGATTGAACTCTTTGGCTTGAATGCCAAGCATCGCGTCTAGAGGAAACCAGGCACCGCTCATCACCTGGCCAATACCATACCTACGGTGAAGCATGGTGGTGGTAGCATCATGCTGCGGAGATGTTTTTCAGCAGCAGGAACTGGAAAACTAGTCAAGATCGAGGGAAAGATGAACGGAGCAAAGTATAGAGAGATCCTTGATGAAAACCTGCTCCAGAGCGTTCTGGACCACAGACTGGGGTGGAGGTTCAACTTCCAACAGGACAACGACCCTAAGCACACAGCCAAGACAACGCAGGAGTGGCTTCCTGACAAGTCTGTGAATGTCCTTGAGTGGCCCAGCCAGAGCCCTGACTTGAACCCGATCGAACATCTCTGGAGGAACCTGAAAATAGCACCTCATCTAAACCTGACAGATCTTGAGAGGATCTGCAGAAAAGAATGGGAGAAATTACCCAAATACAGGTGCCTCGTGGGTCCACTCAGCGCTCTTGTGCTGCCCACCCGCCAGAAGTTGATACAGGGGCCGCATGATGTGGGCCGCGGATGGCACGAAACGATGGTAGAATGCCACCATGCCGACAAATTCCTGCAGGCCACGCACCGTGCGTGGGCGGGGAAACCGACGGATGGCGTCGACCCTGTCAGGCAGGGGAACCGCGCCTTGCGCAGTCACGCGGTGGCCGAGGAAGTCAATTTTGTTTACCCCAAAACGGCACTTGTCCAGGTTGATGGCCAAACCATGCTCGCTGAGCCGCTGACAGAGCTGCCGAAGGTGAGCGCAGTGTTCCTGTTGCGAGCGGCTGGCCACCAGGATGTCGTCCAGGTACACGAACACAAAATCGAGGCCGCGACAAACCCCGTCCATGAGGCGCTGAAAGGCCTGTGCAGCGTTTTTGAGGCCGAACGGCATCCGAGTAAACTCATAAAGCCCGAATGGCGTGATGATCGCCGTCTTGGGCACGTCATCCGGGTGAACCGGGATCTGATTATAACCCCGTACCAGATCCACTTTTGAAAAATTTGTGGCCCCAGCCAAATGGGCCGTGAAGTCCTGGATGTGGGGTACGGGGTATCGATCCGCTGTTGTTGCAGCGTTCAGCCGTCGGTAATCCCCACAAGGTCGCCAGCCCCTGCTTGACTTGGGGACCATGTGGAGTGGGGACGCCCAAGGGCTGCTCGAAGGGCGGACGATCCCCAGGGCCTCCATCGTGCGGAATTCCCGCCATGCCAGACGCAGTTTATCTGGTGGCAGTCGCCGTGCTCGTGCATGGAGTGGTGGGCCGGTAGACGGGATATAATGCACCACCCCGTGGCTGGGGGTTGATGATTGAAACTGTGGAGTGAGAATGTCCGGGAACGCAGCCAAGATCCGTGCGAATCGGGAGTCCACGGACGCCAGAGGCCGTCCCACCGATTGATCCAAACGCAACGTGATCGGCTCCATCGTAGTGGCGTTGACCAAACGCTGACGCCCGACGTCCACCATAAGGGAATGCGCCCGGAGGAAATCGGCCCCGAGCAATGGTTGGGAGACGTCGGCAATGGTGAAGTTCCATGAGAAATGGCAGGAGCCGAGCACGATGGGAACCATGCGCAGTCCATATGTGCGGATGGGGCTGCCGTTCGCCGCGGTGAGGACGGGCACCCGCTTACCGGAACGAATGTCGGCCAGCGAAGGGGGCAGGACGCTGAGCTCCGCTCCTGTATCCACGAGGAAGCGGGTCCCGGAGCGCCGATCCCAGGCGAAAAGGCGGTGAATTTGGCCGGCCGCCGCGGGGACTATTGGCAGCCGGCCCAGGCGTTTCCCGGGAATGTGCATGGCTGGCGGCATTGTCGTGCTGCAGCACCCCAGCGTTGATGGTAGTAGCACCAGCGTCTCTTGTTGGAGTCACTTGGAGCTTGCCTGCTCCTGCTGGTGGTGTCTGAAGCTTGCTGGCACTGGACTGCAGGTGCAGTACCCCTCACTGCCGCTGGGGGGTGATCGTGCGGGCCGTCGGGCTGGAGCTGTCACTCCTTCCACAGCTCCCCCGCCCCACCGGAGGAAATCGGGAGCTGCTGGGGCGACGTCGTCGGCGTGCCTGCTGACGGCCAGCGCGTCGACGTCATCAGGGCGCGTTGACCTCAGCACGACCCCGTCTCTGCTGACGCCCAGCGCGCTGACGTCCATCCACAGGGCGTCGGCGCGCCTCCCGAGGGCCCGAAGGTTGGCAAACGAGACGTCGGTGAGCTGCAACCGAATGTAGGCCGGCAGCAGATGCAGGTAGGCGTATTCAAACAACAGGCACGGCGTGTGCCCGTCTAGTAGCGCCACCATCTCCTTTAGGAGGGTAGATGGCCGCCGGTCGCCCAGGCCCCCCATATGCAGGATCCTACCTGCCCGCTCCATCCTACTCAGTCCGTAAATCTGGAGCAGGAGCTCTTTCAGGCCGAGGTATTTATTATTGTTCGGGGGGTCTGCGAGGAAGTCCGTGACCTCTTCAACCGCATCCTGGTCGAGGGCTCCCACCAGGTAATAGAAACGGGTGGCATCGACCGTGATGCCCCGCAGGTTGAACTGGGCCTCCGCCTGCTGGAACCAGATGAGCGTCCGGGTGGTCCAGAAGTTGGGCAGCTTAACGGCGACTGCGTCTAGAGCCCGGGCTGGGCTGGCGTGTGAGGGGGCAGGGCTTTCTTGTCCCTCCATCATGACGCTAATGGAGCGTCGGGGTCACCAATGTGGTGCGTGGGTCTCGAAAGGAGGACGAAACTAGAGGAAGATGGCACCCAAACCCCTGCCTTTTAAACCCTCCGGCTAAGGGCCGCCTCCGGACTGCACCACTCCTGTGCCGAGGGGTTCGGCAGTATGATGGCACGACCCTTAGGAGCCGCCACAACCTCATCTAAACCTGACAGATCTTGAGAGGATCTGCAGAAAAGAATGGGAGAAATTACCCAAATACAGGTGCCAAGCTTGTAAGGTCATACCCAAGAAGACTTGAGGCTGTATTCGCTGCCAAAGGTGCCTCAAGAAAGTTCTGAGTAAAGGGTCTGAATACTTATGTAAATGAGATATTTCAGTTATTTCTTTTCAGTTACTTTGCAAAAATTTCTAAACACCTGTTTTCTCTTTTTTATTATGGGGTATTGTGTGTAGACTGATGATTAAAAAAAAATAATTGAATCCATTTTAGAATAAGGCTGTAACGAAACAAAATGTGGAAAAGGGGAAGGGGTCTGAATACTTTCTGAATGCACTGTAACATCTACAGGTTTCCTTCTATTTACTGTGTGTACAGATGTTGAGCTTTTTTTTGTGATTTTGGAGAAATGTATGTAACCCATTAATGGGAACATATTGTGTAGGAATAATCCATGCCGTATCCCTCTTTGCGATGTAAAAGAGAAATTAAATGCAGCCATTCCAGCACTCCTTTTCATTTTTTATTCTTCAATCATTATTCTGCTTTTCTTCATTGGATGGAGATGAATTTATTCTATTATCAAACAATTATTATACAAACCTCTTGATGAATTCACTTTAGATGATCCATGTGCATAGTGATCAAATGAATGCAATGCTAAAATCACAGTTGTCAATTATTTTATTATCTTTGAATTTTCCCATTAGAAACTCTGGAGCAGGTCGAAAGAACTACTGACTTTGGTATAAATGTAACACATTATATATGTAATAGACAAGGATGGTACCAAAGGAGCAGCAAACTATTAACCAATCATTATGGTTTACCATACATTTAACTTATTTGCATTAACCAATCAACTAAATCCTTTCCATTGATTGACAATATGTATAGTCACATGATTTTCCCTTTTCCGGCCCCTTTACAACCTTCTTCCCCTCTGTGGTTTCTTCAACCTCTTTGTTCAAAATCATTTTATTTCAATAAAGTAAAACCACAGATATAAAACTAATTCTCAAAGAACACTTCTCAGAATATACACATCATACAGCAATCACACAACACATACACACAAAACATATTTTCACTTTTGGAAAAGAAAGTCATTTCTAAAACTTCAGATTTAAACAAAGTCTAATACTTACAATCGTAATTAAACACAATACACATCACAATTAATGTCCTTACAACTACACAGTTAAAATACAGTTACTTATGGATTACAAAGATTAAATATGAGTTTTGCCCCATTCTTACAAAGTGGTAAAGACTTAAGTTTTTTCTAATCACACAATTCCCAACTCCAAGCACATAAAGGCCACTAATTGTCACACTTGATTGCTTCTTTCCAAGCTCGGGTCTAATTTCATTCTGTATTACAACCTCCCCCTTCTATCTCTGGAGGAATGGAATGTAAGGCCTCTTCGCTAATAGCATTCCACACAACAAATGAAAGATTTTCAAAACAGAGTTACTTTCTCAGTTTTCTATAACCATAAGAAACCCTTTTGCAAAGGTCACACAACCATCACCCATGCCTTATCTCTTATCTCAACATAAATACATTTAAACAGCACAAACCATCTCACAGACTAGTATCTACCCTTGGTGCCTACAACCCAATATAGACTACCATAAATCCCCTTCATGACACAGCCGAGCTCAGAGATGTGTCACAAAGGAAGAAGGATGGTGCCCATGTCCTGGAGAAAGATCCCCTTAACAACCTCCATTCTAAACATCAACCTAAACCAAATACAACCTCTGACAGTTATAGCCGCTTCAAAGCAAACAAAGCTATGCATATGTACATCAACATCTCCATGTTATAACAAGCCATCTGTTCCCCTATGTGTGTGTGTTCTTTATTCCTTTGTGGAGACATGTATCCAAGTCCTTCTCTTGCAACTTAACATGTTCCTTAAGAACTTATCATTTGAGCAATTTTATTGTATAATATTTCCTCAATATCACCATTCAAAATCCACAAAACTGCAAGGTAGTGAACTTACTTTTTTCAGTAAGTTAAAAACAATTTAGGAATTGAGTGATATCAACGTTTTTAAGATTTTCCGAAATCATATTGATTAACGCGTATCGCTAGTTAAAGCTAATAAGTGACAAAACATAGAATCTTGAGTATCTGACAAAGTGATGATACTTAATGACTGGTGATATAATGTTACTGCTGTGAATGGCAAGGAGGATTTTCTAATATACAGGTGCACAACCTTTTATCCGAAAGCCTTGGGACCAGACACTTTTCGTAATTCAGAATTTGTCGGTCTTCGGAATGGAATTTTTTTAGCGTAGATTTTAATGGCTGGCTCAGTGGTAGAGTGCTCGGCTCATATCCGCAAGGTCGCGAGTTTGCGCCTTGATCCTGGCAGTTACTCGATCGCGAGTTTGAGTCTTCAATGTCGTTTTTTCTTGCAGAATAAATGTTTGTATGAAATGCAGTGTAGGAGAGGTGTACTGACTGTGGGCAGAACTTTGGAAGTGATTGCCCACCAGTCTAAAAAGCCGCTGTGTCTCCCTGTCCCTGGGATAGCAGGGGGCGATCAAACAGCACAATACCCCCCTCTCCCTCCAACTCCAGAGGAATCCGCTCCCCGATGGGCCGCTACGGCGACAAGTGGCAGTTCGCCCACAGCCCGAGCTGCGCCCCCTCATCCGCTACCCCAAGAACAAGACGTACTTTGCACACCATCAGCTTCTGCCCCTACGTGTTCCTCTGGAGTTGGAGCGGGGCTGGGCTGGAGTTGCTGCTGGCTGTGGGTCTCTGGGATCTCCGTGCTTGCAGTGGGCCTGGGGGTCGGTGGGCGGCGGTGGGAACTGTGGAGCTGTGGACCTACGGACCTACCTCCGTGGAGCTAGCCAGCTTCGGAGCGTGGAGAGCTGCGGGGGCGAGCTGCTGCGACCCGACTCCGGTGGATGGTGACACCGGGAGCTCGCGGGTCCATGGTGGGAGACTGCTTTGCAGGGCACCGGCAGCGGCGACTTCTCCCGCCCGAATTACGGGGTTGAGAGTGACCTGGAGGGGGGCCTTACAACGCCCGGCGCGGCTGTAAATTGCCGCGGACTTGCTAGCGCCCGCCGGGGGCTTTGACCTCGACTTCGGGAGAGGAATGGAGAGCAGGGGAGAGACAAGTCTTTGCCTTCCATCACAGTGAGGAGGAGACTCACTGTGATGGATGTTTATGTGAATTGCCCCCTCCCTCTGCAACTGCAAACAACCCCACTCTCCTGCAAGGGCGGTACAGTTCCCGGAGGATGGCAGGTGGCCGGAGACGTCAGGACCAACAGGAACCCGCTCCCCGATGGGCCCCTACGACGCCCCGAGCTGCGCCCCGTCATCCGCAACCCAGGTTCCTCTGTAGTTGGAGCGGGGCTGGGCTGGGCTGCTGTTGGCTGTGGGTCTCTGGGATCTCCGTGCTTGCGGTGGGCCTGGTGGTCGGTGTCCAATTGGTCCCGACGTCTCCGGTGACTGGCACGGTCCTGCTGCAATCGCCGACGTGAAGACAGTGCAAAGCCCCCGCGCCGGTGCAATGGGCGGGGAGCTGGAGAGGGGAGGGAAGGGGTCACACACATGGCCGGGAAGCAGAGGGGCGTAGGTGGGGTGAAACTGAAGGGAGCGACAATCTGCACTGTGTATCGTGAGTCTACCATGGGAACTTTTTAACTCAGCGGGCAGGCAGCAGCATATTGTCAATTATTAACCCTCCCGCGCAATATACCCTCACCTTCTCTTTTATGAATGGGGATTTAGTTCCCCTTTCTTCGAGGACCGACCGGAGGTTCCGCTGTCACCTCTGCGGGCCGCTCTCGGTGAACGTTTTCAAGGACCTTTTTTCAAGGACCGAAAAAATGGCCGCTATTCGGAGGTTTTCGTTATTTGGATCTTCGGATAAAAGGTTGTGCACCTGTAGTACTATAATGTGATATACACATTCTGTATTTGCAAAAGAAATAAAAGCATATAGAAGGCAACAAGTTAATACAATCCAACAATACTATTTATCAGAGAGGTGGCCGGTGTAGGCATGGAATAAAATATTGTTAATCAGCAGAGAAATGTTACTATTATTCTTGATAAAATTCACAAAATCTCAAATAGCCTTTACATACCCATAAATACAGCACATATATTTTACTGACAACTTACAAATAATTGCTAAGATTAAGCACACCGATATTGCGGGTATTACCAAAATTGTTTTGCAATCTAAATTATTCAGTCTGAAGAAGGGTCTGACCCAAAATGTCACCTATTTATGACCTCCAGACTTGCTGCCTTACCCGCTGAGTTAAGGGGCTGTCCCACTGCGGCGACCTAATAGGCGAGTTTAGAAGAGTTTGCCCTTGACTTATACTCGCAGCATGGTCAACACGAGGTCCTAGGAGGTATTTGTAGCTCTCCTTCATGCTCGAGAATAGTCCCAGCGTACTCGAGGCTCAGCTAGGTCGCGGCGTATTTTTCAACATGCAAACTGCCCGTGAGTAAAAAAAGTCGCCATGGAAAAAATCGATATTTTTTTTACTCGTAGGTTTAGTCGAAGTAGGTCGTAGTAGGTCGGCATGTTATTCGTAGGTAATCGAGGGTAGTCGAAGGTAATCGAAGGTAGTCGTCTTCACTCTCCACTATTCGGTGTCCAATTTTCCCGAAGCTAGTTGAAGCTAGTCGAAGCTAGTCTTCAACATAATCGAAAGAGGTCTTCTGCATAGTCGAAGGAGGTCTTCAACATGACACTTTTTCAAACTCTTCTAAACTCGCCAATTAGGTCGCAGCAGTGGGACAGCCCCTTGTCTTGTGGGTATTTTTGTAAACCAGCATCTGCAGTTCCTTGTATCTAAATTATTCATTATTTTTTGACACAGTGGGATGCTAATGGCAATAGGTGATTGTATAGAACTTGTGCTTGCTGTTACATGTACAGAAATTCAATCCAGACCCTAAGTGTGTATTACACACATACACATGGCATTTTTTAACCAGGCATAAACAATTCATAAACAGGCCAGATCTTGAACATTGGAACATGTTTTTAATTATATGTTGCAGGCATTATAATTAAATTAAACTGAGACAGGAAAATAGTAAGTCTGTTGGCCATGTAGGGCAATGCATTTTCAAATTGTAATCCTTTTTTTCAAATTCATCCACGGTTTTAGCCTTTGTTATTTATGTGGCAGTTTGTGGAAATAGTTCACTCTCTAACTAATGCTTGTTAGGGCAGATAATGCCTCTACATTCTTACAAGGAGGCACAGACAAAAAGGTAAGGGAATATAATTATATTTCTCTATGCCTATAAATTTGCATCATTTATATTATTACCAGGCAGAAACGTCTCGGTTGAAGCTCCCGTTAATGTTTCTCTACTGTATCTTTTTTTTCTTTAAAGCGCATCCTGTTCTTGCTCTCTGGTGATTTTAGTTTACATTTGTCACAAAATTTGCATTTTCTTCGTTTTCTGGAATTAATATATAAATTCACGATAAAAATGCATTAATATTTCTTCAAAATAACGAAAGAAGAAGCGACTGAAAATGTATCAGAAAAATTAAAAATCAAGAATCTAGTGGCCTAAGAATTGAATTGCATGTCACAATTTATTTGAGCACCACACATTTAAAGAACAGATTAAAGGACAGAGTGAAGTGCAACAGCAATCATTCCCAGATTGTTTTGCCTCACTCTGGATGTTAACCGAACACTTCCTGGCATGTGCCATGCTTACACATCTAATACTATTTGAGGAACAAACCCCCATCGAAGATTTAATTTCTCTTGCAAGTTCCTTTTAGGGCATTACATGGTAAATTGTACCACATTGTTCTATAGAATGACCTGGGAAAATAAACTTTTATTGCATTGGTCTGGGACACTATAAAGGTTTGTCCCGTTCTTACTTTCTAACCTTCCAGCCCCATCCCTCTCCAGAAAGATCCCATGTCCCAACCTCTAAAACCTCAACGGCCTGTGATTCTTCAGTCACAATCCTAATTGCTAACCAAGCCACCCCTGGCCTGATCCTGTTAGAGAGTCCAATGGACCTAGTCCTTAAGGATAACAGCCCTGTTCTGTTCTCATGTACCCTGGACTCAGAGGGTGCAAAGGAAAAAGCACAACACCAAAGCTTTAGTCACGTGCCCAAGTGGAAATGATTATTTGTGGGCTATGCAACACTCATAAGCCATGCATTAATGATATACAATATCTAGCAGTGCTTTTCATAGAGCATCTCAAATAGAGTATTATCTGGCAAAATCACAAGATACAATTCCAGGTAGATGCATTTTTATGGATAATGCTGCATGGCTCAAACAGATGTCATGTCAAAATAGGGCCCAAACTGTACTCTTATTCCATCACTGCCTCTTCCATAATCAGTGCTATCAGTAATCTGGAACAGAAGATTTGTCAATGCTTCTTGGTGCTGGTAGGTCGCATTAATGTACAGCTAGTTGTGAATTGATGCATAATTTAACTTTAAGGTGCTGCATCAAAATTAACCTTTTAATCCTGTTTGTTTCTAATACAAGTCATCAGCACTATCATGGGCACTGGTGTTTTGGGTTGGGAATAAATGGTGATAAAATAGCATTACCATCAAAGCTATCACATTTGGAGCAAGTCATTGGGCTGATGCATTCAGAGAGAAAAAAAATCATTATAGTGTAGGAAAGGGAGTTGCTTAGCAAATGATTGTTAATTGTTCAATTTTGAAGTGCTGCTGAGCAGAATGTTATGCATTGGAGTTGACTGTTGGTTAGTTCTTTGTAATTATCATTTGTGCTATGGCCAGATCAATATAAAAAGTGCAGTTAAAAATTTAACCATTGCTATGATCATATCGCAAACTGCTGAATATTTGATGCTTCAAATAAAATTTTGGCTGCACTCAACAGCTCCTGCTTAACTCCTTGAATTATTCACCTTGTATTGCACACTTAAGCTGTAGCTATTACTTTGTCTTTGCTTCAAACAATGATTCACCTCCTACAAATCAATTGCCTTGGCACACATATGTTGCCAGCCTAATATTTTGTCCTAATACGTTGCTTCAGCCTACACCTCAGCAGTGCATAAAACACGTCACATGAGACTGTGAGATGAAACTGTTCTATTGGTCCCATCTACACCACTAAGTCTGTAAGAATATGACCCGCCAATGAAGAAAACAGTGTATTTCCCTCAGTAGATATGGATTTACACATGCATGCAGGCTTAAAGGAATCACTTTGATGGGTGTATGGAACAAGCTGCTGGAGTAGATGGTTGAGGCAAGTACTATCGCAATGTTTAAGAACCATTTAGACAGGTACATGGATAGAGTAGGTTTAGAGGGAAATGGGCCAAAAGCTGGCAGGTGAGACTAGTGTAGATGGGGTATGTTGGTCGGCATGAGAAATTTGGGCCGTAGAGCCTGTTTCCATGCTGTATGACACTATGACTCTATTAATCTGTAGTGAATCATATTTGATGGCTGGCCCTGAGGATTAAACATCATTTCAACATCACCAATGTGAAAGAAGCATCCTTGAAAACAAATAGTTTAATCTATAGTTAACACTTTCTCCTTGGACTTTACATATTCTAGAACCCTTCTTTGGGGAACAAAAAGCTTCACACAAACTGAGATCTAGCAATACAAGAAAGGGCATGGGTACCAGTGGAGACGAGAATATGTATTTTTTAATTGTCGGTGTACAAAATCAAAATTAAACCTGTGTTTACAGACAACTCTTTGGGTCTTAAACTGAACTTGGTAGGGAAGCCAAATTGGAAGATCACAAGCATGCTTTAAGTTGCAGATGGGACAGAGGTTTGGCGAGAGAAAATGGAATGTCTGTAATGAGATCCAGTTCAAAGCTTTTTAGGTAATCTATTTTAAAAGCTTTAAAAACACATTGGAGACAAAAGAGAAGAAAAGGAAATATATTGAAACTGAAAGTTGTAACTACATTTGCGGACTGAATGAAAAGGATGCTCACTTGAGAATGCTAGACAGTTCATATGAAAGATGAGGTGCTGTTCTTATAGATTACGTTGGTGCAAGCCATGAAATATCCAATCAAATTTCTGGAATGACCTGAAGTAAATTTTATTGCATTTTTGTTCTATTCAAAGTACACTTTCAAACAAGTAGCACTGATTGAAACAAACAGTGCTAGTTCTTAGCGTTTCTGACTAAATATATGGTGTATAGAATGATAGGGCTCATTGGACATTTGGGGTTTAGAAGCACATTGGTTAAGTCCATAGAAAGAAAGCAAATATGGGACATGTTATGAAATGAGAACACCATTGTCCAAGGACTGCAGCAATGGTCACTTTCTTGAAAGAATTGACAAATTTCCCTGGCGGCACCCCAATTGCACAGGCAATGCTTTTACTTGATATATGTTTGACGCTGAGGTTGTTCAAGCCTGGTCAAATTTCTGGAATGACATGAAAGGCCCCAGAAATAGTGTTACCACTTCCTGTTCCTTCTAAAGTGAATTTTCAATTATGCAGCAGTGCAATAAGCAGTGCCACATGATCACATTTTTAGAGCAATATTTCTTAATTTCTTGTACAAAAAATAGCTAAAAATGAAATTTAACAGAGTGAACCTAACAACAGGGCTAACAGGTTGAACAATCAAATCGCTGTAATAAATAGACATGCATGCAGACACTGTCCAGCAAGGAAAATCACACCCTTTGTACTAAATCACACTTCAGAAGGACGTCCATAATTCTCCCTGCATTGCTTTTTTATTCCTTGTCCTTAGGGTCTGAATAAATGAGATTGAAACGAGTATGAAGTTTCATGCTTTTGTCCTAGTGAACGAGAATTGGACCGTCAAACCTGTTTCACTCAAGAGCCATTACCGCTTGGAGGAGACATTCTTTCCTTAGGAACATTTGAAATCATTCAAAAGGTGAAAAGACATCTAACACCCACCCTCTTGAGATACACTTTTAATTCAAAAGGTATTATGAACTGACTTCAGCTTCCTTTTACAGGCTTCTTTTACAGCAAAAAATTATTTGTAATCTAAGTACTTTGTCACTATTAATACATTGATATACTTTGCAGATCCTTTATTAAAAAGAGCAACATTTCAAAAGGAACAACAATTTACATATGTTTTAAATAACCTTTTTTTATAATGACAGTACTAACGTGCTTTTAAAGAGCATCTTTAAATAAGCACTCAAAAAAATTTGACCTTGCAATTATGTTATTTCCTTTTTTTGTATTTTATTGTTAATACTTTTTAGTGATGTGATACTACTCATGAAAAAACAAATAATTTGATATCCTTTCAATATATACGCAACAGTTCTTTTTGTTAAATTTACAATCTTACAAATGTATAGAATATCATATGGCAATGTACTGAAATTCTGAGAGCTTTCATGTTAGTGTTCTGCATCTCAATGAACATCTCAAGGCTGTGTGCTCAGCCCCCTGTTCCACACTCTTTACCCATGATTGTGTAGGCTAACTCCATCTTTAAATTTGCTGACAACACCACTGTTGTTGGATGAATTATGGATAATGTTGAGTCAGAGTATAGGGGGGAATTCAATTGTCTGATTGAATGGTACCAGAACAACAGCCTTGCTCTCAACATCAGTAAAACCAAGGAACTGATTGTTGATCTTAGAAGAGGAAAACCGAGGATCCACAAACCTGTCTTCAACGAGAGATCGGTGGTGGAGAGAGTCAACAACTTCAGTTCATGGGGTGCATGACTCTGAAGATCTGTCCAGGACCCAGCACGTTGATGCAATCATATAGAAAGCCCATCAACACATCTACTTCCTTAGAAGTTTGAGGAGAATCTGCATGTTAACAAATTCTCTCTTGACATTCTAGAGGTGTACGGTAGTGCATATTGACTGGTTGCATCATTTCCTGGTTCAGCAATTCGAACGCACAGGAACAAGTGAGATTTTTTTTAAATGGTAAACACTGCCTAATCCATCATGGGTACTGACTTCCCCACCATCAAAGGGATCTATAGAAGGCACTTCCTCAAAAAGGCAACCAGCATCATCAAAAATCCTCATCACCCAGGCCACACTCACATTTTATTCCTGCCATCCAGAAAAATGTATAGGGGCCTGAAAACTAACGTCCACATTCAGGAGAAGCTTCTTCCCACCAACCATGAGGCTATTAAACATGACAACGTCCAACTAAAGTCCAATTTACAAACAGCACTGATTGTACTAGGACTTTGAGTTCCGTTTTTTGTTTTGCACTATATTGTTTTAGTTTAATTTATTATACAACTTTTTGTTGTGGGAGCTACCAAGTACTGTGTTTACATAGAAACATAGAAAATAGGTGCAGGAATAGGCCATTCGGTCCTTCGAGCCTGCACCGCCATTCAATATGATCATGCTTGATCATCCCTCAGTATCCTGTACCTGCCTTCTCTCCATACCCCCTGATCCCTTTAGCCACAAGGACCACATCTAACTCCCTCTTAAATATAGCCAATGAACTGGCCTCAACTACCTTCTGTGGCAGAGAATTCCAGAGATTCACCACTCTCTGTGTGAAAAATGTTTTTCTCATCTCGGTCCTAAAAGACTGCCCCCTTATCCTTAAACTGTGACCCCTTGTTCTGGACTTCCCCAACATCGGGAACAATCTTCCTGCATCTAGCCTGTCCAACCCCTTAAGAATTTTGTAAGTTTCTATAAGATCCCCCCTCAATCTTCTAAATTCTAGCGAGTACAAGCCGAGTCTATCCAGTCTTTCTTCATATGAAAGTCCTGCCATCCCAGGAATCAGTCTGGTGAACCTTCTCTGTACTCCCTCTATGGCAAGAATGTCTTTCCTCAGATTAGGAGATCAAAACTGTACGCAATACTCCAGGTGTGGTCTCACCAAGACCCTGTACAACTGCAGTAGAACCTCCCTGCTCTTATACTCAAATCCTTTTGCTATGAACTGCTGCGAGCGAGAATTTCATTGTTCCGGATCGGGCCAAATGACAATAAAACACGCTTGACGCTTGATGAAATTTTGTTTGAATTAATCCAACATGATCTTAACATGATCATTGCCAGCCTGAAGAAGGGTCCCAACCGAAAATGTCACCTATCCAAATTCTCCAGAGATGCTACCTGACCTGCCTGAGTTACCGAAGCACATTGTGTCTTTTTTTTTTGTAAACAGGCAACCGCAGTTCCTTCTTTCTACATGATCGTACATTGATAGGAATAGATGAGTCAGGATAGCTGTAGTAATCCTATAGTTACTGAAATGTGTGTATAATCACCATAGCAATAATCTGCACAATGAAAAACCTTTCAGATTTTACAACAAAGGATGTGTTTCACGCGCATCAGAAAAATATAAGACCTCATGGCATTTTCTCTTTATTTCCTGTACCGCCATTAGTTTTTGAATAGAGTTACCTGTTAATTTAATTTAAGAAATAAAATTGACCTGCCTTTAAAAGCTGCAAAATTATTTTATAACAGAAAAGGTTCTTGCCTAAAGGATTGCCTGTGGTAAATTACTGGATAAATAATGATGTTATTGTTTTTGATTTTTAAATAACCTATCAAACTAGCATATGTTTAAAAGCTAAATCAAGTTCATTCATTTTATTTGATCTAAGCATACAATTGCAAAACTGTTTTCAAACACTCTAGGTGTTTCCCCTCTCAATACTCATGATTTCAGTTCTCTGGCATTAATGCAGACATACTGAATGGTAATTATTCACTCAGTGTTCTGAGCGATTGAGCATTAATTTATAAAGCAAGGCTGTCATTTGCAAGATGCTTATTAACTGAGTGCAGTTAATTATATAAGAAGATAATTACATGTAAATGTTGGATCTAAAAGCAGCTATGCAGCCTGCTCCCTGTTTAACAGCCTTGCAGTTAGAATTTCTAGTTTGTTTGTGCAAAAGCAAAGCAATTAAGTGGTTCAGTGAATTAAATGAAAATGCAGTGTAATTCTTTTTAAGCAATATGGTGCCTATCAGAATAGCCTCCCAATAAACCAACATGTGACAGGTGAAAACACTGCTCACTGTCATTTGTTCTGACTGTTGCTCCTTTGCCAGAGAACTGAAATCATGAGTATCGAGAGGGGAAACACCTAGAGTGTTTGAAAACAGTTTTGCAATTGTATGCTTAGATCAAATAAAATGAATGAACTTAATTTAGCTTTTAAACATATGCTATATGGCTACTTGGCTATAAGAAAGGAGCTCCTTGTAAAGGAATGGGAAACTGTCATATAACCAACCAGCTTCAAAGACACGAAAAGAAGACGAAGACTGTTGAATGCAATTCTAGTATTGAAAAAGGCTTTGGAATTTATATGTATCTAAAGAACAAAGACATTTTAAGATTATTTCAAAATCCTTAATTTAACTTTTTTTGTATTTGAATTTGTATTATTACAATGAAAGTTAAAACGCTGAAGGTGCGGATTCCTCTGAGACCTGGTAGATCAGAATTAGTTGTAAAATAACTCCTGCTCCAATCATGTAACCCAGCTCAAAATTAAGTGTAAAACCTGTCATTGCATTTCAGGAAAATGTCAGTATGACATTTATTAATTTTCTACAACAGATTGACCTCTACATATGAGATGGCCAATTTAATACAAACTATTGCTGAACTAGACGCAGTTTTATACAATGGACCTATGTCCTGCAGAAAGAATTGACATTCCCCAAATGCAAAAGATAAATTTGTCTAAAGAGTCCAAAGACACGGCACCAGCATTGTTGTAGAGAAAACCTTTGCAATTATAGCATGTTACATTCCATTGCCTTTACTTTTATTCATTTTAAAGACCAGAATCTCATATAATAGCAGCAACAATTATCTCACTCTATATTTGGAATAAGAAAACCAAACATGTGTTATGATGAAAATATGTTTTGCTTGTTTTATTCATTTGAGTTCAAAATGGTCACTGAAATTGGTAAACTTCATTCAATAATCTTTCATGCCTAGCTTTTAGTTGAATGAAAACAAGGGTTCAATTTTGTTCTAGGAAAGCTAAAGCTAAATACTTAGCTACAAGAAAGGAGCACCTTTTGATAGAGCCACCAAGGATACTGAAACAATTTCCTTTCCTGTAGGTGGCAGCAGAGGGGTTCCACCAGATTTATTATGAGGAGGGTAGGATAATGGTGTTTTTAACATTTTAGCTAGCTTATGGGTCTGCACTGGCACTAATACAGTCTATCTAAAGCTAGTCACTGCACAAACTACAGAATAATTTTCTAACACTGAAGCTGAGGATAGAATAATCCATTTCTAGAATCCCTTCTATGACTTGATTTCCCAGAATATTTTGCATTCACTATTGTAGTCATTTGGGTGAAATTTCATTGTCTGATATTAGCATGCAAATATGTTAGCACTTATGAAACTTCATCTCTCCACTGTTTACAGGTTTATTCAAATAAGCTAAAATTTCAGGTGGAAGAATTAGCACCATTTTTTTTAAAACTCTAATGCGTCAGTGGGCCAAATGACCTCCTGTTGTGGCATTATGATTCTAATATACCATACACTCATCAAATGTTACTATGGACAAAGGTCAAGTTTCCAAATGCACGTGGACTCAAGGCACACTTACTGGGAAATTACAGACAATAAATTAAGACACCTGGAATCAACAAATCAGTTCAATCCTTTATAACTATTGTTTTAAAGGAATGTATCAATAAAGTTAAATAAACGTGTGAACATAATTTGAGCAATTGGTTTGTTTGGCACAGTAAAGCGAGCAGAATAGTGATAATTCTATGAAAATTCATAGACAAATAATGGTTTAACCCCTTCAAGAATTGTTTAAAAGGGTGTGCCAATTAACATAGAAACATAGAAAATAGGTGCAGGAGTAGGCCATTCGGCCCTTCAAGCCTGCACCGCCATTCAATATGATCATGGCTGATCATCCAACTCAGTATCCTGTACCTGCCTTCTCTCCATACCCCCTGATCCCTTTAGCCACAAGGGCCACATCTAACTCCCTCTTAAATATAGCCAATGAACTGGCCTCAACTACCTTCTGTGGCAGAGAATTCCAGAGATTCACCACTCTCTGTGTGAAAAATGTTTAATTAAGGCACAGTTACCCAGTTGCAGGAAACAGGAGTTTTTAACCATTTGTTATCTTTAAAATAAATCTGTAAATTGCTTTATGTGTTTGCATATGCATGTGAACAAATTAAAATGGGTTTTCAGAGGTTTATTTGTTGAAATACAAAGCTGTTAATGCTATTAAGGTTCAGAGTGATAATTATACAGAGAAAGATCATCAGTAGCTACCTGACACATATCTAACTAAAAACACACCAGTGGAATCCCTTGAGCTGTACCAGAAAGGGAACAGTTCCAGATGTACTGTTATTAGTGAAACATGTGGCCATGATCTTGTAAATATTTAACTCCATAAGAATTTATGCTTAGTTTAAATGTATTGAATTCACACATTCTATTTCAATTTTACTATATTTAAATCATGTTTTAAATTTAAATTGAGTTTTTTAGGGACTGATCAGTGAAACATCAACATATGTCCATACGATGCTCTATTGTTCTGGTTTTAAGCATGTGTAGAAGGCTTTGAATCCTTGACAGAAATAATTACTTTTTAATTAAAGGACATGAAAATACATATTCATTTGATAAGCTCTTCCTCATTATTAGGAAGTTGTCTTTAATTGTATGAAGCATTGTGACATTAACTGCAGCCATAAATCCACCCAAGCTGCATGTTTGTAAGAAAACAGTACAGATCATTAAACAAAGTAATCGCATAAGATTTTGAGTGAAACTTTATGTTGAGGATAAATTGCATTCCATTGAATTTTCTGTTTTAATACGGCACCCAGAATATGAGTCTATAGAGCAATCCTGTTGTGTTTTCTTGAATGCAGAGTTGCACAATGTATGCATTACCAATTCATAAGTGGATCTTTAGAGTATACTTTGGCTTCGTAGGGTGGCCCTGATCAATGATTACTGTAGATATGTCAGCGTATACTCTGCATTTTGTTGTCTTCAGTCCTTTACAGAAGTAATAACTGAACTGTTTTGAATTGGCTGACAGAATGTTCTAGGATTGGGACTATGTTTTAAAAATCAGAGTGATATCAAGCTTCTTTGCATCAGATTAGCATAGAGGACATCTGTTAAATAGGCCTTCATGCAAGTGACAGACAGGGGAAGCACTTCTCTTTCCCAATAGAAAGAAGATACTGATGGAAAGGGTGCAAAGTTGTATTGCCAGGCAGACATCCAAAGAGTCCTGGGGATTATGAATGGAACCCATATGGCTTGCATACAACCCAAATGTATATGTAAACAGGAAGCACTAGTCCATAATGTGCAGGTGGCTTTGGTTCATCGAAATATGATCCTAAACATCAATGCCTGTTAGCTGGGGAGTACCCACGATGCTTTCAGTATGCTGTACTCTACATTGCCTGTATTACTGATACCTTCTGAGAGAAGTCTGTTAGGGAATCAGGGCTACCCTTTCAGACCAAGTTTGATAGAACCAATTAATAATCCGCCCTGTACAGACACATTGAGACTGGTGCTACTGCCTGAATTAGAATGTGCAACACCAGGATACAGAAGCAACAGTTCTCTTATTTTTGCCATTCAAACAAATTGTTCCTATATACAACATGAAAAATCATTGCTCTCCACTTCATTGCTATGATTTTACCACTTAAAGAAGTACTTCACATTCAGAATTACATGTTAGGATGCTGGCTGATCAATCAGAAATGCGGACAGAAACATACCTACATTTTGCTGATGGTTTAATAGAGAATCATGAGTAGATTAGCTTCTTTCCGGCTTCCCTGCTTGTGTGTTGTAGTGCAGTTGTCATAATCAACTTGATGCATCTGACCATCCATTCCACTGCTAGAATGAAATCAAGAGGAAATCAAGAGCACAGACATCCTGAGCTGCAGGTTAGATGCACTTTACATCTGGCCCCTCAGCTTTATTGCAATCACGATTGAAAAGGTAATTTGTCTGTTTATCCTTATTATACTTAATTTTAACGTTCCAGTTTGTGTCATTTACATTGTTTTGTAAGAAATGTAGCTCTTGATTATTTTTGATAATTTAATATTTTATAACTAATTGATTCCGATCATCAGAAATTTGAAATGCAGTTTATAAACATTTATAAAACCTTCAAAACGCCTAATTGCTACTTGAGAGTCTGCCCCTTGTACTACAACCATGGTATCTTGCAGGAAAATTGGGCATTCATGGCCGCAGAAAGTAAGTAGCTGCAGGGAAAGGGAAAGGGGTCAATATTGGAACCATTCAATAATCCACTTTATTGACAATTTTATGGAACACCATGCTTGTAAATTGTAAATTGTACCTTGTAAATTGTTTAGTTATTTCTCTCGCATCTTCATGATAGACAGCTTTCAGTCAATTCTCTTCTGCACTAGTTGTTTTTAAAACACATTTGGTACATTATTTTGTTATTTTTATTGAGTAATTAGATTTCAACAAACATTTGAATGCATATTGTGAATAAACACTGGAAATAACTATATCTAAATTAAATAGAATTTGCTTTTAAACCAAAGATACTGTAGGTTGTACATTTTAGTCCATTCTTAGAGCACGTAGGAATGTTGAAAATACTGTTCCACAACTCATATCTGTAAATGATTACTGAGGAAATGCAATGTTTGCAATGGTTTTTACGTGGAGTCCTAAGGCCATTTAATTATGCAGCATGTTTATGGTGTTCGTTTTGTGATTACATGGCTAAGAGGCTGTAAGCAGCAGCTGCTTTGGGAGTCTTGAATGTACCAAGGTTATTCGATAGCTCCCCAGACTCGCTTTTCATCCCTAGATATAAGATGCATCTTTGATTTGCTCCTTGTAAATAGACAAGCCAAACCTCCAAGGATTGCTGCACAGCCGATCTGAATCATCGTACATAGTGACATTTAAGATATAGTAACTCCTGAGTGTAAAATAGAAGATAGAAAGTGGAGCCATATCAAAACACATATAGTGCCCTCCATAATGTTTGGGACAAAGACCCATCACTTATTTATTTGCCTCTGTACTCCACAATTTGAGATTTGTAATAGACAAAAATCACATATGGTTAAAGTGCACATTGTCAGATTTTAATAAAGGCCATTTTCATACATTTTGGTTTCACCATGTAGAAATTACAGCAGTGTTTATATATAGTCCCCCCATTTCAGGGCACCATAATGTTTGGCACACAGTAATGTCATGTAAATGAAAGTAGTCATGTTTGGTATTTTTTTGCATATCCTTTTGCATGCAATGACTGCTTGAAGTCTGCAATTCATGGACATCACCAGTTGCTGGGTTTCTTCTCTGATGATGCTCTGCCAGGCCTGTAATGCAGCCATCTTTTGCTTATGCTTTTTTGGGGGGCTAGTCCCCTTCAGTTCTCTTCAGCATATAAAAGGCGTGCTCAATTGGGTTCAGATCAGGTGATTGACTTGGTCACTCAAGAATTTGTTTGGAATCATTGTCTTGCTGTAGAATGAACTGCCGGCCAATGAGTTTTGAGGCATTTGTTTGAACTTGAGCAGATAGGATGTGTCCATACACTTCAGAATTCATTATACTATTACCATCAGCAGTTGTATCATCAATGAAGAGAAGTGAGCCAGTACCTTCAGCAGCCATACATGCCCAGGCCGTAACACCCCCACCACCGTGTTTCACAGATGAGGTGGTATGCTTTGGATCTTGGGCATTTCCTTCTCTCCTCCATACTTTGCTCTTGCCATCACTCTGATATAAGTTAATCTTCGTCTCATCTGTCCACAAGACCTTTTTCCAGAACTGTGGTTGCTCTTTTAAGTACTTCTTGCCAAACTGTAACCCGGCCATCCTACTTTTGGGGCTAACCAGTGGTTGGCATCTTGCAGTGTAGCCTCTGTATTTCTGTTCATGAAGTCTTCGGCAGACAGTGGTCATTGACAAATCCACACCTGAATTTCTGATCTGTCAGACAGGTGTTTGGGGATTTTTCTTTATTATCCAGAGAATTCTTCTGTCATCAGCTGTGGAGGTCTTCCTTGGCCTGCCAGTCCCTTTGCGATTAGTAAGCTCATCAGTGCTCTCTTTCTTCTTAATGATGTTCCAAACAGTTGATTAAGCCTAAGGTTTGGCTGATGTCTCTAACAGTTCTATTCTTGTTTCTCAGTCTCATAATGGCTTGTTTGACTTCCATTGGCAAATGAAATGTTGATAAACAGCAATAAAAGTTTCCAAAGATGATGGAAAGACTGGAGGAAAGACTAGGTGCTGAGAGCTCTCTTATACCGGAATTAAGGAGGCATTTAAACAAACCTGAGCAATTACAAACACCTGTGAAGCCATGTGTCCCAAACATTATGGTACCCTGAAATGGGGGGACTATGTATAAACACAGCTGTAATTTCTACATGGTGAAACCAAAATGTATAAAAATACCCTTTAATAAATCTGACAATGTGTACTTTAACCACATGTGATTTTTTTTCTATTACAAATCTCAAATTGTGGAGTACAGAGGCAAATAAATAAATGATGGGTTGTCCCAAATATTATGGAGGGCACGTTATTGTGAAACATGACAACATTAAACACATAAAAGTAGCCCACAGGAGCATACATGAAAATTACCTATATACAAAAACATAATGGCATGTCTGATATAAAGGCTTTTTAAGAACATTAGTAAGAACTTTTAATTAAAATTCTATTTAAAATATTTTTGTTATCAGCTGATGAGACGATTATATCAAAAAGCTACATGGATGACACTGAACATTTAAATCTTTGCCTCAGTAATCTAATGCCAAATGACACAATGAAAATGCCAAATACACATTTTCTCATTACGATTTCTATCTTTTAATTGTACTCAGAGTCTAATTTAAAAATATGTTTAAGTTTTGAAACTATTTATTTCCTTTAGCCAAGTAATTTTTTTTCCTAATTTTTCATATTTTAAATGAAAGGTCCACCTATCTGATTATCCGGTTCTATGAAAGAAATCGCTATTTCTTTCATAAGCCAGTCCAATTAAATCTACTTTGGAAATGTCATTCAAAGGACTTTGTCTAATTTATTAGATTGTCAAAGAAAGTAAAAGTTGGCCAGATCAACAACAGTGATGAGACGGAGCGCAGGAAAGAGACCAGGAACCTTACGTCATGATATCAGAATAACAGTCTTGCCCTTCACGTCAATAAGACAAAATATTTGGTTGCTGTCCTAAGGAAGTTGGGAGGAGTGGGGCGGAGGGAAGGGGTGGCTGGTGAACACAACTCTGTAGATGGTCAAGTACTTCCCAGTTGCTTGGAATCCATTTCACCAGCAACTAATCCCAGTCCCTTCACACTGGAAGCAGATCAGCTAATTTACTTCAAAAGGGGACACAAAGTGCTGGAGTAACTCAGCAGGACAAGGATGGGTGAGAATATGGATGGGTGATGATTTGGGTCGACCCTTCGTCTGTTGCCTATCCATGTTCTTCAGAGATGCTGGCTGACCCCACTGTGGCACTCTGTGCCTTATTTTGTAAACCAGCACCTGCTGTTCCTTATTTCGCCAGCTATTTACTTCCTCAGGCATGTCCACAAGCATTCTCTCATGCTTCCACATACCTACTATATAAAATATTTTGACCTGTGCCTCTCTGCCTGATATCCAGCCGCTCTATTCTTGACCGCTTGAACCTGCAAAGAGTGGTAAACACAGACCATCAAAGTTTTTTCACTTCAGTCCCACATGGTCTCTGCGTCAAATACTAAATTAATGCGTGCAAAATAGCACTTCTGTTTCCAACTTACATAACATCTGACTTGCGCAAGGGTCCGGGAGATATATTCTTGCGTAAGCTGGAGAACACCTGTATACTGCAAACTCGCACTTCCATTAGCAATACCCTAAGCTCGCTGCCTTATTTCCTAGTTGCCCGTCTCTGAAGCAGTACGCCACTGCCATCGCATGCAGCCGTTTCCACAAGCCAGTTAGTTGTTCTCGAGGATGCTCCACGCTGGGGTCCCCACGTGGTCTCAGTTTTGAATAATAAATTAATGTGTGCGCAATAGCACTTATATTTCCAATTTATGTTATAACATCTGACTTACACAAGGGTCCTGGGCACATAACCCATACATAAGTTGGGGAACGTCTGTATACTTTGGAAGTTTCATGTGTACAAGAAATGTCATTGTAATTTCCTTTTTTAATTGTAATGCTGCATGGTAAATTACATTTCACTGCACCTTATGGTGCATGTGACAAATAAATTTGAACTTGACCTTGTATCCCGGTGCTTATGACAATTAACCAAACTGAAATGTAACCCTCAAAAGAAGTTTAAGTTTGCTCCAGTTTTAATAGCGTGGGGTTTGGAAGATTTTCTTCCTTCATAATTTGAGGAAGGGCATTCTTGTTATTGAGGGAGTGCAGCGTAGGTTCACGAGGTTAGTTCCCGGGATGGCGGGACTGTCATATGATGAAAGAATGGAGCATCTAGGCTTGTATTCATTGGAATTTAGAAGGATGAGAGGCAATCTTATAGAAACATAAAATTATTAAGGGATTGGACACTCTAGATGCAGGAAACATGTTCCTGATGTTGGGGGAGTCCAGAACCAGGGACCACAATTTTAAAATAAGGGTTAGGTCATTTAGAACTGAGATGATGAAAAACCTTTTCACACAGATAGTTGTGAATTTGTGGAATTCTCTGCCACGGAAGGCAGTGGAGGCCGATTCACTGGATGCATTCAAAAGAGAGTTAGCTAGAGTTCTTAGATCTAGCAGAATCAAGGGATATGGGGAGAAGGCAGGGACGGGGTACTCATTGTGGATGATCAGCCATGATCACATTGAATGGCAGTGCTGGTTCGAAGGGCCAAATGGCCTGCTCCTGCACCTATTGTCTATGTATCTACAGTGTATGTACATGTTCTGCTTTAACTTCCACTCTTGGATTTTCAGATTACTTTACTCGGTCCGAAATTAGGATGCTTATTAGATGCTTATGAATGCTCTATTCATCAATCTCATTCTTAATACTAATTACAATAATGTTAATTAACTTTAATATAATTCATGCAGACCATTTATATTTGAAAGGAAAATAAGAGGTTTTGAACTTAATATTTTTGCTTTGGATCTTCAATTTTGTGTTCTTTCCCTTGCACTTAAGGGCCTGCCCCACTTAGGCAATTTTTTAGGCGACTACAGGCGACTAGGCTGTAGCCACATGGTCGCCGTGGGGGTCGCGTGTATGGTCGTGAATAGTCTCCTCAGTCGCCCAAAGAGTCGTAGCATTTTCCTGGATGCCGCTGGATTTTGAAATGTTCAAAATTTTCCGGCAACAGTGGGCTTGATGCCAATGAGCATAGCTTAACTTCTCCTGACATAGGCGCTGTCGTAGGTTGTCACCAGGATGATGTAGGTTGTCGCCAGGATGACGTTGATTGTCGCCAGGTGATGTGGGTTGTCGCCGGTGCTGACGGTGAATTCCATTGGAGACTACCTACGTCAACCGGCAACTGAATTGTCTTCAGTTGTCGCCGACAACGTTGTAACTTGTCGTAGCTTGTTGCGGGTGGACGTAGGTTGTCGTAAGTGTGGTCGTAGGTGGACGTCCTAATGGGTCGCCGGTTGTCGGTAGCTTGCCGTAGCTTGACGTCGACTAGGTGGTAGGTTGTTGTAGCTTGTCGTAGACATTGTCGTAGGGGAGGTCCAGTCGCCGGTTTTTCGGCGGCCTGCTACGACTATGACAGTCGCCGAAAAAAATCACCTAAGTGGAACAGGCCCTTTACTCTTATCATTGGCCCTTTCTTGGATCAATGATAGCTCGGTGAGCCAAAACATAATGGATTCAAACTCTGCTGCAGAGATTTGAATATATAATTGGTATTTAATTTCATCGAGGCTAAAGTAGAACTTGCATGTTGAAAACAACTTCCCGATCCTGAGTCATTTAAACAGAAGTTTGACGTTTCATTTCATTGAGATGGTGTTGCACTGAATTTTTTTCTGATTGCAGATGATTTTTTTTTTCTGATAAACTAAGACCATTTTTGCCCTACTTAGGTGCACTATGGCACTAACTTGATTAGCTCCTGGCCAAATGAATCCTTTAATAATCAATGGCAGATTAGCAGAGAGGAAGAGATACATGAAATACATACATAAAATTTAGATGGATGCTACAGAAGAAGTCGATCATGGTGCAGCAAAGTGTCTGGTTAATGGAATTGGAGGATTGAGAACTAAATGGAGGAAGGAGAAGGATGGTGAATTGGAATGAGTGAATTAAGTTAAAAATTAGTTATAAGGGAAACCAGTTAATGTTTAAACTTAAAGACTTATTGTCTGAAACTTGCTATCTCTGTTTCATTTTCCATGCACACTGCCTGTGCTGCCAAGTGTTTTCAGCATTTTCTGTTTACCAAATGCTAGTTTATTTGTACTTAATAGCAGTGTCCAGCGAGAAGATGAAGTATTTACTCAGCAAAATCTGGATCCCTGGCCCCAACTGCTAACCTGGCTAAGAATGAAAAATACTGATTGAAGGAAACCAATGCCATGCATAACATGAGGTTCAAATTTGAAATCTACCAAGTGGGACCTTGAATCAAGAATATTAATATCAGTTTTAATAGGGAAATTGTCTGAATAATGAACTGTGTAGTCTTGATAATCTAGGATGGATGAAAGTATATGTATAGTATTTTGTGTTTATATTTTGGGGGAAATTGTGGTTGTTCAAGGTATTACGCAAAGTGGAGATCTGTAAAAGGAATATTATCCTTCAGTCTCTTTTATGTTCAGTTATTTGCTGAACATTTCCAGAATTCACATTAAACGATTGAATCAGGCAACTCAGAACAAGTTTAGGTATTGCCATAAAAAGAAAGAAACATTTGATATTTGTCAGTGCCATCTTCCATGCCATCACAAAGCAATCACAGCCAATGAAATTGTTTACATGTGCAGTTGCTGTGGTGGTGCAGCAATTAGTACATAGCTATTTGTGGAATCTGAACCCCGAACTTCTTAATTCAGTGGCAAGAGTATGACCAATGATTGGTAAACTAAAACCTGTTGACGTACTTGTGCATGAGTATCGTATTCTAGGTAAGATGATTTAGGTTTGTTAAAGATTCAAAATAAACAGATTTCTTTGGCTCTTGATTTATTTCTGACAGTTTTTAGAGATTTTTGCTAAGAAAATGAACCTCAGGCCTTTTTTAGTACATTAAATGAATGCTGTGTGATGTAACAACTATATTGTAGTCACAATTGAGACATCCCTGCGTTTACAAATCATTATTAAGCTTTGCTACTCTTTACATGTATTAAAAGATAACCTACATGTTTCACAGATGGCAGCTGCATGTTAGACAACCAGCTGCCTGTCCTTCTTGCATTGATGCAGGAAAAGTGATTTGGTGTATGCAGATCCAGGACTGCCAACTCTCACGCATTGAGAGTGAGAGTCACGCATTTCACAAATTTTCCTTGCTCTCACGCTGATCACAAATTTCTCACGCTCAAAAATCTGCAGCTGCTGGAAGTTGAAAATAAAGCAAAAATTGTTTTAGAGGTGAGTAAAATCCACGAGGGGAATATATAAGGTGAATGCACAGTCTTTTTCCCGGGATATGTGATTCAAGGTGCAGTATAATGTGGATAAATGTGAGGTTATCCACCTTGGTGGCAAGAACAGGAAAGTAGACTATTATCTGAATGGTGGCCGATTAGGAAAAGGGGAGATGCAACAAGACCTGGGTGTCATGGTACACCAGTCATTGAAAGTAGGCATGCAGGTGCAGCAGGCAGTGAAGAAAGCGAATAGTATGTTAGCATTCATAGCAAAAGGATTTGAGTATAGGAGCATGGAGGTTCCACTGCAGTTGTACAGAGCCTTGGTGAGACCACACCTGGAGTATTGTGTACAGTTTTGGTCTCCTAATCTGAGGAAAGACATTCTTGCCATAGAGGGAGTACAGAGAAGGTTCACCAGACTGATTCCTGGACTTTCATATGAAGAAAGACTGGATAGATTCGGCTTGTACTCGCTAGAATTTAGAAGATTGAGGGGGGATCTTATAGAAACGTACAAAATTCTTAAGGGATTGGACAGGCTAGATGCAGGAAGATTGTTCCGGATGTTGGGGAAGTCAGAACACGGGGTCACAGTTTAAGGATAAGGGGAAGTCTTTTAGGACCGAGATAAGAAAAACATTTTTCACACAGAGAGTGGTAAATCTGTACAATTCTCTGCCACAGAAGGTAGTTGAGGCCAGTTCATTGGCTATATTTAAGAGGGAGTTAGATGTGGCCCTTGTGGCTAAAGGGATCAGGGGGTATGGTGAGAAGGCACGTACAGGATACTGAGTTGGATGATCAGCCATGATCATATTGAATGGCAGTGCAGGCTCGAAGGGCCGAATGGCCTACTCCTGCACCTATTTTCTATGTTTCTATATAAGAACTAGAGGGCATTAGTTTAAAGGAGAGCTGTTAAACTACCGGCCCGCGGGATGATTAGGGGGGGAAAAAAATTAGTTTAGTTTCTCGCGTGCAGATGGTGTGATAGGTGAGACACGAAGGTGGTCCCAGCACCGACCCCCCCCCCCCCCACCGAGGCCCTGCTCACACCTCCCACCCTCACCTCCGGTGGCTCTGTGTCCGGCTGCCGCTCTGTCCACACTCCATCGAGTTTTAACCCCGGCCCAGAGCCAGGAGCGGACCGGGTGAGTGGGGGCGTCGGTGCCGCCTCCGGAGCCGCGGGGATGAATCTTGGGCTTAGGCGCCGCTCCGATGCCCGACCCCCGGGTCACTGACCCTCGGGTCACTGACCTTCACCTCCCTCGGACCCCAGCTGGACACAGAGCACCTGGGCCGGCCCACATTCCCAGGAAGGGGGTTGGGGGGAAGAGACCGGGTTGGGAGGGGGAGAGGGAAACGCTCCCCGGGCATTGCCAAGTCTCCTTTCACTCCGGATGTTGTCGCCGCTTCACTGACACACACACTCACACACACACACTGGCACACACAAGGTTTAAAGGGGTATGTGCCAAATGTGGATAAATGGGACTAGGGTGATTTATGAAGATGTTGACAGGGCTGGAATCTTTTGAAGAAAGATTTGATAATTGGGATTGTATTCTCTGCAGCAACCGAGGTGAAGAAAATACTTAGTTGCGGTGATAATATTATGAAAATAGGACCTGTTTCGCTTAACAAAGAGTGTAGGAAGGAATTGCAGATGCTGGTTTAAACTGAAGATTGACACACAAAGCTAAAAAAACGCAGCAGGACAGGCAGCATCTCTGAAGAGAAAGAGAAAGACCCCTTCTTTCGGGTCGAGACCTTCAGACTGAAGAGATTGAAAACCAGCCATTAAACGCAACGACTGGAGATGTGTGTTATCCAACTAAAGGCAGAAATCAGAATTATGTGTTCATCTTTATTGACGTGACACCATAATAAATATATTACAGAAAAAATAATTTAATAGGGTGGCACGGTGGCGCAGCAGTAGAGTTGCTGCCTTACTACCACATGGGTTTTCTCTGGAAATTCTGGTTGTTCCCACATCCGAAAGAAGTGCAGTTTTGTAGGTTACTTGGCTTCTGTAAATTGTCCCTAGTGTGTAGGATGGAATTGGTGTATGGTAGATTGCAGGTCGGTGTGGACTTGGTGGGCTGAAGGGCCTGTTTCCATATATATGTTTTACATATATATCTTAATTTCATTGAACCATATACGATTGAATATGTGGGATTATTTTTGTCTTGTATCTATAGTCAAAGGGTAAGGTTGATTGATTTATTTGTGCAGAACAGTGATGGAAGTCTGACCCTTGCCTTGTTTCTCTGTTTTTTTCTCTATATTTATGCATAACAGCAGGAATTATAATCTGATATCCATACATGAATATAGTCATTCATGTGCTGCACCTGTTGATCAGAGCCTGGCTCTATTGTGGAATGTAATTAGGAATGTAATTTAGCCTAACCTTATTCATACCTAATCAGATTTAAAGCATAAATGTTGCATTCAAGTGTAAGTTAAAAGACTCGCTACAGTATGCACCAGATTGAACAATTTCAAGCTGAAAAATTCAAAAGCTCCCTACTGTGGAAGGGAGGACACCCCCCTCCCACACCATGCATATGGTAGGGTGACTTTAATAATTTAATTTTTTATCAGAATTTGAACTAAGGAGGGCATGTACCTGGAATTCCTAACTTTTCCACATTAATGGGACTGGGTATCAGATGGTTGAGCTCTGATGCTATGCACTGGGCATGATAAAGCATGAAATTCACCCAACAGGTTCATTTGAAGTTGTTAGCCATAAACATGATTGCATTATTATCGATTACAATGCCAACAGTTATGACTTGGTAGAAGAATAACATTGACTAAAATTGACAAAAGCTGGATATTTCCAACCATTTCAAAGATCTAGTTGTACCATTTACTGATCTATTCAGAAATGCCGCCGGAGCCTATAATGGGGTTAATCTACTGCATAATTCTGTTGAGACAGCTGTGTGTATTTTTAAATAGAACATGTTGTGTGGTCAGATGAATCATGCTTTAATTAGCTTTAATGAATTCAATTGTTTGCAATAATATCCTTGTCATGGTAGAATATTGTCATATTTGATATATGGAGCTCTTCTTAATTTTTAAATGGAACTTTACTATAGCCAATCATGCAAAGCAAATAATATAGTATAAAAATTAAACCCTTGTTCAATTTCTGCTTGACCTTTTATTTGCCTTTCACTGGGAAAACAAGGACACTGATGAGTCAGTAAAGCCAGCAGTGCTGTTCTGAGAATCACTAGCTGTTAATGTTCAGTGGTGGTAGACAGTCTGCCTCCAGTTTGTAATTTCAAATCAGTGCGGTGGACTAATGTGCCAGGATAGTCTGCTTTGTGGGGAGTAGAAAGAGAGGTAAGATGACATGTCAGTCTGTTAACTAACAATTAAATGTGGCACCTCAAGCAGATCAATTTGAGTTAAGGATTTTCATGTACAGCATCATGGAGTTGTGCATTCACCACTGAAGCAAAATTGACAGTAAATATTGTAGGGGTCTGTCTGCTTTCTCCGCGTCTCTTTTGCCAAGATACTCTGAAGAAATAAAACACCATAATAAAACAATACTTGAAATATCAACATTGCAGACTAATTAGAGACAGCCTAGTGGTTTATAATTGCATATCTGAAATGCAGCAGTTCAGCTCCTTCTTCTGTAACTTGACTACATGTCTCTGTGGTAATTAATGGAGGATACAAACTAAAATTATTATAAGTTCAAGTAACCATATTAAAAAAAGAGACCACAAATTATTACTCTCCTATATTTAGGGATACATTTTGTTTATGATTTACAGCTGTTTCCTCACAGACTGCTTGCTAATTTTATAATATTCTTGCTAAGGCATAAAATCTTGGCTGAAATGCAAAAAATAAAAAGAGGGATGTCCAGGGCAACAGTTACATTAACCAATTTGTCCTTTTAATTCATCTAATTACCTGGGCAAAAGAAAAAGACCATTTATAGACTGCATGTAGATGCTTTTCTAGTGATGATGCCAGGGCCAATGATTTGAGGGTTTTATTATACAATTCAGTGCTTTTGTGAAGAGAAAAGGTTAAAGCCATTTTCAGCAGCTAGCAAGATGAAACATTTTCATTAAGCACACTGTGCACTTGTTTAAATTATATTTCACAAAGAAGATGGCATTAATGGAGAAAGATAGAGCTGCTTTCATGAAAGTTGCTACTTGGAAGATGTTTGCAATAATAGCTGATTTCCAGCTATTAGTTGGCAACGTGTTGTATAACAGTTAAAAAGCAATTTGGCTAAAATTTGATAATTTATATTTTAAGTATTGGCGCATTTGTTATTTATTTCCAAACTTTAAAGTACAAAGAAAATAAGAATAATGACGGTGTAAACATTATTCAGCTTATAAATCCCAAATGGAGAAGGCTTGTGTTATATTACTACCAATATTATGGGAATGATTGATAATCATTGAATACATCTTAGATGTTCCAATTGTAATGGTGAGCCAGTGACAAAAAGTATTTATTTAGTGAGATTGTTTTAGAATAGGTAATGAATAGATGATTGATCATGTTTATTGTATGTTGTTACATCATTCACAAATAAATTCCTATGTGCTTTGAGAGGCTGGTCCTGGCACACCTCAAAGGCTGCCTACCTCCCACACTGGACCCCTATCAGTTTGCCTACCACAAGAACAGGAGTACGGAGGATGCCATCTCAACGGCACTTCACACCGCCCTCTCCCACCTCGACAACAGAGACACCTACGTGAGAATGCTGTTCATCGACTACAGCTCAGCATTTAACACCATTATCCCCTCAAAACTGATCACCAAACTCAGCGACCTGGGCATCGACCCCTCCCTCTGCAACTGAATACTGGACTTTCTAACTAACAGACCCAAGTCTGTTCGGTCAGACAACCACACCTCTTCAACCCTCACCCTGAACACCGGCGTTCCACAGGGCTGTGTGCTGAGCCCCTTCCTCTACTCCCTCTTCACCTACGACTGCACACCTGTACATGGTACTAACACCATCATCAAGTACGCAGATGATACAACGGTGATTGGCTTCATCAGCGACAACGAGTCAGCCTATAGGGAGGTCCAGCTCCTAGCAGCATGGTGCGCACTGTTGCGGGCTGGAAGAGTATGTGTACCACGTGTACATGGAGTGCGTGAGGCTGCAGCCACTGTTTGAATACCTAAAGAGGCTGCTCCTTGCCTTCTGGCTGCATTTTTCACCCACCATCCTCATCTTTGGCCACCCTGTGCGTAGGGGAGAGGGTAGGGCTGAAGTTGTCCTGGTTGGGTTGCTCCTGGGCCTGGCCAAGCTGGCCATCCGCGAGTCAAGGCGCCAGACGGTGGAGGGCTCTACCCGAGCCGGCTGCCTGCCCCTTTTCCGGTTATACGTCCGTGCCCGGGTGCGGTTAGAAAGGGAATACGCCCTGTCCACGGGCACCCTGAGGGAGTTCCAGGACCGCTGGGCTCCGCAGGGTGCAGAATGTATCCTCAATAAGGATTGTATCATAATTGTATAATAGTTTATTATTAATATATGTTTGTATTGTATTATGGTGGTGGGTTCTGGCTTGTTTTATTGTAGTGTAAATATTTTGGAAAAATATAATTACAAAAAAAAAAAAAAAGCAGCATGGTGCGCTGACAACAACCTGGCCCTTAACTCCAAGGAGACCAAGGAGCTCATTGTGAACTACAGAAGGTCTAGGGGTGGCACGCACACCCCAATCCATATTAACGGGACGGAGGTGGAACGTGTTTCCAGCTTCAGGTTTCTGGGGGTCAACATCTCTGATGACCTCTCTTGGACCCACAATACCTCAACACTGGTCAAGAAGGCTCACCAGCATCTCTTCTTCACGAGGAGACTAAAGAAGGTCCATCCGTCTCCTCAGATTCTGGTGAACTTCTACCGCTGCACCATCGAGAGCATCCTTACCAACTGTATCACAGTATGGTATGGCAACTGCTCTGTCTCCGACCGGAAAGCACTGCAGAGGGTGGTGAAAACTGCCCAACGCATCACTGGTTCCTCACTCCCCTCCATTGAGTCTGTCCAGAGCAAGCGATGTCTGCAAAGGGCACGCAGCATCGTCAAGGACTGCTCTCACCCCAGCCACAGACTGTTTACCCTCCTCCCATCCGGGAGGCGCTACAGGTCTCTCCGTTGCTGGACCAGCAGGTTCAGGAACAGCTTCTTCCCTGCGGCTGTTACACAACTTAACTCTGCACCTTGGTGATTGCCAGTCACCCCCCCTACCCCCGGACACTCCTTCCCCCAGAAAAATTGCACTACTGCTACTGTATGTACATATATATATTTTACTGTTCCATTATTCTATGTTCGCTCTTCTGGGTGAGATGCTAACTGCATTTCGTTGTCTCTGTACTGTACACTGCACAATGACAATAAAGATGGAATCTGAATCTGAATCTGATGTTTGGGAGCCTGCACAAGTACAAGGGTTCTCATCTGACATGCAACTCTCAGTCCATTCCTTCTCAGCCCCTCGTCTATTCCTTCCAGCCACCAGCTTAGTCTGTTTTTCTTTCTCTGTGGGGGGTGGGGGGTTAGGGAAAAACTGTACTTTCTCAGTCCTACCTGGTCGGAAATGCAGCTTTCCTCCGAGTCGCATCTTCGTCCTCTCCATGCGGCCTACCAGCAGGACTGGAGCGGCGTTTCCTGCCGGGACTACAGCTTCGGCAGCGGCACGGTGCTAAGGCACCGTCGTGGAGCGGGCGATGCCTTGCCAGGGTCACCGGAGGGCTGAAGACCGCCGACTGGAACATCGCGGAGCTGTGGCTGCGGGCGACCAGCCGTGGGCAGCGCTGATTTTGAACACCGCGGGGCCTGAGATCTCTCGCCGAGATCGCCAGTGTCGGAGCTCCGACCGGCGTGGCCCGTGGACTTCGGAAACCGCGGTCTCCAGGGAGGAAACGGCCGTTCCAGATGCTCCAATGCCGCTGAAGAGTGTTCTCCAATGCCTCTGAAGAGTGTTCTCCAATGCCTCTGAAGAGTGTTCTCCCGATGCCGCAACTCCATCACCCGGCGAGAGGGCCTATAACATCGGGCCGGCGTTGTGGCGACTGCGGAGGCCTCAAATATGCCCCGACCTCAGGTGAACTAAGAGGACTGGACTTTCCCTCACAGTGGAAAATGTTGATTCTGCTGTGGGGGGACGTTCATGTTAAATTCTATAGTGTGTTGTGTCTTCGTTTCTTTTATATGGATGTATGGTAATCTGATTTCTTCTCTGTAAAGCACTTTGGCTTCAACGTGATTTGATTTAAAAGTGCTATCTAAATAAAAAATTACTTATTTACTTACTTTTCTTTTGCCTGTTTTATGTTAATGCATAACTCAGGACATATTCATTAGATCTGAATTGTCCACAGGTTTCAATTTGTATTCTTTTAGTATGCTCCAGTACTACTGCAGTAAACTATTTCATTTGACCTTAATTCATTGCACTATTGTTTATGCTCATAAAGGATTCCTTCATAAAGGATTCCTTCTATCTTGCCTTATCCGCTATCTTGCCTTCTACACCTCTCTCATTCCCTAGTTATGTTCTTGAGTCTATTGGATGGAAAACCAACAAATGTGTTGGAAGTCCTGATAGAAAAATACTTCTGCCATTTTCTTTGCCTCTTTTGAATTTGTATTTATCTGTTCAACCGTTCATCTGTTGAATCTTGCAGCAATGTGCTCAGGTAGTCCTCAGGTAGTAGGGCGGTAAGGTGATACAGCAGTAGAGAGTTGCTGCCTTGCAGCGCTTACAGCGCCAGAGAACCGGGTTCGATCCCGACTATGGGTGCCGTCTGTATGGAGTTTGTACGTTCTCCCCGTGACCACGTGGGTTTTCTCAGAGATCTTCGGTTTCATCCCACACTCCAAAGACGTACAGGTTTGTAGGTTAATTGGCTTGGTATAGTGTAAAATTGTCCCTAGTGTGTATAGACAGTGTTAATTTGCGGAGATCACTGGTTGGTGCGGATTTGGTGGGTCGAAGGGCCTGTTTCTGCGCTGTATCTCTAAACTAAACTTGTCCCTTGATCTTCAAGTATCAAAATATTATTTCCCTGTACCAGTATGTATTTCAAAAAAATGTAGATCAATTAGTTACACCAGGTTGAATGCTGAATAATCAGAGGGGGGTGAAAAGGGAAATAAGAAGGATAAAGAGAGAAAATGAGTTTTCAAAGGTAGCTAATATAAGAGGGAACCCATATTTTGGTTGTAACCAGGTAATAAGAGAAAGGTTGGGAATAATTGGCTTAAAAAGCACTCAGCACGGCTGAGGTATTAATGGAGACCTTCTTTCTGTCTGAGGCAAGGACGAAGATGTTGCCTATGTCACTGTAAAGGCTGCATCTGACAGAGCCAAAATTAAAAAAGAGATACTAGAAAAGCTGATTGTGCTTAAAGTTGAAAAGTCATCAGATCCATATTGGAAGCCGGGGTGGAAATTACAGAGACTAGCCATGATCTTGCAATTATGTTTAGAACTGAGGATGGTACCAGAGTTCTGGACAATTGTAAGTGTTTCAAAACAATTTAACAAGAGGGTAATACCAGGAATTTCTGCACGATCAGTTTAATCTTGGTTGTGGAGAACCTTTAAACAATATTCTAAACTAAAATTAACAGTCACTTCAATACGTTTATAGTAATTAATGTAAATAAATATGGATCTGTAAAAGAAAATTGTGCTTAACATTCTGGATTGGCTTTATTGATGAAGTAACGGAGGACTTAGTAGGATAAAGACATAGATATGGTGTTTTGTTGACTTGTCCAAAGGGGTGAAGTCCTTGAAATAAAGACGGGGTTGTTGAATAGGTAACTTGTCAATAGAGCACAGAAAGTTGTGATGATGAGTTATTTTCAGATTTTATTGAAGTAGGGTGTGTGCTGATACATTTGGGTTTGTTTTTTTTTATATTTGCCTTTGATTTGCATGCATAGAAGACATTTTCATAATTTGCACAAATTCACCCAAAATTGAAAGAGAAGAATGATATGGGGAGGCTATTGATGAGTTTCAAAAGACATTGGTTAGTGGAATGGAACAGAAACATGGTATGTAAAAATCAAAGCAGAAAAGATGGAAATTGCTATTTTTGCTAGGAAGAAATAAGGACAGGCAAATTAATACAAGGAGTGCAATTCTGAGCAGGGGTGCAGAAACAAAAAGACCCATGTGAATACATTCATAAATGTTTGAAGGTGGTATGGCAAGATAGGAAATTGGACATTTGAGATCCTGAGCTTCGAAAATGGAGGCATATAGTAAAAAAGCAAAGAGGATATGATGCTTCTTTACAAAATGTTTGTTTTGTGATAACTGTGTACAATTCTTTGAAATTATCTATCCTAGAGAGCTATGGAATCTGATTTATTAGATATACTTAATGCAAGGATAGACATACTTTTGGACTCTTGTGGACTTGAGGGTTATGGGGATTTTACAGGAAAGGGGAATTAAGGCCAAGATCGAACAAACATTGAATTATTGAATGGTAAAGCACATTCTGCACCTATTATGTTTTTGCATTTGCAGTATTTCCATCCAGAATGTTCATTCACTCATACATAAAACCCTTGTCACACTTGACCATATTGGTATTGGATATTTATTGTCTTGTGCACCGAGATACAGTGATATCCAGTGTGCTGTCCAGGCAAATCATAACCATACATGAGGACAATAGGCAGTGCAAAACAAGAAAGGAAAGTGCAGAAAGTGAAGTTACAGCTACAGGGAATACAGATTTTAAAAAGTGCAATGGTCATAATTAAGTTGATTGGGAATTTAGCAGGAATAATTCTTAGTGAATGATGAATCCATTCAAGAATCTGATAACAGTGGGGAAACAAAACTGTTCCTCAATCTGGTGGTATGTGCTTTCAAACTCTTGTATCGTGCTTGACATCAGAGGAGAGGGAAGAGTGGGTCGTGAGTGATCCTTGGGAAAGCAGCCAACATAATCAAAGCAGCATGAAGTGTACATGAAGTGTATGGGAGGGTGGATGGAGGAAGCTGGATTATGTGATGGACTGAGCTGTGTCCACAACTCTCTGCAATATTTTGTGGTCTTGGGCAGAGCATTTGCCAAACCAACCTGCGATGCAATCCAATAGGATGCTTTCTTTTTTTTTTTTATTTTTTTTTTTTATTTTTATTAGAAGTACGGTAAATTACAATAATACACAACACATATATCTTAATACATTTTTTGTACCGCTTCAATAGGATGCTTTCTATAGTGCATTTGTTTTGGACCATATTTTGGAGTATTGAATTAACAGCTTGACATTTAGAATCATGCATGGCAACATTACTGCCACTTGAAGAAGCCTTCCTGCCTAGTTACATATTTTACCCCTTCACCCAAACAGTTGTGATAGTGACAAAAATAATCTGAGCTGCTATTTCCCTTGGAATCGTGATCTTCTGTGGTGTGACCACTCCAACTGCAGCAGCTCATCTTTCTGCTGGCTGCTCCAATTTCACTTTGAGATCTTAATCCTTTGCATTGTTTTATGATGCCCAGATGTCACTTGCCAGGTTTAAATGGGTTAGGCATCTAAATTTTATAAAGTATTCTTTGCAATTGAAAAGAGCTCCTGACATTCATTCTCCATCATACAGTTTAATAAAAGTCAATATATACTAAATTGATTTAGTGTCAACAGTGTACTTTCTACTGGAATGTACAGAAATTAAGAGGGTAACCTTGCAAAATATATTGCTAGCAGAGTGCTGTAGCAACAGGCAGATAAGTCATGGAGTGCTTATCTCATTCACCTGACTACTAATGCTGCTTATGAAGGGCTATCTCGTGATCGACTCATAGTCATAGAGTCATACATCATGGAAACAGGCTTTTCAGCCCAACCTGCCCATGCTGACCAAGATGCCACATCTACACTAGTCCAACCTGCCGCATTTGCTCATATCTCTCTAAACCTCTATCCAATTACCCAAATGTCTTTTAAATGTTGTTATAGTACCTGTCTCAACTACCCCTTCTGGCAGCTCGTTCCATATAACCACCATCCTCTGTGTGGAAAAAGTTGTCCCTCATGTTCCTATTAAATCTTTTCCCTTTCACCTTAAACCTATGTCCTCTGGTTCTTGATTCCTCTACTCTGGGTAAATGACTCTGCATCTACGCTATCTATTCCCTTCATGATCCTGTACATCTCGATAAGATATCCCCTCATCCTCCAAGGAACAAAGTCCTAGCCCTGCCAACCTCTTCTACAACTGATTGGGGAGACCAAAAGCAGATTAAGTGACAGTTTTGAAGGGGAAGTGAGTACGGGAAAAGTTACACAAGACTCCCGAATTAATGGGAAGGAAAGCTCGAGAAGGGATAAGAGAGTAAGGTCAGGGCCAATTGCGAGCGTTGCGAGAGGGGAGGTGAATACCGACGTCAAAGTGTTGTATATGAATGCGCGAAGTATAAGAAATAAAGTGGACCAGCTTGAAGCTCAGTTAGAAATTGGCAAGTATGATGTTGTGGGAATTACAGAGACATGTCTGCAAGAGGGCTAGGGCTGGGAACTGAATATTCAAGGGTATGCCTCCTATCCAAAAGACAGACAGGTGGGCAGAGGGGGTGGGGTTGCTCTGTTGGTGAGGAATGAAATTCAGTCCCTTGCGAGGGGTGACATTGAAACAGGAGATGCGGAGTCAGTATGGATAGAACTAAGGAATTGTAAGGATAAAAAGACCCTAATGGGACCGATCTACAGGCCCCCAAACAGAAGTCTGGATATAGGGTGCAAGTTGAATCAGGAGTTAAAATTGGCATGTAGCAAAGGTAATGCTACAGTTGTTATGGGAGATTTCAACATGCAGGTAGACTGAGAAAATCAGGTTGGTACTGGACCCCAAGAAAGGGAGTTTGTGGAGTGCCTCCATGATGGATTCAGAGCAGCTTGTTTTGGAGTACCAGGGAGAAGGCAATTCTGTATTTAGTGTTATTTAATGAACCAGATTTGATAAAGGAACTTGAGGTTAAGGAGGTAGTGGCCATAATATGGTCAAGTTTAATCTACAATTGGAGAGGGAGAATGGTAAATCGGAGGTGTCAGTGTTACAGTCGAATAAAGGGAGCCATGAGGGAGGAGCTGGCCAAAGTTGACTGGAAAGATAACCTAGCAGGGATGACAGTGGAACAACAATGGCAGGTATTTCTGGGAATAATACAGAAGATGCAGGATCAGTTCATTCCAAAGAGGAAGAAAGATTCTAAGGGGAGTAAGGGGCGACCGTGGCTGACAAGGGATGTCAAGGACAGTATAAAAATAAAAGAGAAGACGAACAACGTAGCAAAGATGAGTGGGAAGCAAGAGGATTGGAAAGAGCAACAGAAGATAACTAAAAAGGCAATACGGGGAGAAAAGATGAGGTACGAAGGTAAGCTATCCAAGAATATAAAGGAGGATAGTAAAAGCTTCTTTAGGTATGTGAAGAGGAAAAAAATAGTTAAGACCAAAGTTGGACCCTTGAAGATTGAAAAAGGTGAATTTATTATGGGGGGAAAAAGGAAATGGCAGATGAGTTGAACAGGCACTTTGGATCCGTCTTCACTAAGGACACAACCAATCTCTCTGATATACTAGTGGCCAGAGGATCTGGGGTGATGGAGGAACTGAAGGAAATCCACATTCGGCAGGAAATGGTGTTGATGGGACTGAAGGCTGATAAATCCCCAGGGCCTGATGGTCTGCATCCCAGGGTAATTAAGGGAGTGGCTCTAGAAATCGTGCACGCATTGGTGATAATTTTCCAATGTTCTATAGATTCAGGATCAGTTCTTGTGGATTGGAGGGTAGCTAATGTTATCCCACTTTTTAAGAAAGGCGGGAGAGAGAAAACAGGGAATTGTAGCCAGTTAGCCTGATATCGGTGGTGGGGAAGATGCTGGAGTCAATTATAAAGGATGAAATAGCGGCACACTTGGATAGTAGTAACAGGATCGGTCCAAGTCAGCATGGATTTACGAAGGGGAAATCATGCTTGACTAATCTTCTGGAATTTTTTAAGGATGTAACTAGGAAAATGGACAAGGGAGAGCCAGTGGATGTAGTGTACCTGGACTTTCAGAAAGCATTTGATAAGGTCCCACATAGGAGATTAGTGTGCAAAATTAGGACACATGGTATTGGGGGTAGAGTGCTGACATGGATAGAAAATTGGTTGGCAGACAGGCAACAAAGAGCAGGGATTAACGGGTCCCTTTCAGAATGGCAGGCAGTGACTAGTGTGGTACCGCAAGGCTCGGTGCTGGGACCGCAGTTATTTACAATATACATCAATGATTTAGATGCAGGGATTCCAAGTAACATTAGCAAATTTGCAGATGACACAAAGCTGGGTGGCAGTGTGAACTATGAGGAGGATGCTATGAGAATGCATGGTGACTTGGACAGGTTGGGTGAGTGGGCAGATGCATGGAAGATGCAGTTTAATGCGGATAAATGTGAGGTTATCCACTAGTAGCAAAAACAGGAAGGCAGATTACTATCTAAATGGTGTCAAGTTGGGAAAAGGGGAAGTACAAAGGAGGTCCTTGTTCATCAGTCAATGAAAGCAAGCATGCAGGTAGAGCAGGCAGTGAAGAAAGCGAATGGCATGTTGGCCTTTATAACAAGAGGAGTTGAGTATAGGAGCAAAGAGTTCTGCAGTTGTATAGGGCCCTAGTGAGACCAAACCTGGAATATTGTGTGCAGTTTTGGTCCCCTAATTTGAGGAAGGACATTCTTGCTATTGAGGGAGTGCAGCGTAGGTTTACGAGGTTAATTTCCGGGATGGCGGGACTGTCATATGCTGAGAGAATAGAGCGGCTGGGCTTGTATACTCTGGAGTTTAGAAGGATGAGAGGGAGTCTTATTGAAACATATAAGATTATTAAGGGTTTGGACACGCTAGAGGCAGGAAAAATGTTCCCGATGTTGGGGGAGTCCAGAACCAGGGGCCACGGGTTAAGAATAAGGGGTAAGCCAATTAAAACAGAAACGAGGAAACACTTTTTCTCACAGAGAGTTGTGAGTCTGTGGAATTCGCTGCCTCAGAGGGCGATGGAGGCCTAGGATTACATAGGGAGGCAGGCTGCAGGTTTCTCAGCTGCCTCAATTAGTATATACTGTCAAGAGAGAGCTAGATAGGGCTCTTAAAGATAGCGGAGTCAGGGGATATGGGGAGAAGGCAGGAACGGGGTACTGATCAGACATGATCATATAGGGATGATCAGCCATGATCATATTGAATGGCGGTGCGGCCTCGAAGGGCCGAATGGCCTACTCCTGCAACTATTGTCTATTATACATCATCTCCGTTCAGTCCTCATGCATGACCCTAATCTTTCAATCTCTTTATTTTTAGTTCTCTGTCCTACTCCCTTCCAGCTGCCATGTTCTCAGCCTCTCACAATGTTGTAACAAAACTCAACTTATGCTCAGGGAACCACACCACCTTTTGGATTCACACTGAGTTCCAATAATTAGCATTTGCAACATTTTTATTTCAGATTTCCAGAATTTAATGTATCCTCTACTCTTCCAGATGTTTGTTTCCCATCGCCACAATCTTTCATCTTGTGCATTATCCTCTCAGTTTAGTTTACTGTCACGTGCACCAAGGTACAGTGAAAAGCTTTTGATGCTAACCAGTCAGCAGTAAGACAATACCTGATTATAATCGATTAATTTACAGTGTATAGCTTACAAGATAAGGGCATAACGTTTTAGTGCAAGATAAAGCCAGCTAAGTCTGATCAAGGATCGTCCGAGGGTCATGAAAGAGGTCGATAGTAGTTCAGGACTGCTCTCTGGTTATGGTAGGATGATTTAGTTGCCTGATAACAGCAGGGAGAAATTGTCCCTGAATCTGGTGGTGTGTGTTTTCACACTTATATACCTTTTTCCTGATTGGAGAGGGAGAAGAGGGAGTGACCAGGGTGCGATTCTGGGAATAATACAGAAGATGCAGGATCAGTTCATTCCAAAGAGGAAGAAAGAGTATTGCGTACAGTTTTGGTCTCCAAATCTGAGGAAGGACATTATTGCCATAGAGGGAGTGCAGAGAAGGTTCACCAGACTGATTCCTGGGATGTCAGGACTGTCTTATGAAGAAAGACTGGATAGACTTGGTTTATACTCTCTAGAATTTAGGAGATTGAGAGGGGATCTTATAGAAACTTACAAAATTCTTAAGGGGTTGGACAGGCTAGATGCAGGAAGATTGCTCCCGATGTTGGGGAAGTCCAGAACAAGGGGTCACAGCTTAAGGATAAGGGGGAAATCCTTTAAAACCGAGATGAGAAGAACTTTTTTCACACAGAGAGTGGTGAATCTCTGGAACTCCCTGCCACAGAGGGTAGTCGAGGCCAGTTCATTGGCTATATTTAAGAGTGAGTTAGATGTGGCCATTGTGGCTAAGGGGATCAGAGGGTATGGAGAGAAGGCAGGTACGGGATACTGAGTTGGATGATCAGCCATGATCATATTGAATGGCGGTGCAGGCTCGAAGGGCTGAATGGCCTACTCCTGCACCTAATTTCTATGTTTCTATGTTTCTATGATTCGTCCTTGATTATGCTGGTGGCCTTGCCGAGGCAGCATGAGGTATAAATTGAGTCAATAGAAGGAAGGTTGGTTTGTGTGATGGTCTGGGCTGCGTCCACAATTCACTGCAATTTCTTGCGATCTTGGATGGAGCTGTTACTAAACCAGTTGTGATGCACCCTGATAACATGCTTTCTATGGTGCACCTGTAGACATTGGTGAGAGTTGTAGAGGACATGTCAAACTTTCTAAGCATTCTAAGGAAGTAGAGGCATTGGTATGCTTTCTTGGTCGTTGCTTCAATATGGGTGGTCCAGGAGAAGTTGTTGGTAATATTGACTGGTAATGTGAAGTTTTCAACCATCTCTACTTCGTCACCGTCAATGCAAACTGGGGTTTGCGTACTGCTTCTCTTCCTGATGTTGATCACTGTCCTTTGTCAGTTCCTTAACTCGATCACCTTTTGTCAATTATGTCCCCTGCTTTTTATCGTATGACAGACTTCTTTTGTTTCTCTCTTCCATCACCAATTTTTATTTATCTTTATGTTATAAACATTTTAAAGTATTTTTCTGTAACTGAAGTTCTTATTTTTCATACTTATACATAACATTAAGGACAATCTTGAAATGTATGCAGTAATTCTTTCAAAAGAAGAATTACTGCATACATTTTATTCATAACAAAAATGATACAACTTACACGTGCACCACCTGATGGCACAATAATATTTCTGAAATTGTTGAAAAATTATGGTTTCTCTGAAAAATATGAAGTGATATATTTTCCACACTTGACCTCTGTTTAGTATATCAAGTACAAAATATATTGCAGTAGAAAGCTTTTGACGGTTCAGTGATGAAATGAATGATATTTGTGTTTATTTTCCTTCACTAAAGACATTTTAAGTGTAATCATTTTAAATGTAGCAGTTAATACCTGTGTTCATTAATTTCATATGAAAATGTGTAGATTTCTGTTGAAAACAGTTTCTCATTTTCATTTGCAAAACGGATACATTAATTTATAGCATGTTAATTATTTTTTATCCCACCCGCATTTATAAATCTGTTGAAGTAGATCTACTGATGGGTAGCACAGGAACAATGTTTGCCCTTAATCTTGTTAACCACTCCTACAGTTTTCAAAGTGAATTTGCCATTTTAGGCAAACATATCCATTCCATCCACACTCTAAAGGATAATAATAATAATAATAATAAATTTTATTTGCGGGCGCTTTTCAAAGTCTCAAGGACACCTTACAGAAATTAACAAGAGAGAAAAAACATATAGTCGGAGTAAAATAAATAATAAGGACATCACCAGTACACAAATTAAAGACAGAATTCGCTCCAAAGACAAAAAAATCAAAAACGCAATATGAAGAGAGAGCAGCGGCAGCTAAAGCGCGCCAGCGTCCACTCTCCCTTCCGACAGCCATCTTGGACACAGACTAACATATTTACTTACACACACAAAATCATCCCCCCACAATGGTTACCACTGTGGGGGAAGGCACAATGTCCAGTCCCCATCCCCAGTTCTCCCAAAGTCAGGCCGATTGAGGATGAACTTCAGGCTCTACTCATGGCAGGATGCAACGTTGGAACAAACTCCCATTACGCACCTATACATTGCAGGCAAGCAAGCAGGCTGTTCACCTCTCTAACATTTCCATATGTTTGCTCATCATCCTCCATCGTAGTCTTCAGGAACGAAAATTGCTTTGACACAGCTAGCAAACAACCTACACTTTGCTCTTCCATGTGCGCTGAATATTTTGTCTTTCCTCATAATGTTTAGCTCATTCAGGCCATGCTGATTTACAGAGCAATCACATTCCTCCCAACACGGTTGGATTTGTTACTCATCTACATGCTATTGTGGCAATTTACAGTGTCCAATTAACCCGTCAACCTGCATGTCTTTGGGATGTAGGTGGAAACAGGAGCTACTGGGAGAAACCCACACGGTCACAGGGAGAATTAACAAACTACATAGACAGCATTGGAGCTCAGCTTTGAACCCAGGCCTCCTGAGCTGTGAGGCAGCAGCTTCACTAATTTTGTCTGTGACTTGTTATCTGCAGATTTATTAATGGCGCAGCTGTGAAAGTCATTGGTAAAACCACACTTGGAGCACTGTGTGCAGTCCTGGTCGCCCAACTGTAGAAAAGTTGTCATTAATTTAGAAAGGATGCAGAAAAAAATAACCAGGATGTTACCTGGACTTACACGCTTGAGAAATAGGAAGAGGCTTGATAAGCTGCGAGTTTTACCTTTGGAGCATAAGAGACTGGGGTAATCTTTTTGAAGTATACAAAATCATGAAGAATGTGGATAAAGTAAATTCTCACAGTCTCTTTCCCATAGTAGAGGATTCTAAAACCAGAGGGCACACACTTATGCCCCTGTCCCACTTAGGAAACCTGAACGGAAACCTCTGGAGACTTTGCACCCCACCCAAGGTTTCCGTGCGGTTCCTGGAGGTTGCAGGTGGTTGCCGGAGGTTGCAGATAGTGGAAGCAGGTAGGGAGACTGACAAAAACCTCCAGGAACCGCACGGAAACCTTGGGTGGGGCGCAAAGTCCAGTCTTGTTAAATATATGTCTTGAGTTAGTTTTTATTATTTTTTTTAGCTGTGTATATGTGGGGGGTGGTGGGGGGGCTGTGGGGGAAACCGTTTTAAATCTCTTCCCTGTGCGGGGACCCGACTATTCCCTGTCGGGTCTCGGATGTCGTTGGGCCTAACATCGTGGAGCCGGCGGCGACCTCCGGCCGGGACTAACCTGGGGGCTCCAGTTGCAGAGCCTGCGGAACTGACATCGCGGAGCTGGCCAACTTCGGAGCGGGAAGAGCTGTGGTGGCGTGCGGCTGCGACCCGACTTTGGGAGTTCGGAGGCACCGGCCGCAGACCCGGTGGACGGGAACATCAGGAGCTCCAAGTCCCTGGTGGGAGACCGCTTTTCCGAGCTCCGCAACGGCGACTTCTCCCGCTGGAATCGCGGGTTTAAGGACATGGAACCGGGGCCTAACATCGCCCGGCGTGGCTTAAACGGCCTCAGGAATTACCATCGCCCGCCAGGGGGCTTTAACATCGGAGCCCCAGTTCGCCTCGACACTGCAGTTGGACTGCTGGACCACGGGAGAAGGAACAAAGGGAAGAGATAAAGACTTTGCCTTCCATCACAGTGAGGAGATGTTGGAGACTCACTGTGATGGATCTTTATGTAAACTGTGTTAAGTGTGGGTCTTGGATTGTTTTGTAATGTAAAAAAAAAAAACTGTAGAAATGATATTTCGTTCAAACCTAGGTTTGAATGACAATAAATTGCATTCTATTCTATTTTATAAAGTCTCCAGAGGTTTCCGTTCAGGTTTCATAAGTGGGACAGGGGCATTAAGGTAAGGGGACAGGTTTAAGAGGGCACTCAGGGGGCTACTTTTTCACTCAAAGGATAATCAGTATCTGGAATGAGTGGCCAGAAGAAGATATAAAGCAGATGCAATTACGACTTTCAAAAGTCAATTGGACAGATATATGGATAGGAAGGGGTTTAGAGGATTATGGACCAAATGTAGGCAAATGGGTTTAGCCCAGAATGCCAACTTGGTCTGCATGGACAGGGTGAGCCGAAGACCCTGTTTCCATGCTGTGTACGGCTCTATAACTATTTATTATTTTACATCTATGGATCCCCGACTCTATAGATTTAAATGCCAAGAGCTTTGCAGATGGAATGTCTTGGCTCTTTGAAGTGAAAATTGTACATGGTCCTTGTAGGGAAAATGATGACAGAACATGTTTAAACCATTAAAATTTAAGGATATAACAGATGAGATTGTGAAATGTGATGTGAGAATGAGGATTAGAAAGAAGCATCTTTGTTTGACCACTGTTTCTCAAGCCACTGACTATGTGACACCTGAGCCTATATTTGCAGGCACCTTCTCTTCCAAATGTCTCAGTTTGTGAGGACAGAAGTGACCTCTGCCAGATGTCCAGTGCTGCTGACTTCTAGTACATGCCAACTTCTCTTGCAGTAGAGTGGGAAACATTTTAGTGAATGTGTTGCAGTGTATCCATGTGAGATTTAGTATTTTAATTTTTATGGTTTTAGATAGACAGCATCTTAAACTCTTTGGCCCTTTGCCCCACTGAGTCCACGCTGATCATCGATCATCCCTTCACACTAATTCAATGATATCCCACTTTCTCCTCCACTCCCTACACATTGGGTCAATTTATAGAGGCCAATTAACCTACAAACTCGAACATCTTTGGGATGTGGGAGGAAACCAAAACCCCTGGAGGAAACCCACCTGGTCACAGAAAGAACCTGTAAACTCCAATGTCAGTATCGAATCCGGGTCTCTGGTGCTTTGAGGCAGTAGCTCTATCCATTGCGCCACTGTGCCGCCCTTTTCCCCTGGCAACAAACAAACATTGTAGGATTGGTCGATTCTGGTAGAAGTTGATAGGAATGTGTGGAGGATTAAAGAAAATCTTGGAATTAGCATAAGATTTGAAGGACGTGCTTCCATCAGGTATGAATCCTTCACTTTATCGCTCTAATTGTTGCAAGATGCATTTGTAGGTATTTCCTTAAATTACGACGGCACAGTGGCACAGCAGTAGAGTTGCTACCTTACAGCGCCAGAGACCTGGGTTCGATCCTGACTACAGGTGCTGTCTGTATGGAGGTTGTACATTCTCCCTGTGACGGCGTGGTTTTTTTCCGGGTGCTTCAGTTTCCTCCCACACTCAAAAGATGTGCAGATTTGTAGCTAATTGGCTTCTGTAAATCATAAGGTCATAAGTGATAGGAGCAAAATTAGGCCATTTGGCACATCAAGTCTTCTCCGCTATTCAATCATGGCTGATCTATCTCTCCCTCCTAACCCCATTCTCTTGCCTTTTCCCCTTAACCCTGACACCCGTACTAATTAAGAATCTATCTATCTCTGCCTTAAAAATATCCATTGACTTGGCCTCTGTAGATTGATGATGCATGTGAACCAATCACACATAAGCCAGCATCACTAACTCCACCCCACTATAACACTTATACTAACACTCGTTCCCGGCATTGCCAGTTGGAGCAGCTAGGATGCACTGACAACCTGTTGTCCTCAATGCTGTTAAGTTTTAGCGCTCATTAAAGTTGTGTTTAAATCATACATGGTCTCTGGTGCTTGTTTACAGCCTCCACAGCCTTCCATAGCAAAGAATTTGTAAATTGTCCCTAGTGTGTAGGATAGTGCTAGTGTATGGGGTGATCGCTGGTCGGCATTGACCATGGCCTTTTTTTATGCTGTATCTCTAAAGTCTAAAGACCTAATGTCTGAGGTCATTATACCTTTTCTGATACTGGCACTAAATCATTGTGGCATCACTTTAGGTATTAAATCTCTCTGGCCACCTCTTTACATTGCCACATCATTTCAGCATTTGCTGGATTCTGCAGCCCTTAGGCATTCAGGATGCTTTTCCGTTTGCCCATTTCTACCACCACTACGTTTATGGTCATTATCAAACTGGAAGTCTACTGGGTGTGGGCTGTGGAGGGAGCGGGAGTGGAGGCGGGGGGGTGGGAGGCGGGCAGCATGGACTAGACGTGTGGGGCGGGGGGGGGGGGTGCGTGCAGCGGCGGAGGAAAGTTCTGGAATTATTTTTTGTAACACGCCAATCAATCTTTGAGTCAATGAATAGACTCGACTTTTGACTAGACCCCTCTCCCGTCATACACTCTACTACCCCCCCCCCCCCCCCCCCCCCCCCCCCTTCTGCGGCCCTGTCGGACTGAAGATGGTGGCACGCAGTATTCTCTTTCAAACTGCTGCTGCCCTTATCGTTTGCATCCCCCAACGCAATATTCCACCACTCACCAGTTCCCCCAACGCAACCCGTTTCCACCACTCACCAGTTCCCCCAACGCAACTCTCTCTCTCTTCCTTTCTACTTTTGGGCTCACTATTGAGTGGCATCGCTGAACGATGGAAAATGTGAATTAAGATATAAGATTTTATAGTAATATTTTAAAGATTTTATATCAGTTCAATGTATTACAAAATTAATATTTGGAGTTGAGTAATTTTTTATAATTTACATCTGGTTCTTAAAAGTCACCAATCATCACCAATATTTAGAAAAGGTTGAAAAGCCCTTTTACAGCACAAGCTGACAGAAGGTCCTCAGATTAGTTTGTAGGTATTTGACAGACAATAGACAATAGGTGTAGGAGTAGGCAATTCGGCCCTTCGAGCCAGCACCGCCATTCAATGTGATCATGGCTAATCAGTACCCCGTTCCTGCATTCTCCCCATATTCCCTGACTCTGCTATCTTTAAGAGCCCTATTTAGCGCTCTCCTGATAGTATCCAGAGAACCGGCCTCTACCTCCCTCTGAGGCAGAGAATTCCACAGACTCACAACTCTCTGTGTGAAAAAGTGTTTCTTCATCTCCGTTCTAAATGGCTTATCCCTTATTCTTAAACAGTGGCCCCTGGTTCTCGACTCCCCCAACTACAACCTGAGTCTAGTCATATAATAGGACTATAAAACTAGTATTATTATTACTATAAAATAGAACTACAACCTGAGTCTAGTCATCGCTCATACAAGGTTCCACATCAGCATTTCCCCGATGCCATCAACTCAACTGGACCCGCAAGAATGCAAAATGTTAGTGGGCCACCGGAGTCGTGTGTATTGGGAGTGAGATGTGGGCAAGACTACTAATGATTCAGCCCACTGTGTACCTCGTGGCCAAATATTGTAACTGTGCTATTTTGAATAGGCAGGTCTCTTCAGCCACTTGCCTGAAAAATGTACATTGGTAACACAAGCAAACTGGCTACTCCATTTTAACACATTTCCATGGCTGGTTGTATTTCTAGTCCTACGGTTCTTTGGAATTAATGCAAATAAATGAATTTACGTACACGTTTACAGGATGTAAGCAGAGTTATGTAGTGACTAAAATATTATGTACAGTATTTCAATTCTCAATTATTTTTGCTATTCTATTTTTTTCTTTTGTTATTGCTGTTTTGTTCAGTTTGTGTTTCCTACAGTAGTATTTGATCATATTCTTTGTGCTGTGGATTTTATCAGATTATCTGCAAACGACAGACGTGCAGTGGAGCTATAACAGCAAACATAAAAATGGCAAAAATAAGTGTAACATAAAAATCTTGCAGGCTGGAGATTGCTTCCATTTGCTTGTTAAATGAGAATGAATCATAAAATGTCATCCTGCAGATTTTGGTGTAATAAATGATCCATATCAGTCACTTTTCCTGCTGCAGTGTAGAACCATTCAAAATCCAGTGAATCAGTTAATATTATTAACCTTTATCATAATGTGGTTGATCTTAAAGTGTTGTCTACCTAAAATATTGCCATATGACAGATTTATATTTTAACATAAATGGAATTAATGCTTTTTGTAGTAGTCTAATATTTTAATGGAAATTTGATGCTGCGTATAGAGAATTCAGGGAATATTATTTAAGTTTTGTGAGGTTGAATTTTGCTCTTATTCTTGCCCTCAGTGATACACTACAGCTTTGTAGTCTGAATTTGGGGAAATTGTTCAGATTAGCATTATTATTGTAGTTTCTAAATGCTTAGCATAGTATATCATCAATTTGTTTTGTCCACAGAATATTGTGTGCAGCTGATAGAAAGAAAAGAAAAATCAATGAGGCTTCATTAGGGCAGCAGGAAGTCAGGACCAGAGAACTGGCTTAATTACAGTTTCAGTAGCATTTGCTTTAATTGGAAAGAATAAAGCGATTAAAGTGAATGAAGGAATTAGCATATCTATCACTGTTGTCACTCCTTATCCAGGCTTCAAGGCACTGTAGCATTGAGAAATCAAAAAACAGTTTTGGAGGAAAAAAACTTAAAATATTCTGAAGAATTTTGTAATAATTAAATTATAACCGCTTTAAGCCTGCTGAGAAAAGATCTATTGTTTTATGTTTCTTATTTTCTACTGTATTTTCAAAGAGTAGCATTTGATTAATGATGGTATAATATTGCCAAGCTGTAATTGAAAGAACATTTTTGGTACATTGTTATTACTACAATATCCATTTTGGATTATGCTAATTACTGTTTAACTAATTTGTCTTCTGCATAACAAGAGGATTTCAATATAGGAGTAAAGAGGTTCTTCTGCAGTTGTATAGGACTCTGGTGAGACCACATCTGGAGTATTGCGTACAGTTTTGGTCTCCTAATTTGAGGAAGGACATCCTTGTGATTGAGGCAGTGCAGCGTAGGTTCACGAGATTGATCCCTGGGATTGCGGGACTGTTATAAGAGGAAAGATTGAAAAGACTAGGCTTGTATTCACTGGAGTTTAGAAGGATGAGGGGGATCTTATAGAAACATAAAATTGTAAAAGGACTGGACAAGCTAGATGCAGGAAAAATGTTCCCAATGTTGGGTGAGTCCAGAACCAGGGGCCACAGTCTTAGAATAAAGGGGAGGCCATTGAAGACTGATATGAGAAAAAAGTTTTCACCCAGAGAGTTGTGAATTTGTGGAATCCCCTGCCACAGAGGGCAGTGGAGGCCAAATCACTGGATTTAAGAGAGAGTTAGATAGAGCTCTAGGGGCTAGTGGAATCAAGGGATATGGGGAGAAGGCAGGCATGGGCTATTGATTTGGGACGATCAGCCATGATCACAATGAATAGCGGTGCTGGCTCGAAGGGCCGAATGGCCTCCTCCTGCACCTATTTTCTATGTTTCTATGTTTCCAGATAAGAAAATATATAATAATATGAAGGAGTCACATTATCTGTAATTCTTCTTCATTACATTCTTTTCGTACATGTGTTCAACAGTGAATATGGTGTCATGTGAAAGAAATATTAAAAAATTGTACTTTTGTATCTCAGCTTTTTCTTCTTTCTATCTCTTCATTTGTTAGCTTGGACAGTAGTTAGGCAGATGAATGCCTTGGAATACTATGTGCAGTAGGTTTGCTGCCATATAAATCAAACGATACAATTGGTAGAGTATCTATCACATTGTATTACTAAACAAGCAATTCCTTTCTAAACTTGCTGGAGTTCTCCATTTCCAATGCTTCCTTCTATTATTTTCAATAAATATCCTAATGGCATTTCCCACAAACCATAATATTTTGTTTTTCTTGCTGCAAATTTCCAGTTGCCACTCTTCTAGACTGTTCCACCTGCCCAACCTGCAGGTTCATGATATCAACTCCTATTCCCCATTTCCTCTTTCAATTTTCAAGAATTCTTAACCAATTTTTTTACCTATCTCTCTACATATCGTCAATCATCATATGCCCATGCTTAAACTGTGCTAGTGCTTTCAGCAGTGGTTTGAATCCACTGCTGCATTATTTAGGCTCCTCTTCACACCAGACCTAGATTTCATGGCCATTCTCTTATTATCCACAACCCACATCAGCATTATTATTATAATCTGAGTGTAAACATGGTATCAGTAATTAATTTGAATGAAAGCATAGCAATGAATCTCCCATACTTATTGATAATGAACATTTTGTATTCACGTTTTCATATTTAGTGATGTGGGCATCACTGACAAGGCCAATATTTATTGCCAATTTCTTATTGCCCTTGGAGTTGGTCTTGGCCACTTCCTTCAAACTGCTGCAAGCCATGACTGTTACATGGTACTTATCAGCCCATATCAGAATGTTAACCAAATATTGATGTATGCAGGTAGGGAGAGTTTATTTTTCCTACAAGCTGTAAACAAAATTGAACATATATAATAATCAGCAAACATCTCCACTTCTGGCTTTTATGATGGTGTGTTTATTGATGAAGTAGCTGAAGATAGTTGAGTCTAGGACACTGACCTGAGGTAAATGACACCTAACAACTGCAACTTTACCGTATATGTATGTAGATTCCAACCATGGTTTGTAACAATTGTCTGTAGAGGCCGCGTGATCAGTTTGGGAAGCCGCTTGGAATAAAATGTCATGCCATGCTGATTTAAGTTGTGACATTGTTCAGCTTTACAAGCCTAGACGTACATTAGTTCATTTGAGTATATTGCAGAGGTATGCAAAGAGGAGGTCAAGTGGCAGGCCAAACACAAGATGCATAAATCAGGAGATTTTGCAAGTATGTGAAGACATGGGAAGTATTTGGTACCAATTTGAAACAGTATTACAGAGGCAATGGGCCTTAGTGATACTGATTATTAAACCATTGTGGGGTGAGAAAAGGCCATCCCAATGTAGTAGGAATTGGTCCAGATATTTAATAGTGTTAATTCATTTATCAGCAAGCTGCAGCCTGTGGTGATACCCAATTCAATGAAGGTAGACAAAAATGCTGGAGAAACTCAGCGGGCGAGGCAGCGTCTATGGAGCGAAGGAAATAGGCAACGTTTCAGGTCTCTACGACCCCAATTCAATGATGTTGCTGCACTATTACAGAGCCATTTTAGTCCTCAAATTTTTGGAAGTTACAAATTTGGAACCAGAATCCAAGGGAAACAATTATAGATTTTATTTTTTAAATCAGATACCTGTATAAATGCAGCATGCTTTTTCAATGTGTGCTATGACATCAATTCAATTGTGACCTCACTGCTGAACATGTTCAGGCTCTTATAGCGAACATACAAAAACGCATATAAGATTGTTGTAACCTTGAAAATAGCACCGAAAAACCCCCAAAGTAATTAATTAGGTGAAGGAAGGAGATATACATTGCCTTGTTGCATGTGTAATAGTAATAGTGCCTTCTTCATCGGGCCTAGGTTATGGGCTACATGGAACAATCTAGTTCAGAACAGCTCAGGACACTCAACAGTAAAGCCTGTTATCTTTGTCAGAGAAAACATTCAGATCTGATTTGTCCATTCAGAACGCTTCAGTGTTTCACTGTGACAAAGTAAAGCACACTCCATTACTCCACTCTGCAAAGTAAGACGGAGCACATCATGTGTGAGTAATAGTGGTCCACAAGTATTCAGATGGCAAGGAGAAACACTGTGAAGCAAGCAGAAAAAAGTACTCAACTTAATATCGAGATAAGTGAGGACAACAAGAAATGTATTTAAATTGAATTTATTCCACATGCAGTAGCCAAAATACAATCCAGTGGCAATTTTAAGACTATTTTTAAACTGAATGGCCAAAACATACAAATGATATGGGTGGCATTGCAGACTGTATCATCAGTGGAAGAGACACATTGAAGGTTTGGCAGAATCCCCTTACCAGCAATATTATAGTGCTGGATTTGGGATTGGATAAGACACAAAAGACAACAAGCAGATGGAATGGAATTGAATATTCAGTCCTCATACTTAGATAGAATTGAATATACAATCTTCACACAGTGCATTCAAATCTGTTCAAGCCCAAATCTACTTGGAATGATGTTCAAAAGGATGAGCACCATTCACTAAAATACTCGGCTGAATCATTACAGATATCAATCTTTTGTCCTCCCTATGTGGGACAAGGAAGAGGAGGGTGATACCATACACCCAGGGTGCAAAAGTCTGACCTGGTAAATAAAGAGATAAAGATGACCTGATGAAAGCTACAAAGGATGCAAAGATGGATCAATACACAGTAAAGGTCCTGTCCCACTTTCACGACCTAATTCACGACCTTTTTTACTCGTGGACATTTTACATCAGGCTAGAAAAAAAAGTGCCGACCTACTTGATGCCACGAGTACCTACGACTAACATCTTGGCCTGCTACGACCTACCGCGTGACGACCATGCTGCGAGTATGAGTCAAGGGCAAACTCGGCAGAGGTCGTGAATTACATCGTGAAAGTGGGACAGGACCTTAAGTTAGACATAAGAGTAAGACTGCACTGCTTCTGCACTTTTGCTTTTGTTAGAAACCTATGGAACTCTGTAAAGGCTTTGAAGAATTTCAGAAGGCATTTAATCCATTTTTTTACAGAAAAGGATAAACTATATGTTGCTATCTGAATCAGACCTGATAAGTAATTTAGTTATGTTGACTTTGAAACTGAATAACAGGGCAGCACAGTGACGCAGCCGCTAGTGCTGCTGCCTCATAGCACCAGAGACCCATGTGCAACCCTGACCTCAGAAGCATCAGAGTTTCATGCCTACTTGCTCATATCCTCCTGCAAGCAACAGGTTACATCATGGAAGATACATTTAGTTGTGTTGTATAACTGGACATCAGACATTAGTTCTGCATTTGAAATCAATCATGAAACTTGGACAAAGGGAATTATTTCCAAAAGTAAGGGAATTATGGAAAAAGGTGTGATTTCCAAATCGTACTTGGACTAAATGTTAATGAAGAAGCGACAGAGGAAGTGATAAAACTGCCCAAGCAACTTTTGGTTAATGCTGAAGTGAATGCCCGGTTAGCAGCCTGAAATTTTGGACACATTAGCATCATTGCAGAGGTCCAAGAGAGCAGGAGGCCCATGATACAGTCATCTCTGCAATGATATATGTAAATCATTATCTCCTTTCTGTTCTAAATAATGGATAAACAATGTGGTATACTTTTACATGCCATTTGATCATTCTGACTTGTCCCTTTCCAAGTACAACATTCTGCTCTGGAATTAGTAATATCAATATTGTTGTCATAGTTGCAGTCAAAGGGCCATATTATTAAGTTGATGAAGTATCTAACCTCTAACTTTCAGAGTCCAAATACTAGTTCTCCGACACCACCTTGTAAGTTCCCTCAGGACCACGATCCACACCACTTAACACCAGACCGTTGTTTCCCAAGCAGTGACTAAAGCGTCTGACCCACTTGGGCATCATTTGCGCGTCATGCAGGTGGCACGCAAAGATTTTGTGAATCCCAACATCCTGTGGCGCCGCACTGCCTACGCCACCACGGGCCATGCGCGTGTATTGCACGCCATGCGCGCATCACCTGCGCGTCACGACTCACGCATCGTGCGTCGTGACGTGTAAATGATGTCGCGTAAATGACGCACAAATGACACCCAAGTGGGACAGGCCCTTAAGGTTATTTTCTTCTGAAGATCGTGCCACCACAGGCTCATAGTCCTATAACCATGTGCAATCTGCTCTGCCTTATCCCCAAGATTCATACGCACATCTATTACTGTAGACCTTTTAATTAATCTTGATTTTGTCCCACAGAATTCATGTCTAGCTCCTCTTGTCCAGCTCGTTCACAGTTACACCCAGAAGATTTATGATGCGTCCTTTTCCTTGTTCCTTCCTGCTTGTTTTCACTGTGGACTTTCAATCCCCCTGCACCCCCCTCCCAGAAATGCATTAGGATTCATCGGATAGGTAAAGCAGACATATTGAAAGCACTAATGTGGAAAATGCAGTTTGCTTCTTCCATGATTGGAGGCCCATCCAGTTCCTTTCCATGAACATCTTAATAATAATAATAATATATTTTATTGTCATTGCACATAAGTGCAACAAGATTTGGGTATGCAGCTTCCATCCGACATCATAACTTAAGTAACTACTACAATTTAGGTTTAGATACCCCGAGAACATGGTTTGTACAAAGAACATTACAACAGTAAAATAGCCAAAACAGACTAAAGTGCTGATGTGTCTGTGCGACGTGACTATCCGAGGGAGACAGTCCGTGGGGGTGGGGGGCACTCAGCAGGGCCGGTTCAGAGCAGCTATAGCTCTGGGAAAGAAGCTGTTCCTGAGTCTGGAGGTGCGGGTGTAGAAGGCCTTGTAACGTTTGCCGGAAGGAAGTAGTTCGAACAGTCCATCTTTTGTCCAACTAATCTTATTCTAAACAGTATAACTTCTTGTTCAACGCAACTCACTTCCATCAAATCAAGTGTAGCAATGTGAACCTGAACATTATGCCTATGTCTCATGGGATAAAGTGATATTCCGTGTTGCAGCTCTACATAGGCCCCCTCCCTCCCTTTTTCCAGTACACTAATGACTATTAGTACTGCATCTTACTCTCATAAAGAACTTAAAAGCTTTGTCACCTTAGCTGCTAATTTCCGCAATGCTGACATTTCCATTTGATCTACCTGTGAGTGTTTTCTGCCTTGACTTTTCTATCTGTGTTCTGGGGATACATTAATAACATACATTAGCTACAAACCCACAAACTCTCATAGGTATAGTAATTACACTTCCGAGCATCCTGATTTTAAGAAGGGCTCCATTCCTTTCTTCCAAACTTTCTGTCTCTTTTACATCTGTTCTTCCACACTGGTGTTTCCAATTTGTCTTCCTCTTTCCTTGACCATGATACCCATTCCTTCATTGTTGACAGGGCTATCAACAACATCTGCACTTCCCTGTACTTTTGGCCTTGCCCATGAAGAAAAAGGATAAGATTTTTTTTGGCCTCGCCTTCCATCCCACTAACCTGTAAATTCAATGAAAATACTCTGTAATTTCCAACACCTCCAACTTCGTACCGCCAATAGTCATATTTCCCCTCCATTTCCCTTTCACATTCTGAAGGGATGGTTCCTTTTGTGAAGCTTGGTTGTTCTACTTCTGTCAATAGTTACTCCCCTCATTGTACCTTCCCATAGAGCTGAAAAGAATAAAACACCTGCCTTTTTCTCCCCTCCCCTCTTGCCACCTAGTGACAAAACTGACCTTACAGGCGAAGCTGCAACACATACTAATTTCAACTTAGTAAATGGCTTTTGGTGTACATTATATGGTTCTCTCCATTTTGGTGGAAACTAATGCATATTTGGTGAGTAATTTGCAGAATACCTCTACTCAGTCTGCAGATAAGACACTGAGCTTTCGACTTTGGCCAACAAATCTAGCCATAAACTTGATGACTTGGAATATTGTAGCTTTCAGGACTTAACAGTGAATTCAACATCTTAATATAATCAGCCACTCCAAACTTGAATCTCATCTTTCTGTTATCTTTTTATCTCACAGTTTTTTCAATTTATTTCATGTCTTCCTATTTACACTTCCCACAAGAATCATCATTCTTTTTCAGTAGCCATCACCATTATGCGTGTCCACTCTATGTTCCAGTTTGGTCTTCCCATCCCTCCCCCTATTTCTACAACATAAAACATTTCTAACTTTTCCCAGTTCTGTTAGAAGGTGATTAGCCAAAAATGTTAGCACTGTTTCCCTTTCCACCCACATATAGCAAAATGCTGATTATTTCTAACAACTTTGGTTTTCCTTTCAGACTTGCAGCTTCAACAATATTTTATTTTAGATTGGTGTATTTAGTATCTGCAATGAACTGTTCTTTGAATTGTAAAAAATGTCTGCCATGGTTAGTGAATCAGTCTGAAGATTTTCTTCGAATAAACTGTTATGCTGTGATTGTTCACTCTTCACCCATAAAATTACTTAAAGGACCCAGATATTATAATTCTAATTAACCAGACAGGATTAGTCCTGCTATTTGTGGACTAATCCAGGACAATTTTACACATTTTACCATCAAATCTGTAGATCTGATATCATAAATCAACAAGGGTCACGGTGAACAATGCCAAAAACAGAAAAGTTAACATATGTTCAACGAAAGATAAGTCATGGATAGACTGTAATGTTTAAAGATAAACCTATTGAATGCTGGCTTTTCATGAAAACCAAAACTGACAAACATTAAAGGATTCACAAAATTACAAAATTGTTAAGATCACATATTGGTTGACATCAATCATTTTCTACATTTAATGAGACCCAACAACTGTAATTACCATTATCATAGGTGGATGTGTATTCATTGAAAGAAAACAATGTACAATACATTATATTTTTACTATTAAAATAATGTCAGTATTTTAGCAGCATATGCTGATTTGGAATTCTCCTTATCAACATCTACCTGATTTTATCTGAGAATTTTTGCATAGAATTTGCAATACAGGAGTGCCAATCCTGCTCAACAATTATTCTTTATGCTCCACACAAATCTCATTGCTTTATATTAATTCATTCTAACATCACATCTTCCTGTAGCAAATAACAAACTACTGAAAACACCCAACGGGTCAAATTGAATATGTGGAGAGAAAGAGATGTGATGATTTCCGTCTTGACCTGCTGAGTTCCTCAGCAGTTTAGTTTTTGATCTAGATTCTAACATATGTATTCTCTTGTGTTGTCATATCTTTCTATTCCATTTGGCCCAATATCTAGCTTTCTACAAAATGCACTTAACCTTTTTAGTCTTGACGACTTTATTTGGTAGCAAGTTCTGCATGCCGACAGCTCTCTGTGCTAAATTGTAACAATAGTTTTATAGTTCTAGCCTTTCTGTAGGATTGGACCGTGTTTAGCATAATCTCATCAGAATCCTGTTTGAATTGTGCCGATGTTTAACCTACTTGGTTATAAAATAACAGCTAAAGGCTGGAAAAACTAAAACTAGTTAAAATTTAACACTGAGTTGCATGTGCTGAACACACAATACTGTTGTATATTCTCATTGTACATTGCTTCCTTATGGAATCAAATTCCCTAAGAATGCAACAAGTGTTTACTACTATATTGGTAAACAATATACATTATCTTGCACATTCAGGTTAAATTTCTACCATATTGATCAGTTCCACTTGGCAAAGAAAGATAAAATCAATCGTAATGTATGTTATTTTGCATTGCATTCTGTTATTGCAAAGTGTCAATCTATCAGCTTATCATAACCAACATAAATTGCCTCTGCGAGGCAGCATTTTGCTACCGTTCTTGTCCGGGTAAATAAAACTACAATGGTTGAGAAAGGTATGGGTATTCCTTCATTTATTAATATAATTCAGCTGCTAAAGTATATCATCAATACATTGAGCATGCAGTTGAAGAAATACCAGAAAGTATGTGACAGTTGCCAATATATGTAGGTTTATCATAGTTTCATATGTATACAAGCACATAAACCTGTTGCAAACTGCAGTAGGGTGTATGTTAAAGCCTGCAGAGGTTATGCAATCTGGTACTGAATAGGTTGGTTTATAATGTGTACCATTGCCATCTGTTGTAGTTATACAAAATTGCAGTTAAACCAGTTAGTAAACACTTTGCTCTGTTGTCCGTGGTTTTGATAATCACTAATAATAACATCTAGCATCAATAAGGTCTTTAAATCTGATTTAGGGAATTAATGTCATAAGGGAATGCTGTCAGTATATGCACTGGGATAATGTTATTAGGAATCTTTGTTCGTAACAAATTGAATCAGTTGTAAATTGTGCTCTCAAATCAGGCAAAAAAACAGCATCATTTAGAAAAGGGGCTTAATATTTTTAACCTCTTGCAGAAAATGCACTTAAACAGATTAAAATAATATAGGAAACATGTCCATGGACACAAATGGTAATTACCAGAGCCCTGCTGATGTCCTGTTCACGTCATGCAGTGCCTTCACTCCTACCTGTGATCAAGGTCACTGTCAAATTAAATTGAACATTCTATCAAATATCTGTCAAACAATTTTATTTGGAAAACATCTTCCTTTGCAACAGCACTGTGGAATGGCATATGAGCATGTCATACAACATCTGGTTTTGGACATCTTGTTCAATCAGATGCTGAGCCTGCAGTGCCAAACACTTTCCTCCTCAGCTACAGTCTTCTTCACAACTGTCTCCAACTCTGCTTGAACTGATCTGTTGTTGCAATCCACATCATTCATTGTTTTTATTATCACCATACTCCAAGGTTTATCTTCCTTGCCTCCTATTTTCAATTTTCTCCAAATATAAATTAATTTGAGATTCTTCAGTCTATATCCTGTTTTGCACCATATCACATACACACATCATCTCTGAGTTTACTGATCTACGTTAGCTGCTCATCCAGCAGTACTTCCTGTTTCAAATTCTGGTCTTCAGATCCCTCTACGATGTTTTCACTTCCTATCTCTGTAGTCTTCCTTTAACCTTATAACCATTTGACAATTTGTCATCCAAATCTGGCCCTTTTTGAAAACCTCTTTTGAAAAAATTAAATATAAGGTCCAAAATGTTCACCCAAAACTGTGATAGCAAGATATTGGACATCATTATTAACGTTATGAGCCTAACGCCATTTAAATTATTATATTGTGTAAAGCTGGAGACCTCCCTGAACAAATGGCAATGTAAAGGTGTTGACTGTTATTCCTGTCGGAGAATATTGGTTTGCCTAGAACCAGCCTGTGCCTAGAATCAAGGTTAGAGAATAGCAACTGAGAAAGGCTGGAGATGTGGTGTTGGGCATTGATCGAGGTTCAGGAGGACCTGGGTTGGGGATTTCATGGCAGCTGTGAGCCACAGGTGTCCTGATGGGGATCGAATCAAAACATGAATCATGGTCCATGGAGGTGAGTGGTTGTAGTTGATAACAAGGCGTTTGTTTTGGGGACTGGAGTGTTTGGAAAATTGGGTGCAATAAGGGATGTGGCTGGGTGAAATGGGAGATCAGTAGTTCGGAGCATTGGTGATTTGAAGTCAGGGAAGGTCAGTTCTGTGAGAGGTCAGGCCTTGGAAACTATAGTCATTCACCCTTTCAGTCCAACATTAAGAAAACGCAGGTGGACACAAAATGCTGGATGAACTCAGCGGGATAGGCAGCATCTCTGGAGAGAAGGAATGGGTGACATTTCAGGTCGAGATCCTGCTGATCATTGATCAACAACCAAAAGGAAAATTGAATGCAAAATGGTATTATCATGGTACTGCAGGCATGTGATCAATACAAGAGTGGAGTACTCAGTAAAATTTCCAACACAGTGTTAAATAGACAGAATTATTACAACTGTCATTTTCTGATTCACTGGTCCAAATTAGATCTCATTATACTGAAATAGCAGCATCCAATATCCCGACCTTTATCTCTCCATTTTTAAAATGCTGTTTAAAACGTTATTGTCTGTGGAAGTTTTCACAAAAGGATAAATTCAAGAACAATAAGAGGGAAGTCAAATATATGGTATTGACTTTAGTTATAAAAAGCAAGTGAATCATGAGAGACGGGGTTAACAGAGGTATTAGGACATTAGTATCCAAGAGAAATTCATGGAACAGAAAATGGTTAAAGTTAATACCTAAATACATGAACCATGTGCAGTGGTAGCGCCATAATAATTCATTTTTCACATAAATGGAAATAAATTGGATTGAAATGATTGGGAGCAGGAAGTGGGTATTTCCATTGTATGCATAATGTCATAAACATGTGTGGGACAAATGGAGGCTCCTTAAAGTAATAATCTCATTACCACTTAATTTTTCAGAAACTGTATTCAGTACAGTGCTTACCCCAGTTTCACAGATTGTGTCCAATTAGATTTCTGGACACATTTCAAATGGGATTTTTCCCACCAAGTTTTCCAAGCGGTAAATGTTGAGCTGTATATATAATCAGACATATGCAAAGACAATAAAGTATTGTTCATCTTACAATAGAAGTGTGTTCTCCGTTCAGGTGACATTTTTGCATGGAGTGCTGCAGATTGACCTAATCAGCAGCTAATGTATTCTCAGTAAGCAATCAATGATGACACAAGAGACTGCCTGTGCTTGAATCTTGGGCAAAACACAAAATGCTGGAGGAACTCAGTAGGTCAGACACCATCTGGGGTGGGGACGGATGAATAGCAACCAATGACATTGGAAACAACTTGAAGAGCACACACTACAACACAGGAACTGGTCTTTCAGCCCACAATGTCTGTACCAAACACTTTGATCTTTTGATCATAGCATGCAAAGTTTGAACTTCTAGAAATCTCAGTTGCTCACCATTCCCAGACTGACCTTTCTGTTGTTGGCCACCTCCAATGTCAGAATGAGGCCACATGCAAACTAGAAGAATAACACCTCCTATTACACTTCAGTAGCTTACAACCTAACAATATATTCTCCAATTTCAAGTAATACCTTCCCAACCCCTTCTCTTTTCCCTATCCTCCTATCCCAGTGCACAGCCATCTCTCCCACCAATTCGCACCACCCCAATACAGAACATTTACTTCCATCAATCTAACCAAAACCTGTTCTACCTTGTTAGCTGAAACTTTAAATTATAATCATGAGGCAATTGGCATCAGAGCAGCTTGTCTAAACACTCTGCAGCTAGTCCTCAAAGGTAAAACAACAGTAATGTCAAAGGATATTTTATAATCTTCCTCTAATCTTTGTTATTACTATAACTCCTATCCATAGCACATACATCAGTTGTCGAATGATTTAGAAATTGCTATCAATGCAGTATCAATATTCAGAACATTTGTTTGAAGTTGTATTATTTATGTTTCTATTTAATTAGTAGGTTTTATTTATTCAGTACAATGAGGTTAGAGATTGTAGCCATTGAATACAGCCAATTACCGTGTTTCGGAAAGGTCGCATTCCTGGAAATCTTTCTGATTTGTCATTTTCTGTAATTAGAACCCCCTTTTCCCCATTGAATCCTATGCTATGAACGTTACTATGGGATGACATTCTTTCATATTCTGCAAGTTTATCGTTGATGGCAGAATGACCCACAACCACTATTGTACTGCTGTGGCCAACATCAGACTCGGGTAGATAGGCATGGCTTAAAAGAAAGAAACAACAAATTTGGTTAATGTTTGCTATGAGGCATTAAGATTTGGACATGGCATCACTGTGTCGGTTTGGTTGGCATTCACAGCAGAGTCCCACCGATGCCAGAGTGCTTCATTGCTGTGTCTCCAGTCTGAGAACATGAGAACATGAGAACAGATATCTCTGAGTGCAGTTCTGCCGTGTTTTTCATCTGCAAAGCATTTTCTCTAATGCGCAAGGCTCATAGATTAGGAAAGGGTTCAGGAAGTGGGGATATCAGTGAAAGGGACGGGATTCGAGGCTCGTGGGAGAATGATGGTGAAGAAGATGTACATGAGGTGATGGATTAAGGCGTGGTGACTGAGTGGAAGTGGAGTAAAGGTTGAAGGGTTACTGTAAGGAGCTGACCATGGCTACCCACAATACAGCTCATCAGAGAAAATGCCACGCAGATGAAGAGAGCGGCAGAGTATGTCTGTTCAGTGTCGTCGGACTGGAGGGGGCTTGGCAAAGTTGGACTCGGCTGTGCCACACAACCTAATCAAAGCAGTGGCATTATATCCAAATTTTATTGCCCCACAGTATTGAGTGACAAATAAAAATTGACAAAAATGTATTGTTCATTTTGTGTTTAGGGTTTATTTTTGTCTTTTGTGTTTTTTGCACATAAATCTCATAAGATCAAATGTTATTCCATATCTTTTTTTGGACGTGATTTATGAATTCCGTAAGGCAAATTTACGCAACCCGAATGGTCATAACATCAAAGTTACGAGTATCAGGTGCAAATTCCATGATCAATTTTGATACTAATGCTAACACTCCATCAAAAAATATAGATCATATGGTGTGAGAAAACAGAATACGCTATTTCAAGAGAAATGGTGTACATATGAGACTTTTTACAATACTGGAGAGATTTTGAGGAACAAGATTATTATTCAGGTTTTTACACCATTACACTGTTCTTAACAAAAATCTACCCATCATGTGAAACCTTACAAATCTATATTACTAAAAGTCTGATCTTGACCGCTTTTGGTCCACTGTGCTGCGATTTCCAAGGGAACGCCGCCACCTACGGCCGTCATTTATGGCCACCTCGTTCAGAGCCCCCCTCCGCCTTCGGGGACCAGAGGATTTTTCCCATCGATGAAAAATCAGAGAGATATTAATGTTTTTTAAAAAGTTGCCATTGTTTAATCACCATTTTGGACACCAAAAATGTGACATTATAAACTCTGCCACATATAGTCATGAATATTTTATTCATAAATAAACTTCATGTGGCCCCTCATACATATACATTTAGATAATGATCTAGGGAAATATCTTCATCAATACCAGGAGAAAGATACAGTAACATGTCTGGTATTCCGCCTAGCAAAGATCCCATAACGATCGTTGTGCTTGGTATCCATTGTCACAACGACCGTTATCAGGGTCGGTACCTCCGTAAGTTAAACCACGGAGGCTCCAAACCTCTAATGCTTTTTAAAATCCCAACAAGGTATCCTATGGTAGTAGCGATTTTTGGGCGAGTTATTTATATTTTCTTATTTTCCAATTTAATATATCAAAAACATCGTGGTGTCAAAACGCAATGACAATTTACAATATATTTTCCGACTTTTTTAAATTAATTAAAAAAAAATTTGGGACATAAATTGGTCATCAAAACTAAGAAACTGAGCCAATCTTCAATTTGGCAACACACTATCTCTTGTTTACCTTTCGTAAGGACCAAGTTGCTAACCTCATTCCTTCGTGTCAACTTCCAGAAGCTCCACAACGACCGTTACGGAGACATTTTACTTACTAAAAAATCATCCCAAATCAAAACTTCTGACGAATCATCGGCCATCGATATAGCTCAAATCCATAAGGTAATGTACTGTTTAGATCACATTGGTGAAAATGGTTGGTATTTGCTAATAATGTAACATTCGTTTTCTGGGACACCAAACCTTTGAGTGTCCACCGCAAGGTACGTTTGTGTGTATGATGTATAACACCCGTTGCGGTGTCCACTCAGATGGATGCAGTATTCTACTACATGATCAGGTGAATGACGTGGAAATGGTGTTTGCAATTTTATTGTTCCATGTGGTATTCATAAACATAAAAAGAAATAAGAAATACGTGCACTTACTGTGCCAACCAGGCCACTGGTGGACACCACGCAACATCCGTTACACTAAATGTATTTGTGTATTCTGATGCCATTTTCGGAAACGTCATTAATATGCTATTTGAAATGTTACCCCCTTTGTCACATTATTGTGTGCAGTATTGTAAAAGGACACATATGCAAATGTTAGTTTGCCCAGAGCCTCACATGGAAAGCAGCATGGCGCACTTTATATAAATTACCATTTATTCCTCACCCTGTTACACGCACAGTGCATTCATCCATACAGAAAAGATGTCAAGAGATAATGATGTATTCATGAAATGTGGTAGCAGTCCGACTGCTGCTTAGTAAACAATTGATATTTGTATAGTGTTATCCAGTACATCACAAAAGCATCATCAACAAGATTTGGCAGAGCAATAACAGGAGATACCAGGGGTGAAGACACCTTTTTGTTTTCAAGCATAGGATGATGGCATTACTTTCAATACATATATTTAATACTCATCCCTAAATGCCGCAGGAAATTGGTGAGCTTCCTTCTTGAATAATCAGAGTTCACCTTGTGTAGGTGCTTCAATCAGGAGGAGCTATAAGGAGGAAAAGATTTCGTAAAAATACTACTTAATATTGGAAAAGACACGGTGCTGGGAAAACTTAGTAGGTTAGGAGCACCTCTGGCTGAGTTAGTCTTTTTCTGTTTGAAGCAACATCTACAGTTTAAGGATAAGAGGGAAGTCTTTTAGGACCGAGATGAGAAAATCATTTTTTACACAGAGTGATGAATCTGTGGAATTCTCTGCCACAGAAGGTAGTTGGGGCCAGTTCATTGGCTATATTTAAGAGGGAGTTAGATGTGGCCCTTGTGGCTAAAGGGATCAGGGGGTATGGAGAGAAGGCAGGGATGGGATACTGAGTTGGATGATCAGCCATGATCATATTGAATGGCGGTGCAGGCTCGAAGGGCCGAATGGCCTACTCCTGCACCTATTTTCTATGTTTCTACAGTTCCTGCCAACTACTTAATATTGGAAATGTTCCAGAGGCCAGAATTAGAGTAGTAAAGACGGATCACCATCCAAAACATCACCTATCCATGTTCTCCAGAGATGCCGCTTGACGTGCTGAGTTACTCCAGCCCGCTTTGTGTCTTTTTAGTAAGTTTAGTCTTTTAAGTACAGTCCAAACATGATTTGGGAGGAGTTTAGACGCAATTGGGGATGTTCCAAATAACACTGAACTTAGAGTGTGTAGATCAATGGAAGCCAGCCCAGGTGCATCAGAAGAATCAGGTCTTGTCAGCAGGGGCAATGATTATAGAGTTTCAGTAGCAGATGATTTAAGCAGGGCATAGTCAGTCAGAGTTACATAGGTGTAGATGGCATATATATTTGGCTCAAACTTCATCTCGGTCTATCTATTACAGTAACTTTAGGAATAGCCTTTTGGCTTCAACCAGCTTCTAGCGATGGAAAAGGAATTGACGGTTATGGAATTGATTTTGGGGGAGACATGAATGGATGTGACTGACCTTCCCAACACTTAGTTGGGAGGAGATTTCTGCCCATCCAGTACTGAATACTAGACAAGTAAGACAGTTCATTAGCAGTGAAGGTATTGAGCAAGATGATCATGAACCAGAGTAAGATGTTGTAACTGTCATCATGGATAGATGCAGTATGAATTGCGATACTATGGACCACCAGCCCATAGATGAGAAATAAGAGATGACCAAGGCTATGGATCCATCGGGTTTTAATTTGCTCTGCAGCAGATTTGCTCTGTGTGCAAATTTAAAGAAGATAAAAATTAAAAATAAGCCTCCACAGTAATGTAGGAATCACAACAAAGGCTACTTAATACAGGTTTTACTGGGTAAAGTTTTGATGAGCTTCATCAGATGGCAATCAGACCAGAAAGTGGATTGCCCTCAACACCGCAGGCTAGGGAGAGATAAATCATCCATGCTTCCCACTCCTAGTCACTGTCGTGTAACACCTGCTACAGAGTGCATACATGAGGATAATTATCCAACACCTTTGTCTGGGTTCTGATGTGAAGATAACCACTTGGGTGAGATTCTAGTAAGTTGAGAGCACATGTATAATAATATCTCAACATGAATTGGTGCCTTCAGGGAAAATGAGAAGAGAAAGTATGACGGGGCACAAGGGTTAGAGAAAGAAAAGTAAATCATACTTGAAAGAGAAAAAAAATGAAGCATGTGACAAACTCTGCAGTATGTATGAGCTATGGTCATGCCATGATCTTGTGAAAGTTTTATATTTATTATCCTGTACTCCCAGCTGATGGTACTAAATAATACAATTTTGTTTTATCAACTTAGGTTAATAATATCTTTTATTCTAAATATTGGAATCATGTTCATAAGTGTATTTTGAGTTATTGTGTGTGTGATTTTTTTTCACGCTGTACACAAAGAAAGGAAAGATATATATATTTTTGTGACTTAAGGATATCACTGTTTAAATGTGCAGGCAGTTGCTGCCTTAAAGTCCTCTCCTGGCATTTGTCTTACAGTATCTCCAATATATAGCCATTTGATCTGTGAGTTTCACTGATCTCAGTGAGAGCTTTTCATCCATTAAGCCATTTATATGGTCAACTAAAAGAACTTACTGATCAAGACTGCTTGCAGCTAAATCTTTGAGATATTGCAAAGCAGTGGAAATACCTGAAAGTTATGTGAACAGAGGAAGGACCGGGAAAGATCTCTAAAATTGATCCTGTTTTCACCCTACTTCTTTCTGTTTGGATGCAACTATTTTGCAATATGATAGCAAGATAAAAAGAGTGAATTGTCGGTGTCAGGAGGGCAGGAAACTCACATTAGGTTGCTTGGTTCTCCCTCTGTCAACCAGTCCATTCCACAGGATAAAATCAGGCCGGAGCCAGGGCTTACAAAGTGCACCATGCAATATGGGGTGGAGCAGTCATCAAACCGACACCTGTGGTCACAGGAGCCATAAAAAGTTTGACATTCTGGGCTCAAGGCTATTGACTGCAGTAAAGTCTACACAATGTGACTTTTGTTAATATAGCAATTAGTGGTAATTATAGAACAGGAGAGTGTAATTGAGAGGATATTTCTTCTGAGCCGAAGTTGGACTCTTTTCAGAATGGTAAAACTATTAAAAGGGGTCATGTGTTCGCACCAGTTTCATGTCATTAATTTGTCAGTTACTGGCACCTTTGTTATATTGCTACCTCATCTCTGGCACTTACTGACAACCTGTCGCACCAAAAAATCATTAGACCGCTTTTGGATGTTCTACTGACAGGTCCTTTTGTTGTTCAAGTCTCCTAGTTGGGAGGCAGTCTAGAAAGAAGAAAAGGTTTTCTCTGAGGCTGATAGAATGCCTGCTGTCAGAGCAAATATACTGCAGCTTTTGACCCAATTTTAATCATTACATCACGAAAATGAAAGGAACTCCCTATAACATTGGGAAACCTATTATTTTACACACTGAGGTGTAAGATCAGAACTCTGCATCAATGGATAAAGAACTGACATCATACCGCATTCATAGAAATGCATTTGAATGCAAGGGTTATGGCTATTGCATAGAATGCAGTGGAGAGGCAATTTTTCCCCCCCTAAATATTATTTTACTAGCATAAATTAAGTCTTTGTAATCTTTCATTCACAGAGGGCAGATTGATTACAATGTTATCAGTGAAAGCCTACCATACAATTCTTGTAACAAAGGATACTACCCATAACAACTTACAACGTTCTTTAGTTTTGTCTGATTAGTCGTTTATTTGGCTGTGACGTGTGAGTCAAATCAGACATGCCATTTGTTTATATTAATACAGATATAATTTTCTTAAATAAACAAATTGACCAACAAAAAAGCTTTGAGTCTTATTGTTTGAGCAACTTCAGTAATCCAAAAAACCAATGGAAATAACTAGCAAATTGAGAAACAGATGCATTCAGAGGAGAGATTTTAGGAATTGTACAATTTTTATCACCCTTTAAAATTCAGCACTGTGAATCAATAGTTCCTAAATAAAATGGACTGTGCTTTTGCAAGTCTGTATTTTGACTGTAACTGTAATTTTAGATAGTAATGCTTTCTAACTCATAATGTGTGTATAAAAAAAATTGTTTTCCCATATCCCTTTCATTAGTAGGTATTAATCAGTGAGTTGGCGTGAAGTTTTTTTAGGATTTGTTTGTGATGCAGTGTTGCCTGTGCTGGAAGTGGTGTTTCACCATTCAAAACAAAATATGGTATTGCTTAAACCCAAGAAGATTTACAATACAGAAACATTGCAGTGACGTAAAGTTTTAGCTGGTTTTGTTACATTTGACAAAATATTAGTCACTCAACCTTGTTGTCCACATTGTTGAGGTGAGTCTCTGTTTTGGTTTGCCCATTTGATGCTTTTACCTAAGAGGATAATACCTCTTCTCAGTTGAAGCCTTGCAATCGTGTTCAAATACTTGCAAGCAAAATGTTGCTTCGGCCAAAGGAATTCTGAAAAATTCCAATTGTGTAATTGTACATTTACTCTTTGTTAATTATAATTTATTCAGTGCAACAAATTACTGTATTTCATAGAGCATGTAAAACACTTTGCATATGCCCTTCAGTTTGCTTCCAAGAGCAACTTTTAATGCATGTTACCGCACCACAGTTAGCTTTAATGCTTTTATTACTCATTAATCGTTCATAATGTAGCAATGAAGATATGCAGATTTCCTCAGGATTTATTTCATCACACATTTCATTAATTCCTTCCATTTAAAACTAACATTGATACAGCAGTTTGTCAGTGAATTTCTCACAATGTATGATTTCTCAAGTTAAGTAATGTTAAGTATAATATAAAAAAATTAGCAATAATGAAACAATTAAGAATTTCTGCAATTAAGAATTTAATTGTTCCGTTTTGGGACATATGACGATTATACTCCTGATATCTGTATTTTCCTGGGTTATATGAATTCCACTTGGAAATTTTCATGGGAGTGCATCATGCATTCACAATAATTTTGAACTCAGAAAGGAACTCCAGGTGGTTCTGAAGCACCATGAATGCATGTGGTTCAAGACCCTGGAGCCCAGACACAAAATGGGCAAAGGAACAGCAACACTCCTCAATCCAATGGCCAGAGACAACCAGTTGGGGAAGCTGAGGAAGGGCCCACCTGTCAAGGGTAGGCCTAGTCAGCCACAGTAGGAAATACAACCTCAGATGAAACATTCCCCTCCAAGTAGGACAATGTCAAAGTCACACCGTCATCTCTTGCAGATGGACAGATGCCAACAAAAACAAATTAAGAAAATTAATGAAGAATTATTCTCAAGCTGAAAATTATATATGTTCTATATTTTTTAAATACCTTTACTTCACCTTTAATTGATCAAATTCAAAAGTTATATAGAAATTATATGTACCTGGTATATGTGTATTTTTACAATACTGCACACAAAAATGTGACAAAGGGCTTCACATTTCAAATTCCTTCAAAAAAGGTGACAAGCATTTTATTGGGTTCATGTCTAACATATTATCAACAAAAAATATAAGAAAAGATAGCATATTGATGGCAAGTTTCCGAAAATGGCATCAGAATACACAAATACATTTAGTGTAACGGTTGTCGTTGGTGTCCACCAGTGACCTGGTTGGCGCAGTAAGTGCACGTATTTCTTATTCCTTTCTATGTTTATGAATACTACATGGAACAATAATTGCAAACACCGTTTCCACTTCATTCACCTGATCATGTAGGAGAATACTGCATTCATCTGTGTGGACACCGCAACGGGTGTTATACATCATACACACAAACGTACGTTGCGGTGGATACTAAAAGGTTTGGTGTCCCAGAAAAGGAACGTTACATTATTAGCGAGAACCAAACATTTTCACCAATGTGATCTAAACGGTACATTACCTTACGAATTTGAGTTATCGATGGCTGATGATTCATCTGATCGTTTGATTTGGACTGATTTTTTTGTAAGTAAAATGTCTCCATAATGATCGTTGTGGAGCTTCCCAAAGTTGACACGAAGGAATGAAGTTAGCGACTTGGTCCGCACGAAAGGAAAACAAGAGACAGTGTGTTGTCAAATTAAAGATTGTCTCAGTTTCTTAATTTTGATGACCAATTTATGTCCAAAAATTGTTTTAATTGATTTAAAAAAGTTAGAAAATATACCGTAAATGGTCGTTGCGTTTTTGACACCACGATGTTTTTGGTATATTAAATTGGAAAATAAGAAAATATAATTAACTCGCCCTAAAATCGCTACTACCATAGGATACCTCGTTGGGTTTTTGAAAAGCATTAGAGGTTTGGAGCCTCCGTGATTTAACTTACGGAGGTACCGACCCCGATAACAGTCGTTGTGACAATGGACACCAAGCACAATGACCGTTACGGGATCTTTGCAAGGTGGAATACAAGGCATCACGTTTTTTTTCTCCTGGTATTGTTGAAGATATTTCCCTGGATCATTATCAAAACATATATAAATGAGAGGCCATATGAAGTTTATTTAGGAATTAAATATTCATGACTAAATGTGGCAGTGTTTTGATGTCACATTTTTGGTGTCCAAAATGGCAGAAAAACTATGAAAATTTGTCTGTTGTGAAAAAAGTTTTTGACTTTCGGTCTTGAAGTTATCTAATTTATATCTGCTATTTATAAGGTTTCACATGATGGGTAGATTTTTGTTAACAACCGTGTATTAGTGTAAAAAAATTAATAATCTTTTTTGTCAAAAACTCTCTAATATTGTAAAAAGACACATATATGTAAATGTGGTGCAGGATTCTCTGGTAATTTTCTGCCTTTTCATTTTCTATTATAGTTTAAACAATTTAGATCACTTCAGTTTCTGTGGAATATTATAGACATTTGTTTCAGCTCAGACATTGCATCTAAAGTATCATTGTGGTGAATTATCACTAACACTGCAAATGTTCACACATGCATTTTATCACAAACTGGCACATATAGTACAACATAGACAAAAAGTCAACCTGTATAGGACCTGCACTTCTTCAGAAATATAGATGATTTTACTATATTGCAATTGTCACTAATTCAGTGTTTTCCCATAATGCTATTTTTTCAAATGTTTTCTCCTTCTGAAACTAGAAACAAATTCCTCTCTCCAGTTGTAAAAAGGTCCCAAATGACCAAAAGCCATAAAATAGGGTTGTGTTTTTTTTTTGCATTAATAAAACTTTGTGCTGTCAGTGAATGTCAGTGACAGAGATTTAACTTTTTATTCACTTTGTTTTAACAATGTTGCACGACTTTACATGCTGATATTGTTGATTCCCAATCATTTGTGGGAAGTGATGGTTGGTGGTGTGACAGTGGTGACTTGGTCGATGGTATGAATTTTTAATGAGATATTATGACTTTTAATGTGGATATGTTGTCGTTTTCACCAACTTCAATTGAAATGCTCTTCATACAGACTGAAAGATGTTGCATTTTAACTTTTTAAACCTAAAAATATCTGATTTTGTCAACACAATGAAAATTGAACTGAAATGAACTAAAAAATATATAGTTCTGGACTAGATAGGGTACAGTCAGAACCTTCACCCCAGGACGGAATTGTCATAGATGAGAGGACATAGCTTTAAGGTGAGTGAGGCAAAGTTTAAAGGAGTGGCGAGCAAGATTTTTCATAAAGAGGGGTAGGTCCTGGAATGGGCTGCCATGGATGGTGATAGAGGCAGATACAATAGTAGCATTTCAGTGGCTTTTAGATAGACACATGGATACGCAGATGTTTAACTTAGCATCATGTTCGGCATGGACATTGATGCCTGAAGAGCCTGGACCTGTGTCTATATTCTTTAAAAACAACAATCTGATGGAGAAATGCAGCGGATCAAGCAGTATCCATCGAGGGAAAGGAATAGTTGACATTTCAGGTCGAAACCCTGCATCAGGTCCTGAGTTCCTCCTGGTGATTGTTACTCCACATTCCAGCATCTACACTCTCTTGTGTCTTTTTATTTAAAAAAAGTAATATATATGTCAAAGAATAAAAGAGGAGAATTCCCTTGGGGCATCTCTGGCTCAGCCACGGTAAGTGCGGCAGTAATTTTCTTTATAGGTATCATTGGACGGGAGATATTAGGCCACATGACTGAAAACGTCAGAGCGAGGCTGGAATTTCTGTTCACCCAAAGTCCATTCAAGCATATTTTCCAGCAGGAACCATTAGATGCCAAACAAATTTGAGAACTGATGTTACCACCCCCACCCCTCTGTTTCATTTTAAGTAAATCAGTATTGACAAAGAATTCAACTTGAGTGCTGATCTGTCCTACCATCGAAGGTCGACAAAAAATGCTGGAGTAACTCAGCGGGTGAGGCAGCATCTATGGAGAGAAGGAATGGGCGGCATTTCTGGTCGAGACTCTTCTCTCCATAGATGCTGCCTCACCCGCTGAGTTACTCCAGCATTTTGTGTCTACCATACCATGCATCTACTTACTTATTTACAAAAGTAAACAAACACATTGCATTAAATGGTTAAAATGTTTAACTTCAAAACACAATCAATCGTTGTGCGAAAGTGAATAAATTGGATTTTTGATATATGGTCAATTTCAATATTGAAATTAAAATGCGAAGCCGAAGGAAAAATTATATTTTATCACATTTCTGAATTGTGGTATCATGTATGTGTTAGAAATCATAGATACATCAGGTTAATTGATTTTTCTATCAAGAAACTGAAGGAAGAATATATTAGGTGAAAGGTTTATTTTCTCTCCATGCTGACCTCCATATCAGCAATAAATTATAGACATACTTTCCTGCTGTTGACTTATTATTCTCCAGTGGGAGCTAGATTAATCAATTTAAAATACATTAATTGGAATTGTCTCAGAAACAAACCACTGAATATCAACACTTAAGCAAATTTTACAAAAAAAAGTTCTGAGTGATTTTATTGTGTGCTTCGGTGCTTATTTTATTTTTCATTTCAAGAAATATTAAAATGGAAAAAAAATTATGCTTACTAGGAAGCATTTAATCCAACAGACATTTCCTTTTCACTTTGCTTTCTCAAAGAAAAAGGAAATGCAGACTGTTCAGCTTCAAGTTTACATCTGCATCAAGGGAGACGAAGGTTCATTCAATCTATTGCTTCAGTCAATCCTGCCTGTGGCCCTATAAATGTAACTACCTTAGCATGTATAATTTGAGGAGTTCAAGCGTATATATTTAATTGAAGGAAATTGTTATAGTACATTAAATTTGTATTTGCATATTTATATATATTTATACATAGTTGATACGAAAATAGGTGGAGGGACAGGTAGTGTAGAGAAAGCAGGGACTTTGCAGAAGGACTTGGGTAGGTTGGGAGAGTGGACAGAGAAGTGGCAGATGGAATAGAATAGCAAAAGTGTGTTCTCGATCTTTCTGTGCCTTTAATCCACAGTGGCGGGGGGGCGGGGCCAGGAGGCATGTGGGCCTGGATTGGTGGGCATGTGGGCATTGTGACGTCAGCAGCTGGAAAGCGGCGATTATATTTTATAAAGCGAGTTTTGTGAACAACTTTATTCAAATTCTGGGGAGATAATTGACCAAATTTAGAGAGGAGTGCTTTTATGAAATCATAAGTTAAATCCCTACCGAAATTGTAAAATTGTCCACGTTTTGCGTCTGCTTTTTGAGGAGATATGTTTCAAACGCAAAATGACATACACCCACACACACACACACACATACACAGAGTTTTAAAAGTATACTAGACCAAGTGCAGACCCCATGGGTCTGTTACCCCAACATGTGGTTGCTGGGGAGGAGGGGGCAGGGGGGGCGGCATGCGGCGTCACACACACTAACTACCCCCCCGCACACACGCTAAATACTCCCCTTGATATATTAATATTATTAATTTGCTCCTTTTACCCCATAACTGCCCTATCCACTGACGCATAGCCCCCAACTCGCAGGAGCGTCTGGAGAGGGGGGGGGTAGAGAGTGAGGGCAGATAGAGAATGGGGAGAGAAAGGGGCAGAGATAGAAGGGCAAGAGACAGAGGGAGAGGTGGAGGGGAGGAGGAGAAGGAGGGGGAGAGGGTGAGGGAGGAGGGGTGTGAGAGATGGGAGGAGGGAGAGAGAGAGAGGGGAGGAAAGGGAGGGGGAGGGAGGGGGGGAAGGGAGGGGGAGAGGTGGGAGGGAAGGGAGGCGGAGGGTGGGGGAGGGGGAGGGTGGGGAGGGGATGGGGTGGAGGGAAGGGGGTAGGGGAGGAGGGGAGGGGGAAGGGGGTTTATGGGAGGGAGGGTGGGGAAGGGCAGGGGGGGTGTGGGAGAGGAAGGGGGAGAGAGGGGGAGAGAGACAGATGGGGAGAGAGATGGGGAAGAGAGAGGGGGAGAGACGGAGAGAGCGAAATGCAACCGTGCGTCACGCGGTTAGAATGTTCTGGAAATGAAGCGTCCGCGACTCATGCACGAAAGCTGTCGGCAGCTCTATGGAATTCAGGGGAGGACCGACCGCCCCCCACACCACACACAGCGGGATCTAAGCTGTCAATGAAGACAGCATTTTTTTTTTTTTTTAACTGTCTTTGAAATTAAAAGTTATTGTTAAGAATTAGTGATGTTAAGTGAGAAATAATTCAATTCAATTGAATGAAAAACAATGGAATCAACAACCTGGCAGGCTGGGGGGCCAGGCCGGGCGGGGCCAGGAAGCAGTTGGGCCAGGTGCAAAGGCATTGTGAGGTCAGCAGGTGGGGCCGGGCGGGGCCAGGCTGGGGGGGCAGGGACGGGCGGGGCCTGGAGGCAGTTGGGCCAGGTGCAAAGGCATTGTGAGGTCAGCAGCTGAGCAACCTTAATATTTTTTTTAAAAGTCAGTTTGGTGATAAATGGAAGGCTGGGGGGTGAGGGAGAGGGAGGGCGAGGGCGAGAGAGAGGGGGGAGAGAGAGAGAGAGAGAGAGAGAGAGAGGGGGGAGAGAGAGAGAGAGAGAGAGAGAGGGGGGGGGGGAGAGGGAGAGAGTGGGGGGGGAGAGGGAGAGAGAGGGAGGGAGAGAGGGGGGAGAGAGAGAGGGGGAGAGAGGGGAGGGGGAGATGGGGGAGCAAGGGGGGGAGAAAGGAGTCGGGGGGAAGAAAGGAGTGGGGGGGAAGAAGGGAGGGATGAGAGGGGTGGGGCCGCCCAGCAGCCGTCAGCCTCAACTCCTTGGCCTCGCATCCTCTCTGTATCCCCGGAGCCAGACGGTTATCTCCGGGTCATCACCGAGATGACCGATTCCCGAACGCTTCAGACCCCGGGGAGGGTGGAGTGGGCGGGCGGGCGTGGTCCCGAGTGAGCCTGCGGGCCGCGAGCGAGGCACGGAGCGATCTGAAGACGGTGAAAAGCAGCGGGGGGACCAGCCGATCATGGCTTCCGCCAGCGTGACAGAGCCGGGCCGGGCCGGGGGGGAGGAGTGGAGGAGAGCCGGGCGGCAGCAGCCGTTATCGTCACGCAGGGCACGCAATGAGAAGGTGGCCCTGCCGGCCATTACTCCCTCTGGATCTTTGGTCCGCAGCACAGCAGGTGGCGAAAAAATGACTGAGAGAGGGGGGGGGAAGGGTGGTTGAAAGTGCGCCTGCGTGTTGTGAGCATCTGCTTTAATCGAGGGGTGGGCAGTGCCGCGACCACGGGCATTGTGACGTACGCAGCTGCCGCAGCTGTTTGATCTTTTTAAAAAGTCAGTTTTGTGAACACTTTATTAAAAATCTGGGGAAATAATTGATCAAATTTAGAGAGGAGTCGATTTCCGAAATCATAAGTTAAATCGCTACCGAAATATGTAAAAATCTCAGCGTATTTGCGTCTGGTTTTCGAGAAAATACGATTCAAAGGCAAAATGCCATACACCCACACACACACACATCCACATACGCACACACACACACACACACATACACACACAGAGTTTTAATATATAGATAGATATGAATGATATATATGATATGATATGATAGATTGCAAATGGCTCATGTTTCTTAGTGTAGGAATTGTCAGAACTTTTCAGCCACTGTGAAAGAAAACCACAGCCAGCTTTCCCTCACTGTTAGCTTTTAGTTTGTTTAATAAAGTTCCCTTGTTATCAGTTTAAATCATCTTCTATGTTGTAGTATCTTGGAATCCTGGGACAATGATCAGTGAAAGTGTGCATGGCTTCAGGTAGCACATTAAATCCTTAATGGGGCTTTCTCACGGGGCGACTTGACGCAAGAGGTAACCAGAGTTGAACATCGTGGGAACCTCGTACGATAACCGTACGGCATTCGTGGACCACCGTGGACCACCGTGGCGCTAACGGCAGGTACTCGTGTAACTTGTTGACTCGGGAGAAAATTCAAGCAAGCTTGAATTTCTCCAAGAGTGACTTGTACACTTGTGGTTGAACATTGAAACATTATATGGACGTAGTGGCCAGTGCGATATCCGTAATAACTCTTGCGTTTACCGTGGGAACTCTTGCGAACGGTGAACCCGGAAGCTGGACAGACGGGACAATATCGCCAATGGAACATGTGTCCATCGAGGACGTCCCACCTCATTGTCATTGTTGGAGAATCTTTTTCACTGGAACACTTGCAGAGATGGCTCCCAGAAAAGCTCAAAGAAAGGGGGTAAAGCATGTCAGAAAGGTTTTTGCCATGCAGGAGAATGAGGAGGAGACGCAGCAAGAGAGACAGGTGGAGAGGCAACAGGAGATGCCACAGATAACACTGCCTGTGGGCTCCTTGGAGCAGGGAGAGGGTGAGCAAGGTGGATTTCAGATTGCCTCCCCAGTAGCCGTTGTAGGAATAGCCTCAACAGACGTGTATATAAAGGGAAGATGGCAGAAGGTAAGGCCATATAACTTCACCAGGGAACAAGAGGGGGAACTTGTAGAATGGTACCAATTCAACGAAATTCTTTACGATAAATCCAGAGAGGATTACAGAAACAGGGAGAAAAAACGGAACCTGCTGGAGACGAAGGCTGCGGAGTATCCCGGGTGCTCATGTGAGTATATATAACGATATATTAGTACATCAACAGGAAAACCATTTAATGTTATCCATGATTTAAAAACATACATTGCTATTGATGTAAAAGTGCTGTTTTTGCAGTTAACTTAAACTTCTCTTATAAGTGTGTCTGTGCCCTGCAGCTGCAAAGTAAAAACATCGCGGACAGCTTTTACACGCTCTGTGTTTGAAGTTGGAATCATGTCTCCAAGAGCCATAAAATAAATTATGCATGAGGGCAGGCAATTTCCTCTTCGCACAGCACATTAAGCAGTTTATCATATTGTCCAAATAGAGGTCTCCGTTGAAAGATGGGCTTCACCCAGTGAGACTTCCTCTTAATTCTCTTTTTAATTAATCTCACCCTTCTGCCTTCACGCAAGCGTCCTCGATTCACATAGAGGGCTGCTGCATACAGCGCGTCAATGAAAAACACCACCATCCAGTACTCGAAACTACTTAGTACAGGCATGTCTCCAAATGAGCCAATTCAACCAAGGGAGGATATTTATAGTGTGTGAAAAAAAAAGTGACATCATTTGTGCCACGTGATGATTTAGCAACACTTCACAGTTCACAGTGTTCATTCAAGATTTAACGGGAAAGCTCGGGAGACGGACAAGTCACTCGCACAAATAACAGAAATGCCGAGTACCCGTGGGAACTCTTTATCTACCCCCCGTTATATCGTGTGATATCGTGCTAGACCACGACCACTTCACTCTGGTTACATCTTGCGTCAAGTCGCCCCGTGAGAAATCCCCATAACAAAGACATGGCTACTTCCATTTAGCACATCACTGTTGAGAGCTGTGAATTAAGGTATTGACCAACAAAATACCATGCAGCCCCTTCACTAAGCAGCTGCAGCCAATTCAAATGCCAGTAAGATGCTTTGCCATCAATACAGAGCCATTTTTAGGGCACATTCCTTTACCTGGGCAGTGGATTGCACCAATCATTATTAACACTGCCGTTGTAGCTGAAGATCTTGAAGGTTCTTATGCATCTAAAGTATTCATGGGTTGTTGTCCCCTCTATGTTCAACACATGTAGATTAGAACATATGCCACAAAGAACAAATTTGAGAATTATACAAATGTACCCAGATTATGTCAGTAAAGCACTTTCATGATATTGACACCATTTATGTGGAACTGCACAGAACAGTAGTGACACCCGCTCAATTGTATTGCAATCGTCCACAATAACTGGGGAAGGAAGTAGATAAATAATTAAGCTTTGAAAGGTGAAGGACCAAATAAAGGGGATTACATAAGGAGGCAGGCTGCAGGTTTCTTAGCTGCCTCAGTTGGTATATACTTTCAAGAGAGAACTAGATAGGGCTCTTAAAGATAGCGGAGTCAAGGTATATGGGGAGAAGGCAGGATGGGGTACTGATTGGGGATGATCAGCCATGATCACATTGAATGGCGGTGCTGGCTCGAAGAGCCGAATGGCCTCCTACTGCACCTATTGTTAAAAAAAAAGCATGAACATCACTGTGAAGAATGGAACCTGGAAGATAATTTCAGAGTATTTGAGCAGGCAAGGCATATATGAGGATAACAAAAGAGAAGGATTGATAACATACTGGAGCTGAGCTATATAATCGAGATAGAATAAGTTGGCATTAGATTGTATGTACCATTCAAAAATCAGTTCTGCAACTTGTGACCAAGAACTGGATGCATTCAGTGACAAAAGTGATTTATTCGATAGGGCTCAATGTAACAATGCAGATTTTGATCTCATAGAAATTGATTCAGCTAATTTTGATCTCTCAGAAGTTGATTCAAATCAAATAATGCAACACAGTGGTTGAGAGATATACAAAAATATTTTGTAAACTTTTTTTTAGTATCATTTCAAGAATAATTGAATGCTCTTATTTCAGGGGTATTTTTTTTGCTATCCAGCAGCAAATTCAAGTATTTGATAAATGGGCATCCCATATTCTTCATTTCAGCTTGAGGGAAGAAAATAATTCTAATATGAATGAAATCAGGAAATGAAGCAAAAAGCCCCTAAGGTCTTTCTGTATAAAAAAAAGTTTTCATTTACAGAGAGAAATTCATCACCATCTGTTGAAATGTTTGAGTAATATTTTTGATGGAGATTTCTTAATTTCTTTGTTGCTTCGTCATGAAATTGGCACAGTTATTTGTGAAGCAATAGCATAGAAAACGGAGTGCATAGCACTACTTTTTTAGCAAGACACTTGAAAATTACTTATTTCCAGAGCAGACCGTAATTGCTCTAGAAATTAGATCAGTTCAAGAGGGAACTGTTATCGGTCACTGCCAAATATACAGCAATGCTATTTAACATTTATGGCCGGAACAGAAATATTCCAACTAGCCTCTCAAACCTGCTCTACTAATTATCAAGATTATAGTTAATCTTCTACCTCGGCAATGTTTTCCTGCACTATCACAATATCCTGTAATTTCCATAATGTACTAAAGTCTAATGAATTCTGCTTTGAAAGAACTCAAACAACAGTCTTCACAATCCTCCAGTGTGGAGAATGTGGTGTAGAAGTCCTCTGTGTGGGGAAATTCCTTCTCAACTCAATCCTAAATATCCTAATATTCTAATATTCTGAGAACTCTAGTTCTAGACTCCTCCTCCAAAGGAAGTATCTTCTTACATTGAGCCCTGCAGGATAGTTGTGGGTTTCATTAAGAACAATTATCATTCTTCAAAGCACCCAAGAGTACTGGCCAAGTTTGCTCAGTCTTTGCTCAAATGTTTATTAAGTAAGGAGACCAACTTGCATCTAATGCAGTCTCACCAATTCCATATATAATTGCCGTAAGACTTCTTTACCCCTGCACAGAGTGCTTTATCAATAAAACCAGTGTGCCATTTGTGTTCTTAATTGTTGGGTGAATCTGTATGTTTGCTTTCATTACCTTATGTACAAGAATATTTATGTCCCATTGTACATGAAAAATTCTCAATCTGCCACTGTTACTTTTTTTTAAAGTTTTGTTGGTTTGTGTATCGACGTGGATGCTTTTTACATTTTCCACATTATATTCCATATCTTCACCCACTCACGTAATTTGTCCATATGAACTTGAAGCCTCTTTGAATGCTGACATTCGTGTTTAAATTTGTATTAGCAGCAAGTCTGAAAATGTGATATTTAATCCTCTCAACCAAATTGTTGAAATGGATTGTGAGATCCAAGCCACAATCCCGTGATACCCTACTAGTCACAGTCCGCCAACCCAAGAAATACCCTTTTATTTCCACATTTTACTTTCTACCTATAAACCAGTTCTCAATATGTGCCAGCATGTTAGCACAAATTCTATGTGCCTTAACTTTGTGGTCCAACCACTTCTGTGAACATTATTGAAAGGCTTAAATAAACCACATCCACTGGCTCCCACTTATCTCATCCTCAAAGCAATCCAATGGATTAATCCAACATGGTTTTTATTTCATGCATCTATGAAGACTTAAATGAGGAATTCTGGAGTTACTCCCAGTTCAGCAGTGGAAAACCAACCCAGATAAATCTCCCAATTTTTTACACTTTTTGCACCTTGCCCACCTCGCTCCCAAAGACTATCCAACTTGCATCTTAGATCCTAATCCCCAAATCCCCCTCTCACATTTCAATTATTTCAAATCTACCAAGTCATAGCCACCTAGACCTTATTTTTCCATTCCAAATCTTGATCTGCAAGCTGCCATTCAGTCGGCCAACTGTCAACAATCTCTGCCACACATTCTATATATTACTAAAACTCTCATCTTGTCTGTGTGTGTGTGTGTGTGCGCGCGTCCATCATACCCTGAATTACACCAAAACGGTACACGATAGCGCTACCTTGCTCACCATTGTCCTGTGGTGTGGTGTATCAAGTATCGTTCACATTGATGTTATATTTTACAAGTTATTCACATTTTCAACTTTACAAAGCCCCACTTTGAAACAATCTTTCATCTGCACTGGCAGTTAGCAGCTATAACGTCACAATGGGATCTCATTTACATAAACTGCCCCTCAGCAGTGTTACACTGGCAGTTAGCAGCGTATGACATCACAATGGGATCTAATTTACATAAACTGCCCGTCAACAGTGTTCCACTCAGTGCAATGAAAGATTTGCTACATTGTTGTAAGGAGAGGGAGGGTGTGGGGGAGGGGAGGAGGAGAAATGTTATTTAAACATTGTGTTTAGTGGGGGAGTAGGATAAGGGAGAGTTGAGGAGTGGTGGAGCAGGGAGATAGTTAGGGGAAGGGAGTGGGGAGTGGTTATGGAGGGAGGGAGTGACTGTGGGTAGTGGAAAGGAGAGAGAGGGAGAGATGAGGGAGGGAGTGGAGGAGGGGAAAAGCAGAGGGGAGAGAAGAGGGAGGGTGAAGAAGAGGGGGAGGGAGTGTGGGGGATGAAGGGGAATGGAGAGGATAGGGGTAGGAAGAAGGATAGCGAGGCGCAGTTGGGAAGGGTTGCCGTGACTCACCTCACAACGGGGATCTCTGGCGACACAACGGGAACCCGTAAGCCACGTCTGCGCAGTTGGGGGCTATGGGTGAGTGGTGGAATATTGAGTTTGGGGACCAGCCCTCCCGTGTGACAGGGACCCAACGGGTCCCACTTGGTCCACTTAAAGTCTAAAAGTCCTCTGATGTGACCAATGTTTGTTAAATACCAGACATTCTTTAATACAATTTAAAATACTATAGACTGCATTATTCTAAAACAAAAGTAAATAGAATTTTTCCTAATATCCCTCCTATCTGTGATAAATGTCCATGCCAAATGGCTAACTTAACCCATACTTTTGTAAACTGTATTAAAATTTAAAATTACTGGATGGATATTTTTTAAATAATCTCTGTAGTCATCAATATCCAAATGGATCCCGACCCTAAATTAATCATATTGGGCATATCAGAACATTACCTAAAACTCACAATAAACCAAATAAATTTCCTTGATTACTGTATAATAATTGGGGAAAAATTGATATTAAAATTTTGGAAAAACCCAACAACCCCCACAATCAAGATGTGGATTATGGAGATGTCGGAGACCTTTCATTTGGAAAAAATTAGATGTGTCTTAATTGACAAACCAGAATTATTCATTAGAATATGGTCTCCATTTATAGATTACTTGAAGTGGTAGATCAGACCGGCACGGAGGCCGGACTGAAGCCTGAACCCAGGACTAGATGAATAGTTATGTTCTCTGACCTACGGACCTATCTCCCAAGTTGTAATATTGATAGTTTATCCTATTTTTCTAATTTCTTTCTTTCTTTTTTTCTATCTACAAATATAAATAAATAATTAGAGGCAATGTTAATAGGTAACCGATAAAGGACGATCCCAGCTACTTTGGTAACTGGGTCCCTGGAAACCTGGATACTTAATATGTAACCGTTAAACAAAGTCTGTACTGGTTTGGATTATGAAATGCAGATGCCTCTAATAAAAATGTATTTAAAAAAAAATAAAAAAATAATAAAAAAATAAAAGTCCTCTGATGTGGATGTATATCGTTCTTTCTTATTGGATTAAACTCCTCAAAATCCACATTCAACCAATCTCTGGAAATACCTTCATTTGACATAGTTTAGCATTTCAAAAAGGCAGCTCACCACCAACCTCTGCATGATAACTAGACATTGACAATAAAGGCTATTCTTCCCAGTGAAGGCCCACGTCTAACGTACAAATAAAACAAAAAGAATGGTGCTGAGGTGAAATGAAAATAGCTCTATATTCCTACGGAAAATAGTTTCGAGGAGAAACTGCAAGTGACCAATATTATTATTTTACCTTGTTCAGGGGTTGTTAACTGAGTTTAAATGGAACAGAAACAACCAATGCACAAGTATCCAGGGGAAGAATAATGACTCCTTTAACATTACATTACCTTTCTTAAAGAAGAATGAGAATTTATAGAAATGAACCTTTTCTTTCTCCTTCAAACACGCAAACATTTTCATTCTGTTTCATTTTCTTTCAGTTCAACTTTACACCGGTAATCTCAACCTTTTTCAATGTTCCAAGATTAAATATGGAGCCAAGGAATTTTTTCCGAGCTGCTCCGTTATAATTTTGGTTGAAGTGCAGCAGGAATGCCAGTAGAGGTGACTCAGTTTCTTTGCTCTTTTGACAAATTTCTGTCATTGGAGTAGGATGGGGAAAATAAGAAAAGGAGAAATTACTTCATCTGAAGGTAGTGAACCTTTGGAAAAATCTGCATCAGAAGTGCTGTTATTAAGTTCATTCTGACATCAATAGATTTCCAGGAATTAAGAATCTAAATATACAGGGATAGCAGTAGAAAATTGTGATGAAGTACCCATTAGCTGCGGTCTTAATGAATGGCGGAGCAGGTTCAAGGACCATTGGTCTCCTCTTATTTCTTAAAGCAACTTATAGATAACTATCCGTCCAGCACTTGACCAAGTATTTAGCAGACACAAGGAACTGCAAATGCTGAATCTTACGTAGAACACAAAGTGCTGGAGTAACTCAGCAGGTCAGGCAGCATCTCTGAAGGATGCGGGTAGGCAAAATTACAGGTTGGGAGTTATTCAGATTGATTCTAGAGGGGGTGATAAAGCTGGAAAAGATGTGGGGGGCAGACAAAGCCAGGCAAGTGATAGCTGGGTAGAGGTCAGGGGCAGTTTTGATTGGCAGATGAGTGGACAAACATTGGAGATAAAAAGGAAGCATAAAGTTGACATCTTTGATGTCCTAAAATGAAGAACATCTCTAGAAAGTGAAACCTAAGGACCAGGGGAGTTCTATCCTTGTTCTGTCTGCTGGGAAGGGGGAGCCAGAGCAGAACCGCAGGTCATAGAGGTGACACTGGTAAGGGATCCATTCACAACAGCACGGGGGAAACCATGTGCACTAAAGAAAGGACATCTCTGATGTCCAAAAGCTGCTGCCTAACTCACTGAGTTATTCCAGCACTTTTACCCAAGTATTTCGCACCTCCACAACTTTAACAGGAGTGGATGAACAGGAATTTTGGATAAATATGGTTCTTGATGATTTAATCTTTAAACTGTAGAAATGGACAGCTGGTCTCAAAGATTGGACTGGGAATTTTACAGAGTATTTTTAAAGGAGATTAAACATTGTGCTGATGATAATTTGGAATATGAATTTTTCAAGCACATAATGATCAAGAGACAAGTGTATAATATGTACCTACAACGGAACAATAAAATACTTTCAGCAGCATAACAGGCCTAACAACACAACACATAGATAATATATAATAAACAAGCATTCAATACATTATTAACCTTAGTACTAGTACATAAAAACCCAAAGTCCTTAGTACATCCAAAAACTGTCCATAATACACACAGTAGTTGGTGTTGTGTCGTGTTCATGAGCCGAATCATTGTTGGGAACAAGTTATTTTTGAACCTAGTGGTCACGATTTTCAGACTCTCATACATTCTTCCTATTGGGAGGAGTGAAATGAGTGCATTGCCAGGGTGGTGTAGGCCTTTTGTGATTCTGGTTGTTTTTGGAGGTGTCTCCTATAGACCCCTTCAATGGAGGGAAGGTTAGTACATGTGATGAACCGGTGGTGTCCACACTCTTTGTAATCAATACAATACAATACAATACAATACAATACAATTTATTGTCATTTGAGCCTCAGTGAGGCTCAAACGAAATTCTGTTTCCACAGCCATACAAACAAAGACAATTTCCTAGACATACACACAATTTAATTCACACAAACATCCATCACAGTGGACCCACTGTGATGGAAGGCAAAGTCTTTTCTCTTCCCTGTTCTCCATGTCTCTCCCGATGTCCAAGCCCCAGGCGGGCGATGATAAGTCCCACGGCCATATTAGGCCGTGCCGGGCGATTTACGGCCCCGCTCCCGGTCTAAATGTCACAAAGTTGGAGCCCCCGGCGGGCGCTGGAATGTCCCACGGCCATGAAGCCATGCTGGGCGATGTACGACCCCGCTCCAGGTCGTTCCAACCCCGCGACACGGGCTGGAGAAGTCGCGTTGCGGGAGCTCCGGGAAGCGGTCTCTCTCTCCCCCCGGACCCGCGAGCTCCCGATGTCCCGACAGTCCACCGGACTTGCGGCTGCGGTGCTGGAGCCTCCGAGCCCCAAGAGTCGAGTCGCAGCAGCGAGTCACCACTGCTCCCCACGCTCCGAGGCCGGCCAGCCCCACGATGGTGAGTAGTCCGCAGCTCCGCAGTCTCCCGAGCCCCCGGGTCGTTCAGGTTGGAGGCCGCTCCACGGTGCTAGGCCCCAACGGCAACGGAGATGCCTTTGTTCCTGGATGTTTAAGTTGCCCATCCAGAATGCGATGCAACAGTCAATATGCTCTCTACCATCCATTGTAGACATTCAAGAGAATATTAATCGAAATGCCGAAACTCCTCAACCTTCAAAGGAAATAGAGGCATTGATGGGCTTTCTTTATAGTTGCATCAATCTGCTAGGCCCAAGATCTTCAGACATATGCAGGTCCATGAACTTAAAGTTGTTCCCTCTCACCACTGTAAACCCATTGATAGGTTTGTGGATCCTTGGGTTTGCCATTCTAAAGTCATCAATCAACTCCTTGACATCGAGAGCAAGGTTATTGTTATGCCACCATTCAATCAGATTTTCAATCTCCCTCCTATACTCTGCTTCATCATTATCCATTTTTCATCCAACAACGGTGGTATCATCGGCAACTTAAAAACGCTTTGGAATTGTGTCTGACTACACAGTTATGGGTATAGAGTGAGTCGAGCAGGGAACTGAGCACACAGCCCTGAGGTGCTCCTGTGCTAATGTTTATCAAAGAGAGAGTGTGGTTGCAAATCTGTACTGATTGTGTCTACCTATGATAAAGTCGAGGAGTCAATTGCAAAGGAATGAGCAGAGAACCATTCCCCTGAGTTTGGTAACGTTTTATGGGTATGATGGTGATGAATGCTAAGTTTTAGTTGATGAACACACAGCCCAATGTATGTGTTCTTATTGTCCAAGTAGTCCAGTACCTTGCTAAGGTAGAAGTTGATAGGCGGCATAACAAACCTTTCAAAGCACTTCATCGCCACGGATGTTTGGTGCCACTGGTTGATAATCATTGAGGCACATCGCCTTACGTTTCTTGTGCAGCAGTGTTATTGATGCTCTTTTAAAGCCGGTGGGAACCTCGGGCCTTAGTAATGATAGGTTGATGATGTCTGCAAAAACTCCGGCTAGTTGATCCGCGCAGGTTTTAAGAATACGGCTAGGTCGACCATCAGGGCCAGACAATTTCTGAGGGTTTATCCTCATGAAGGATTTTCTGATGTTGGTCTTGGTGATTGAGATTACGCCATTGAGAGCTACAGGGGTCTGACAAGGCACATCGGAATTCCCCCCTACGAAGCGAGCATAGAATATATTGAGCTCACACAGGAGTGATGTCTTGTTCTCACTTGAGCTGCTACTTGGTTTCACCTGGTAGGAAGTGATGGTGGACAAGCCCTGCCAAGCACACATAACATTTCAGTGAGCAACTTTCTCATACTTATTTATCCACGCTCTCTGCAGAAACACATCTAGTTATTTATGTTGTTTAATTCTTTTTCCTAACAATATATTTGAAAATCTACCTTTTTACCCCTAATATGATGTTATTTTTAAAATTAATATCGTTTCATCCTTGATCCTGTTTTTTGAACCTGTAAACAGGTCGCTTAGTAATAGTAAACAGTTCCCTTAGATCATTTTAGTAAATTGCCTTTATTACCTTGAAGGCATCCATGAGTTCACCTCCGTTTTTTTCCTCACTTAATCTCTCTAACTTTATTTCATAATCTTCCCTCAGTGAGGTTATCTCCCTCAGAGAGTGAAGATGACATAACTATTGTTGATTCGTTTCAATATAACATCCACACAGCTGGTAAGAGTCTTAAATGGCTGCCAGTGGTGTTGGAGTGGACTTGAACAAAGATTCCACAGGAGAAAGGCCAGTACATACAATGACTTGATGCTTTCGGCAAACTAGGAAATCAGTTATTGTCCTTTGCTTTAAAGTTTTGTTGCATTCATAACCTGCAATATATTTATATTTCTCTTGCTGAAAATCAAGTTTTTAATGAAAATCAATACTGATAAGGTCCCGTGTTTTTCTTAGTCATAAATCAAAAATCGTTATATATTTATGACACCAAAAGCAGAAAACTAAAATAAACATACATATCTATCAAACAGTTTTATATTTTAGGCTGCAGTGACAGACCCCTAAGGCAGGTCTGCTTTTTATGAATAAATGTTTACTTTTTTGTAGACCTCCAAAGGGAATTAAAAGCCCCTAGAATGTGATACTTAGGGCTATTGGAAGAAAAATTGTGTTTCTTAATGTCATAGGATTCCAAAATGAATCCTAGTTTAAACTTTAATTGATTGCCAAGTTTCAGTTGGTGTATTTGCATTGGGGATTGCAAGAAAATGTGGATAATTTTAAGTTCTATCTACTTTGATCAATGTGGCAGCAGCAGTCTATGTAAGTAAAGTTAGTGTGCCTGTAGGAAATTAATGCATAATTCTCATGAACATGTTCATGGTCAGGAAAATAAAGGCAGACCAGAAAAGGAAATGTACTGAAGTAAATCAAAGAATTGTACAGCTCAAAAATGAGCCCTTTTTGATCACGTCACCCCTGCCAACTGTGATACCTGTCCATGCTTATTCCATTTCCCTGCATTAGGCCGGCATTCCTCTACACCTTCCCCATTTAAATACCTGTTCAAGTGCCTGCCCAGAGGCTGATGTATAAAACATGTAGGTGCGTTTCATATTTGCCTACCTTATCAGACAAAATAGCGTTAAAAATTGTCATTATGCCTACTAGAACCCAAATTGCATTCCAGTAAGAATATTGAATATATTTAGATGATGCCTCTGGTTCCTTGCAAACTGGGATATCAGTCTTTGTGTTTTCCTTAATTATATAAAGTTTTGATGCATTCATAACCTACTGTTAACAAAATTGTTAAATGTGAAAGAACATATGTATAAATGAAGAGTTTCTCTCCACCTGCTAGTATCTGCAAAGGAGTGCCAGATAATTAGGACGCCTATGTTCACCAATTTGACATGGTGGCTCAGGACCTTCCCAGAGACACACAATGCAAGTAAGCACTTCTCGTTAAAAATTGGAAGCATGATTTCATTCAGCAACTGTTATTGTTGATAAGCACAAGTAACATTCACATTATAAAAGCACGAGGTTGTGACTGTCTCCAGAAATAATCTATTCACCTCTCAATGATACTCAGGATATCCCAACAATAGCATTCTCTGATCAGCTATTTATATATTTTGGCAACTGAGCAAATCAGAGGCTGGGTATCTAACAACTGACTCTCACCTGACTCCTCAAAGCCTTTTCCATCCATAAAGTAGAAGTCCGATGTTAGATGGAATACTGTCCACTTTCCGCTGCATCAACACCCCAGTAGCTTGATACTATTATGGGCAAAGTAACACACTCGACTGTTATGCCATCTACTGCTCCAGTACCAATGTAGACTTGCTTTAATGTGTATCATCTGAAAAATGCATTGTAGCAATTTGCCGAGGTTCTTCACTATCACCTCTCAAATTTGGAACTGTTAACAAATGACAAGAAAATTAGGTGTCATTTATCAGATAATGAAGCAGCTTATGACTGCTTGCAGGTAGACCTAGACAATGTTCAGATACCACTTTTTACTCATCCATTATCATGACCTGGAAATATCTTGCCATTATTTCATTTTCATTTGGTTAAAATGCTTGAGCACCACTCATGAGCATTGTGTAAGAAGGAACTGCAGATGCTGGTTTAAACTGAAGATTGGCACAAGAAGCTGGAGTAACTCAGTGGGACAGGCGGCATCTCTGGGGAGAAGGAATGGATGATGTTTCGGGTCAAGACCCTTCTTCAGACGCAAGAGCATTGTGTGAATATCTTCACCGTGCGCTCTACAGCAGTTCAAGAAGACACCTCACTATCACCTTCTCAAGGGCAATTAAGATTGGAATATTACTGACTTTGCCAGTGACATCTGCATCCTATTAATAAACAGAAACAGATTAGAAAAGATTTCACAGATGCTGAATAAAACAAACTTATTGTCAGTAAAGGAAGTGCAAAACTTGTAAGTTATACTCCTACTCGATTACATTATTCGGTCATTGTCAGTTGCTTGGGAATTTTGAGCATACACTGGCTTGAAAGTGCCAGACATCACAGAGTAGGGGTAATCAAATCCAATAACCACCAATTGAGACTGTGGTCAGTAAAGCGCATTCACCATGTATCTCATTAAAATGATCACTGATGATTACCATGCGGGGGTAGAGGAGGAGCAAAAATCTGCTCTGAGCAATTCTTTCCCACCTCTCGCAAGCTTCGTTCGCTCGTATGTCAGACAACATTCTGCCATTGCTTTGCCACAGCCAGTGCCACATCTGTGCCTCTGCGGAGATCGTCCGCATTGCATGCCTCTCCGCCGCAAGTCAGTAGGTGGGCCATTGTCTGTACCTCTACACAGTTGCACTTGTCAGAGTTCAAGAGGCCCCACTTCTTGAGTCCGCAATGTCCCACTCCAGTGCGAAGGCGGTTTAGGGCCTTCCAGGTAGTATAAGGCAGGTGGTGTCCTGGTGCCATCTGTTGTTTGGTTCTCGCAAGCTTATTTGTTCTTTTGATGTTCTGTCTTGAACAACGTCATTTCTTCAGATTGAAAGTGGGCCAAATAATGCATTAGATTTACACCATAGAGCTCAATCTGTAAACACTATCAATGGAAAGTACCTGACAATTTGTTGAAGCTAAGATGAAAGCTAAAAAATAAAATACAAAAATTGACCAGCTCTAAAATGAAGAAAATAGAGGTGTGAAGGGTATTTCAATATGCTGAAATCATACCAAATGTAGAGAAAAGATGAAATCCATTAAATTTTCCTTTGAAATTGAGATGTTCACATTACGAGAGAACCAGATAATGTATTTGTTTTTTGAGAAAGTACGTGAGAAATACAGCAAAAAAATGCCTAAGTATTTTCGTTCAAGCATTGGAAAATGGTGGAGATGAAGTGCACCTAAAAGATAGATTCAAATTAATAAAAGTTAAAGAGATAGTTCAACTTAATCAGCCTTCTATGGGTAACAGTGTAAAGGCACAATACTGATCAAGCACGATGTCAGGGTGGAATGAAGGAGAACTACCTTTATTGAATTGTTACATGCAATTAATAGCAAAGAGTGAATCTAAATTCTGCAAACACCCAATGGGAATCAATTTGTTTTCTTTCATTAAATTATTAGAAATGATGCCATTAAAATGTTCATACTTCATCTTGGCAGCTTCTTTGTGCAACATTTTATATTATTCATAGCATTCTGGTAACCTATGTGTTTCTGTAATCTAGCAATAATAACTGTGTTTTCACCATCCAGTTTACAAAGTGTGTTAAGTGTATGCTGTTGATTTGTCATAATACCAAAAGGCTTCACTAATAATTATAAAATATTTCAATGTCGAAATTGGAGAGAATACATTGATAGCACTTAAAGAGGCAGTAACCTTGTAGTATTAATGGTTAGGCACTTGACCCTCAGTCCTTCCTATGATTCAGGAAACCCTTTATAAAAGGGTTACTAAAAATTCAGGAATATTTGAATGATATACATATTGAAATATGTCTCTAGAAACTATGAAGTGGGAACCATTTTTGTTGTATATTAAAAATAATCAGATAATCCATTTGTTATTTTTATCCCTTCTTGCATTGCTTCCACCCATCTCATCCCATTCTTCCTGATGGCATTGAATCGAACTGGGCTGTATGTTTAGGTGATGGCCAGTCACTGGAGATTATTCTTCATTTGAGTGACTGCTGGGGAGGCTACCAACATTAGCCCAAACATTCCCTTATCTGGAATCCAGCACACACTTTGCAACAAGCACTTTTCATTAAAAAAAAAGTAGTAGATAACCATAGTTCAGGAACGTTGAAACCCGTTATAGCTCTCATTAAACCAAAGCCGTGAGTGGTTTACTCAATATAAATCAATTCTGTACCTTTACTTTTTTACTATGCTGTACCTTTACTTTTTTATGGTTGGGAAAGGGGGACCCATTTATCCAACAGGCTTTCACTCATGTTTTTAATGACTGTTTTCTTCGATATTCCTGCAGGCTTCCTCAAGATAGCAGGTCTACAGTCAAGTGTAACCAGCCTCGTTCTGCTGGTTTAAAGGTTTTTTTAAGACTGATGCACAAAAACAGAACCGGAGGACTTGTCCACCATCTTGTTTATTATTCATCTCAACACAGCTCCTGATCAGACAGTTGTCCTTGTTGAGTTAAGGGTGTGAATCATTGTTCTAATTGGCAACCATGCCAAGTAACGTAATTTCAAAATGAAACTTATCTAAAGAGAAATAAAGTTGCACCATTAGCTTTTAGAGTAACACCCCTCTCAGTGGATAAAAAAAGTGATAGTTTATTCATTTCTCGTGATCACTAGAGGTGTTCCAGATCAACTTTTAACATGGAATTATTTCCCATGCCTACTACATTTTAGAATTAGAAACAGTGACCTAAGGTTAATAGCTAAAAAGGATATAAGGTTTCAACTAAAGAAACAATAAACTTGTCAGTGAATAAATGTGGCAATTAAACATGAGGCTTTAAGAACAATTCTAAATTTTTCACCAAAGCCCGTTGAGCGCATTCATATGTCACGCATTTAGTTTATGTGGGTGATCTGCGGGACTTTATAGCCATGAGTTAACATTTATTGTGTCACCAATGGCTCATTTTGTATTCAGGGTTATGTCCAAGATGGAGGTCGAAAAATCATGTAGCGCTGTTTTGAAGCTCCAATCATCATCTGATATGATTTGATATCTCAATCATCATCACAAGGAAATAAAAATAATTTATATTGGATATTTGCGATAATTGATAAATCAGAACAGTGACTACGCTTAAAAAGCATATCTCGTTTGGTGTACAGTCTGTTGGGAAACCTTCAGGATTGTAAAAAGCACTGTATTAATGCAAGCCTGTCAATGTTTTATTTAAGTGAGGCTTGCATATGACTTTAGCATGTTCCCATAAATCATGCCATGGGAGATGTTGGCAAAAGTGAAAGTAACTTAGATTTCCTACCACTGCATTTGATTCACCATTGCATATTTAAATCATTTGCAATTATTGTATTAGCTTATTTCTCGCTGGTACATCATCATAACATATGTTCAGTTCCAGTTGTGACATTTTTTATCAGTTTGTGAGATTATGTTCTTAGTGTTGCCATTTGCTCATGTTACAATCCCCTCCAATACAGGCAATATCTCATAAAATCTGATATATTAAATAAAAATTATCTTAATTATATTTTGTGAGAATAAAATGCCAGTTTTTCACGGTTATGGTAACATAATTGGTAATTTTAGCAGATTAATCTTAAACATGTTCAAATAATTGAAGCCACCCCTTTACTTTAAATAGATATAACACCTCCCCTGAAATGATGAGTAAAGAAATGTCAACAGGCGCAATTAACGTGTCTTTTATATCGCCACAGACATTTATTGGCTTATGTAATTTACAGCTCATATTTGGAATTTAATAAGTGGAGAAAATCCTTATTAAAATGTTGTTTATGCTATTTTATTTAAACTGGCCATGCATTTTGGATTTTTCACTTAGAAAATGTATGTGTTTTTAAATGGCTAAATCAATGTTTTACATCCATTGAATTCAATGGTAGTAAATCATTGGTGGAGTTTGTCTCTTCAGCACTAAAATACAGAAGTATATCAAAACTGTTGTGATAACAGACAGTAGGAATATCATGATAGCTTGTTCAGATTTTTCATGGTTGATATTTCGTTATATAAATGCTATAAATGCTTTATTTTCTTTGTTCTCATTCAGAGTACGAAAAATGCGAAACACAGTACTCTACCCGAAAAAAAAACCTGTTCTGCAGAGTTTACTAACATCAGCATGTGTGCTTGCCAACATATGTTGTTACTCTGTCTCTGGAGACGTCTTTATTGTGTATGTTACATCTACTTTGCAATTAGCATGCACCAAAATTATCAATATTGACCCAAGAACTACAGATGGATTCATACACTGTGTGCAATTTTATATCTCGGAATCCCCAAAAGAAATGTGTCACTCACATACCAACCGATGAGTGCATATGTTGCCAAATTATATATCCCTTTCAGAGTAAACTTCTGGATAGAAACATTTGTCATCCCTAATCGAGAGAAATTAGTGATTACTCAGTTTCATGGGCCTCAAAACATTGGTCAACGTTAAGATCTTATAAATAGTTAAGCTTATGAACTAAATAAAATACAATCCAAAGACTTCATTTTTAGCCAGCAATATAAAAAGGCTTGTATTTATTTAGGACCTCCTTACCACTGTGTTTCTCCAGTTCTGCCCCTTTGTTCATCTCTGATCTACATTACTGCAGCATTGGGGGGATGAGGATGAAATAGGGATCATCACAAAACATTATCTGTCCATTTCCCTCTATAGATGCTGCCTGAGCTCCTCAAGCCGTATGATTTTTGCTACACCGTTGTCAGCTCTGTCTTCAGCATTCGAGGCTCTGAAATTCCTTCCTGAAAAGTCATCCTGAAACGTCAAAATCTTATCTATCCCTTTTAAGCCACACCTTAAAATATACCTTTTTTCTATCATATTTTTGTAATATTTCATTTGAATCATTTGAGTGTTGATTCTTCAAGCTGTTAACATTAGCTCATTTCCAAAATCTGTTTCCCCAATTCAAACATTGCACCTTGTCAACGAAATGTAGACTGAGAAGCACAGAAGAACCTGTGCTGGAGTTCACCGGGTTATGGAAGATCTGACATGGAAATTAACTTTAAGAAATTCTCCCAGAAATGTGAAGAGAAGATAAAGCCCATTGTTCAGTCATCATATGATGTGTTTGTAAGGAAGATGCCTGCGCTTCCAGATCTTCATAACCTTCCACATCCTCAGCTCCATCTTTATTTTATGAGTTATCTACTGTGCTCCCTGGACTTATCACAATTACAATTTGATTGTTAATGATCCCAGCCAGCATTTGTAAGGGAATGCTTTGTTAGCCTAACAAATAATATTGAACTGTTTTGTGATATTAATAACTGGATACAGGACAGGGGTTCCCTTGGTTATGAATAACTTGACTTCTAGAAATCTTGCACCACTTTCCCATACAATTTTAAAACATTTTTCAAGCTAGTAATAATAACAATAAGATGTTTCATGTTATTCATTAACAATTGAATACAGTATATATCCCATTAGTTTACTTATGGGTAGTGTTAGGGAGATTACTCAATGAAAGGAAAGATTTATAGCGACTGTATGTAGAGCGATATGATTTGGGTTAATATAGAAAGCATGTTTCTGACTTGGAGAGAAATTGGCTTACACAGTTCTCAGGCCGTTACATAATCTGGAGACTGTTTATGTTCCATTTGTTTAATTGTGGTGGAATTGGAATGACCATAAAATATATTCAGTGCAATGTAAGAATTATATGAAGTGTATACAGAGTGAAACAATATGGTTAGCTTTAGAAAAGTGATGACAGTGACATGCAGTACAAAGATAAAACAACGTTTAATTTAGTTTATTGTCACAGGTACAATGAAAAATAGTGCATCAGGGAGGGGAGGCTCAGTTATCTCAGCAATGGGTTGTTTTTTATCTTGTATTTTGAGAAAACTGTTAATTTTTGACTTACAGAAAAATCTTTTAACAAACATTTCTCAGAAACAGAACCCATATGTAACCCAGGAATTGCTTGTATTTGGGTGGCTGCATCAAAGTTATTCTTCAAATATGCACTTCTGCTTTAGTGTGGACTATCTGAGTGCTTTATTCCAGTAGAATACATATACCAGCAATTGAAATAGATTAGAAATGTTTGTTTTCAAAATATAGAAATGTTGAAGAAAAGTTATTTGGGGAAACTGGGCTAATTTACTGGACTAATTAACACAGAGTAAGGAAACTTCTGTATGGTGTGTGCTTAATGGAGCTGAATCAAATAAGATGTTTTCTTCAGTTGAGAGCTATAGGGTTCAAATGTCAATTGTTTTTTTTATCAACCAGCACAAAACAACAGATACAAAGGGCCACAGCACATTTGCAAATGGGCTTGTCACAACTGAAAATGCAACAGGATAGGGCTCAACAATGAACACGATTGTGTTTTATTTGGTTTAATTAATCTATTTTTTTAATGGGTTTTATTTGGACTAACTAACAGCAAATATATATTTATGAGCACTTTTCCTGGTGTTTCTTTAGTTTTCTAAAGTACATACAATTCTAATACTTGGAAATGGTTCTACAATTTTCAACAATTTCCTGAATAATCTTGCAGTCAATCTGATCACTCATCCCAGCATCCCTTTGACTCCTCATGCCACACATCTCACTCACAATCAGCCTCGATCCTACCCAGCTCTGCAGAAGACTCCACTCTAGTCATTCAAATTTCAACCTTTCGAGATGACACATCAAAAGGAAAGTCTGAATATTAAATTATATTATATTTTAAGGAATTCAAACCACATTTTATCGAAATTGCAGGTAAGAATAAGGATCATCTCAGAATATCTTTTGTGTGTGTATGTTAAATAAGCAATGATGGCCAATTAATTGGAGAGATGGTTGTACCTAATTAAAATTAGCATATTTCTGTAAATCTGTACGGATTTAATCCATTGCTCCTGGTTATAGCAATACCAATGGTAATCTAATGATTTAGGAAAACCCTTATTCATAAATGTCAGACAGAGATTGGGGTCCAACTTTTCTCCCTGTCTGTCAAGAGCAGACTTACAGATCTGAAAGAAGAATACTGGGGACCTGGGATAGCATAACAATAAAAACTTGTTTTGCATAACAACTAAATTCTTAAAACCCCCCACAAAATATGAACAAGTAACAAGAACAAACATGCATTTAAATGAAGGTATCAAAAAAAGTGAATAGGGGGGTTGCACATAAGGTCATCAGGTCAAAGGGTGTGATGCACGGACCAGCTCAATCCATGTGGAAGACATGGCAGCTTCCTGCATATACTGTTAATACACAAAACGTGTACTTTCTTACCCGTTAAAAACCGCTGAAAAGGTCATTTTTTGCGCTGTAAATAATTGTTGAAATCGGGATAAGCGTGAGAGACATTTATCCTACTTCAGAATTGCAAAAGTGAGGAGAAATGATGGTAGAGAGAAGCGAGAGCTGAAGGGACAACAACAGTTAAAGTGCTTGGCAAACATTGGCCGTGCTGATATCGAGATTGAAAATATTGGGAATTATCGCATTTGCTCACTGCATTTCATTAACAGTAAGGCATTATTTGTGTTTTTTCTTGATTCCTTTGCTATCTAAAAAGTTTTAGCAGTGATAAATCTGGCTGTAAAATTTTAAAATCGCCCAAGGGTTTGGTGGGTTTTTACATGCAAAAAGAAAACGCTTCTGAAGCTAAATTTATCATTAAACAAATCTCCAGATTTACGAGTGTTGTGTGGAAAAGTAAGTTTCCTATCACTATGCTATTGAGATATATTTTGGCAAATAATAAAATGTCCTGACAGCTTAAACACCCACTCCCTTTCAATAGGATATTGTCAATATGCAGAGGTTGATTATGTCCAATTAACAGCTAACAATTATGCCATTCTTTGGCTTGCATCTGAGTAAAATGTAATTCAAAACCCACGTATGGTCTGCGATTTTTTTAATGATAAATTTTGCTTCAGAGGCATTTTCTTTTTGTATGTAAAAACCCATTTGAGAACCATGGGCGATTTTAAAATTTTACAGCCAGATTTATCACTTCTGAAACCTTTTAGATGCCAAAGGAATCAAGAAAAAACACAAATAATGCCTTACTATTGATGAAATGCAGTGAGCAAACGCGATAATTCCTAATATTTTCTATCTCTATATGTGCACGGCCAATGTTCGCCAAGCACTTTGGCTGTTGTTGTCCCTTCAGCTCTCGCTTCTATCTACCGTCATTTCTCCTCACTTTTGGAATTCTGAAGTAGAATAAATGTCTCTCACGCTTATCCCGATTTCCATAATTATTTACAGCACAAAAATTTACCATTTCGGCAGGTTTTACGGGCCTGCTACCCTGGAAACAATGGTCAGTGCTTACCTGCAATTCATCGCGTGTACTCCAGTTGGCATAACGTAGCAACAGTATGGGTCACGGGTCGTGACCCGACTGCCGTGCAACCTCCCTATACAACCACCTTATTCCAAGCATGGCACACCATCAGCCTGCCTGCAGGAGTACTATTTCATAAAATCATCAGTTTTCCTGAGGTGCACACTTATCAACGACAATTTAACTTTGAAATTGCAGGTGGTAACAATAGTTTACAATAAGGGCCGCAGGCACGTGCTGTCAGGTTAGGCAAGGTAGGCAGTGCCTACCCTGACTAAAATTATAAAAAGGTAATTATTAAATATAAATAGTAAAGATTTCCAATTCATTTACTAAATTCAGTATTTATTATTAAATGGTTATTATTTTAAGAATCGATCTTAGGGAGGCATAATTCTCCCGTGCCTTTCATGCCGTAGTACATGTAATATGCGTAACAATGATCAACTCACGTGCCGTGAGTGCTGCTTCAAGCCTTCACTTACAATGGGCAGTAAAGGCAGCTGAAATTCTGCCTTTCCACTGTGAACTGCGTGCCTGCCCACAGGAGAGGAGACCAATCTGCGCATGCATGGTTTTTATGATTTTTTAAAAGTCGACTGACTGCCCATCGGTCCGATCTGTGCGTGCGCGGGTTTTGCGAGCACATGCGCGGTCTTCATGGTGTTCCGCACATGCGCGGATTTTTACAATTTTTAAAAGTCGACTGACTGCCTAGTGCCTACCCTGAATAATTACTCACGGCACGTGCCTGAAAGGCAATAATGGGTCAGGTATTGTTGGCAGATCAGGAGGGAAGTACAGATATCTTTACATTTACGTCATGCCTAATTTTGTCCTCAAGATCTCTTAAGTACCTCTGCTATACATTAACTTTATTTTTAGTTTAGAGCTACGAAACAGGCCCTTCGGTCCACCGAGTCCGCGTCGACCAGCGATCCCCGCACAGTAACACTATTCTACACACACTAGGGATCATTTACAATTTTACCGAAACCAAGTAACCTGCAAACCTGTAAATCTTTTGGTATGTGGGACGAAACCGGAGTACCCATAGAAAACCCACGCAGCTCACGGGTAGAACGTACAAACTGGATAGACAGCACCCGTAGTCAAGATCGAACCTGGTCTCTGGTGCTGTAAGGCAGCACCTCCACCCCTGTGCCACCGTGCCGCCCTTAACTGTTCGATAGGCAGATATAGCAGCCATTGCCACACTAGAAACGTCCCACATATAAAATGAAAATGAACATGAGAGACAATGTTTGTCTCTTTCTTACTGGTGCCTAATTAGGAACTGTTCAGACTCAGCTCTCTAATCTTTTTTTATTGTACCAAAGGCATTTAATATCCAGTGACACTTTCAGCAATGCCACTTTCTCTGCACCTTACTCACTCTACTGTCATCTTGGTTTATGCCCTCATTGGAAAATATAAATGTTCTCCTTAGTTATTGCCATGAGATTTATGATTTTCAAGCAGTTTATGCCAACAATGGTGGATGGACATTGGTCTCATTGTGACCATCAGCACATTGCCAGAATATGTCTGTTTGAGATGTGTATCAAGCACATATGTTATTGGCATACGTGTGCGCTCTTAAGACTACATTCCTAAATCTGATTTACTCTTACTTCAGTGCATATACTGGTGTGCGGAAAAACTCACCACAGACATAGGGATTGTCACAACTCTTGTCATTAAATATTTAGGCTTGTTATCATGTTTGTTAGAGTTGTTTCCATGTTTGTGTGCAAGAATTGTGTGCTAATCTTTTTATCTCCTTTCCACAAGGAACACAAAATCTCCACCAAATATCCCCATTATGGTGGTACAATCAAAATAAGGATGTTACCATTTGGAAGCATACACACAATGTTACAGTGCATTGTTGTAATCAGCCTCTTGATTATTTCTGTAATTAAAAATGATTCCTACCTGAAGTTACTAGATAAAGGGCAAATTAAGAATGATCAATACTCTATATTTTGCAGTGTATAAAATAGCAAAAAGGACATGGTGCAGCGTGATATATGCGTTTTTTTTTTTTTTAAAGAAAGGCTCTGTTTTGTTTCCTGATGACAGTTTGAATAGTTTGATAATATTTTGAGCAGCCAGTCTACTGTACTATTCATTTTCCTCATCATCATACCACAAATAAATGATTAAAATTTATTATAATTGCAGTCCCTTAAAAGAACCCTCAAAGCTATGAGATGAGGTTTTGTTGTAATTTGAATTTTAGTGTTCCATTTACTCTGTCTTTTAATGTTCCTTGTAATTAAGTAATTAGTAAAAAAACACATCTGGAAGTTCTTTTGGGAACATTTAATTTTCTGCTAGTTTGTCAATAACATAACTCATGACACAAAGGACCCAGCTGCCGACAGTGCCATGCTGTAGAAATGTCTTTTCCTTCCTTGTGCTCTACCAATTGTACCTACAGCTGTGAAAAATTCATCCACACAAAGATAAAGTTTCCCCAGCAAAGTCGGCCTGGAAGCTCTTTGACCTAGGGAAATTGATATTTGCTAAGTTTCACATTGAAAACAAGCATCACTTTCACAGCTTGACGACCTCTGCTTTGGCCCATTGCCCTTTCAGGTGAAAGGGGAGGCTAGAGAAAAGTCTAATGATGTCCATGGTCAATCCCTAGCTGCCCCCTGCCCCCAAGCTGTTGCCTAAACTCTATAACTATGAGTCTTTTGCTCTCTTCTCAAGGTGACTGTCAAGATGTACAAGCGAGGGGGTCACGGCTGGTTATGGAGAGCTGTCTCTAGCACAGTGGTTATTCCATACAACTCCCACGTCGCTTTCAGGGTCTGTGGAGAGGACGCAGATGCCAAGATCCCAGCCAACAACATCGACAGAATCATCCTGAGCATATGAAATTGATTTCAGTATTAAATCGGCCGTGGCAGCTGTGCCACATTATTACAATAATCTGTGGCCACTCTTCATTGATTAGTTAATTTGTGTTCTTCAAATAATCGAAAAGCAAATCTCATTAGCCATAGGTCAGTGGACATGAAAAAAGGGAAAATTCATTTTGATTGTCTAGTTGGCTGAAAAAATGCAAAGCATTAAGCTGTGTAAGTTAGAGTGTACTGTGTGCACTCCATTTTAAGAGTGTTTAGCCACCCTGATAATTAATAACTAGAGGACAACTTTTCTTTTATAGTACTAGTGAGGTCATGCAGATCAGATGAGAGTTGATACTCTTGAGTTATAAACAGAATTGCATGTCAGGTGTTTAATGTAAAAAAACTTTTATTAACACAACTGTTGGTTATGACATTGAAAGAGACAATTTCTGTTCTGTTTATATGCCTATGTTTTCACTATTGATCTTTATAAACGGGAGGAATGTGCTATGTGCTGAAGGTTATATTTTCTAACAAGTGTAAAGGAATTGTATCTTTTTCAAAAGTAAATTGCCATTTTATACTCTCAGTATGCTTAAAGTCACATTGTTTAATTTTATTAATTTAATTGAAAGTTAATCTTTATAATTTTTTTAAATGAACTAAGATTGATTTTCTTCAGTCGCTTAATGTTGAGTCAGTCATAAAAGAGAGAGAACAGAAGCCCAAGATGTCGGGAGGTATGTTGATTGGATTTGAATGCTGTTGGAGTGTGCTTCTTGTAATTAAATCAGCCTCAACCTCCCTCCACCTCATTTACCTATTTCCACAGTCGGAGCGATGCAGCCACACCCACCACCGTCTCCTTCCCCGCCCCTCCTCTAACTCTACCCCAAACAGCAAGCAGTGGGAGGTAATGCCATAATCCTTCGGTCATTGAACAACTTGGAGAATCTAGGAACAACCTGAAAAGGAATGTACGCATTGACATAGCTTTTATTGTAACTTCAGACATTCTCAAAGGGCTCGACAGCTAATGAAATACATTCAAATTGTAGTCACTGCTCTCATTATAGAGAATGCAGCAAAATAAACTGTCAAACACCACTGATTTGAATGACCAGATAAATCTGATCACGTTCGGCTGTTTATTTCAATGCTATGCTGCGTAAAATTGATTTTTTTTCCCGGGGTGAAATGTGCAAACGATTACAGGGTCATTTCACCTCACTCCAGAAATTTGAGTTGGCAATTTTTAACTTGAGTCACATTTTATATGTGGTGTAATTTCTGTGTCAGGTCCACATCAAATGACATAATTCCCAATGTAATGTGCCTTTTGACATTTCATTGGGGAAATTACACAGTTTTGTTCCAAGCAACTCATCCTGAACAAATACACTGTACTGAACTAGAAATCTATCCTTCAGTCTCCCATCCACTCCTGTTCCAAACTCACACTCACCCACTAATCCTGCATATTGTTGGGTGTATTTCTGAAACACAAACACCCTGATACCTTCCCCAAACCGGTTGTCAAGCCTACACACTACTCACCAACCACCACCTCCTCGTCCCTGTAACTTCCCAATTTATGCTTCAATCTCCCAGAACATCTCACCACTCCCACCCCTAATGTCTAACCATCTGGACTACATGCTCCACATTAGCACTAATCAGACCTCCAAAGTCAGCCTCTATATCTCACCCTCCATCCATCCATGTGGCTCCAACACTCTTGGTCTCAATATCAATGCCAGCAATTCAGTAAAAAAAGGCATGAAGGGCCAAAAGGTAGTGAATTAGTGGTATGGACCCATCAGAAAGGAGTACCGGGTGAAGAATATAACACAGTTGTTTGCTTCTGTCCATTTTGTGTTTTATCAAAGTAAAATGTTACCCTCTATAAGTTTTAATATAGCTAAGAGGAAGCATTACAATAAAATGGATGAGCTGATAGATCAATAATTTGGTTAATATAAAGGTGTTTACCATATGGAGTTCAATATATGATGATGCTAAAAAAATTATCATCTCTGTCATGAGAGTCAAGTTGTTCAGAAGGATTTAGATACATTTGAAAGAGAGTTAAAGTAAAGAATAACTAATAACAAACAAGAATAACTAATAACAAGCAAGGCTGAAAAGATGTGTTGCCATGTGGAAATTTGGCTTCACTCCATTGAAATAGGGTTGTGAAATACAGCATGCAGGTACTATCGTATCTCACATTTAACTCCACTGATTCTGGCCGTAAAAGGCCACTAAGTCTGACTTCCCATTTCTATCTGAATACCCCCACTTCCAAACACCACCAGCAACTGGTGCCTCAGCTCATCAGTGAGTGAAACCATCATTAATACTTTTGTCACCTACAGTTTTTACTATACCAAGTGTCAACTGTTCACAGGACATCTTAAGGACTTAGATGGTGGACTAGAGAGCAATATTTTCTCAAATTTATCTGAAAAGATAGTGCCTTATAAGAATGAAATTAACAAACAAAGATAGTAAAGTGTGAGATTATCCATTTCTGAGCAAAAAACGAGCACAACATCACTCCAGCCTGGTAATTTTTTCAAATAGTGGAAATTCAAAGGGAAAACCTACCAGTGCCTATATATCGTCTGTTAAAATGTCATGGAGAAGTACAAAACAATCCAAAGAGCTACTAGAATGTTTGTATTTGTACTTGGAGGTCAAGAACACAAGGGGTCATGACAAAACGTTATGCTAGAGCAGTGCAAATTCTAGTTAGACTAGACCAGAAGTACTCCATTCAGTTCTTGCCAGTGCCCTATAGTGGTGTATCAATAAATTATCTCCTCAACCTAAGTTAGAGAGAAGCTGCTAAAATGCAACTAGATCTGTAACTCTGCTTTGAAAATGCAATGCTAAATAAGATGAGAACCCATGGTATTAGAGGGAAGATACTAGCATGGATAGACGATTGGTTGACTGGCAGAAGACAAAGACTGGGAATAAAATGGGCTTTCTCTGGTTGGCCAGCAGTGATTAATAGTGTTCCGCATGGGTCGGCGTTGGGGCCACTACTTTTCACATTATGTAAATGATTTAGATGGTGGAATTGGCGGCTTTGTGGCCAGTTTTGAAGACAATTACCTTGCGGGGCAGGTAATGTAGCGGAAGCAGGGAGTCTGCAGGACTTGACATGTTGAGAGAGTGGGCAAAATGGCAGATAGAATACAGTGTAGCAAAGTATGTGGTCATGCACTTTTGTAGCAGGAATAAAGGTGTAGGCTATTTTCTAAATCGGGAGAGGATTCAGAAATGGGAGGTACAAAGGGACTTGGGAGTGTTGGTACAGGTTTCCCAAAAGGTTAATTTGCAGGTTGAATCGATAGTAAAGAAGGCAAATGCAATGTTAGCATTAGCATTTGAGAGGACCTGAATATAAAAGCAGGGATATAATCTTCAGACTTTTTCGGACACTGGTCAGACTGCATTTGGAGTATTGTGAGTAGTATTGGGCCCCATATCTGAGAAGGGATGTGCAAGCGTTGGAGAGGGTCCAGAGGAGGTTTACAAGAATGATGCCGGGATGATTGGGTTAACGTAATATGAGCGATTGGCAGCTCTGGGCCTGTACTTGCTGATGTTTAGGAAAATGAGGGAGGAATCTCAGTGACACGTACTGAATAATGAATGGCCTGCATAGTGTGGATGTGGAGAAGTGTTTCCACTAATGGGATAGTCTAGGACCAGATGCACAGCCTCAGAATAAAAGGATGTACCCTTAGGAAGGAGATGAGGAGAAATTTCCCTACCCAGAGGGTGGTGAATCTGTATAATTCATTGCCACAGACAGCTGCGGAGGCCAAGTCTTTGGGTATTTTTAAAGTGGAGATTGATAAGTTCTTGATTAGTAAGGGTATCAAAGGTGGAGGGAAGGCAGGAGAATGGGATTGAGAGGTAATGACAGATTAGCCGTGGGTGAATGGCGGAATAAACTTGATGGGCCGAATGGCCTAATTCTGCTCCTATGATTTATGAACTACAAATATTATCAAAACTGGGCCAGAAAATGTGATTATAAAATGTTATAAAATGGCAATTGGGCTGTTAGTTCATTTATCTTCCATCAGAACCAAACTCTGGCTCAATCCATCCGCAGATAAAATCTTGTGCATGCATTTTGCACTTTGGACTTGACTTTTCTACTATCTCTCATTTCTCAACCAATATAATTTGAAACAAAACTCCCATCAGTTCAAGTTCACTCAAAATCCCTGTACTGGCTAATCTATATTGGCACAAACCCAAAATACCTTGAAAGAAGCAGAAAATCCTCTCAGATGAATTGAATTAGCAGGTCACACACTTGTGGAGAGAGAAACATAGTTAGTCTGGTTGAAAAACTTTAATCAGAACCAGGAAATGTTAGGGACCTCCAACCTTAATATTGCCCTTCCACCACAACCCTCTGTCTTCTATCAGTAAACCAGTTCTGAATCCAGAAAACCAAGTCATTGTTAATCCCGTACCCACATTGATCACCTTTGTCCCTCAAAAAACGTGAAGTAAATTGAGGGAAAGAAAGGTTTATTCTATATGCTATGTGCAGCAGAATCTTTAATTGTGTTCTTTGGAGATGCATTTATAATTTTGCATCACCTGGCACATTATATTCAACTGTAGAAGCTTCAGTGATAGGAGCCCTTCAGAGCAAAACAGCATTTGCACTACAGAATAATTACTTGTATGAAAGACGTTCTGCTATTCATTTCAGCTTTTCCAAAAGAATACATCTAAACTGCAATAATACTTACAGTATGTCATTGAACTACATGATGAATAGAAATTGGTTTAACAGCATCATAATTAAATAGCTTAATTAGTCTGTTAAAGGCGGCTCAGTTTCCATAAAAGATGGAGATGGTTTTATTTAGTTTTGTAAAAATCAATGTATAAAGTTTGATAAACTGGCAAATTTGGCATTTACTGTAACCACATCACAATGTACTAATTGTATAATGTGACATCATGATCAGTAGTCATCAAACATCTAACATTTTGAATTTGCCTTACCTTTCAAATTTGGCATTAAATATTTAATTCCTGCAATGTAATATAATAATGGTAACCTTTCTGTCTGGAATGTCTTTGCTATAAACTCGTACACTTTCATTTAATCCTTTTGTGTTGACTCAGCTCAGAAATGTATTGCCAGAATTCAGACGTTAGATATGGAGGCAACCACTTTACATATGCATACTGGACAAAAACTGACTTTTACTTGAGCAAAATAATCCCACTCAACAAGAATTTGGAAGATAAAAATAATTATAAGAAGATCAAATTAAATAACATTTTGGTACCACTGGGCAAAATATCTGACACCTGAATGTGCACATAATTTAATTCTAACCATTTGGAAGCCATAATTAAATCAATTGCAGGTACAATCTATTCTGTAGAGAATAAGATCAACATGAGAATAATAAACCTTCAATCAACAACTTTACAACATGGAATAACTGAGATCAGTATAGCACAAGAACAGGCCATTCTGCCCACAATGCCTGTGCCGACCACAATGCCAGATTCAACTGCATATCTGCCTGCACATGGTCCATATCCCTCAATTCCCTGCCTGTGCATATGTCTGTCTAAATGGCTCTTAAACTTTGCTGTTCTGCTTCCACTAGAAACATGTTCCGGGGACATACCACTCTCTGTGTTTGAAAACCTCCCACTCATGTTAAAGCTGTGCTCTCTAGCTTTGTGATTTCCACCTTGGGGGAAAATTTACTCTGATGACCAACCTTGTCAGGGCCTCTCATATTTTAATATATTTCTATCAGGTCTCCCCTCACTCTCCGCGCTCCTGAAAAAAGCAAGTAAGTTTGTCCAACCTCTCCTTATAGTTAATACTGTAATCCAGAAAACATCCCTGTGAATGCTAGGGGAGGAATGTTAGGTAACAGTTAGATATAGCTCTTAAGGCTAACGGAATCAAGGAACATGGGGAGAAAGCAGGAACGGGGTACTGATTTTAGATGATCAGCCATGATCATATTGAATGGCGATGCTGGCTCAAGAGCCAAATGGCCTACTCCTGCACCTATTTTCTATGTGAACATCTATTATGCCCTTTTCAAAGCATCCACAGCTTTCCTGCAATGCAGTGACCTGAACTGCACACAGTGAGCAAGGATTTACAGTATTGCACACAATTGTAAGCACACAATTTAGCAAAGAAGTCAATGTAAAACTTATTCATGCAATAAGCTTTTAGGATTTGGAATAGGTTACCTGATGGGATGCCAGGGACAGCTTCAATAGCAGCCTTCAAAAAGAAATTAGCAACGTATGACATATACATTAAATGTTTTTATTATGATATGTACTTGCTTCTAATAAAAATATAATTTTTTTTTTTAAAGCAATTAGGTAAGTAGTTAAACCAAAGAAAAATAGCAGTAATACCCCCAAAGAGTGTGAAATAGCACTGACTGGTTTGAATAAGGAATAACATGAACCTGATGGGCCCAACGATCTCCTTATAATGGCATAGAAATAGGCCTTTGGCCCATCAGGCTCATGCCATCTCCCAGGGATGCAATCCCACTAACTACATTCTGACACTAGGGTGGTGATAGTGGCCTTTCCCTGCAAATAGGGATAGAAAATTCAATGCAGTAGCACAAAAATGGAGTCTGAATAAAGGGTTGCAACAACACAACATCATAACATGATAATCAAAATGAAGGTGTTATTAGCACTCCAAGGCTCCAGGAACTCTTCTCTACAAAAAAATGGGTCTACTTATTTTAAGGATCTATCAGCTGATAGATGTGTGCATAATGTGCAGACCTTAAATTACAAAAGCAGAAGAAAACCACGCTTGTTGAAGAAAGCAGCCAAGACCCAGCACTTACTTGTGATGCCTCAAGACTGCCTGCTGCAGAGTGCTGTCCACCAACTAGGTACTGCTTGGTCATTAAAGCATCACAGAAATGCACTTCCAAGTTTCTCATATTTTAGTTGGACATGCATTCAAATAAAAACCTGTGGGAAAGCTATGTAATATTCACACATATTATTGTACACAATGTAACTTTACAAGATATGGTCCCTATCAACACATGGGCAGATATTTCTAATCTTGTTTCAAAGCACTTCTTCAGCCTCAAGTATACCTGTTGGTCAATTTCTCCTTCCCTTACCACATCAAGAAAAAAACCTTAATTAGAGAAAGGCCTCAGCTTACTAGTTCTTTATTCCCTTGGAAGGGGCTATCTTTGATATATGCACATCAAAGAGCAGTGAAGAGGCGGGTGAAGGAGAAGCCACAGAATAGCCCAAGCTCAAAGCCAGTATCCTTCATACCTTGTTCCTCTTTATTCTCACCACCATTCATATTTTCTATTCATGCTTATCAGTAATTTGAATGGAAATTGAAAATCAAAACCAGATAATCCAAAATGAAACCAGCAAGTGCTGGAAACTCAGCAGGTCAGATAGCATCTGTGAAAAGAGAAACAGAGTTAGCAATTCAGATTCTGTTTCTGTGCATGTTTTCAGCACTTTCTGACTCTATTACAATTTTAATAGCACCAGGTTAATATAACTTCAACAATTCAAAATTATGTTAGTAACCCACTTCATCACATACATTGTCAACAGGTGCAATAACATTTGTATGATTCCAGGTGGAACCAATTCATTTGAATAAGTATCTCTTGCCTTTGTTCCCTGAGCATTTCCTTCACAAAGTTACGTTTGGGTGTACTGTTTTATGGATAGAAGTGCAATTGTATTTTGAATTGAAATTTTTCATTAACTAAACAGGCTGCAGTTTTATGTGATATTTATATCCACAGATGCCACCACATTTAAAAAAACATAAATTGATCCAAGCTTTGCTGGCCACACCATTAGGGAAGTTGCATTTAATCTAATACAAACAAATGAACACATTTTCGTATCTTGCACTCCAACAGGTGCAAACAAAATAGTCAAAGTATTGAGAACACAGAAAAATCAAAGTGGATGCTGCTAGAAATGCACAGTAGGCTGGTTATTCCTAAGGTAATTTGAACTCGGCTGTATTGTAAATGTTCTATATTTCTGTTAGCGGAATCGGAATAGGAATAGGAATCCATTTTCCTATCTTGCACTTCAGTCTTGCCATTTTTATCTAAGCCTTTAGATGACATCAGTTCATCAATCAGTAAAGCATAAAACTTCACCACTGTGGTTGGCTGATTACGAGTGATGATAAGTCAGTGTACAGGAGAGAGATAGAACACCTGGTTGAATGGTGCTGCAACAATAACCTCTCACACAACCTCAACAAGACCTAGAAACTAATTATTGACTTGAGAAAGGAGAAGTTAGGAGACCATGTGCCAGTTTTCATTGGTAGATCAGTAATAGAGAGTTAGCAGCTTCAAATTCCTAGGCATTAACATCTCAGGTGCTGTGTCCAGGGCCAGTACATAGATGTAATCATGAAGAAGGTACGCCTGCGCCTCAACTTCCTCGGAGTTTAAAGAGATTCATCATGTCTCTGAATACTCTAACAATCTTCTACAGATGTACTGTAGAAAGTATCATGACTGTTCACATAATTCCCTGGTATGGCAATTTCAATGCACAGAAATGCAAGAGGCTGCAGAAACCCAAAACATCACAGGCACTGCCCTCCCGCCATTGAAAGCATCTACATGAGGTGTTACTTCAGGAATGTGAGATTGATCATTAAATCTCCCACCATCTGGGCCATGCCTTCCTCTCACCACTACCATCGGGAAGGAGGTACAGAAACCTGAAGCCCACACCACCAGATTTAGGAACAGCCACCTTCCTACATCATTCAGGTTTTTGATCCAACCTGCACAACCCTAATCCTACCTCAACAACAGAACACTACAGATTACATGGAGTTGTTTCCTAATTGTGCTTTGCGCCAATGTTTTTTTTTGCAGTATCTTTTAGAAATGTTACATGTAATTTATGTATTATTTTTTTCTGTGTATTTGAGTCTCTGTGCTCATGATGCTGCTGTAAGCAAAATTTTAATTGTACCAGTTCCACATCATACTTATGCAGGTGACAAAAAACTACACCTGATGCTGATAATCTAAATCAGTAGCAGGGTTGTGTAAAATTGGAGAGCATAGATTTAAGGTAATAGACAATTGACAATAGGTGCAGGAGTAGGCCATTCGGCCAGCACGGCCATTCACTGTGATCATGGCTGATCATCCACAATCAGTACCCCGTTCCTGCCTTCTCCCCATATCCCTTGACTCCGCTATATTTAAGAGCTCTATCTAACTCTCTCTTGAAAGCCTCCAGAGAATTGGCCTGCACTGCCTGCTGAGGCAGAGAATTCCACAGATTCACAACTCTCTGTGTGAAAAAGTCTTCCCTCATGTCCGTTCTAAATAGCTTACCCCTTATTGTTAAACTGTGGCCCCTGGTTCTGGACTCCCCCAACATCGAGAACATGTTTCCTGCCTCTAGCGTGTCCAAACCCTTAATAATCATATATTTCAATAAGATCCCTTCTCATCCTAAATTCCAGAGTATACAAGCCCAGCCGTTCCGCCACCATTTGCAGTAAGTAGTGCCTTTCAACTTCAAGCCAAAGCACCCAAGCCACCATTTGCAGTAAGTAGTACCTTTCAACTTCAAGCCAAAGCACCCAAACCACCATTTGCAGTTAGTAGTGCCTTTCAACTTCAAGCCAAAGCACCCAAGCCACCATTTGCAGTAAGTAGTGCCTTTCAACTTCAAGCCAAAGCACCCAAGCCACCATTTGCAGTAAGTAGTGCCTTTCAACTTCAAGCCAAAGCACTCAAGCCACCAATTTCAGTTAGTGCCTTTCAAATTCAAGCCATAGCACCCAAGCCACCATTTGCAGTAAGTAGTGCCTTTCAACTTCAAACCAAAGCACCCAAGCCACCATTTGCAGTAAGTAGTGCCTTTTAACTTCAAGCCTACACACCCAAGCCACCATTTGTAGTAAGTAGTGCCTTTTAACTTCAAGCCAAAGCACCCAGGCCACCATTTGCAGTAGGTAGTGTCTTTTAACTTCAAGCCAAAGCACCCAAGCCACCATTTGCAGTAAGTAGTGCCTTTTAACTTCAAGCCAAGGCACCCAAGCCACCATTTGCAGGCAGTGCCTTTTTACTTCAAACAAACCATATTTTCATTTTCAAACCACATTAAGGGGACTCACAGTTGAGTAGACATGTGTTCAGTGTTATTCAGAGCTCAGAGAGACGTGGCTCTTTGGCTTCATCCATCTTGCAGAGACTGAGTGAGGCACACCACTTCCTGGTTTTATAGTCCCTCCCCCTCTCCAGCAGGGGCAGCAGAGAGAATGTTGAATTTTTTTAAAACATTAATATCTCTCTGATTTGTCATTGATGGGAAAAATCCTCCGGTCCAGGAAGGCGGAGAGGCGCTCTGAGCGAGGTGGTCAAAAATGACGGCCGTAGGTGGCGGCGTTCTCTCGGAAATCGCAGCACAGGGCCAAAAGCGGTCAAGATCAGACTTTTAGTAATATGGATGATTCTATGGGTCTGGAAACATAAATTACTGGGAAAAAACTCAGCAGGTTCAACAGAATCATTGGAGAGAGAATAACAAAATTTCAGGCAATGACTCTTGATTGGAACTGGAAAATTGAGGAAAATAAGCATATTTTAAGTTGCATAAAGGCCTCAGTTTACAGGATCTTTATTTCCTTGGATTTATTAAATCAAAGAGCATTGATGAGACGGGTTACATGAATATCCCAAGCACAGTCTGTGATAGGGTCCAGGACATTTATTGTGGATGAGCAGCCATGATCATATTGAATGGCGGTGCTGGCTCGAAGGGCCGAATGGCCTACTCCTGCACCTATAGTCTATTGTCTAATGACAATGCTCACATCTCTTAATTTTCATTTCTTCATTATGGTAATGTGGTTTTGAGTACAATCTCACATCATTATTTCTCCATTCATACAATCTTATTAATAAAGTATTTGTGCATGCTGTTATTTTTGGAAGGAGCACTTTGCCATCTAATTGGAAAGATTGGCTAAATACCACTTTTCACACTGTTGTGTTATAAGTATCCTGAAACACCTGTTCTATTTTATACTTCCCATCAGCAAAAAAGAACATTTTCAAATGTCGGGCACTTATCTGCATTTTCAGAGCACGATGAACCACCACTCCACTTCCTCTCTACTCCTACAAATTTCCTTTAGAAACTGGGGCTCCATTTGATTTTGTATTAAAATTAAAATAATTTTCTCACTGAGATAAAATTGTTATTTCATTATTTATGCACAGTTTGAATGTCCACACATCAAGCGATCATTTGTCATCTATCTGTTGCTCTCTATAATTTAAACCACAATCCTGTGATTGATTCTGAATAATTACACAAAATTGATAACAGTTGTAACATTACAGAAATATATATTGTACCTGTGTTCATGACTTACAAAATCTATACACAAATATCATTCAGAGTTGACTAAAAATAGTTATTTCTGTGCTTAGATTGTGTTTCTCAATTCTAATTTGCTGCCTGGTTAAAAACATCCTCATAATGAAGTCAGTGGAGGTTTTGCTCTGTAATGATGTGACGGAGAAACAGAGAACTGCACATGCTGGAATCTTGAGAAAAACACAAAGTGCTGGAGTAACTCAACGAGTCGGGAAGCATCTCTGGAGAACATTGAAAGGCAATATTTCACTTCAGTTAGGGACCTTTTTCTTGAAGCTGAAGAAGGGTCCCACCCGAAACGTCGCCTATCCTTGTCCTCCAGACATTGATGATGTGATGCTCATTGTCAACATTACAGGAGATGCTCACTGGTCTGCAGAAGGGCTTATGTTCATGCTTAAAATCCTGCTTGCCATTTAAGGATAGCAGCACACCAGGACCTGACCAAGTGGACCTGAGGATCTTGTGGGAAGAAAGAGAAACAATTGCTAGTGCCATGACAGAGATTTTTACATCTTCCTTTGCCACAGGGTGGCACAATGGGGCAGTTGGTAGAGCTGCTGCCTCACAGCACAAGGGACCCAGATTCGATCCTGACCTCGGGTGCTGTTTGTGTGGAGTTTGCACGTTTTCCTTGTGACTGCGTGGGTTTCCTCCGGGTACTCTGGTTTCCTCCCACATCCCAAAGATGTTCGGGTTTGTAGGTTAATTGGCCTCTATAAATTGCCCCTAGCGTAATGAGTGGATGAGGAAATGGAAACCGTGCATAGTTCCTTGAAGGTGGAATCTCATATAGATAGGGTGGTAAAGAAAGCTTTTGGTATGCTAGCCTTTATAAATCAGAGCATTGAGTATAGAAGCTGGGATGTAATGTTAAAATTGTACTAGGCATTGGTGAGACCAAATCTGGAGTATGGTGTACAATTTTGGTCGCCCAATTATAGGAAGGATGTCAACAAAATAGAGAGAGTACAGAGGAGATTTACTAGAATGTTGCCTGGGTTTCAACAACTAAATTACAGAGATAGGTTGAATAAGTTAGGTCTTTATTCTCTGGAGCGCAGAAGGTTAAGGGGGGACTTGATAGAGGTCTTTAAAATGATGAGAGGGATAGACAGAGTTGACGTGATCAAGCTTTTCCCTTTGAGAATAGGGAAGATTCAAACAAGAGGACATGACTTCAGAATTAAGGGACAGAAGTTTAGGGGTAACATGAGGGGGAACTTCTTTACTCAGAGAGTGGTAGCGGTGTGGAATGAGCTTCCAGTGGAAGTGGTGGCGGCAGGTTCGTTGGTATCATTTAAAAATAAATTGGATAGGCATATGGATGAGAAGGGAATGGAGGGTTATGGTATGAGTGCAGGCAGGTGGGACTAAGGGAAAAAAGTTGTTCGGCACGGACTTGTAGGGCCGAGATGGCCTGTTTCCGTGCTGTAATTGTTATATGGTTATAATAACAGAATCGGTTATATGGGTGATCGATGGTCGGAGTGGACGGTGACTCGAAGAGCCTGTTATCATGCTGTATCTTTCAATCAATCACAGTTTTCTTATTGGTAGACTGGATGACGGCTAATGTTATGCCTTTATTTAAAAAGAGCAGCAAGACTAGTTACCCTTGTGTTGGGAATGCTTCTGGAGGGGTTACTGAGAGACAGGATTTATCTGTATTGGGAAAGGCAAAGACTAATTAGGAATAATCAGCATTGCTTCATGCATGGGAAGTCATCTCACAAATTTAATTGAGTTTTTTGAAGAGGTGACCAAGGGAATTGACAATATCAGAATGCAGATGGACTCTAGTAAGGCTTCTGAGAAGGTCCCTTAAGGTCAACTGCTCCAGAAGCTGAGATCACATGGGATCCAGGGTGGGCTGCTCAGTCGGATACAAAATTGGCTTGGTGGAAGGAGTCAGAGTGATAGTGTAGCATCAGATTGGAGACCTGTCACCAGTGGAATCGTGGCATTAGGGTGCCTAATCCCATGTTGTGTGTCAATAATTTGGATGAGCATGTAAATGGAAAGATTAGAACGTTTGCAAACAACACTAAAATTGTTAGCATGGTGGATTGTGATGAAGGTTGTCTCAGGTTATATCAAGATTCAGATCTCAACTGGGAAAGACGGCAAAGGTGTGGCTTATGGAATTTACTAAGACAAATGCATAGTGATGCATTTCGGGAAGTTGAACCAGATCACGACTTACACAGTGAATGACAGTCGACACAAGTTGATGAAAGGGAGAAGAAGGAGTATAACATAGAAACATAGAAACATAGAAATTAGGTGCAGGAGTAGGCCATTCGGCCCTTCGAGCCTGCACCGCCATTCAATATGATCATGGCTGATCATCCAACTCAGTATCCCGTACCTGCCTTCTCTCCATACCCTCTGATCCCCTTAGCCACAAGGGCCACATCTAACTCCCTCTTAAAAATAGCCAATGAACTGGCCTCGACTACCCTCTGTGGCAGGGAGTTCCAGAGATTCACCACTCTCTGTGTGAAAAAAGTTCTTCTCATCTCGGTTTTAAAGGATTTCCCCCTTATCCTTAAGCTGTGACCCCTTGTCCTGGACTTCCCCAACATCGGGAGCAATCTTCCTGCATCTAGCCTGTCCAACCCCTTAAGAATTTTGTAAGTTTCTATAAGATCCCCTCTCAATCTCCTAAATTCTAGAGAGTATAAACCAAGTCTATCCAGTCTTTCTTCATAAGACTGCTTTCACATGCCTGCTTTCAACGGATGGGGCATTGAGTGCAGGTGATGCGGTGCCATGTAATGGGGTGTTTGTAAGACTACCTGGAATACTATGTGCTGTTCTGGTAGCCATACTTCAGGAAGGATGGTTTGCACCTAAAGAGGGTGCAGAAAATATTCACATGGATGTTGATGGAACTGACAGGCTGGATATATATGGAGAGACTTGATAGGCTATGATTGTTTTCCACGAAGCAAAGGAGGCTGAGGGATGAACTTACAGAGGTTCATAGAATCTTGAGGGATGCAGACTTTTTTCCAGGGTAGAGAAGGTTTAAGGTGAGAGGGGGAAGATTTAAAGAGGAACCTGGGCAGCAGGTTTTTCACATAGAGGATGATGGATATATGGGATGAGCTGCCAGAGGAAGTGGTAGCAGCAAGTACAAGTAGAACATTTAAACAGGTTCATGCATTGAAAAGATTTAGAGATATGGGCCAAACCTAGGCAAATAGGACTAACTCAGGTCGACAAAGACAGATTAGGTCAAAGTCCTTGATTCCATTCTGTATAACTATGACATATATCTATGACCAACATTGTCAGTGATCCAGTTAAAAAGTCCTCAACAAGGAAGTGTTCATCGATGTTTGCAGTTGAGGAGTAGGAATACCATAGTGTCGGTCATGTACACATTTGATTCCTCATTTTTATGCTACATTTAGAGACTTGGCTGTGACAAGTAGCTCATCAGTTTTATTTAATATCACTTTGGCATTTATGCAGTTCTGGCTTCTCTCATATCCCCACCACTGTTCAGCAGCCAAATAGTTAAAATCAACTCCCATTAGCATTAGACTGACAGCTCCCTTATTTCTTTATGACTACCTTTCCCTACTAAACGTTTCCACTGAACTAAATTGTTCCACCACCCACCCTCAAATCCATTCTTCGTAATATTTCTAGAAAGGACAGTGGCACTTTTGACAATCTATTATGGATTTATATTCATTTGTTTCTAAGGAACCTTATCAGCTTGTCTGAGCATGAAGCCCCAGTCATTAGCCTTTAGCAAATATTCATTTTTAATCTACAGAGCTTCCTTTATTAATTTTCCGACTGGACTAAAATATTCTTAATGCTGCAAGCTTCTTGTTTTCAAAGTAAAAATGACTTTCTTTGAATTCAGCAGGTAAAATCTGCTTTACAAGATTTATTAAATCATTACATATTTATATTATTTTACATTGATTCCCGATTCAGTTTTAAATTTCTGTAATGCATCTAGCATTTTAGCTACAATTTTCTTTTGTACTAAAATACCTTGGTCACAGTCTGCACAGGATATTTATCTAATTTGTGTCTATTATTTTGCATGGATCCATGTCACAATTATTGACTTTCCTTAAAAGTGGAAACACTTGGGCTAGACATTGTGCCATGCCTGTAAGTGCATATTAAGCTGGCAGTGCACTGCAGACAAACCTTTGCAAGGGACCCCCTATCTACTGCATTCTGCACAAGGCCCAAAGTGTTGTGTGGAATAACATTAATCTTGCAGGTTTTGTGCACACAAAGGCTGTTGCTTCCATTGCGGAGGAACTTGGTGAGGTGTCAAATCGCCAATTGTAAGGCATGAGAGGTGAGGATGAAATGGAGGGAGGCTGGGAATTGGAGGTATGGGGGAAATATGGGAGATATAGGATGGCAATGGCTTCAGTGGGTTAGAGTGGGAAACCAGTACTGTGATGGTCAGACCAGGGCCTGGTGAAAAAGAGGTCATGATCAACTGGGTAATGATTGTCCCTGGGGAGAGATGTTAATGGCATGATCACATCAGTGTCCAAAACTGGCGACTCAAAGAGCAAGTGGGATGAATGTTGAAATTGTTATACTGTGTCCTCTTACAAAACAGCCAATCAGAGGTTACTTCAGTGATAATTTCACATTTGTCAGGCAGTTAAAAAGCTGATCAATCACCAGTGTGTCTGAAAAGTGTGTAAATCCAACTGTGCAATGAGGAAATCACAATGCACTGGGCAATTGGGTGCTAGAAATCTGACTAAAATCTCAACAACCTTGTCAGGAAAAATGACAAGGAAGATAACCTTTCCAGGACTTGAGATCAACTTAGAGGCTGTCATGATATAAATTAATGAGTAAGTAATGACCAAAGGATGGAATGTAAAGTAAAGACAAAACTTAAATTAAGGAGTAGACACAAGGAACTGCAGATCCTGGTATACAAACAAAAGGCACAAAGTGCTGGAGTAACTCAGAGGCTTAGGCTGCATCTCTGGAGAACATGAATCGATGACATTTCAGGTCGAGACGTCGCCTATCCATTTTCTCCAGAAATGCTGCCTGACCTACTGAGTTGCTCCAGCACTTTGTCTTAAATTAAAGATGTCCACTGAGGCAGAGAATAGTTGGTGCACAGGCAGCAGCAACAAACACAATCCAATTACATAGTGAGGTCTAGTCAATTAAAGCATTGTTAACATTAAAAATCCTGCTATACTGACAACTGCAATGACACAAAGGAGATTTTTTTTAAGTGGTTTCATAACATTTGCAACTTGCCTGCTACAACAGCACTTCATTGTGATATCAGTGCTATAATCTTAGAACTGGGAATGTGAGCATCTGTGCCTTCTTCACATGCAAATCTGTTGTTAATTGGATTGTGATTGATTGACAGTCCTACATTAATTCAATGCAATAAAGGGTAAGCCTTTTTGATGTATTTTAAACATAAGCCTTTTTGCTATGTTGTTGGTACCATGCCTGATGACACTGAAAGCATGTTGCATGAGCATGTTGGCTTTGGTTGACATTATATAACTAAAATTCTCATCTTGACCACTTCCTGACTGCGCTGTATATTGATTTTAGAAAAGAACGCAACCAGATATCGCTATGATTTTTGGCCATCTTACTCACAGTCCTCCTTTGCTGAGGCAGCCCCGAGGATTTTTCCGATCGATGAAAAATAAAAAAAGTTATGAGTGTTTAAAAAATATTGAGATCAGCTGATTGGTCCTCTCGCCTGTCAATCACCACGATGAAGGTAACGCCCCTTCCGGTGGGGGGGGGGGGGGGGGGGAGGGAGCAGCATGCTTGAAATGCTATGAAATTGAATGTGGTAGCCTGCACTCTGCTTGAAATCGAATGTGGTGGCCTGCACTCTGCTTGAAATGTTATGAAATCGAATGTGGTGGCGTGCACTGCTTGAAATGCTATGAAATCGAATGTGGTGGCCTGCACTCTGCTTGAAATGCTATAAAATTGAATGTGGCGGCCTGCACTCTGCTTGAAATGCTATGAATTCGAATGTGGTGGCCTGCACTCTGCTTGAAATGCTATGAATTCGAATGTGGTGGCCTGCACTTTGCTTGAAATGCTAAGAAATCGAATGTGGCCTGCACTCTGCTTGAAATGCTATGAAATTGAATGTGGTGGCCTGCACTCTTCTTGAAATGCTATGAAATTGAATGTGGTGGCCTTCACTCTTCTTGAAATGCTATGAAATTGAATGTGGTGGCTTGCACTCGGCGTGAAATGCTATGAAATTGAATTTGGTGGCCTACACTCTGCTTGAAATGGAATTTCAAGGAATAGCTGTGAGTGAACTGCCAGCCCACCAGCCCTGAGTGACTGATCTGCCAGCCCACCAACCCTGAGTGACTGAGCTGCCAGCCCACCAGCCCTGAGTGACTGAGCTGCCAGCCCATCAGCCCTGAGTGACTGAGCTGCCAGCCCACCAGGCCTGAGTAACTGAGCTGACAGCCCACCATGCCTGAGTGACTGAGCTGCCAGCCCAAAAATCCATTCGGCCCACAATGTCCATACTAGCCCTCTGTAAACCAGTCCCTTTGGCGCACAACACCCATACTGGCACTCCAGAATGCCCCCCCCCCCCCCCCCCCTCACTGGCCACCAATATTGGAATTGGTGGAGAGATGGAATATTGCTTTGGGGGACCAGCCCTCCCGTGTGAACATGTGAGGGCTGGTTGGTCTAGTATATATATATATATGTTGTGAAGGTATTCACTGGAGAGGCTGCTGTCATTTCTCTTGCTACCGATTCAGTCAAATTGGACTTCATTGCAAGGTACACATCATGAAATTGTGAAGAAAGATTTTGCCTGAAACACCAGTACTTACAAGATTGCTTTTTTGTTTTTGTATGAACAGTGCCTACTCCTTGATAACAAAAACTTTACGCAGCTGGTTTTCCACTGGCTCCACATTGACAAAACCAACCATTCAGAGGTGGAGTGGACTGGCTGCACAACCATACTGAATGTAGTCATTTGAAATCGCTTTGTAGCCAATTTACTCTAGAATGGCAGATTGTAAATGGATTTCCTTTCATTGGGCTGGTATCCTCAGTTTTTCATCAGCAATGTATTACATGGCCATCCGAAGGAGGGGTACATTGGGTGCGGGCGCACCCCACTTTTTTTCCCAGAGTAAAAAAAAATCTGACGGAAATTACCCGAAATTCTGGTTCTGACCCGCTGGATGATTTTGGGGGAAATAAAATTGCGACCATCCGCGCCTGCGTAGTTGGGGGAAGCCAGTGACACAGTAACAACGCAAAATGACGCTGTCTCTCTGCGAGTGTGCAATGGGTCCGGGCGGGATCAGATCACCATTTTCACTCCTCACAATCAGAGATCGCCTCGACGCCTCGTGTCTACTCTGGGTAAGTAGAGGAATATTGCGTTGCGGGAGGGGGAGTCTGTTTTTTATCCTGGGTGGCAAACTACCCGGGTGGGATCCCATCCAGCCCACGCCCCCCCCCCCCCCCCCGTCCCGCCGGGCCCACGCCACCCCGCCGGGCCCACACCTGATTGGCTTGTAGGGGCTGCCACCCCCCACCCATCTAGTTTTGCGCCACAGGGTCCCATCAGCAATAAAAGAGTGGACACCGCATGGATTGGGGTCGATCTTCCGGGGTTGCACTTGGGACCGTGCTAACTTGCTGGAGGTGTCTGCTCACACGAGGCTGAAGGTTGGAAGGATCGGACCCGCGGTGTTGTTAGGTATCGTATAGGAAATTTGTTTATGTTTGGGAAGAATAAAGAATTAGTTGATCCAGTGCTTAACTCAGTGTTTTACTGAACTAGACTTAGGGGTACGCTATAGGAGCAGAATTACATTATATGTGACCTGCAATCTGATGGAGTTTGTGTACAGTTCTCCCTCACTCTGGATATGACCTGAGAAGAAAGGCCATGACCTCTGACCTACATATGAAGAGTCATGCGTATGGTTATAGAGATTATGCGTATAATTGTTTTTTTTTAATTTTAGGACCAAGGGAGGTACCATTGCAAAAGGTTGACTGTGATGAAGACATTCTAAAGCAGACTCCTTTATCCTCTCCTACTTGTCTGCCATCTCCAGCCACCTCAAGTGCCATGCCTCCCTCATCAGCCAATATGCCATCTGGACCCATATCTACCACATCTCCTGCACCTGGATCAACAGGTAGCCAGCCAGTACCAGCTGTGCCTGGATCGACAGGTAGATGGCCATTACTACCTACGCCTGGATCAACAGATAGCCAGCCAGTACCACCTGTGCCTGGATCGACAGGTCACCAGCCAGCACCTCCTGCGCCTCTGTTCAACAGCATTAGTGACATTGGTACTGTCATTAATTCTACCACAACCAATGAAGAAACTGCTAAAGCTATTGCCAACCTATCAGATGCTCAGAAGCTGTACCTCATACAGAATCACTTTAAACCGGGTCCAACATACAAATACTGTGCCTTCTGTAAGATGGATGCTGGCGAAGATTTAACCGTGACTGGTTTCGAGCATACCCCCGGCTTGTATATAACGATCACATGGATGGCGTATTTTGCCTACCTTGTGCCTTGTTTGTGAACAACAGGAAATCACTTGGGCAGTTTGTCAACCAGCCATTCAATAACTGTAATAAACATAATGAAAAGGCAGTTGGACATGCCAAGAAAAAATACCACAAGGAAGCTGTCAGTGAGCTAAGGGACACGTCGACAAGATGACCTGACCACAGGTCACTATTAGGCATAATATTGACCAAACCAAGGCTAAAAGAATAGCAACTAACAGGCATGTTGTCAGGCAGCTAGCTAGGGGAATCATGGTCCGTGCAAAACAGAACATTACCTTGCGTAGGACAGAGGAGCTGTACAGCCAGCATGAAACCAACCCCGGCAACTTTATAGCTATTCTAAGACAACTTGCACAGTATGATGAAGTTCTGCAAACACACTTACAGAGCAAGCGCACCAATGCACGGTATACAAGCCCAAGAATCCAAAATTAAATCATAAATGTCTTGGCAAGCTTCATCATGGACAAGCTTGTTGGAGAAATTCACAAAGCCAAGTACTATGGAATCATGGCAGATGAAGTGACATCACATAACAGAGAATTTATGCCCCTCTACATAAGATTTGTGGACGAAAATATGGACATTAAAGAGGAGTTCTTGGAGTTTGCCTTTCTAGAAAAGATTTGAGGTGTTAATGTTGATGCGGCCATTGTTTCTTCTTTGGAGAAAAAACAGATACCCCTGGAAGACATGCGCAGTCAATGCTATGACAAGGCGGCAAATATGGCTAGCGATATATATGCTGGCCTGCCACGAATGTCCGTTGCCTGCATCACTACACCAGGACTTCCATGAGCAAAGGCAGGTTGTCTACAATCGCCTTAATCCACATTCACTATGACTTTGCCCATAATTTGGACAAAGTGGTTACATTCTTGGAAAATGGAACTGGAAAACATGATTTATGGCTAAATGGCAATATATGGTAATATATGCAGGCCTGCCACGAGTGTCCGTCACCTGCATCACTACACCAGGACTTCCATGAGCAATGACAGCAAAATGGAACTGAAAAATGTGATTGGCATGATGCTGCCAAGTCAAGCCAAGTCAAGTCAAGTTTATTTGTCACATACACATACAAGATGTGCAGTGAAATGAAAGTGGCATGTCTGCGGATTGTGCAAAACAACAGAACAGGTGCTCCTGAATGTATATTGCCATTTACCACTACTTCTACTAATGCAAGGGCATTCGTTGGCCTTAGCCTATATACCAACCCTGGTTCCACAAACAGCGCAAATCCTGTCATGCCACCCCCATGTTTGAAAAGCTTCGTATGGGCCTGTATTTGCTCTAATGGATCACAGTTTCAAACCTTTCCATGAAAAGTGGTGCAATTCAGTAATGGCTTCTTTCCTCAGACATCACTCTTAAATAAATTGCAAGTATCTTTTCTTTGTACTAAAGACCTTGTAGCTGTATTAATACCTTCTTTTCAACCTTTTTTTCTTTAATCCCAACTCTGATCCTGTGACATTTTCACTGAAACCTGAGAGGCCACACCAGTTAGACGTCTCATACTCCTGATCCAGTTGAGTAGTGGAACAGACTCCAAATCACCCTTTGCCAAGCCTGTGGCAGCTTCAACAGTTCCAGTTGCATCAGGACTATGGTGTTCATTGCACTGCACATCATGGAATTTGCTGAAATGAACTTTCACATAACTTTGGTGCCAAAGGAACACGGTGGTGTTAAACTTAGTCAATCTCATGGCCAATTACATATTGGTAATTAGCAACTCAGCTAGAAAAACAGCTAATGTAGAGCTTTGCTAATGAAGATCTATCAACGAATGTGAACTGGAGACAAGGAACTGCAGATGCTGGAATCTTGCGTAGACCACAAAGTGCTGGAGTAACTCAGCTGGTCAGACAACATTTCTGAAGAACATAGAGAGGCAACTTTTCAGGTTGCCGATTCGTCCCAGGATAATTTATGTGGGAAATGTGCGAGAAAGTCTTCCTCCTGAGTTTAGGATGAATTAGTCTTTGGTATTAAGTTCTCTCTTACAAGGGGCACCATCATTGAGTACAAAGGTTTATTTTATTAGAAAAGACTGCTCACAACATACTGTTAAGGTGAAAGTTTGTAAGTGTGCATAATTTTATTTCCAAACTATTGAAGACCAATAACAGGAAATGCAAACTCAACTGAACAAACAATAAAATAAAAAATAAAAAATAATATTTATTACTCACAAAATAGGCAAACCCTTTTTTTAAACTACACAAAATAGACCAGACATGGAAGAACTTAGAAGGTACTGAATGTTTCTGAGTGCATTTAAAGTAACTCATTTGCTTTGCAATGCCCAGGGACCACAATTCATTCAGACAGCTTAAAGAGTGTTGTGTGAATGATTGAAATGATGGACCTGGCTCTTATTATATGGGTGGTTAGTTAAAGATACATTTCTTGGTTACATTACACTATCTATTCAGGCAGAGCGTGGAAAGGTCAAGATTGCAAATATTATACAATAGAGTTATAAATCAGAGAATTAATACATAAAAAGAATTGTCTGCTTTTATAAAATGATTGAAGAGCCATTTGTCTTTTCCCCCTGAAACTTATATCTTGCTAACATCATAAAGCATTTGATCCAGACCATACTGTAAACATTGGGCACTAGAAATCAAATCGCAAAGCACTGTTTATTTCATCGTGATTGAAAATGTACTTTAAATGGGTAAAACACGACAATTGCTATTTTCAGAAGTTCGATTGTGCCATGTCCCCGCTGAGATGCATAACAAAAGCAGGCAAGAAAATTGGACAAGTTTCAGGAAGAGATCGTTGTTGCACATTCCCAGAACACCAAGGTCTTCCTTGCCCAATTGCGACTGGGACCCCACTCCCATAGATGGTGAGAATGTGATCTATACACTACCAATAGTATATAAAGACTTTCCAGTTATCTTTGCAGCAATCGTTGCGACACATAGAAATATACCTTTCCGCAACAAATCTCTGAGTGTAGTCTCAGAGTTGGCACTGTTCGAGGTTTAAGGTGAGGAATAAGTGGTTTAAAGAGAATCTGAGGAAATGTTTTATTCACCTAGAGGGTGGTTGCAGTCTCGAAGGCGCTGCCCGAGAAGGTGGAGGAGGCAGGGATGCTCACGTTTAAGAACCATCTGGATTTGAATCACCAACCCATACTAAAGAGTATTTGCTGATAAATGGGATGAATAGAGATAGGTGCTCGATGGCTGACATAGACATATTGGGCCAAAGGACCTATTGTATGACACAATTTAAATAAGTGTTGAAATATGGATGTACAGACTTCCGGTGGTGTCATGCTCTGCTAGCAGTCGCAAATTTTCTAGCTCCGTTGAAAAAATCGCGTTTTTACGCGTTAAAATCGGGTCTGGAGGTCGGGACCGTTTTTAAAAACTTACTGGAGCCTCGGGTCGCTGTGCTGATGACGTCATCAGTAAGCGCCGTGAATTTAACGGAGGGAAAGGCATTTTAAATGAAAAACACGTCTCCAGGTCAGAGCCCACAGAGGAGAGTTACAAAACACCTGCTGAATACTCAGAAACATCAAGAAACTGCAGAACTGACCTCTGGAGTGGATTCTGGAATGGCTACACGATCTAAGACTGAGACGGCCACAAAAGAGAAAACCGAAATGGAGGAGATAAAGAACTCGGTAAGAGATTTGAAAAATGACATTGCAGCTGGAAACTTAAACTTGATGGAAAACATGCAATCCATTAATGCCGGTAATGAAAAAATTCTTGCGGGCATTGGTGCTCTGCAAAAAAGAGTTGAGGATGTGCACGAAGAACTAACGGGGTGAATTAATAAGGTGGAGGAAGAGTCCACAAAGAAGTTTGAGGCTGTGCATGAAACTGTTTCCGCAAATGTAACTGCAGTGAAAGATATGGAAGTTGTTGTGGAAGAGATGGCCGGAGATATGCAGGCGATGAAGTTAGAATTAGACAGCCTCAAGAGTCAACTTTCAAAAGTCTCTGATAAATGTGTTGACCTAGAAGCTCGCTCAAGACGTCAAAATATACGAATACGTGGAGTAAAAGAGGGAGCTGAGGGGGACAATGTCTGTGAGTTCACTGCCAATCTAATCAAACACGTACTCAAGCTACCTGAGGCACCTGTAATTGAAGTAGCACATCGACTACCCAGATTTAAACCAAGATCTCAAGGAGACCAAGCCTATCCACGACAGATCATAGTCAAACTTCGGGATATCTCAACAGTGGAAGAGCTGATGAAAAAAATTAAACACGGAGAGAAGATGATGTACAGAAATGATTCTATTAAACTCCTACGGGACTACCCTTACGAGATTGTGCAAAAGAGAAGAAAGTTCTCACAGACAAGAGAAGCTCTTTACGATGTCAAGGATGTCATATGCGGAGTGTTTTATCCGGCCAGGATGCGTATTACTTTCAAGGGAGTTTCAAAAACATTCACTAATTCGGTAGAATCTCTTAAATATGCTCAAGAAATCGTGGCCAGGGTAGGAACAAAAGAAGATTAATCACGCCACCAAGACGTTATGAACAAACTAATTTGCTTATTCCTCCAACGAGAATATTAGAAGAAAAGTGAAATAACACCAATCTTTAAAAATTATTAAACGCAACAGATTTTCCACGAGACGTGTCTAGACATTATTATCTCCCCTCGAACATTGTGGAATCTAACTCAAGGACACTCTGTGTCGAAACGAGGAAAGACTGATAAACATGGGAGTGACGATCTGCTGAGCTGAAAGTGGAAAACAGTACAAGGCTTACATAGTTTTACAAAATATAGTGAATTAATAATAATTAATAACTAACACTACTAATATAGAAACAGTAATGGAAACTGATAAAAATGCGTTGCCTGCTATATAACGCAGACAACACTGTAATCACATGTGTTCCGCAGCCCGAGTGGGGAGGGGAGGAGATTCAGGCACCTGGCATAATTCCAGGAGCCTGACTCTGGTTAACCCTTTCAGCGAACAGCTCACTATTAACAAAGCTAAAACCAATTATAAATAGTTAATAGATAAAGAGTGAGGAATATATGTAATTGAATATATGATTAGATTTGATAAGTCGGAATGAAACATATATATATATACTGCAACTGGGTGAAATAGAACTGATTTGGAAATGGTACCGACCCTCTAGGTTTAGGGTAATAAAGGCAGCGGGGCTAACCTCATAGCATCTACGCCGGAAGCTGTATCGATGTCGAATCCCACAGACGAGTGGGACACTCACTACGGTGTCGAAAACTCAGACACTGTAAAATTACTTGATCTATTTTTGTTTTTTATCACAATATGTCACATCTATGTGGTTTTTTTTCAAGGACAATCGCAGAGGGGAACTACCAAAGAAGTCTATAATATAAACGCCCCCCAAATAACCAGAGTCCTGAGGTATGGATGCACCGCAATAAATAAGGTCATTAAAATTGGTAAAAATGCATGACGACAATCAAAAGAAAATGGGAGGAATCACACTATGTAGTTGGAATATAAGGGGTATTAATGAACCTATTAAAAGGGGCAAGATACTAGCTCAGTTGAAATCATACAACACGGACATTTCGTTTCTACAAGAAACGCATCTTAAACATCAAGATCAGACGAGACTGAGGGCGAACTGGATAGGCCAAACATTTCACTCTTCATTCACTTCCAAA